>NC_138772.1:456061067-456738567 GCF_965119305.1 Pelophylax lessonae
CAGTAACTACAAACTTCAAGGAAAGGGGAGAGCTATGATGTGCAAGAGGAAGGGGGTTGAGCTAGGGAATTTACAATTTCTGGGATTTTCTTTCCTTAGCAAAGGCACTTGGCAAGTTAATAAAAATAATTTTTAAGTAAGCAGATAAAATATACAGCATCCAGTATTGCTTCTGTCACTATGGTACTGACCAGTAACCACACTCCTTTTTGCTTGCCAACCTTCAAACTGTATGTAAAATGTATAATAAAAAAATTGCAGGCCAGAGCAGCCTTTTTCAACCAGGGTGCCTTGAGGTTTCTTAAGGGGTGCCTTGGCAAAATGCCTAAAAGGTGCCCAAAAATTGAATACAAGCTGTCATGTGGATGAAGCCTTCCTTTTAGTTACACAAACCACAGGTTTTCATTGTGCACTGTTACAAGTATATAGTTGCCCGAGTCCTAACAACCAATGACATTGTGATGGGGAAAAACTAAGGGAGAAGAGAAACATGGGAATACTAATCAGTACCAGTTTGCCAAAGTGTATTTGCTTTTGAAGAATAATTCACCTCTAATGTTGGGTGTCCTATATGTGTGGCTGTTGCTGTGTTATGTAAAACTATTGGAATAACTTTTTTAAATTTTAAAATGGGGTGCCAGAAGACTATGTTTCAAGTAAGGCTACAGGCTTTGAAGCTACTGTGAGAAGTCATATAGTGATGTGGAGTTTGTCAGGAGGAGCCATTTAGCACAGTGGGGTGACTAAGAGATCAACTCTCCTTGAAGTTATGGTTCCAGAAGATTTCATCCACTGGTTTCTCATTAATGGAGTGCAGCACTGGCAGCAAAATGGCAAGTATTAGCTCACTGTTTGCAGGCAACAGGGTCACTTCAAACATTATCACAGACTCATCAGAGTATTTACACATAGCTTCTCTTTTATCTTTATTTATACATACATATGGAAACATTGAAAAAACTATACATTGTCTTTTACACAAGCTGCCAATATGCATGCAGATAATGCTGGGCTTCCTTATTGGAAAAACCTAGCATTCTCTAAAAAACTGAGATCTATGAATATTATATCCTTTAATACATTTTTATTTATGGTTGTAATCATGCTATACTACTAACTAAAAATATTACTGTTTAAACATCATTTTATCAACATTTTAATGTAATAAACCATAAAAGAAAATTGACCATTTTAGGCTTGCCTTCAATAAAACAAACGTATTTTATGAATTTGTTTAACCAGTTTATGACCGCTCGCCGCAGATGTACTTTGGCAGTTTATTTGTGTCGTGTATGATTTTATCTTGATTTTCTCCAATAAAGTAGTGTTTTACTAACCAATCACCGGTGTTTGAGCCATACATGCAACTCCTTCCTGTCCAATTTTTTCCGTACTTTGGCAGGCAGCCGCTCCCAGGCAAATCACCGTATGTGTACAGGGCTCGCTCTCGGTAGTCTAGGGTGCAACCGCGCACAGCCGGCGGCGCGCTCCCACCCCCACTCATCAGCAGAGAAGCTGATGCCTGTGTCAGATGGCTCCGACTGCCGCCTGACACCCGCGATCGTTCCCCGCTGAGAGAGAAGGATGGTCCTCTGTTGTAAACACAGCTGACTCTCCTTCTCCCTGGGATGATCACAGAGCTTATGTGATCCTGCTATATTGGATCACATGTCTCTAAGGTCATCTCAGAAGCCACGCCCCCCCCCCCCCCACAGTTAGAATCACTCCCCTAGGCTCACATTTAACCCCTTGATCACCCACAGGGTTGACCCCTTCCCTGCCAATGGCATTATTACAGTAAAAGTGCATATTGTTAGCACTGATTACTGTAGTAATGTCACTGGTACCCCCAAAAATGTCAGTTAGGGGTCCAATCTGTCCACCGCAATGTTGCAGTCCCGCAAAGAATCACAGATCACCGCCATTACTAGTAAAAAAAAAAAAACAATAAAAATGACATTTTTCCCGTAGTTAGTAGACGTGAGAACTTTGGCAAACCAATCAAAATATGCTTATTGCAATTTTTTTTACCAAAAATATGTATCAGAAAACAAATTGGCCTAAAATGTTAAAAATTTTGTTTTTAAATTTTTTTTTTTTTTTGGGAATGTCATATAGCAGAATGTGAAAAATATTGTTTTTTTTTTTTTATTCAAAATTGTTGCTATTTTTTTGTTTATAGCGCAAAAAAATAAAAATTGTACAGGTGATCAAATACCACCAAAAGAAAGCTCTATTTGTGGGAAAAAAAGGACGTTGATTTTGTTTGGGTACAGCATCGCACGACTGCGCAAAGTAGGGGTTATTTACGCGTTAAAGTAACACAGTGCCGAATCGCAAAATAGGGCCTGGTCAGGAAGGGGGTAAAATCTTCCGGGGCTGAAGTGGTTAAAGGGGCGATAGGGTGCAGCCTAATGCAGAATTTCAGGTGGCACACTGTCCTTCATTGCACAATCTTAAAGAATAACTTTTCCCTGGCTTGGGAGAATTAAGAGTCAGCAGCTACAAATACTGTAGCCAATGCTTCTCACAGTGCCTAGTCTTCCACACTTGCCATCTTGGTTTCACGGTCTCACTTCCTGATAACTCACAGCTGGCTCCCTACTGTAGATGTGCACAATGTGGTCTGCCATTAGACAGATTTTGTAGTCTCCTGGGATATATGGCCTTATCCTAGGAGGCTGCTGGTGGGGTGGAGGACCAAGACAACATCATTCTTGCCTAGGTGAGCAATGAGGAAGTGGGAGCAGGTGCCACCAAAAAAGGTACATGCTGCCTGAAAAAAAATGCCAATTCTTTACAGGCTGGAGGAGAGGAGAATAAACAAGGTAACTTTTATTTTTGATTTGAAGCTTTGCTTTAACACATGCCTGGATACAAACAAAAAAAAGGACATTTATTTCCACATTTATAATAATATGTACAGCACAATGCCTTTGTTTGTTGTACATTGTCTGATTATAGCCAATGGTGGCCCAGTGCATGATTCCATGATAGATATATAAATACACAGAATGGAACAAGGTTACAAAACTAGCTTTTGTTTCACAGGAAAAGTAACCTGTTCTCTGCAGCGCATCAATATATTTCTGAACAAAGAGAATTTTTTTATAAAGCTGTAGAACAAGCCATTGTTAGATACCATTTCCTGTAGTTAAAAAAAAAAAATGCTCTTGGTATCGATTGGTGCCAGTCAGAGTGATAAGAAAAACAGCATTCAAAAAAATCAGCCTTTAAAGAGCCATAATTACATCTCCAGCAAGGAGAGTTATTTACAAATGCATCTGCACAGCCATGATGCAGCTAATATTCAACTCTTCAAATGTAGCACCAGGGAGATTTTTTTTCCTTTTTAATGTTCTTATTCAGTGTATAAATGGTCACCTGCCTGTGAATGTTAGTTACTTTAACTCTTTCAGTGCTAAAGGTTTTACCATAAGATGGCTCAGCCATTTATTCAATTTCAGTATGCATTTACTTAAAGAGATATTTCACCACAACATTCATTTAAATATAAATCTTCACATAAGATTGTATGTGGAGTTAATGTATTTTTTGCATGGTATTTACTTGTAAACATCACCCTAGTGTAGACATCCAAAAGCCCTGAGACTTCTGCAGGGTGGTGCCATCTTTGACGTGATTTCAGAAAGTCACTCAAGGTTTCTAGGGAGGGGAGGGAGGGCCAAAGGAGCTGGGCAAGCACAGACAGTAATTAGACACTCCTAAATGAGGGGAGGGCAATGATGTGCAAGGAAGAAAGGGGGCTGTGCTTGAGAATCGGCTAGCTTTGAATAGTCAAACGTTCTAGCAAGCCTAACCCTAAGTTCACACCTATGCATTTTTTGTGCATTTTGCAGCTTGCAGAAACGCACTGAAGTCCATTTAACATGGTTTCTTATGGTATATGTGCACATCTATGCTTTTTTCAACAGGCGCATTTTTGGAAAGGGTCAGGGACTTTTTTTCCCGCAGCAGATTGCCTTTTGCATGTAATAGACTTCAAAGGAGCCGCACCAAAAACTAAAGTGTTGCGTTTTTGATGCATTTTTTTTCCACTTTACCACACTGTGCATAGCTGGTTGCTAAGGCACAGCCGCCACCTCTTCAACAATCGATGAGTCAACAGCCATCAGTGGGGTTCCCTACTGACAGCTGAATGTAAAAAAAAGAGTTGCTGGCAAAAAAGAATTGGGGAAAATAACCCATATAGGGTACCCCACCCAAATCCAAGGGTCTCTTTCCCACAACCTTGGGCTGTGATTGTGGGTATCTGCGGGTGGGGGGCCTATTAGAATCTGGAAGCCCCCATTAGTACCCCTACCCATTCACCAAAAAAGTGTAAAAGTGAGTAAAGACAGTACAAGAGTTTTTGACAAGTCCTTTATTAAAAAAAACAAAACAAAAAAAACAATGTCCCCAATGTAGATCCATCGTCATAAACGATGCCCACTGCCACTTCCAGACCCGGAAAACAAAATCTCTGCACTCCCACTGTCTGCCTGCCCCCCCCCAGTGACATTTCCTAAATAGTTGTCATCAACTAGTACATGGGGGCGATGCCACCAGGTGACGTCTCTGGGTGGCCCCGCCCCATAGCTATTTAAGAAATGTCACACAGTGGGGCATGGCAGGGCAGGCAGACTGCAGGAGCACTTGTCACGCGCAGCCCTTTTTTTTGGGGGGGTTTTCGGGTCTGGCGGTGGCGGCAGGCGTCATAATTGATGATGGATCTACATCAGGGGTCATTGTATTTTAATAAAGGACTTGTCAAAAACTCTTGTACTGTCTTTATTCACATAAGGGGGGCCGGAATCTAGGGGCCCCCTTTAGTAAAGGGGGCTTCCAGATTCCGATAAGCCCCCGGCCCCTATACCACAACCATAGCCCAGGGTTGTGGGGAAGAGGCTCTTGTCCCTATCAACATGGAGACAAGGTACTTTGCCCTCAAAGCACCCCCCATGTTGAGGGCATGTAGCCTGGCATAGTTCAGGATGGGGGGGGTCGCTTGTTCACCCCCCCCCTTCCTGACCTGCTGAGTTGCGTGCTTGGATAAGGTTCTGGTGTGAATTTTTTTTTGGGGGGGGCCCATACCATTTTCTTTTAAATTTTGTGTGGGGTTTCCATCCAAATTCATACCAGACCCGGAGGGCCTGGTATGGATTTAGAGGGAAACCCCATGCTGTTTATTTCCAAATTTGCCGGCAATAATTTTTTTACATTCAGCTGTCAGCTAAATGATGATCAGTTATTAAGAATGCAGCGGCTGGCTTCCCAGCCCGCTCCTTAGCAACCAGCTATATACAGTGTGTTTAAAGAGGAAAAAAAAACTCATGAAAACTGCATGCAATAACACATTACAAAAAACGGGTTTAAAAACGCAAATGGCACCTAAAAAACCGCATCAACCACATAGATGTGAACCTAGACTTAAAGGGTAACTCCACTTTCATGGGGAAAAAAATAGCAAATAAAGAAAAAATTATATAACGTATACAATTGCAATACAAGTCATATTGTGATTGAATGGTATTAAAAATTACCTTTACTTTTCAGTCTGCAGCCACTGTAATTTTCTGAAAATGCAATACAATATGGCTACCTGGAGTTGTTCTGTACACAGAATGTGTACAAAACGCCCCCCAGAAACATAATTTCCCATTTGTGTGATTGGCTCACTGATTTTCCCAGAAGTCTGCCTAAGATACAAGTCAGACTTCAGGCATCCCTTGGAATAAAAATGTCATTTTTGGTGAGATACTCCCAATAGGAACACATCTAAAGGGATGCAGGCCCAGGCGATTTCCTCATTTGTGCTCTGCAGCTGCACAGCTGATTGATAATTTTGAAGCCACTCCCATTAGACCCCCTCAGCACAGAGGAACAAAGGATTTTTTCAGAATAACAAAAGGTAGGAATCAGCAACAAAGGCTGTTATATTCCTTGCAATGTACATAGATTACCCAGAGGGGGTGTTTTTTTTTCTCAAAAAAAGTGAAATTATGTTTTAAGTCACGATGCAAGTGAATAAAAAAAAATTATTCTGGAAAGAAAGCGCTGCAAGCTAGTGTTTAAAATACGTGATCTACAATTAAAAAAAAAAACACTTTTTGGCCTCAGATACCTTTAAGCCAAACCCTATCCAAGTTTTTTTTGTTGTTTTTTTACAGAGAGAATACAAAGTTTGGAACCTGTATCTGGTTATTGCTGCTGTATCTCCATTAGGAAGATGACAGGGTAACTCAAGGGCAGGAAATGATGGGATATCCCTCTCATAGGGATGACCATAGCCACAAGAGCACATTTTAGAAACTGTCAGGTTTTTATAACTTTCTGTCTTCCTGTCCCAGTGACACCTGTACCCTCTCATTTTCAGGTGTCACCAGGACAGGTAGTAAGAAGGAACAAATAGCAATAAAAACATGACTGTTCTTATACTCTTTACCAAAGATACAAGAAATGGCCTGGAATTGATCTTAAATTCCTAACTGATCCCGAGGAAGGAAAAAAGCTCTAACAAAGCATGATCATGTGGAGTACATGTGTAAAACAGGTTTGGCCTGGTGGGCAGTCTAAATCCGGCCAGTCAGGCCATTCCATGTGGTCCTCACATCTCTCCTGCAGCTGTGGCACCCTTTTGTGGCCCCCCTTGACTGGTCTCATCATTCGGAAGCCGGGAGGAGGGCAGAGCTCATTCTACAACTTCTTCCCCTCTTTGTGCAGCTGCATCACCCCCCTCGTCTCTTCTTCCCCTGGTGGTCTCAGCATTCGCCAGACTCCACCAGCTGACTCCAGCCCTCCTCCTTCTTCAAACCTCACACTTTCTGCTTCCCACCTCCACCCCAGCTTCTTTCTGGCAGCAGCACAAGGTAAAGGGGTGCGCTTTATGGGAGGGTGGGGGACAGCTTAACCACTTAAGCCCCGGAAGATTTTACCCCCTTCCTGACCAGGGCCTATTTTGCGATTCGGCACTGCGTGACTGTAACGGACAATTGCGCAGTCGTGCAACGCTGTACCTAAACAAATTTGACGTCCTTTTTTTCCCACAAACAGAGCTTTCTTTTGGTGGTATTTGATCACCTGTGCGATTTTTACTTTTTGCGCTATAAACAAAAAAGAGCGTCAATTTTGCAAAAATAACAATATTTTTCAAATTTTTTTATATGAAATTCCCAAAAAAAAAAAATGTAAAAATCTAAATTTTTTAACATTTTAGGCCAATTTGTTTTATGCTACATATGTTTGGTAAAAAAAAAATAGCAAAAAGCGTATTTTGATTGGTTTGCGCAAAAGTTATTGCGTTTACTACCTAAGGGAAAGATTTTTGTCATTTTTGGTGTTTTTTTTTTAACGCGTAATGGCGGCGATCTTGCGATTTTTTTTTTGCGGTACTGTGACATGGCGGCGGACAGATCGGACCCTTGACTGACATTTTTGACACTTTTGGGGTTACCAGTGACATTACTACAGTAATCAGTGCTAAACATATGCACTGTTACTGCAAAATGACACTGGCAGGGAAGGGGCTAACTTTATTGGGGAAGGAGGGGTTAAGTGTGTCCCTAGGGGCGTGATTCTAACTGTGATTGGACATGGCTACTGGTGTAGGAACAGTGATCAACGGTCCTACATAGTAGAACTGCATAATCACTATTCATACACAGGGGAGAATGACAGGCGGCTTGTTTACATTAGCCGCCTGCCTTTCTCCCTTCACGGCGGACGATCGCGAGTGACCAGCGGACCCGATGTCAGACGCACAAACTTCCCAGGGAACGAGCCGGGGCTGGAGCGCGCCTCCGCGGGCGCCCGCTCGCCCGCTATTGGCTCACAAGCAAGTGACAGGCTAGTGACGTACCGGTACGTCACTTTGCCTGGCCAGGGCTGACCGCCGCAGTATATGTACTTGCGGCGGTCGGCAACCGGTTAAGTCTTAAGTGATTACTAAATTAATTGAATGCAGATGCAATTATTTAATATGATAAAGAGTAGATACATGATGTAGTCCTACAGATAAAACCAGCCTTTTAATGACAACCATAATGCTGATGTGGCCCACAATGATATTGGGTTTGAGTCCCTGGTAAAGTGACTATTTGGGAGGTTTCTCATCACTTGCTGGTTGATTTTAGGTACCTTCACTTCTTGTGTAAGTTAGTGGTGGAAAATCTGACACAACAATAAAATACACTTTTATTATTATTATTATTATTATTATTATTATTATTATTATTATTGCTGCTTGTCTGCTAACTAGACATTTTGCCTGAATTTCTATTTCGATAATAATGTTTTTGCAAGGACAGGAAGTGAAAGTTATTTTTTCCTTAAGACCCAGAATTGTATATCTAAGATTCTATTTTTTCCCATTCTGTCCAAAGTTAAAAAGGTTTTGGCTGGTGATCCACTTTAAATGGTTGGCAACTAGTATCAAGGCTACACATGTGTTGGAGATTGATCAGTATGGGGGGGGGTAAGCTCAGTTTTTACTCAAGGGCCCCTAAGGCTTCAGTGGAACAACTGCAGGGATCTGAGCCAATTTACAGTGTAGTAACTCAAACCCCTATTGATTGCATTGAAGGCATTTAATTTCTATGAAGAGTGCAGAACATGATGGCATGTAGTGGTAGTAGAGCAAGCTAGAATCATATTCAGAATTGTGCGGTATTCATCGCAACCCTTCTTACTGTTACCTAATGCATATTTAATCACAAATATGTTTGCCCTTGTTCATACTATTACAAACAAGGATGTGTTAAGTACTACACATCCTGCCATTAGCTCTACCCTTGAATTTTTTCTCCAGTGATCCTGTTACAGCATCTGTCTTGACAGACTCCACAGGCAAGTTACAAGGAACTTTGAAGCAGTCTGTTTCTGTCACAAGGACAGCCTGTCAGATCTGCATGCCATCTGCCTTTCTGACTATTCTTTGATACCATGTAATGGCTGCACTTGAACCTGTTTGTGAATAATATACATATTTCACCTTATGCTGCGACGTGCTCATTTCCTATTTAAATATTTTTTTTTCTCTAGTGCAGAAGGAAATGATACATAAATGCATGAGTCTGGTGCCTCATTTCTCTAATCAAAGGATCCAGAGTGACCACTGCAAACATAGATTTTACTGGCGAGATGCCTCCACTCAAACCTGACTATTTATAATTGAAAGAGGAACTCCAGACAAACTTTTCTTTTTTTGCCATTGGAAGAATTTCCCTAAGTTAATGTAACAGTGACACAATTGTTTTTTTGGAATTTAGAAAGCTGTAAACCCTAACTGAATGACATTTAGTTTGCTAAAGTACTGTGTACCATTAGTAATTGCCTTAAAAACAAGTAAGTATATTCAGTTTCTCACAGAAGTGAGTACACCCCTCACATGTTTGTAAATACTTTATGAAACCTTTTCATGTGACAACACTGAAGAAATGACACTTTGCTACAAAGTAAAGTAGTGAGTGTACAGCTTGTATAACAGTGTAAATTTGCTGTCCCCTCAAAATAACTCAACACACAGCCATTAATGTCTAAACCTCTGGCAACAAAAGTGAGTACACCCCACAGTGGAAATGTCCAAATTGGGCCCAATTAGCCATTTTTTCCTGCCCTGTGTCATGTGACTCATTAGGGTTACAAGGTCTCAGGTGTGAATGGGGAGCAGGTGTGTTAAATTTGGTGTTATCGCTCTCACTCTCTCATATTGATCACTGGAAGTTCAACAAGGCACCTCATGGCAAATAATTCTCTGAGGATCTGAAAAAAAGAATTATTGCTCTACATAAAGATACTGTACATAGACCTAGGCTAGAAGAAGATTGGCAAGACCCTGAAACTGAGCTGCAGAATGGTGGCCAAGACCATACATTGGTTTAAAGGACAGCTTGTACTCAGAACAGGCCTTGCCATGGTTGACCAAAGAAGTTGAGTGCATGTGCTCAGCATCATATCCAGAGGTTGTCTTTGGGAAATAGACTTATTAATTCTGACAGCATTGCTGCAGAGGTTGAAGGGGTGGGGGGTCAGCCTGTCAGTGCTCAGACCATACGCCGCACACTGCATCAAATTGGTCTGCATGGCTGGCGTCCCAGAAGGAAGCCTCTTCTAAAGACGATGCACAAGAAAGCCCGCAAACAGTTTGCTGAAGACAAGCAGACTAAGGACTTGGATTATTGGAACCATGTCCTGTGGTTTGATGAGACCAAGATAAACTTATTTGGTTCAGATGGTGTCAAGCATGTGTGGCGGCAACCAGGTGGGGAGGTCAAAGACAAGTGTGTCTTGCCTACAGTCAAGCATGGTGGTGGGAGTGTCATGTTCTGGGGCTGCATGAGTGCTCCCGACACTGGGGAGCTACAGTTCATTGAGGGAACCATGAATGGTAACATGTACTTTGACATACTGAAGCAGAGCATGATCCCCTTCCTTTGGAGACTGGGCCGCAGGGCAGTATTCCAACATGTTAACGACCCCAAACGCACCTCCAAGATGAGCACTTGCCTTGCCTGAAGAAGCTGAGGGTAAAGGTAATGGACTGGCCAATCATGTCTCCAGACCTAAAATCTATTGAGCATCTGTGGGGTATCCTCAAACGGAGGGTGGAGGAGCACAAGGTCTCTAACATCCACCAGCTCAATGATATTGTCATGGAGGAGTGAAAGAGGACTCCAGTGGCAACCTGTGAAGCTCTGGTGAGCTCCATGCCCAAGAGGGTTAAGGCAGTTCTGGAAAATAATGGTGGCCACACAAAATATTGACACTTTGGGCCCAATTTGGACATTTTTTGCTAGGGGTGTACTCACTTTTGTTGCCAGCAATTTAGCCACTTAAGCCCCGGAGGATTTGGGTGCTCAAAGACCAGGCCCTATTTTGCGATTCTGCACTGCGTGAATTTAACGGACAATTGCACAGTCGTGCAACGCTGTACCCAAATTAAATTGGCGTCCATTTTTTCCCACAAACAGAGCTTTCTTTTGGTGGTATTTGATCACCTGTGCAATTTTTACTTTTTGCGCTATAAACAAAAAAAGAGCGACAATTTTGAAAAAATAACAATATTTTTCACATTTTTTTATATGAAATTCCCCAAAAAAATTTAAAAATCAACATTTTTTAACATTGTAGGCCAATTTGTTTTCCGCTACATATTTTTGGTGATAAAAACTGCAATAAGCATATTTTGATTGGTTTGCGCAAAAGTTATTGCGTTTACTAACTACGGGAAAGATTTATGTCATTTTTATTGTTTTTTTTTAAACTAGTAATGGCGGCGATCTGAAAATTTTTTTTGCGGAACTGCGACTTTGCGGCGGACAAATCGGACCCTTGACTGACATTTTTGACACTTTTGGGGGGACCAGTGACATTACTACAGTAATCAGTGCTATACATATGCATTGTTACTGTAAAAATGACACTGACAGGGAAGGGGTTAACTTTATTAGAGAGCAAGGGGTTAAGTGTGTCCCTAGGGGTGTGATTCTAACTGTAAAGGGGTGTGGCTTTTGATGTAACCACAGAGACATACGATCCTACATAGCAGGATCGTATGATCTCTGCTGTTACATCAGGGAGAATGACAGGCGGCCTTGTTTACATCAACCGCCTGCCTTTCTCCCTCTCCAGCGGGAGATCGCGAGTGACCGGCGGACATCGGAACGTGCGGGGGCGGGAGCGCGCCCCAGCAGCGCGCGCTCACCCCCTATTGGCTCGTAGGCGAGTGACGTACCCATACGTCACTTTGCCTGCATGGGGCTGACCGCCGCAGTATATGTACTTGCGGCGGTCGGCAAGTGGTTAGACATTAATTTCTGTATGTTGAGTTATTTTGAGGGGAAAGCAACTTTACACAGTTATACAAGCTGTACACTCACTACTTTACAGTGTAGCAAAGTGTATTTTCTTCAGTGTTGTCACATGAAAAGATATAAAATATTTACAAAAATGTGAGAGGTGTTCTCACTTTTGTGAGATACTGTATATATACTGTGTGTGTGTAAATGTATACATATACATATATATATATATATATATATATATATATATATACACACGCTATATTACCAAAAGTGTTGGGACGCCTGCCTTTACACACATGAACTTTAATGGCATCTGTGTCTTAGTCCATAGGGTTCAGTCATGCTGGAACAGGAAGGGGCCATCCCCAAACTGTTCCCACAAATTTGGGAGCATGAAATTAAATGATCCAAAATGTCTTGGCGGCCAGTCAAGTTCCTCCACCCCGAACTCATTCATCTATTTCAGGTGCCGGTGTTCTCTTTTTAAACATACATGTGACCTGCTTAAAGCAAGTTTGTATTACTATAGACTTGTGTGGGTATCCAAAATCTGCTTGAAGTCAATAAAAATCCCATTGATACATGCCCTTAAAGTTTGGTTGCAGTTTACTAACTGAAAAGGCTGGGCCAACTCAATATTAAACCCTACGAACTAAGACTGGGAGGCCATTAAAGTTCATGTGCGTGTAAAGGCAGGTGTCCCAATACTTTTGAGAATATAGGGTGAATATGTGTTGTAAGCTGGGGAACAGGTAGCGGGTGCAAAACTCCCTGGGATGAGCAGTCTTTAAGGCACAAATCCTCTGATGTAGTGACAAACAGTGCAGTGTTTATTGGTGCTATATACAAGTTTATAAACTGGTGCTGTACAGTGCTTTAAGGAAAACAAACAGGAATACTAAGAATAAACAAAATCCTAGCCGTGTCCCGGCGCTTACTACACACAATGTAGTCCCTAACTAACCCAGACTGAGCAAGCCTACAGCTTGTCAGCTTCCAAAGACACACACAGGTAGTTTTACTGACCTTCCGCTCTCATAGACAAAACGTTGTCTGTGTTCCCAGGCTGAGAGAGCACTGCTGTTTGTCTCAGGTGAGATTAAATTGGCCTGGTGAAGAGGGCCAAGATCCGAACTGGATCATGGCTCAGGGATCCCTAAAAGTATAGGAGAGATGCCTGGGTGATGTATACACCCCGAAAAGGACTTTTCCTGGCTCTCTCTGGGACACTCTGCTACATATCCCCCCCCCCCCCTTGTTTCAACCCCAGGGTTGGAACACCTGTGGCCAAACAGGAGTGAACACGGGACAGGGCATCTACATTCCCCATCTCAACACCTGGCCTGTGTTTTACAGTGAAGGAGTAATCTTGTAGAGCCAAAAACCACCGGTTCACCCGTCTATTAGTCTCCTTCTTTTGGGCCATCCATTTCAGAGGAGCATGGTCAGTTATCAAATCAAACTGACGCCCTAACAGATAGTACCTTAGTGCGTCCAAGGCCCACTTTATGGCTAAACATTCCTTTTCAATGACTGCATACTTTCTCTCGTGTTCATTAAGCTTTCTGCTCAGGTACACCACAGGGTGTTCTTCCCCATTGTATACCTGTGACAATACGGCCCCAATACCTACATCAGACGCATCCGTCTGAACCAAGAAATCCTTGGAGAAATCAGGGGAGTACAACACTGGCTGTGCACAAAGAGCCTTCTTTAAGACTTGGAAAGACTCCTCTGCTATTGGGGACCATTTCACCATTACTGATTCTTTCCCTTTAGTAAGGTCGGTCAGTGGGGCAGCTAGAGTTGCAAAATTCGGGATAAACCTCCTATAGTACCCTGCAATTCCAAGAAAGGCTCTGACCTGCTTCTTGTTTGCAGGACGTGGCCATTCTTGGATGGCTTCTACTTTGTTTAACTGAGGTTTAATGACTCCACGACCAATAGTGTAGCCCAAATACCTGGCTTCCTCTAAACCAATGGCACATTTTTTTGGGTTTGCTGTAAAACCTTCCTTGAAGAGGAAATCCAGAACTGCCTGTACACGGGGCAAGTGAGACTCCCAGTCAGTGCTATGTACCACTATATCGTCCAGATAGGCAGCTGCATACTGTCGGTGAGGTCTTAGGGTCCTGTCCATGGCCCTCTGAAATGTAACAGGGGCATTTTGCAACCCAAAAGGCATTTTTTTATACTGAAACGAACCCTCTGGGGTAACAAACGCAGTCTTTTCTTTGGCGCCACCAGTCAGGGGTATTTGCCAATATCCTTTGGTCAAGTCTAAAGTAGTTAGATAGCGGGCTTTGCCAAGTCTGTCTATAAGTTCGTCCACTCTGGGCATTGGGTATGTGTCAAACTTTGTCACTGCATTCAGTTTTCTGAAGTCGTTACAGAATCTCCAAGTACCATCAGGTTTTGGGACTAAAACGATGGGGCTAGACCAGTCACTATTGGATTCCTCAATGACATCTAGCTCCAGCATCCTTTTTACTTCATCACTAATGTCCTTTCTCCTCGCTTCGGGAATTCGGTACGGTTTGAGCTTGACACGGACCCCAGGTTCAGTAACAATATCATGCTGAACTGCTGAAGTCGTACCAGGTAACTCCGAAAATTTCTCTCTATTCCTTATCAGGAACTCTCTAGCTTCTTTTTTTTGGGAATAAGACAGGGTGTCTGGAACCGTGACCTCAGGGACCAGAGGGGACTCAGTAACCCTAGAGGTCACAGGGACGGACCTCGCAGTTAAGGCCAGCCTATCCTTCCAGGGCTTTAACAGATTAATATGGTAAATCTGCTTTGGCTTCCTTTTTCCTGGTTGATGCACTTTATAATTGACCTCCCCAACTCTTTCCAATACTTTGAAGGGACCCTGCCACTTAGCTAGGAACTTGCTCTCGACAGTGGGAACTAACACCAGGACCCTGTCACCAGGTGAGAAGACACGGAGTCGGGCTCCCCTGTTGTATATTCTCTGTTGGGCTGCCTGGGCCTGCAGTAAGTGTTCCTTTACCATAGGCATGATCGTTGCAATCCTGTCCTGCATTTGAGCGATGTGCTCAATGACACTTTTGTGGGGTGTCTGCTCCCCTTCCCAGGTTTCCTTGGCTATGTCTAAAAGTCCCCGAGGGTGTCTCCCATAAAGCAATTCAAAAGGAGAGTATCCCGTAGAGGCCTGGGGTACTTCCCTGATGGCGAACATCAAGTACGGAATCAAGAAGTCCCAGTTTTTTCTATCCTTGTCCACAACTTTTTTTAACATACTCTTTAAGGTTTTATTGAAGCGTTCTACAAGGCCATCAGTTTGAGGGTGGTATACGGAGGTTCGCAACTGGGTCACCTTAAATAACTTGCACAATTCTTTAGTTATTCGTGACATAAATAGGGGTGCCCTGGTCCGTAAGGATCTCCTTAGGGACCCCAACGCGACTGAACACCATGAACAACACTTTAGCAATATATATCATAGGTAAAAAGGCGCTGGTAATCTTAATATATCACGTGTTATAAAAATTAATAGGTAATTTAAAGTAATATATGTGATTAAAAATTGCTACAAATATATATATGATCTACTATTGGTGCAATTAGCAAAGAAAAGTGCATACCAGTGCAATTTCAATTCAGAAGTGTTTGTGCTTCTCAAAGTAAATTAATCCACAAAGGTGTGGATCAGTGAACCAATAAATAAATATATAAAGAATTCCATACAAAAATCACATAAGAATATATAAAAATATAAATATATAAATGTGCTCCAAGTAGTGTCTAAAAGTCCAGGCAATAGCATGCAATCAAAATTGTGCTTGGTGAATTCTTATTAATCCCTTCACAGTGCTCCAGGTGCTGGGATGTGACAACCGTCAATTAAGAAGTGCTTGTGCTTCTCAAAGTAAATTAATCCACAAAGGTGTGGATCAGTGAACCAATAAATAAATATATAAAGAATTCCATACAAAAATCACATAAGGATATATAAAAAAATCACATAAGAATATATAAAAAAAAGTATAAATATATAAATGTGCTCCAAGTAGTGTTTAAAAGTCCAAGCAATAGCATGCAATCAAAATTGTGCTTGGTGAATTCTTATTAATCCATTCACAGTGCTCCAGGTGCTGGGATGTGACAACCGTGGCCTCTTACCAGCTAGCAGCAGGTCACAAGGACCCCCAACGCCTGTGATCCCTTTATTGGGTGGATCAAACCTCTCCTCGATTGCTTGGATCTCTGGCTCCTATATTACTCGAGTTGGACCATGTAGTCCCCCCATACACATAAAGATATAGAAGAACATATAGCCTCCAATAGTGAAATACTGTTTTATTCTCCAAAAAAAATACACTATAAGGTGACAATTAGCCTCTTACTATTTGTTGTGCCCTCCTGGCACTGGGCAATTCGGCAGTACAAAATCGTTTTTTTGGGTCTTAGGAAGATATTCTCCGGGGATCTGCAGCACCCTGTATCTCCTTTCCCCCTTCTTTGTATTGCGGCGGTGGATGTGTATCCCAGCCTCTGTTCCGAATGCCTCTGTGTGTTACTTCCGGGTTAGCATTGACCACAATGCATTTCGCTTAACGAGCGTCCTCAGGCAGCTCGTTAAGCTGGTACAAAATGACAGAGGACACTGTCATGCTAAGGTCTCGCATTGCGAGACCAGCAGACGATGACTCACACAAAGCCCCGCCAGCGTTCCACGCCGACGGGTCAGGTGACGTGCCGGTGGAACGCAGGAGCCGATCGGACTTCTGCCATATCGCCATCCGGGCCAATGGATGGGTGAACGTTCGGCCCCTCCGCACCAGGGATCCCAACAGGCAATCAGCGAAGGGAAAGGTTGAAACAAATACAGATAAGTTAACACAGCTGTGGAGTCTTATTGACTCCACATATAAACCCCCGGATCTCGGCAGTGAACTCATTGTTCGCTTGCTGAGAACACTGAGGGGATGCGGCCCGATCCAGGCTGACAAACATCTTGCTAAAGGTAATAGCTTTCATTTCAATCTGAACAAAATCTCCTCTTAGTTTATGGAGGCGATTCATTCATACCCATGCCTTCATTGTTTATTGGGAGGAACTAAGAGATATTTACTTTAAGGGGCTCAGACAGTTAATCACTGAGTCCTTACAATTAAATGATGTTTTTTCTCCATGCTTTGAAGCAGAGCTGCAAATTATCTGTCTTAAATACATGGTACAAAGTGCTACACTGGCAATAAGATGGAACCTTTTATTTTATCATAGTCTCTTTTTTCTTCCCCCCTTTAAATAATATGGCTATTCTACATCATTAGGCTAATGGGCCTCTTGTCTCTGATGATTTTATATCTCTTCTCCCTAGCTGATCGGCCACAATTTTGGGATCCAGCTGTCCCTATTTGGCTTTTTCCAGGGACTATCCACAAATATTGGCATAACTTTCTCTCCCCACAACACATACATGTGAGGTTTTACCATACGAATCAGACCAACGATACAGCCAATTTGCGGATTCAGTGGAGCGTATACAGCACCTGTTTTTAATATATACCGGCAGGTATACAGTTTTGCTCATCACTGCACAGAATGTAAGTCACAAGTATTTCCTTGATCTCTCCTATATAAACTGATGTATTATATGACTGATTTTTGTCTGATCAATTACCTATAGACCACCACCTAGGGTCTCCTCCCTCCCCCCTGAAGAAGGAGTATCTATATAACTCCGAAACTAGTCGGGTCTGGAGCCTTTACCCTGAATTGGTGTGATTCATTCGAAGTGCATATGTGATGTATTCTACATAAACTTGCCTTTTATACTATTGTGTTAAATTTTGTCTTTCAATAAAATATTTAACTTTTCTAAATCATTGTGTATATGTGAGTGCCTAAAAAATGCCACCAATAGGGGAATTCCATTTCTTGAGATTTCATTGGGATGTGGCACCACCGATAGCACCCAACACAGGTAACTCCCTTTTGATTTTTTTGCATTTAAATTCACATTCTCAACCTTTTCTGCCGAGTCCAGCAAGGCTGCAATAGGCTTATCATTAACAGTCATTTGGCATATGTGTTTTCCTACACCTGGCGCCGCAGCGCATGAAACAGCAGCAAACATAGACTGCCTTCTCAGAGACATATCACACTGCATGGGTTCATCTGTCAATGGACAGTTTGCTGCAACATGTCCCAGTTCCTGGCAACAGAAACACCTGATGTTACCCCAGTTAGGTTTGTTGACAGGCAGTGGCTTCCCTTGTTTGGGACGCCAAACTTCAGCTCTGGCACCAAAAATCCTCCCCCCTGTCTCATTGCCATGCTGACCACCCACTTCCCCTGGAACAGTCTTACCGGTTGTCTGAGGAGACCGTGACTTTAGGTGGAAAGTCCCTGCGGCTGTAGGGGTGGTGACCAGGTTCTCTGCAGCATAGTACCTCTCAACAAGCTCCACCAGGTTGTCTGCCGACTTGGGGTCTCCTTGACTCACCCACTTCTGCAAAGGAGTTGGTAATGACCTCAGGAACCGGTCCATGACTACACGCTCCACTATTTGTGGTCCAGACAAGGACTCCGGCTGTAGCCATTTTCGCGCCAGGTGTATTAGGTCAAACATCTGTGATCTTGGGGGCCTCTCAACTCGGAAGGACCAGCTGTTGACCCGCTGGGCTCGAACGGCCATGTTGACACCAAGACGCGCCAGGATTTCCTGCTTGACCTTTTCATACTCTCCTGCATCCACGGACTCAAAATCATAATAGGCCTTCTGCGATTCCCCAGTAAGTAAGGGAGCGATCAATCCTGCCCACTGGGTTTTGGGCCAGCCTTCCCTCTCAGCGGTTCTCTCAGATGTAACCAGAAAGGCTTCTGGGTCATCATCAGCACTCATCTTGGACAGGAAGCGACCAACATGGATGGCTGAGGAGCGGTCTCTAACTATTTCTGATTTTACAGCAGGCTCCTGTGTAAGTGTCTGCACCATCTCAACCAGCACCTTTCTGTCTGCTTCTGCAGCACTTGCCAGTTTTTCAAACATCAACTGGGTTTGATTTTGTACAGCACCAATCTGTTGTTGAATCAAAGAGTTTGCTTGCTGCGTTTTTTCCTGTACAACACCAATCTGTTGTTGAAGCAAAGAGTTCGCTTGCTGTGTTTTTTCCTGTATAACACCAATCTGTTGTTGAAGCAAAGAGTTTGCTTGCTGTTGTGCAGCGTTTGCTAGTTGCTGTGCAGCGTTGGATTGCTGCTGTGCAGCGTTGGAGACCACCAACTGTTTGAGGATTTCCTCCATGTTTAGTCACTCAAGGTACTGGCCCTTTAAGTAGTAACTTACTACCAGTGCCCGCAGGCCTCCACCATATGTAAGCTGGGGAACAGGTAGCGGGTGCAAAACTCCCTGGGATGAGCAGTCTTTAAGGCACAGATACCAAATCCTCTGATGTAGTGACAAACAGTGCGGTGTTTATTGGTGCTATATACAAGTTTATAAACAGGTGCTGTACAGTGCTTTAAGGAAAACAAACAGGAATACTAAGAATAAACAAAATCCTAGCCGTGTCCCGGCGCTTACTACACACAATGTAGTCCCTAACTAACCCAGACTGAGCAAGCCTACAGCTTGTCAGCTTCCAAAGACACACACAGGTAGTTTTACTGACCTTCCGCTCTCATAGACAAAACGTTGTCTGTGTTCCAAGGCTGAGAGAGCACTGCTGTTTGTCTCAGGTGAGATTAAGGCTCCTTTCACACACTCCGTCCGTTGGACGGAGTCCGTTTTTCTCAGCGGGGGATCGAGCCGCCGATCCCCCGCTGAGCAGCAGGAGGACAGCTGTGTCTCCGTGCTGTGTGCGGAGACACAGCTGACAGTTCCCCATGCATCTCTATGGGGGAAATCGGATGTCAACGGACCGTCAGTCCGTTCTCACCCGATCCCATCCGATCCGATCCGCTGGACGGATGGAAAATAGGGTTTCCATCCGTCCAGATTTGACGGATCGGATCGGGTCGGATGTCAGCGGACATGTCTCCGTTGACATCGGATGCCCCATAGGAATGCATGGGGGGACCGTTCAGATCCGCCAAAAAAACTGACAGGCGGATCTGAACGGTCCGCCTGTGTGAAAGGGGCCTTAATTGGCCTGGTGAAGAGGGCCAAGATCCGAACTGGATCATGGCTCAGGGATCCCTAAAGGTATAGGAGAGATGCCTGGGTGATGTATACACCCCGAACAGGACTTTTCCTGGCTCTCTCTGGGACACTCTGCTACATTGTATATATTCTAATTTTTATTATTTTTTCACCTTTTTGTCATCCTTTATTGAATTTCACTACTACTGATCTCCGTCAGCCTTTACATAGTTAATCTGGTTGAAAAAAGACACAAAGTCCATCTAGTTCAACCAATAAAAAGGGTAAAACAAAACAAACAAACTTTTTTCTTTTTTTTTTTTACAACGCTTTATACACAATCCCATATCCACAGTTGATCCAAAGAAAGGCAACACAACCCCCCAGAAAAGCATGATCCAATTTGCTCCAGCAGGGAAAAAAATTCCTTATCCCCCAGACACAATTGGATGATCCCTAGATAAACTTTGCCCATAAATGTCAGTATCCAGTTATGTTATGTACTGTACATTTAGGAAAGAATCCAGACCTTTTTTAAAGCAATCTACTGAGCTGGCCAAAACCAGCTCTTGAAGGAGCCCGATCCATAGTTTCACAACTCTTACTGGGAAGAAGCCTTTCTGTATTTGGAGATTAAATCTCCTTTCCTCCAGACGTAGACCTTAAAGTGAATAACTCAACACCAAGTTCACTATTTGGACCACTTATGTATTTGTACATGTTGATCATATCACCCCCCTTAATCTCCTCTTCTCAAGAGAGCAAAGATTCAGTTTCTCTAATCTTTCCCCATGGATGAGCTCCTCCATGCCTCTTATCAGTTTGGTTGCCCTTCTCTGCGGTTTCTCCAATTCCCCAATTTCTTTTTGTGAACCGGTGCCCATCTGGACTTGTCCAGAGTGAACTTGCAGGAGGGGGAGGATCTGTGCATACAGGATCACACCACCTTTTTACACAATGCAGAGGATTATTCACTTAAGTTACGCAGTTAGTATAACAAGCATGCTATTCTGTACCTATAGACAGATTTCACTGTTGTAGGTTTAGTAACACTTCAAGGTCCCAGATACCAAAAAAAAAAAACAGCGACATCTTCTCCAGCACATGTTAAATATGTTGCAGGTCAATGTCAGGTCCCAAATATCTGGCAGAGACTTGTGACACATTGCGGATTGCAAAGGATTTTTAAGGATGATAGCATGGAATGGGGGGGGGGGGGGGGCGAGGTTCCACAAGACAAATTTTACAGGATTAAAGTTCCTCTTTAAAGGGAAACGATACTACTCCTTTTTTGAAGAGTGGGAGGGGTTTGATCCTGGTCAGTTAGTTATTTCTGTGTTACCACTTGGCCACAGGCAGTACTAAAAAGCTTGCAGAAGATAATATTTCCCACTGTACCTTAAAAAAGAAAAAGGTTGAGATTGGAGTTGAACAATGGCTGCTCTAATTGGTGTAGTCATGTTTGATTGTTGAACACCATTCTGTTGGTGCCTGGCCAAGGCACATCAGACTAAAAGAGGTGATATATTGAATCAAGTAACAAGATACGTCAGTTCCACATAAAAGCATTATATGGAAATGACAAAGAATAACAAAAAAAATGTACATGTGTTCTATTGAATGTCAACATATGTACACAGGTCAGCCATCATTTTAAAAGATGCTATTTCACATCTGAGAGATTGATGTGGGTCATCCATTTGTTGATGTGTCAATGTGCATTATAGGGCCTTTTAATAACAGTGAAAACAATAGCATCAGTTTGAGACACTTCTGAGATCATTCAGAATTCCGCGACAGGTGCAGGCGACCTCCTTTTAAACTTGCATTTCACCTGTTTAATGCAAGTTTGCTGTACTATAGACTTGTATGGGTATTCAAAACCTGCTTGAAGTGAACAAAAATTCATCGATACAGGCTCTTAAAGTTTGGTTGCAGTTTACTGACTGAACTTACATGAAGTTGATCTTAAATGATAGGAGATGACTCATTTCAAAGCAAGATTAGAGGAAAAATCAGCGCTAATTTCCAGTATAAATAAACTTTTTCACATTTAATATTACATCCACTCCATTGGTAGCGCATTGGTTCTTTGTTTCTTTCATTTCTAAGCAAAGATGCAGACAAACATCTAAATCTGCAGTTTAAATATATATGGTTACTCTTTTTTTCTGCTAAATAGTTTTGTATTTATTTACAATCGTTCTTGTGTTTTACACACTCCTGCCATGCTAAAAGGTTAGCAAAAAACATTCTACTTCCTGGATTGACTGTTCTAACTCCTGGTTTGGCTTGGTGTCTCCTTATTCTTCTGTCTGTTCTTTTGATAACGGAGCTTCTTCTTCATAGTCTGAGAAAGCTGGAGGTAGAGGGGTGACATAGAATAATGCACTACTCCCTCTCCAAATATCACAGTTCTAGGTGCTTCTTGTTTGCCCCAGAGTTGTTACATGAGGCTGTAGAAGGAGTTCATAGCCTTGTGTAGGATCAGGAACTAGATTTCTGCCTACAATAGGGCATTCTTTTCTATGGGTTGAATCAATATATCTGGTGCGCTGAAGTGGTGAAAGATGGAGTTATGTTAATTATAAGCTCTAGTAACTATTTCTAGCTAGAATAGAACTATAAGAAACTATGTTTTTGTTCCATTTGAGGAGATTTTGTCACTGAAATGTTGTCAAGCGTAGCACTCTTATCCTCTTGTTGCTCACCTGCTCTGTATGAGAATGGAAGGTATCAAATGTTTCCAGTAAATAGGGAATTCTTCTGACACCCTTCCTAAACTGTCAGAACCATAATTTACTGAAGAGTTTGGCATGGGAATCTTCTCAATGAGGTCACAGAGGTAAAAATTCTTGTATCATATTTTTCATACAGGCAGCAACATTTAGTGGACTTCTTCTTATTTATTTAATATTTTTTTTTTAACAGAAAGTCATTTCTTGTTCTGACACTTCCAATCTGATATTCTGACATGTTGGCTGGGGAACATTATGCTAGATCCTTCTGAGACCTAGTGTAATGTTTTCATTTGGGACCTAATTAATTGCCTATGTATACTATGTAACACATATTCTCACAGACTTGTGCTGTGGAATGCAGCTTATGTGCCAATGGCTCAAAATGCACCCTTGGATTAGTTTATTTCTCTGGTAAGAAAAAGTTATATTGGTACCTTCTATGGGATTGTTCCTTCAGTGATTGACCTATTGAGCTGCCTATGAAATAACTTTGCTTAAAAATAATAAATTATTCAGTTGTCTATTGTCCACTTGCTGTATATTATTATTTTTGTCAAAGCCTCAGAATATTCTAAACTAAATTTGTCTTTTAATTTCATTAGGCTGGAGCATACAAGTCTCTTGGAAAATAATCTAGCTGCTACTGAAGATATGCATTCTAAATTACAAACCAATATAAAATCAATTCATTTTTTAAACCAGAAGGTAAGATTTTCTTTGTCTTCATCCAGCACAATTCATTTAGTATTTTGCTGAAAAATGAAATAAAATACTATAAGTAAAAAAATAGCTTAAACTGACACATAGCTACTTGTAAAAGAATCCTAGGCTGTAAAATATCATGTATAGTTACCTTTCCAGGTTTAAGTGTCTTCAAACATCACTGTTTTGTTGCTCCATGGCAACTCTAGGTATTCCACTCATACAGCTATGTCAAACTGTTGAATACCTGCTCCTCTGCCACGCATTGTGTTTTCTTCCGCCAGCTTGTATTTGCTGTAGTAACATATGAGCGGGTGAAAAAGAATACAGCGTGCTGCAGGGGCTTGGGCATTCCTATACTTGGAAGTGTTCAAAGTCTGCAACAACCCCATCATTTTTTATTTTTTTTTCAATTAACAAAATGTTTCAATTCTTAGGCAACATCCCATGTCCTCCAAATCAGCCACATGAACTGCTATTAACTTTGATCACTGGTGAAAACTCTTCCGCTTTTTTCCACCAAACACTCACCCATTTTTGAATTGGCATAAGGCTACCTGTTTGGAAATCCATATCCATGAATTTCTTGCTGTAGTCAAGTTCCACAGTGACTGCAAATCGCCGATTTAATAGTCACATACGGGTGCATTTAACAGAGGCAGAGTTCAGGTTGTAGCAATCCAAAACCAGCCATCAGAAATCATCTTTAATTGTTCTAATAAAAAATGTATCTGGTTTCTGTGGTTTTCTGCACTTCACACATGATATGTGCTCTTTGCGTTGCCTTGTTAAATAACCACATAAGTATGCCAGGTAGTGTATAGATGAGAAACAAATGATTTGAACTGCAAGTCATTTGGTGTAAAAAAACGGAGAAATCTAGCTCCATACACTGTCATTATTCACCTAAAACAGTGCACTACTATGCCGAGATATAGTAACACATCTGACAGCTACAAAGCGCCCTCTGTACACTGCAGCAGCAATAAATTTCATGGTTTATGCTAACCTGTCAGCAAAAGTTTAGATTTCTTTTCACAAACTTTTTAAATTCCATATCCTCTAGTGTATAGATCAAAAGAATATCTTACATTTCTTATTTCAATATTTGATATAATAAAACAGAAATTAATTCCCCTTTGAGTCCTTAACTGAATAACAAAGCACATTCTGTGTCATAATTTAATACTGCATGCTGTCTTGTTTTAATACACATATTTTGGTTTATAAGATCCATAAGTAAATTTCAGGACTTAGCACATCTAATGATGCCATTTTATCTTTGGCAGTACACAAATTGTTTTTTTTTTTTGTACATAAGGTCATTTTATTTATTTTATTTTATTTTTTTCAAGGAAAGGAACAAAAAATGCGCAAGTCACATTGATAGTGGCTGATCATGAAAAGAAACCCCAGGAGCATAGGCACACTATAAAAAGCTCTTTCAGGAAGTCATTATGCTGTTGAGGGAATAAGAAAGTTAAGTCAGAGAGTTGTGAAATGTTCTCATTATGGGTCATCTTGGTAATTATCTGACATCTACAGATGGAGTCACTTCTTAATCAAAAGAATGAATCATTACTGATATTGATTCAGACCAAGATGTTTGAAATAATGAGTGTAGTAACTCAAGTATAAATTCAGAGGACATTTTCAGAAACTTCTCCACTGAATTTTCATACTAAATAATAATGAAATATCTCATTTCATTTCCTGCTAATAGTTGGAAAATGGCCATGCCACTGCAAACTAAATTGTCCCTGCATAATCGGCATGCTCAACGCTAGCAAAAAGAAGGTCGCTGATATTTACTGTCTCATTGATAGCAAGCTATAATTACCCCAGCTGCTTGCAGACCAGCCTTGCGGTACTTAATAGCACGCATTATTGTTTTTAGACATAAAACAGTTTATGTGATCATTAGAGGCTTAATGTAAGCAACAATAGGACTGAACATCTGAAAGCGCACGGCTCAGGAAGGCACTCTGTTTCCTACAGCACTTGTCAATCTTTGCTGTTGAATCTTAAGAGAGATTTCAGATGTGTGGCTATCAGGATTTATGTGGCATTTTATTCTTTTTCAAAAAGAAATGGAATTGCAGCTTTCCTGATGTTGCCTGCAGCTCACTAATGAGGTGGTAATTGCTGTATAAAGCTTTACAAGATAATATAGATCATTATCTAAGGAACCGGAGCAATGACCACACAACATTGTGATAGAGTGTATGTGAAGTGGCTGATCTTACTGCAGCCACATTCTCTTAAATTGAAACCCCAGCATTAAAAATGGGCAAATGTATTTAAAAAATTTATTTGTTATTAAGATAAGTGGCAAGTGTCTGTAAACATGTTTGCCAAGTTAGGTTTTTAAGAAAATTAAATCTATGGCATCCCCTGTGTTGGTCTTCTAAAAAAGACATAATAAGCTTGTTCGTTAAATCAACAGAATTGTAATTTCTTCCTATACCTAAAGTAGTACAGGGGATGCTAGTTATACAGTAAGTACGGTGTAATTACATTTCTGACTCCAACTTGGAAGTGAAGGACTGAGGCAGTTACATGAACAGGGGAATAGAGACGTTTGGGACCACTAACAATAACCCACAGGTTTGTAGCAGTTGGTGCTTATCGGTAATGTCCACTTTAGTGGTTCTAGAAGAATCAGAAGTGGCTCTCGTGAGCAAGGGCCCTCCTAACTCTCTTGTCTTGAACTGTTTTGTAACAGTTGGTGCAGTATAGTAATAATTGGTTAAGGTTAATGGTGTGAAAAATATTGAAAACATATGGACCATTATAGTAAATAACTAGCAGAATAACTACAATTATTGCCAATAAATGTTCGATTAGATCAAAATCTTATCAAAAACTTTTTCAGCTCATGTATATTTTTCATTGCTTCAGATAATGCCATTGAGCATTTCATTGTGACTAAAGCTCAGAATTCTAATTGGTCATAGATCATATCAATATCAATATAGTGTATAGAATAAATCTCTTATATAGTTGAATTCACAGTTTTCACAGTGATTTTGACTGTATACCTGCTAATCGCTATTTACAGCACAGGGATCTGTGTGATTGTAATTCCCCATTCTAATCTCCAACAGTGCTGTGCTTCACAAAGGGGATGAGTGGGCAGGACAGTCCAACAGCCAGCCACTAGATAGTGGAGGAAATGTGCAGCCCAAGCCTCCATCCATAGTGAGTGAAGTGTCCCCCCTCCCTCCCTTCTTTTACCAGCCTCTGAGCACACTAATGTAAGGGAGAGCTCTGTGGACTGTAATGTAAAGGGGGACTCTGATGTAACTGGGGCCTTTGGTGAGCAGAGACCCCCTTACATCAGGGTTCCCAGAGCACCCCTTACTTTAAAGTCCCCCTTTACATTACAGTCCACAGAGCTCCCCATTAGAGCCCTTTCACATGGGCAGACTCCACCTGCTCAGCATGGCTTCTGCTGATCCCTGCTGAGCAGGCAGATGACAGGTCTGTGTCTGCTCCACTTGTGCAGAGTGGACAAGGACACAGCCCTTGGTTCTCTATGCCTGTCCATTTACATCTGACTGTCATCCGACCTGCCAGGCAGATGGGGAATGGATTCTCATACATATGTTTTTTTGGGATCGGTTGCAGGTGGGTGTAAATGACATATGTCCGTTTATATCTGCCTCCGCATAGAGACATAGAGGACCATGGGTGGTCTGATCGGTCTGCCCGTATGAAAGGGCCCTTACAGTGCAAGTGGAAATTTTGCAGACTTTAAAGTAACAGGAGCTCTGAGAACCCTGATTAAAGGGGAATGCTGGGAGCCATGATGTAAGCGGGGACTCCGGTTACCAGGGACCCACTTTTATCAGAGTTACCCTTTACACCAGAGTCTGCAGTGTTTCCTCTTACATCAGAGTTCTCACTGTTCTTCCTAAATCAAACTCTGTGAGTTCAGATGTAAAGGGAACTCTGTGGAATTAGATGTAAAGGAGAACTCTGCAAGTTCAGATGTAAAGGGTAAACTCTGCATATTCAGATGTAAAGCAGAACTCTAGATTCAGATGTAAATAAGAAGCTCTGTGGATGCAGATGTAAATGGGAAACTCTGTGTATTTAGATGTGAAGTGGAATTCAGATATGTGTTTGCTCTAATCTATCTGCCCTTAGCTTAAGCATGAAAGCCCCTCCTCCCCTCCTGAAGACTCTTGGGATGTATGACATCATTTGCCTAGGCAAGAAAATCAGAAATTAACTAAAAAAATGTAAAACAAAAGGTTAAAACAAGTATATATGAGAGAGTGAAGTTCCTATGTATTTATATGTAGTATATATGTTATCCGGCCAAAAAAGGTGCTTTTTTCCTGAAAATATTAACCATTTGGTGCCCACACTATACCCGAAAGATGGCTACAGCTTGGGCCTAAAATGCCAGTAGGACGTACATAGACTTCCTCCTGTTCTCACCCTGCCCGCGTGCTCCAGCCGAGTTCTTGGGACTGATCGGGAAAATGGCCAATCACAGTGAACCCTTTACCATGTGAACAGCTGTCAGCCAATGACAGCTGATCATGGAAATAGACAGAAGCCGGTTATTGGCTTATTTTTTTCCTCACGCTATCAGTATGAAGAAAAGAAGGCCGGCATCGGTCCCACAAAGTGCACTCCAGTGCCACTAATCAGTGCCCTGCAGTCTCACTAATCAGTGCTCATCAGTACTGCTAATCAGTGCCCATTAGTGCAACCTATCAGGGTCACTTATAAGTGCTGCCTACCAGTGACACCTTTCAGTCCCCATCAGTGCCACCCATCAGTGCAGCCTCATCAGTGCCTCCTGATCAGTACCCACAAATGCCGCCTTATCAGTGCCCATCAGTGCAGCCTATCAGTGCCCATCAGTGCCTCCTCATCTGTGCACATCAGTGAAGGTGAAAAATTACCTGTTTGCAAAATTTTAAAAGATGTGAAAAACTTTTTTTTTTCCACAAAATTTCAGTCTTTTCGGTTTAGCAAAAAAAAAAAAAAAAAAACCCCAATGGTGATTAAATACCACCAAATGAAAGCTCTTTTTGTGTGGAAAAAAAAATATAGCAATGTCATATGGGTACAGTGTTGCATGAGCGCGCAATTGTCATTTAAACTATGACAGCGCTGAAAGTTGGCCTGGGCAGGAATGGGGTATAAGTGCCCAGTAAGCAAGGGGTTAATTAAAGTAAGCAATCTGTGCATTCATTTTAACAGTTTGGCTAGATATTATTTTGCAAGGTAAACAGTAAAAATACAAATAAATATAGGGTTTTTTTTTTACGGTGCCAGGAAGGACAGAGCTTCTCTAGAACTATGTATAAAGTGTGAGCTATTAATGTGTGAATTTACAGTCATTCCTGAACCAGAATGGCCATTGGAAAGTGATAAATGAAAGTGGAAATTGTCTTCCAAAGATGAATAGATTTTGTTTTAATTCTACATAAAGATAAGTGACACTAAACTTGATTCCAATTATGACTATTTTAAAGTTTCTGAAAAGGGAAAGGAAAGTATTAAAATCTAGCACACTAATCATGTCAAATACCTAGAAAGCTTTATGAACTACACATTATTGTCCATTATTCCACAGATGAATTTCGATGACTTGTATTTTATCATTTTAAAACCAGGGAATGATCTTTTAATTAACACTCAAATTGCTAAATACAGCATTTCAGTTATAGCTAATGACTAATCTTTACTTCTCCCTATGATTATTACAACCATTTAAAAAACTCTAACATTATCAAATCATACAGCAAAGGCAGGCGATATCTAAGTTCATTTGTCTGTAAAAGATTTCTTTATGGTTTAAAGAAAAAATCTCATATAAAGTTGAATTTAATTTTTTTATTGTATGCTAAAATTGTATAGGTACTTATGGGTAAAAATGTATTTATATATTTAAATACACCTAGAAACACGCTGCTCATACATACTACTTTGTAATAGTAAATGACGTAAACTTGTACCGGGCAACATACTGGCTAGTTTATCAACTAATTTGCCTCACAGTGCTAAGGTCCTGATTTCAGTTCCCACCAGGGTCACTATAGGCATATAGTTGGCATGATCTCATGTAAGATTTAGCAAATGAACAGACAAATACAAGCTGTATGGCATACATATTTATAGTATTAGTGTTTTCAAACTCTGTAAGATAGGGTTCTATGTACTGTATAGGCACTTTTCTACTTCAGCATAGTTTACCATTTTTGAAGTTAAGAAAAAAGCAGCTTAGGTAAAGCAATGGAAGCCTGTCCATCATGGAAAGGCCAAAGCCTGGCGCCAGGTACTTTTTAAAGGGTTCCTAGCTTTGAAAAGGCAAAGTAGAAAACCTAGAATAAAATAGAACATTGGTTTCATTAGCATTAGTAAGTAACTAGTGTTTGTTCACACTACAGCAGGCTCCACAGAGTAACTTTTTTTTGCTGCCAAAAGATCGAATGCATATTCTGTATGCTTGTTCATTGTAGATAATGTGGACCTGAAGAGACTGGTATGCAGGCCTTCTCCCTAACCCAGACAGTCCAGACCCTCAACACCTCTGTGACCCTGACTGACCTAACTGCAGCAGTTGTGAATCTTATGTCGAGCGGGAAATAAATAATAATTAGCCCCTCAGTGCTGCTTTTAAAGCTTTTTATATACAAGAGAAAATGGTTGGTATGGTAGACAGAAAATGTTTAACCGCTTGCCGACTGCCGCAAGTAAATTTACTGCGGCGGTCAGCCCCGGCCAGGCAGAGTGACGTTAATTAACGTCACTAGCCTGGGAGGGTCTGGGGAGCGAGCGCGCGGTCACGGACCCCCCCGTGCGTGTGACCGGCGGACCCGATGTCCGCCGGTCACTCGGCGATCTTCGGGGGAATGGGAGAAAGTCAGGCGGCTTGTGTAAACAAGCTGCCTGTCATTCTCCTCGGTGTAAAAACACTGATCACACGGATCTACTATGTAGAACCATTGATCAGTGTCCTTACACCTCAAGCCACAGCCAATCACAGTAAGAATCACGCCCCTAGGGACACACACAGCCCCTCCCTCTCAAATAAAGTTAACCCCTTCACTACCAGTGTATTTTTACAGTAACAGTGCATATGTATAGCACTGATTACTGTAGAAATGTCACTGGTAACCCCAAAAGTGTCAAAAATGTCAGTCAAGGGTCCGATCTGTCCGCCACAATGTCGCAGTACCGCAAAAAAAATCGCAGATCGCCGCCATTACGCGTTAAATAAAAACAAAAATGACAAAAATCTTTCCCTTTGTTAGTAAACGCAATAACTTTTGCGCAAACCAATAAAAATACGCTTTTTGCGATTTTTTTTACCAAACATATGTAACATAAAACAAATTGGCCGAAAATGTAAAAAAATTTAGATTTTTACATTTTTTTGGGGGAATTTCATATAAAAAAATGTGAAAAATATTGTTATTTTTGCAAAATTTACGCTCTTTTTTTGTTTAAAATTCGTTTAGGTACAGCGTCGCACGACCGCGCAATTGTCTGTTAAAGTCATGCAGTGCCGAATCACAAAATACCCCCTTGTCAGGAAGGGGGTAAAATCTTCCGGGGCTTAAGTGGTTAAATGACACATGCAATCACTGCTAAATTTAGCCTGGGCATCTAGGCATTAATAACCTCTAGGCATTAAGATGCAAAGTAGCTGAGGTTGTACCTTACTGGAAGTACCTTTTTTCTAAGCCCCATTGAGGCTGTGAAGACCGATATGGCTATGAACAGGGGGTACTTTCATATCAGGAGTAAATGTTTGATACATTGAAGAGGAAGAGTTTCATATAATGAGATGAAAATAGATGGTATAGCCAGGAAGAGTTTGATATAAGAAGCACAGAGGAAGTTATCGTCAGTAGATAGTAGAAGTCCTTGAACATGTAAACCTTCCTTGTCCTTGTATATGTAAACCTTCACCTCGTAAAACAACATATATATATATATATATATATATATATATATATATATACAGTATATACAGTATCTCACAAAAGTGAATACACCCCTCACATTTTTGTAAGTATTTTATTATATCTTTTCATGTGACAACACTGAAGAAATTACACTTTGCTACAATGTAAAAAAGTGAGTGTACAACTTGTATAACAGTGTAAATTTTCTGTCCCCTCAAAATAACTCAACACACCGCCATTAATGTCTAAACCACTGGCAACAAAAGTGAATACACTCCTAAGTGAAAATGTCCAAATGGGGCCCATTTAGCCATTTTCCCTTGTGATTCGTTAGTGTTACAAGGTCTCAGGTGTGAATTAGGAAGCAGGTGTGTTAAGTTTGGTGTTATCACTCTCACTCTCTCATACTGGTCACTGGAAGTTCAACATGGCACCCCATGGCAAAGAACTCTTTGAGTATCTGAAAAAAAGAATTGTTGCTCTACATGACCTAGGCTATAAGAAGATTGCCAAGACCCTGAAACTGAGCTGCAGCATGGTGGCCATGACCATACAGAGGTTTAACAGGACAGGTACCATTCAGAATAGGCTTCGCCATGGTCGACCAAAGAAGTTGAGTGCACGTGCTCAGCATCATATCCAGAGGTTGTCTTTGGGAAATAGATGTTTGATTGCTGCCAGCATTGCTGCAGAGGTTAAAGGGGTGGGGGTCAGCCTGTCAGTGTTCAGACCATACACAGCACACTGCATCAAATTGGTCTGCATGACTGTCATCCCAGACAGAAGCCTCTTCTAAAGATGTTGTACAAGAAAGCCTGCAAACAGTTTGCTGAAGACAAGCAGACTAAGGACATGGATTACTGGAACCATGTCCTGTGGTCTGATGAGACCAAGATAAATGTATTTGGTTCAGATGGTGTCAAGCGTGGGTGCCAGCAACCAGGTGAGGATTACAAAGACAAGTGTGTCTTGCCTACAGTCAAGCATGGTGGTGGGAGTGTCATGGTCTGGGACTGCATGAGTGCTGCCGACACTGGGGAGCTACAGTTCATTGAGGGAACCATGAATGCCAACATGTACTGTGACATACTGAAGCAGAGCATGATTCCCTTCCCTTTTAAGACTGGGCTGCAGGGCAGTATTCCAACATGATAACTATTCCAATCATACCTCAAAGATGACCACTGCCTTGCTAAAGAAGCTGAGGGTAAAGGCGATGGACTGGCCAATCATGTCTCCAAACCTAAACCCTTTTGAGCATCTGTGGGGCATCCTCAAAGGGAAGGTGGAGGAGTGCAGGTCTCTGGCATCCACCAGCTTCGTGATGTCGTCATGGGGGAGTGGAAGAGGACTCCAGTGGCAACCTGTGAAGCTCTGGTTAACTCCATACCCAAGAGGGTTAAGGCAGTGCTGGAAAATATTGGTGGCCACACAAAATATTGACACTTTGGGCCCAAAAGATATAATAAAATATTGACATAAATGTGAGTGGTGTACTCATTTTTGTGAGATACTGTATGTATATATATATATATATATCATTATCATCATCATAGCTTCTTTTTTTATACAAAATAAGCTATACAAAGCGAACAGGATACTTTTTCATACAAATACATGGTATAGCAGGAATATGAAATGTTGGGTTTAGAAATTCTTTAAAGTCACTCTTCGGGCTCCCATCTGCCCCACATACCCCCTCCCCTCAACCACCTTTTTTTGCTCAGAGGTGGGCTTTAAAGGCTAATTACACCTTGAGGACATGTTACAACCATATTTAGGGGGTAATATTGTGCCAAGCAGACCCCCTCCACCACATAAATGGTTCCTCCTCTGACAGCATTCTGGATTCTTCTTCCTTCTGCACAGTCACATCATTCATTCACAGAAATCTGTAAATGAATCAACTACAACCTTAGCAGAGGGCCTTGTAGTTCTTATTGGAGCACAAGTGCAGTGACTACCACACTCATAGTCGATTGACACTTACTCAATCTTTCTGGAGGAAAGTCTGTATCTCAGTACAGACAAGAAGCAGGAGGAAGAGTATTCCAGGGCCTGATATTGCACCTGGGATACACTGATCACAGTTACAATGCTCATTTGCAATAAAATAAACAAATAAATGATAATAAATGCATTTTTATTCTCTGTAAATATACAGTATATGTATATTTTTTTGCAAAAGCTGGACTTAGTCTTTAAAATTTAGATATATTGAGAATTCAGAATTCAATATTAGTTTCCAATGTATGGATATGGCAACACAGTTTTACACCCACGATTACCAACTTTTGTACCCTTTTTTCATAGTCCTTTTTCACTGTTTTGCTATTTAGTAGTTCCTGATTTATTTATTTATTTATTTTGCTTTTAACAAATACCAAATATTTGATTATCTATAACACTATAATAACGATTATTTTTTATTTGTAACTCTATGGTCCCTTGCCTTGATTATGATTCTTTGATGGGGATAGTGCTCATTGCAGTTTTTTTCTTTCATATTTTAAAAAGGAATAAAAAAAGAATATTCTAACTGCAGATAAATTCAATCAATATAGTATAAGAAGGACAAACTGCTTTCTTGTTTCAAGCCTACAATATTAAAACAAGTGTTCTATATCCAATAAAATGTTAAGGTGAACCAGATAATCATTCTCCTTTCCTCTTACCCAGCTAAATGAATTAGGCCAAGAAAATGGATGTTTGCAGCAGCAGTTGGAAGATGGAAAACTGAGATGTCAACAGTATGAACGTCATTTAGAAACCTGCAATCAGACTCTCTCTAATCTTTTCGCTCATCTGAAAGTAATACAAGAACAGAAAGATTGCCTCCAAAAAAAGACTCTAAATGCTGTATCCTGTAGCCACAACATTGTGCCACCTCTAACCACAGGATCTCATACGCAGCTTCAGATTCTCTCCCAAAAGGGAATAGTGAATGGGGAATCAGAAGAGTTAGTACTTAAAGATTCATTAGACAAATCATGTTGCACACAGTGCGTGGAAGAGCATTCTACTCAATTGCAAGACAACACAGAGTACTGGATGGAGAAAATGCATGGCCTAATGTTGCAGATACAACAGTTTGTAGGAAAACCCAGAAAGTGAAAGGTGAACCTTTCAAATGTAATAAATCGTTTACATTTTAAACGACATTATTTTTACATTATGGACGCAGAACTATGTGACAAATTTTTGTTCTCCAATCAGGGCAAGCATCAGGGAAATATTTTCCGTAACACTGTGAACAGAAGACTTTTCATATCAGGACTATTTTTTTAATAATATTTTTTTCTTTATGTAATTCCTTATAAAATATAACTTTGTCCAATAATTTATTGTAGTAGGCTGAGTTTCAGTTTATGTATAATGTAAATCAGATGATTCTCATTTAGAGCAAAAGATAGTGAAGAGTGGATGTCCATATTGTAAACATTATATTTCTTTCTTAGCTTAATAGTCTTCCTTAGTGCAACATTTAAAAATTCATACACCAGTTTCTTTTGGTGGCTTAGACAGCCATTTAAATGAATGGGCTGCCCTAAAGAAACACACCTTAACATGCAGCATAGTGCATATTAATCAACCACAACAGTGTGAATCCAGCCAAACACCTTTTTCCTGGAAAGTATATTGTCCAGAGTGGTTTTTGTAGAATTCAGACTTTCGTATCTATATTATTGGTAGAACCTGACCAGTCTGGACCTTGGAGCTGACCTTTCACCAGTTTGTCAACTTTATTAATTTGCCTTCTCCCTGTTAATATTAAAGACAATCAAGGAATAGCAAAGATTTTTTCTTTTTACTAAGTACCTATTTTCGTCTGTTCCCCTTCCCCCAGCCTAGACAAGAGTGATGTAGCTTCAGCCACCTACAGACATATGGGATATCCACATCATGTATCCCTGAAAACTTCAGGCATGTAGGTCTGGGGTATTGCAAGAGTCAATGTGACTATTTGCTGACTTGGCCAACTCCATTACAATAAGTAAATTAAAAAAGGGCAAGCTAGATGTGTGAAGTAACAGCTGGCTTAATATGCCAGAATTCAAAATGGTATTATGAGAAAGGCAGAGGAAAATTTTGTCTGTGAACGGGACATTGAGGGACTTCATGGACTCGTAGTTAGTCTTTTTTTTTTAATGTAATGTCATACAATTTATTGTATTGCCTTAATTACCATATTGGCAGAGAGTTGGAAGGTCCTTCTAATGAAATAGCACAACAGGAAATAGGCAGCAATGATGTAAGGCAGCACTGCTAAACCTAGAGTGTTCTGCCAGTAGAAACATACCTAGAAAAGGTGGAAGGAAGTCTTTAAAGAAAGAAATAGATGGGCTGGAATAGGTGACCTTCAGTATATACAAATGTCCTTTCTATCTCTGGTTTCAGTAGTTAAATAATAAGGGCATACCTTCCCCATAGCTTTCTTTGTTACATTTCCTGGCTCTGTTCCCATGCACCTCTTGGGTGTTTCTGTCTAACCTGTGGTGTTCTCACTCCTTCTATTGTATTTTCCTTAATGCCCATAATAACTCAGGAGGAGAGATGAGGTTCCCCAAAAGATATAATTAACCATAAGTTGGGTCCATGCATCTATACTCTATATGCATGCTAAAGGCATGCTGATGCAGTCATTTATATACAACCTGCATTTCTGTCACGTCACTGTAGCACAGAGATATGAACAGATCTGTTTGATTTGCATGTTTATTCTATGTTTGCTGTGGTTTCCTTGTAGTAGCTGGTTGGATTATACTGACAGGGACCACTTGGATGTGAATGCATCCTTGTGCAAGCAAATCGTTTCAGTTAGTTAATAACACATGTGAACTTGGTATTTTGAGTTCTGAATTATTGGTAACTGGTATTGCCAAAGCATTTGCTAATTTTATTATTCTGTGTACTTTTTTCTCTTGTGTGCCAGAACTGGTATTTACATTATTGTAAATAATGAAGTGGTATACATAACATAAATTTAATTCTAATTTATTTATGTCATTTATTTCTCTATTTTAATAAAAGTAAGAAGAGAAAATTGCACCATTGTTTTTATGTATGTTTCATTTATTTCTATGATGCTAACAAAAAGATATCCATTAGCAGCTACAAGGTGCAGTGATGCTAGAGTGAATTAGCTATCACCTAAAGCAAGTTGTTTAATATATGTGGGACTAAATTGTCTTTTCTGATAAGTATCAACATGCATCGTGTCATTTTCATTACAAAAATGTCACCTTATTTTTTTTTCTATTTTGATTCTGAAATGTTGTGGTTTCAATTAAAATCTGAATGTTATTTTGTCTCATCATTTTACAGTCCTATAGATTATCAATAATTACGATATCCTTATAGCTTGCCTTGTAGCTACTTCAGTTTTTCAACATAGACTTTTATGTGTCACTGTAACTGTGCATTTGGTATTAATATTTTATTTGCTGGCGTTCAGCCATTTTGTCAAACTTTTTGTTCCTAGTAACTGCCTTACTCCTTTTCCTGTTTCCTATTGGGCATTATATATTGATAGACACACACACAATGTTTACCGGTGACTACGCGATTTAAAGTTGCTTTTAGAGACCTACAAAATAAGGAATAGAAAAGAAGGAAAAATTAGTGAAAGTCTACAGTGTAAAATTGTTTTCGTAAAGATTTGTCTGCATTGGTCTTTTACTTAGTAACTGCGTTCTGTTTGGGCTGAGCTCATTAAAATGCCCAGGAAAATTTAGTCTTAAAACTTATTCCGTAAAGGCTATAAATAATGACTACTTAGTTTATGTGCCATCTAAAGGTGAATGGACACTGGCAGAAAAAAACAGACAGGTAGTCCTCCTATGTAACCCATCCTTCTCAGAAAGCGTCTTCGTTTTTTTACCAGTGTCTGTAAGGTGATGGTCACTGAAGTGTAACTGTCTGCATAGAACTGCCAGATTATTGGTTGAACTAGATGGACTTGTGTCTTTTTTCAGCCAAACTAACTGTGTAAAGATTCTCAAGTGATTCCAGCAAGGATCAATAATTTGGTTGTCTGGATCCATTCCTATAGCTGGACCCTAAGATGAATGCTACCCAGGCCTTGCTACTATTGGATTGGAAGTTTAACTACTTGAGGACCAGGTCTATTTCTGACACTTGTTGTGAGAGTCCACTAAAACGTTGTGGGAAGCTGTGAATTCACACATCTTGTGCTCAACCGTCTCTATTCTATCCCCCAGGGCATGGATCTCCTTCTTGCAGAGTGAGAGAGAGGAGAGGATATCATGTTGTATAGATGTGCGAAGTGAATAGAGCATTTCTTTCAATGTAGTGTCAGAAACCGGTTGGCCAGTAGTGGGAAAAGAGGCAAAAGGATCAGATTGTGGCAGTGTAGGGGCTTGTGGAAGGGGATCATTGCTCACCTCCATAGCCGATGCATAAGATTTGGAAGGGGATCCTTCCCTCCTCGGTTTTGATTTAACAGGGCTCAGAGATGATGGTGAAGGTGGGGATGAGTTCCCAGAGTAAGTGGTGGCGCGATCCGGGTTCTCTTCCTCCACTGCTGTGGGAGACGCCGTCTGGCTGCTGCACAGTTCTTCTGCTTGTGTCCGGTCTGCCAGTAGAGGGCCGGCCGCGGGAGAAGTGCGAGTGTCTCCACCGCCATTTTGGCGGAGACCATGCGGAGTGGAGGGGAAGAATTCGGAAATTTTTTTGACCGGCAGGGGGTTGGAGCGTAGTCTTCTCATCGTCCGGCGGTGGAGCGGGGATTGAGATGTCCGCGAAGCACAGTCTCGAGGGTGAGCGAGGCTTGTAGATGGGGCGATGATGTAGATAATCTAGGCACATGCAGGAGCGATCACTCTATGCGGCCATCATGTCCGGCGGTCGCCACGCCCCCTCGACACTTTTTGTTTACAAGTTAAGATTAGTATTTTTTGCTAGAAAATTTCCTAAAATCCCCAAACATTATATATTTTGTTTAAGCAGAGACCCTAGAGAATAAAATGGAGATCGTTGCAATACTTTATGTCACCGTATTTGCGCAACGGTTTTACAAACGCAATTGTTTGGTAAAAAATACACTTTTTTTAACTAAAATATAAGAAAACAGTAAAGTTAGCCCAATTTTTTTCTATAATGGGAAAGATAATGTTACACCAAGATACCCAACATGTCTTGCTTCAAAATTGCACACACTCGTGGAATGGTGACAATCATTGGTACTTAAAAATCACCATAGGCAATGTTTTAAAAATTTCTACAGGTTAATATTTTAGAGTTACAGAGGAGCCTATGGGTTGGCTATGCTGGTTGCAGAGTCCTGGCATAGCCCCCCTGGTTGCCTCTTATCTACCTACTCCTAAGTTTGACCCATGGTTATTGTAGCCATTATTTTGTTAGCGCATCTGGCTTGTACTTATCTTGACACTCTGTTTACCAATTGTTGTTACCTGTTTACTTTGTTCTCCAATAAAATGTTTGAACCATAGAGTTACAGAGGAGGTCTAGGGCTAGAATTATTTCTCTCGCTCTAACGATTGTGGCTATATCCTGCATGTGTGGTTTGAACTCCGTTTACATATGTGGGCGCGACTTGCATATGCGTTCGCTTCTGCGCGCGAGTTTGGAGGGACGGGGTGCTTTACATTTCTTTTCTTATTTATTTTACTTTTTATTTTTACACTGTCCCTTCAAAAATAATTTTGATCACTTTTATTCCTATTAAAAGGAATGTAAACATTCCTTGTATTAGAAAAAATCAGGACACGTCCTCTTTAATGTGAGACCTGGGGTCAAAAAGACCTCAGATCTCACATCTACACTTAAAAGCAAAAAAAAGTGTTGGGAGGAAGCGAAGTATGACATTGCTCCGGTCCTCCAAGGCCATAGAGTCAAGTAGGGGCTATCTTGCCCTCACTTGACTTCCTACCTGGGACATGGACAGACTGTATACTTGATGGCTCAGGTATGTGGGGAAAATGACTGGGAAGCAGCGAGAGGAGGGGCACCTCTCCCGCTGCCAATAAAAGTGATCCTCCAGCTAATCCGCTGCTGGGACCACTTTTATGTGACAGAGGACCACCTGCCCTGTAAAAAAAAATACCGGGGTTAAGTGGTTAAGCAGAGAAATGCCTGTAATGAAGGCAGTCAGGGCTGAACCCTGTGGATATAAAACTCCCTGCACAGTTTTTTACTAACCACTGTGTTTCTGGTAGGGTGCTGGTATCCTGATATAATCTGTGGGACTTGACATTCACTTTGGCAGCCAGGTCCTGCTCTGTGTCAGGTCATGCTCTGTGTCACAAGACCTTAAAGTGGTATTAAAGGTTCAGCTTTAAAAAAAAAGAGCTCGCCCAATTCTCTTCTTCTTGGGTACCCCACGACACCCTTGGCTCCTCCCCCTTGATCAGTGTCCCCAATAGCAAGCCTCTTTCTCCTGAGCCTTGCTCTATGCATCCAAAAGCCCCCCGTTCTCTCCTCATTAGCTAACTGGCTGTGATTGACAGCCAATGGCTCCCACTGCTGTCTAAACTGCTGTCTAAACCAATGAGGAGAGGGAGTCCTGGGACAGCCAAGGCTCTTGTGCACATCGCTGGATCAAGTGTGAGCTCAGGTGAGCATTAGGGGGGCTGGAGGGGAGCAGTACACAAAATGTTTTTTTACCTTCAGGCATAAACCTGTTCATGGTTAAACCCAATAAAATTCAATATAATCCCTGATAACCAGTGCACATGCTTAAAAAACAGTACGGTTCCTTGTAAAATAGGTCTACCTAAGTATGAAAATACTGCCTATCATTTCTGAACATTTCTTTTTATACATTAAAAGTTTCAGTCTGCTGCTTATAAGTGACCCTGTTGCTCTTTTAAAAATACAAAAAACTGCAATAGACATTTTATATTCACCTGTGCTCCAGGAGCTGTGACTGAGATTTCAGATCTGACACATCTGGGAGTGTCCGATACCTGCGTCCCCTCCCCATGCTCTTTCTCCCCTATGTCACAACGGTGTCCTATATTGGCTTAAGCCCTGTACACATGGGCCGAATGTCAGGAGACATTTGGCCCATGTGTATTCCGATCCGTTGGACAAGCATGCTGGAAAACTAGCAGCTGACCGAAAACCCAATGGCGGAGAGTGTTGATCAAAGTGTTCTGGCGGGGGGGTCATCCCCCTGTCAAAACACAACAGCTCAGTGGGGGAGATCACTGCAATAACTTTGCATAATTAGTACAGCGACCCTGACTGGAGCTGACAGTTTTTTTTTTTTCATTCTACCTGCTGGGTTGAACAAAGAAAAATTAAAAATTAGAGTTTAACAGGCTTTAGGATCAGTTGATAGAAACACAGCTCATAGCAGGAGACCAAGCACCCAACACACCTTAAAAGGTGTAGAATGAATAGATTCTGACAGAAATTCTCTGACAGAGTAAAGCTCTGAGGAACCGGCCACAGACCAAGTAAATATAAAACATCTTTTTTTTTTTTACATACATTCTACAATGCTGTTTTTTTTTTTTTTTTTTTTTTTTTTTTTGTAAATACTACATATCTATTCGTTCCTGCTTTTTAGTGCATTGGGAGGACCATAGAAGTCAATGGCAATGAATCAAAAGCCATATAACATGCATTTTGATTCAGTGGCAACAGCTATGAACAAATCCTAACCTCAAAATGCACTGGAAACACATGCCAATGAATGTCAATAATGTGTGTTAACTCACAAAGGAAAAGCACATTGATAAATGACAATCTGTCCAACCTTACATAAAAATTCACCACTTTACACATTCATACATTTAAATGAGCCCTACGTTTTTGTAGAGCTTGACTGTCAACTGCATTTAGCAGAATCTTAAAGCAGAGCTCCAGACAAACCGCTAAATACATGGCTAAAAAACCTGGTACAGAACAGAAATAATTCATCAAACTTCTGTGACCACCCTGGCCATGCTGATATACAATAGAAGTTCATGTAAGGAAATATATGTTCTAGATGCAGTAGATGGACTTTTTATTTACTAGGATTCTTCTCCTGTGTATACTATTACTGCAAAGATCACAGATGATCCTCAATGTCTAATTAGGACAGCGAAGAAAGAGGAAAGCACTTGACCTGGGCATGTTTAAATGTTCAGGGAACATCTACTGGCCTTTGACAGCCTTGTAACCTATTTCAGGGGATTCAAATTGTTGCATTTGGTAACTTTTAACTTTTTCTTGGGTTTTAGTATTAATTTTGGAGTTTTTAATATTGCATGATAGGTTCGCTATAGCAATAGTTCATTATTTCCATAACTTGTATTTCATTGCCTACCACCTTGCCTTTTTATTATTCCGAAATATGCTAAACCAGCAGAAAAATCAAGTAAGCATGATGTAGTTGTTTAACTATCCCTCTTCTTACAGATATGTAAATCAAAGAGAAACCTCAATCTTTTATCATAGTGAGAAAGTGTAAATCCAGGAGGTCTTGTCAAGCGATTACATTTTTAGTAGTAAAGTCTTCAGCCGTCCTGATTACATCCCGCCTAGGGGTTTTGTCAGTCACTTTTCCTACTATACAGATTTGCATTTGCAGTCAGTTTTTAAGTTCATTTCCTTATGGGAACGTTTTTTTTTTTCCTTTTTTTTTTCTTTCATTATAAGTTTTTCTGTATTGCTGTTGCCCCTTTTTAAGAAAGAAATGTTGTACCTAACTCCTGTCTTCATTTAGTATTTTGAAAAGTCAAACACTTAACCTGCTGTAATTAACAGCTGTTGTATAGAGTCCAAGGTTTTGAACTTGTGCTTTATCTTTTGAGTTTTTCATTTTCCTAACCAGCATAACCAATGAAGTGCTGGCATATTTCCAGGCCACAATGGCACTTTTTAAAAGAAACTAGTGGTTTTTAACTTGTCTTTCCAGTGCATAGTGCTTGGTTATTATCCCCTCTCTATGCTCCCCATGGAAAATCAGAGCGGTGTGTAAATAAAGACAGCTTTTGGGAGGTACCATCTCATGCAGGTTCTTGGGCACAAGTACCGAGTGCAATCAGCTTTACTGGATGAGACTTAAAGGGTACCTCCACTTTCGTGGAGAAAAAAAATAGTAAATAAAGAAAAAGCAATATAGCGTATACAATTGCGACACAAATCATATTCTAATTGAATGTTATTAAATATTACCTTTCCTTTTCAACCTGCAGCTGTTGTAATTTTCTGAAAATGCAATGCAATATGGCTACCTTGAGCTGTACTGTACACAGAATGTGTACTGACCATACCCGAGAAACATAATTTCCTGCTTGTGTGATTGGCTCACCAATTTTCCCAGAAGTCAGTTTTCTGGCATCCCCTGCAGCAAAAATTTCATTTTTGGGAAGATACTCCCAATAGGAACACGTCTAAAGGGATGCAGGCCCAGCAGCTTTCCTCATTAGAGCCCTGCACAGCAGACAGATAATTATGAAACCACTCCCATTAGAACCACTCAGTACAGAGGCACATAGGGACAAACAATGATTTCTTCAGAATAACAAAAGGTAGGAATCTGCAACAAAGTTTGTTAAAATCCCTACAATGCACAGAGATCACCCAGAGGGAAATGTTTTTTTCTCAACAAAAGTGGAGTTACGCTTTAAAGGTGAACACAGTGGGTTAGGCTTCAGAATCATGACCACTAGCTTAAAAAATGTTGCTCCTAAAGTAGTTTAGTGTTTTGCCTGTAGACGCAGCTAATGTTATCCTATGTCTCCATGTACTGTACATTAGGTAGTCTAGAAGCCTTTTTTAAGCTCAGCGTTTAGAGGCAGAAAAAAAAAATGTCTGTTTTGTGTTTTTGAGAGCTTTTTTCTGGCAGAAAAAACGCTCCTAAATGCTAGTACAAAAAATACTCAAAATTTGCATTCTTTTTTCGGCTATTTATGCCACAGGCATTTTTTATGCTAGTGTGCATGTAGGCTAAAACCCAATCTTGAAGAGTTCCTTCTCCTCTCTGCACTGCAAGAGTTAAATGTTCATTTTGTCTAGGAAGATAAGAATAAGCAGTAATACTTACCTTTTTCCCTTCCCTCCCGCCATCTGACCGCTGGTTCTGCATTGTATGTGATGACATTGCAGAGTTTGGAATCAGTCTTGCAGTGAAGAGAAGGGGATTTGGGGGGCCAGTCATACAGACAAGTGGAAGCAAGAAATAAATGTAAGCAATTTGCATTTTTCCTATCCCCTTAGCTAAGCATTTGCCGCTGGAGTGCAAGGGTACGTTTTTCGCTGCCTGGACTTGGGCTTTACAGGTGAATTTAAGGCAAGCAGCTAAACTCACAAGTGAATCCATATTTGTGACCTGTGACCTTTGGAGTTGTTATCCTTAGGACCTTAGGAGTTGAGTATGTCATTCTTGTGACATTGCAAAGACAGTGAAAAACCATTCTCTGATAAAGTTAATGAAGTAGAGTAGTGCTGCTTCCACACCTGCAGCTATTGGACAATGATAAAGCATCATTGCTGCCCAGTTTCCTCTATTCGACATTTTCAATATCAGTACTTTTGCATGTAGTAGAGCTGATTAGCTCCAAGTGCTGCCCTTCCCTCATCCCAGTCTGTAATGAATAAAAGTCTGATACCAACTTTAGTTACTAATGCAAGCAGTATGTAAAAGAAAATTTAGGAATACACAACAGAAATTGTGTTTTTGGTAAACAGTAGCTGCCTTAAGTTTAGGTTTAATCACTCTAAAAAAAGTATATAATGGGCTCTCCCAGAAGTTGTCTACACTGGCATGCTGGGATCCCTCCTTAATATTATTAGACATGATTTGTACAGTGCCAACAGTTTTCACAGCTCTTTACCAAATGAAGGCAGACAGTACAGTTCCAATACAATTCAATACAAGAGGAATCAGAGGGCCCTGCTCATTAGAACTTACAATCTAAAAGGGAGGGTCAAGTGATACAAAAAGTATTAACTGGGGGATGAGCTGATGGGGAAAATACAAGTTTATTTGTTAGAGGCAGTATAGGCTTCTGTAAAGAGGTGGGTTGTTAGTGATTGCCTAAAGGTGAATAGAGTGGGAGATAGTTGGATGGATAAGGGTAGGGAGTTTCAGAGGTTGGGAAGGGCTCTGGAGAAGTCCTACAGGCAAGAATAGGAGGAGGTGAGAAGGGATCTAGAGAGCAAGAGGTTTTGGAAGGAGTGAAGAGGAAGGTTTGGTTGGTAATTTGAGGCAAGGTTAGTGATGTAGCTCGGGTAAGAGTTGTAAATGGTTAGCTAGGCTGTTGTTAGTGTTTTGAATTTTATTTGTTGGGTGAGCAGAAGCCAACACAGGGATTAGCAGAGAGGGGTAGAAGACACTGAACGGTTGGTAAGATGGATGAATCTGGCAGCAGCATTCATGATGAACTGAAGGGGGGGGGGGGTAGTCTATGTAAAGGTAAACCAAAAGTTGTAATAGTCTAGAATAGATGACCAGGGAGTAAATTAAAATTTTACTGCTCTACAGTACTTCTGGGTTTAAGGAAACTAAGAAGAGAGCATGCTGTATCCATGTATGCAATGCACAGTGCTGTGTATTCTATAAATAAGTTAGAACCTAGCAGGTATTCTTTCTTTTTTTGTTCTATTATTATTTTACCCCTGACATTCTTATTAATATTATATTATTACTATTTTTTCTGTAATTAAATACCTTGTCCTTCATGTGTATCAATTACTTTTGTGGCTTCAATTTATTTTATTTAGAAAACAATTTGCCCTAAAGACATAATTTGGAAAAGTTCAAAGTACAAAGTGCTACTGCATTACTTTTCACATTGAAAAAAAGGTGTTTTATTGAATCAGGATAAATGTTACAGCTATTGTATAAGTAACATAGGGGTTTATTTACTAAAGCTGGAGAGTGCAAAATCAGGCTCACTTCTTCATAGAAGCCAATCAGCTGCTAACCTCAGCTTGTTCAATTAAGCTTTGACAATAAAACCTGGAAGCTGATTGGTTTCTGTGCAGAAGTGAGCCTGATTTTGCACTCTTCGGCTTTAGTATATAAACACCATAGTGCTCTTTACAGCAAAGAGAATAGTTTTTTTAAGCTCAGGATATATAATTGGCAAGATAGTTTACAGAGATAGAACTTCTACCACTTCACCAGCTCTAAGGCATGATGTGCTAGAGCTGGAGAGAAGGGCAACTAAGCTAATAAGGAGACTGGAGGACCTCAGTTATGAAGAATGACTGCAAACATTAAACCTATTCTCCCTGGAGAAGTGACAATTAGGAGGAGATATGATTACAATATACAAATATCTAAATGGTGATTCTAGCAAATGGAGAAAACTATTTAGTCTCAGGTCGCTTAAGAAGACATGTGGCCACTCAATAAAATTGGATGAGAAGCAGCTTAACCTTAAACTGCGTAAGGTATTCTTTACTGTTAGAGCAGTAAGGATGTGGAGCTCCCTTTCACAGTTGGTGGTATCAGTGGCAGTGTGCATATTTAAGAAAATTTTTTAACACAAGTAAACCGCCAAGTAATAATGCACTTGGTGCTCAGAGGTAATGCCGACCTCAACCCCATAGAACACATTTTGAATGAATTAGCCAAGCCTTCTTGCCCAACATCAGTGACTGACCTCACAAATGTGCTTCTGGAAGAATAGTCACACATTCCCATAGACACACTCCAAAGTTCATGTGAGTGTAAAGGCAGGTGTCCCAATACTTTTGGTAATATGGTGTATATATAGCTTGTATGTGGTATCCTTATGCCTGGATCCTTTCTGAGACAGCGTTCGTCTAACAATTGGTCAATTCTTCAATAGATGTGGGTGGTTTAGGTCTAAAACGCCCAATATGAACACTGGAATATGTTGAGGAACCATAAAACAGTTGTACCACCCTCTATACCAATGCAGTCATCGTACTAGCACATCAGAAACGTAATGCATAAAACTCTGAATAGACTTGAAACAATCTTTTTTCTATTTCCTCTCAAAGGCTTACTGTGGGTAGAAACCTCACTTCCACCTGTGCAACTGACATTCACATCCTCTACCTGGCCAAACCATAGTCATTACCAAGTTCATGTTTAAAACGAAGTCCATATCCCCATATCCTTATGCTGCCTGTCTTGGGCTCACCACTCTTTCCACATAGCTTAAAAGTCTCTCAGTTCTGCAATCTCCTTGCGGAAGGTCACTTCAGTCTATTTCACTTCACCTCCCAAAACCAACTCCTAACTGAGTCGCAAATTAGCTCCTCTCATGGATCTGATTTAGACTTCATGAGGTGCATGTTAGGATCCATTCTTAAGCTGGATACACATTATACAACTTTTGATGATCGATTTCCTTTAGATGTACCTTCAACTATGTAATGGAAGGGCCTGCCTGATTGCATACAAGGTTTTAGGTTTGACCTCCTATATGGTTTTGGTAAATCTAAGGGAAAAAATCAAAAGAAAATTGTATAGTGTGTATCCAGCTTTAGATCACTACCAAATACTTCCTACAGCTATCGGGAACCCTCTCCTTTCAAGACACTGCCACACTTGTCAGACATGCCTTATCCGATTCATATTTGATCACAGGCAACCACAACAAATGTCCCAGCTGTAAAACTAAATGGGAACGATCAGCAAGATCAAATACTTCTCTTTGCGCACATAGTCGTCTCTGGGGCATGCATATAATTCGAATGGATATAAAATTCTGATTTGGTGGTATAAAATACCACAAATATTCAACAAATTTAACCCCTCAATTTCTTCTCTTTACTGGAGATGCAAAGGCATAAAAGGATCATTATTGCATTTTTTTAGACTACCCAGACAAATTCGGTCTGGAGTCATGAACTCTATTAAAAACCTAACAAGGGGAGGCGCATGCGCGGCTGCTCCCTGTATGGCCGCTTGATCAGGGAGCTCCGTCCCGCTGTGTTTTGACTGACAGCCCAGCAGCGCACACCAGCACGGCACCTCCAGGGACCCCCGATGTCCGGTTCCCAGGTCCGTAGGGACCTCTCTCGACAGTTTTTTTCGGAGGCCTCCAGCCCTGCCAGCCCCAAGATGGCGGCCGCTTCTCCTCATAATGCGGGACCGGAGGATCAGGAAGACATTTCGGATGATCCGACACCCACCACGCCACACAGGTCAGTGGATGACTGCCCGACCACCCCCCTGGACTTGCCCCAGATCCTGTCCCCTGCCTCCACAGTCTCACTCCTGGAGAGGACCCTTGGGGAACTACGGCCTACCCTGCTGTTCAGCCCCTGTCACAGAGCCCTCTGCCTTTCCCTCATCCTCACCAGCAGGAGTTTTCCTATCTCATGGCTACCTTTTCCCAGATGCTCACACAGGGCCTGGCACAGAATGCTTCCCAAATAACTTCTGCCATCCACAATGATCTCCAGAACCTGGGATCCAGACTGGAGGCTATTGAACTGAAATCGGACCAGACTGTCCTTAAAGTCAACCAAAACTCAGCCAGGATGCAGGATTTACATGATCAACTGTACACTGCTTTATCAAAAATTGATGAGCTTGAGAATCGCTCCAGGAGATATAATTTTAGGATCAGGGGATTACCTGAAAGTGTTAAAGATATTGATGATGCCGTTACCGCCTTCATCCGAGACTTGATTCCTGACATACCGCCTCACCGCCTGGAACTGGATAGAGCTCATAGAGCTCTGAGAGCCCCTCTCCCTGACGGTTCCCCAAGGGACATTATTGTTAAGCCGCACTTTTTTAAAGTAAAAGAGGCGGTCATGAGGATTGCACGCCGCTCCGACCATCTGTCTATCCAAGGCCACACTATCCAAATATTTGTCGCCTACTACTATTCAGAAAAGGCGATCCCTCAAACCACTCCTTCAGGTTTTGCAACAGAAGGCAATTAAATATTGGTGGTCCTTTCCCTTCCGTCTTACTTTTCTTCACCAACAACGTACCTACAGCTTCTCGGCTCTTCCGGATGGCGAACAGCTCCTCCTAAAGCTCGGCCTCATCACTCAAGACCCCAACTCCTCCGCTCCTACAACTCCTCCGGCTCCTTACATACGACCCCCCCCTTTTTTGGGGTCAGTATTGTTTTCGTTTTATTGCTCAAGGGTGTTGGACATATTCTAATATTGTTTTTTTTTTTTTCTTATATGAAATTGTATTGCTATGCTTACACAGTGGGGGGCTACGCCCCCATTGTCAGTAATTGCCATTGGTCCTTTCGGGTGGTAACCTTTGGCTGTTTAAACTTTCCTGAAATGTGTATTTTTATCTTTTGCCTTTTTCCTCTTCCTTGGGGTGTCTGGCCACAGCGGGATTCCTGCTGCGCCTCACTCCGTCTCTTCCTGGGACTTTTTTCCCCACGTAGAGTGGAGCTGATGCCTTCGCTCCTCGAAGACATCTATGGGTTTCAGGGGTTGGTGGGATCTGGCCTACCTCTCCTGAATTGGGTGGGGATTTTTTCTTTCAATGAATGTTGGCTAATGTTACAGTATGTGTGCTTGTTTTCTCTTTTCATTTTGTTTCTTCTTCTCTCTCCCCTTTTCTTCCCTTCTCCCCACCCCCCTCAGGTCACCGGGGGTCTCTCTAATTTTTCCCTACTGGGTTTACGTCTTCCAGGACTGTCGCCATGTTTGAACTTCGCTGCCCGCCTTGAACGGCTCTGGACTCGTTGCTTTGCTCCACCCTCAGCTCCTCTTGTTCTGCTGAATCGATGACGACACCGAATACCGCCTCCCATCCTTGGAAGATTGGCTCTCACAATGTCCAAGGGATTAATTCCCAGTCGAAGAGACGTAAGCTTTTCAATCTGTACCACTCTCACCACATTGACATTGCATTCACTCAGGAGACTCACTTCCCGGCATCTTACAGACCTTTGTTTGTTCACCCTAAATACCCTCAATTTTATTTGGCCAACGCTACAGATAAAACCAGAGGATTTGCGATATTTTTTGGGCGCCATGTTCACTTTGAACTTACCCGGAAAGTAGAGGATCAGGAGGGGAGATATTTATTGCTCATAGGTTTGCTGGGGGGACTAAAATACTCTCTCCTATCTTATTACGCCCCGAATAAACGGCAAGATCTGTTTTTTCACCACTTATCCACCCACGTCATTCCCCAGGCAGAAGGCACATTAATCATGGGGGGGGACTCTAATGTAGCCTTGGATCAAAGTCTGGACAAATCCCACCCGGGTAACCCCTCTCTTTGCCGCCCTCCCAGGCTGAGTACCAGGGTAGCTAAACTACTCTTCTCGGGTGGGTTGGTGGACATTTGGCGGGAACATAATCCCCATGCCAAAGACTACACTCATTTCTCGGTCCCAAACAACCTCCTATCAAGGATAGATCATATTTTTATTTCTATGCGAGCGGTCCCGTACACGTTTACTTCCTTCATTAAGGACTCGCCTATCTCTGACCATGCCATGGTTGTCTTATTGCTGAACCCGCTCTCCCGCATTTGACGGTACGTTTCGGTGGCGGCTTAATGAGGCGCTTTTAAGCAATCCGACTCACTGCACAATTATAGCTAAAGCACTTGAGGAGTACTTCTCATCCAATGTCACCCCGGAAGTCTCCCCCGAGACTATTTGGGCTGCTCACAAGGCGGTTATCTGGGGGAAGCTGATTCAACTTTCCACCAACCTTAAGCGTGAGAGGCGAGCGGATCTACTTAAACTGGAATCTGACTTTCTCGCGCTTAGTAAGGACCACAAACGGAACCCTACCCCGACTTCAAAAGCTCGCCTGGAGGATTCCAGACTTCATTTAAATCTTGCATTAACGACTGAGGCAGAGAAACAACTCCGTTGGTCGGGAGCAAAATTTTATGCTTCCACCGACAAAATTGGCCCCAGACTCGCGGTTAAATTGACCCCCAGACAGCGTTCACACACAATTCCCAAAATTAGAACGTTTCTGGGCACACTCTCCCAAAATCCCCAGCAGGCTTTGGAATCCTTTCATTCCTTTTATTCAAAACTATACGATTTTCAATCCCGATCCCCCTCCAGGGAAACGCAGTCCTTCCTAGATGGGCTTTCACTCCCTTGTCTCAGTCGAGAGCATAGGGATATTTTGGAGGACCCTATTTCCGATTCGGAAGTCCTGTTCATAATTAAGCACTTGAAGGCGGGGTCCACCCCTGGGCCCGATGGATTCTCCTCGCTCTATTATAAGAATTTCGGGCTTACTTTAGCGCTTCACCTCTGTAGATTCTACAACGAGCTGCGAAAGGGGGAGCCTATTGAGAGGGTCTTAAATTCAGCGTACATTTCGGTCATCCCCAAACCGGGCAAGGACCACAGTGATGTTAGCAACTACAGACCCATCTCTCTCATTAACGTGGACCTTAAAATATTGACGAAGGCCCTCGCTAACAGGCTATCCAGCTTCATCAGTACATATGTCCACAAAGACCATTCGGGTTTTATCCCTGGGAGACAGGGATCCGACCAAATTAGGAGAGCTGTAGACCTTATTTCTTTGACCAACTCCAGATGGGATGGTGACCCTCACCAAGATACTTTACTCCTTTCTCTCGACTTACATAAGGCGTTTGACTCCCTCTCTTGGCCTTATCTCTTTGAGACCCTCCAGAGGTGGGGTTTTGGCACCAAATTCCTCAATATCTTGTGAGCCCTCTATTTGCTACCCTCAGCCCAGGTTCGGTTGCTGGGACACTACTCTGCTTCTATCCCCATTAGGAGGGGCACGCGACAGGGATGCCCCCTATCACCCCTTATATTTGCGATTGCCATGGAATCCCTGGCGATTGCGATCCGCCACCACCCAGACATTCATGGCATTTGCTGTGGTCCGACAGAGCACAAATGCGTTCTTTTTGCAGATGATTTCCTACTCTTCCTGACATCCCCTGTTGTTTCGCTCCCCTCCGTTATGCGCTTGCTCCAGACGTTCTCCCTTGCCTCTGGCCTCACCGTGAATTTCTCCAAATCCATGGCTCTCAACATCACGGTTCCCATACCTACTCTCGAGGCTCTTAAACCTTCCTTTCCATTTCTCTGGTGTCATGCCTCGCTCCCCTACTTGGGAGTGCACCTTACTCGGTCCATCACCACTTTGTACCAGACTAATTACCCCCCCTTGTTCAGAAAGTTGAAGGCTGACATGTCATGCTGGGATTTTCACAACCTCTCCTGGCTGGGCAGGATAAACTCGGTCAAAATGACCCTGCTACCAAGGCTGCTGTATTTCTTTCATTCCCTGCCCATCCCTCTTCGTAAAAGCCATCTGAACGCCTTACAATCCAGTGTAGTGAAATTAGTTTGGGGCAAGAAGGATTACCGATGCTCACGCTCGGTACTGTTCCGACAAAGGAAACAAGGCGGATTGGCCTTGCCCAATCTGTGGAAATATTATCAGGCAGCTCAGCTTGCCCAGTTTTCTGTGATCTATACCCGCGGTCCGAAACCCGACTGGGTTCACATTGAGAGGCAGGCTATCCCTACTTACACACTGGACTATGTCGCCTGGTGCCCACCTAAGCTCCAACCTGCGATCTTGGCACCCACCCTATCGCACTCTATCAGCCTATGTAGACAGCTCTATCGACTCCCTAGTCTAGTCTCACCCATGAGGCCGTTAACTCATTTATTCCATCATCCCCAATTCTTGCCCGGGCATGACGTCAAAGCTTTTCACTGGTGGACAAACAAAGGTCTGTACCGCATAGGACATTTCCTATTGCCCTCCGGCCCACTCTCCCTCTCCCATTGCATTAACAAACTTGAGATGACGGCATCCGAAAGGTTCCGTTTTTTTCGAATTTCCCATTTTCTGCATGCAATGTGGTCAGATAAACAGGTACCTCCAAGATTGACATCCTATGAGCGGTGGTGTTCTGAATCATCGAAGCCGAGGGGGGGCATATCAACCATATACGCAGCCCTGATGGATCCCTTAGATAAGCCAGCTTATGCCCTCAAATGGGAAAGTGATTTACAGACAGCTTACTCGCTAGCCGAATGGCACCGTATGTTTCATAGATCCTTCAAAGGCATCATTAACACGACTCTCATTGAGGCAAACATTAAAATTTTGACTCGGTGGTATTTGGTACCGACCCGTCTGGCACTTATGTTCCCTGGCACATCACCCTTGTGTTTCAGGGGTTGTGAACTCCAGGGGTCCTTCATTCACATTTGGTGGACATGCCCTAGAATCCGTTCCTTTTGGAATAAATTTTTCCACCTGCTTCGACAAGTCACGAACCTACAGATCCCCCAAACACCTCATGTCACCTTCCTCCATGACTTCCCACGGACGTATTCTAAGAGCTTGTCCACCCTATTGTTTTTTATGCTCCTGGGCGCGAAGCTCACGTTGGCTAAGTCCTGGAAACAACCTTCGGTTTCCCTTACCGCTGCTAAACGGAAGATCTCTTGGATCATGGCCCAAGAAAAAATGGTGGCAATCTTCCAGGACCGATTAGCTAAGTTTGAAGCTGTTTGGGATCCATGGGCTCAATACCTGCATATAACCTTGTAGACTTCCCTGACTTACCTACCACACCTACTGTACCCCCGGTGACTCTCCCTCCCTTCCTTCATCCTCGTCCTGCTTACTCATCCCTTCTTCCTTACTTCTGTCTCTCTTCCCCCGATCTTTCTACTCATTTCGTCTGATTTTTGTATTTTATTTTCCTTTTTTTATTTATTGCTTTTAGGATTGGGGCTTCCCCCACTCCTCCTTGTTGAGCCTTTTTCCCATTGCACCTGCCTCCGTTCCTGCTAAGGGTTTCTTCTGCTGAGAGCCCTGTTATGTCTTGGTGAGAGGCCTGGTCCCCAAATGTGTCGCAACCCTCCTGGGTGCTTGGGGCCAGGGTTTCCCTCACCGATTTGCTTTATGTTCACCCCTCCTCCCCACAAGATTCCGCTTGGCTCCCGGGGGGATCTGGGGAAGTCTCTCCATCTCTGGTTCCGGTTTATTAGCACACGTAATGGGCCTTTTCTTTGGTCGTCGTTCATAGTTGGCCAGTAAATGCTCTTCTGTGTACTTCATTGTTATTATACATTGTTCAGATCGATCTCTTGTTTCATTGTTGATTGCTAGTGGCTGCATTTGACAGTTTGTATTGCCTTTGTTGTATTCAAAAATAAAATATTTGAAAGTAAAAAAACCTGACAAGGGATGAGCCGGCCACTTATCTGCTACACGACACACTACTTTCATTCAAGTGCTACAAGAACTTTCTTCTCAAACATCTCTTGAATGCCATGAAAGCTTGGTTTCCTCATCTGTGGAAAAAGACAGCCCCATCTAGCATGGAACAGTGGCATACTAGAATCTCAGATATCGAATTGATGGTGTAACTCACAGCAAACTTGGGAGATCCAATCTGAAAAAAAATGGTATTAAACAAACTCTTTGGTGTGATAAATATCTCCCTTTCCCCTTTCCTTTCCCCTTCCATCCTTTATTCCTTCTAGTATAAACTCCCCCTCTCCCAGTCTATGATTCTCCTCACTCTATTCCTTCTTTTACCTGTATTTCTATGGCTGTGCTTACCTTTCTGGAAGTCCCAGGGGGTATACTCTCTCTCTCTGCTATAGGCACTCAGTTTTTTTTGCCTAGTAAGTAATAAGAACCTAGTTCCTTGCTGGGATCTTTGGTCCTGGCAATTTTGTTTTTTTAGATAGAAATTATTTTCTCCTGGATTTTTCCTGTGAGATCTACAATCAACTGCCGGACTGGGTGACGGGCTGGATAAACTAGATCTAGTGGTCACCCCAGTCTGGCCAGCAAGCGTGCCTGTACATCAGCTCTGCGCTAGGTCGGCCGTGACATAGCCCCACTGGATGGGGGCTGGCCTGCGAGTTAAATGCCTCTCAAGGTCGCATACGACCTGTTCTCCACCTGAGTCTCATCGTTCCTCCTAGACGACAGCCCCCCACGGTTTGATGGAGAGGGGTTCTGTCTGGAGCAGTGCCCGCCTGGTTCCTGGTATGGTGAGCAGCTGTCACCTCTCTCCCCCTGGAGGGTTTGGAGTGGATGTGGGACCCTCCTTGGGACAGTCGGAACCCCGAATTCCCCTCCTTCTGTCAGGCACCCCTCCCTTGTCATCTGTCCCCCATCCTAACCCCCCTTCCCTCCACATATGTTGGGGCTGTTTGGGTGCTCTGATCCACCTCCTGGGGTGGGAGCAGGGTGCTATGCTGGCTATGGGGGCTGGGGGGGGGTTCACCACTGGTGACCGGACAATGGACTGTGCGGGGGGTTGTACCTGGTCGGGGCTCCTGCCTGGGCCCCCCATCCTGCCTAGGTCTGTCATTGAGGCCTTGGTTCCCTCTTCACTCCCTGTAAGCCTTGTAGTGCCACACATGGCCGCCATTTTGTTGTAGCCTGTGTGTTTCTATACATGGTGGCCATGTTTGTGTAGTCCGGCGGCCATTTTGCCATGGTTTGCCGCCGTGGATGTGGGTCACCCAGCTGGGTCTGCAACCACGCGCCCGGAATCCTCTGAGAGTGAGGATGATTCCTCCATGTCTGCAACCGCTCCTACAAAGGCGCTGGTGGAAGCACTGAATGTATCTGTGCGTGAGACCTTGAAAATGGAGAATGCAGCCTGAGCTGTGATGAAGGTGCAGGTTTCCTTTGGCACTCATAAGCCATCCAGAGTGGCAAAGGTGTTTCCTTTCCCTGCCTATTTTGACAAAAGAGTGCAGACGACCAAACCGTCCCCGTGGGATCCCTAAGCGCTTTACTAGGTGTTGCCCCTATGAGGAGTCCCTTCTTAAGAATGGACTGTTCCATCGGTGGTGGACCCTCTGGTTTCCAGATTGAACAAGGCAACCATGAATCTGTTTGAAGAGTCCCCGGCCTTTATGGATTCGGCTGACAGGAAGACGAAGGCTGTGGCCCGCAATATGTACACTGTGTCTGGTTCGGCACTGAGGCTGATATTCACCATTGCCCTGGTGTTGCAGGTAGGCTAAGCTTTTACGTCGTGACCTTCAGGGAGAACAGCTCGCCCCTGCCTTTGCTGAGCTGGCGAATCATCTGGTCCAGGGGCTGCAGTTTATCTGTGATGCCTCTTGTGATGTGGCTCCCCTAGTGGCTCAGCTCTCTGTTTTGACACTGATCCTTCGATGTGTCTTTTGTCTCAAATGCAAGAAGAAAAATTCCCCTAGTGGTTGGACTTTATAGGCACTCGATTATAACATATACACAAATAGAATTTTACAAATAATGTTTATTAGAAAAAATTATTACAAAAGATTAAAAGATTGGCAAGCTTGTGTAATACATCACATTAACAGATGGATAGTGACCACATGGCCCCAGGGTAATAAACCAACGCGTTTCGGAGTGTCATTGATTACTCCTTCCTCAGGGGTGCCCTTGGAAAGTGGTCTGCAAATAATTAATTGAATGAAAAATCATTTTACAATAATGGCATCATATGATATTTTCAGAAACATTTCTAAAGAACATATAATGACACACTTACATATTCCACTGTAGTGATTTCAAACAATTAGCCTGCCCACAAGTGTTAAAAACAAGAAATCAGTGTGCTTCAGCTGAACAACAGGGATGCCGTTTGGAAATTGTAGAAAGAGTTCTGAAGTTTAGACATAGTCTCAGGTGCAAAATTTTCAAAATGTCAGTATTGTGTGCTGACCAGCTTATATATAGGCTTGGTGGGGACAGCTGAAACCCAAGAAAGTAGCAGTCCTGCCGAACAAAAATCAGACAGTCAGGTAATTTTGTCTCTATAAGGAATCAGATTCCAAAGAAATCGATACAGATTCCTACAATTGTTGACATAGAAGGCAAATCCTACTTTATCAAATATAATGAAATAGGGCAAAACCATGGCTCCATCAATGCATCAATATTCTACCTTGTACTCAAGGGGAAACAAACATTACAAACCAATATAGATACTCATGTCTCATTGATGAAAAGACATGTAAACCCCCATTAATGAAGATCTTTACTACAATCTATATCCTATGTATTGCTCTAGTTGCCATTATGCAATACCTAAAAGCAATTAAGAATCTCCTTACAATCAAAATATCATAGAGATCACTAGTAGGGCAATTACCTTCTATGTATCCAGTTTTCACATAAACATAGAACCGTCAGCTTCCTGTGTTTCTGGCTAATGAGCAAGAGAGCTCATTGCCAGAGACCAAGGGTTTAAATTAGCTTACTAATTTGAATGATAAGTACCAGCTGCATATACTTATCTTAAACTGTGTTCGGCTGGCTGCTTAACAGGTTCCCTGGAGCGCAGAAGCCGATCGCCCCCCCCCCCCCCCCCCGCAACCGGAAATGACACAGCGGAAGTGCGTCCGGCCAATGTGTCCCACCGGCACGGATTGATTCCGTCAGCATGGGACGCAGACGGAATACAACGAGCATGCGCACGAACTCCAGTGGAGGTCGAGATGGATTTAGCGGATGCTCGAATGCAGCTCAAATGCTGGCCTGCTGACCAGACTTCTAAAAAGGCCTTAACTGATTTTCCCTTTCAGGGAGATCGCTTGTTTGGAGCTACGCTGGAGGACATCATAAAAGGTTTCACAGGGGGGAAGAGTACCTTTCTTCTGCAGGCTACTAAGGGAAAGGAACCTCATCATAGATGTGGGCCTTCCTTTTTGGCTCATAAGAAGTTTTTTCGTCCCTCAGGGTCGACTGACAGGGGCTTAAAGCCTTTCAGGTTCTCCTCTGGAGGATCCAAACGAATCTGGTCTGGCAAGCCGAGAGCAGGCTTCTCCAGACCTGCGGACAAGGCTCCTTCATAATGAAGGTGCGCCCTCACCTGTATCAGGGATGGGAGGATGTCTTCACTGTTTTTCGGACCCATGGACTTCCCTGGTGCGAGACAAGTGGTTCCACAAAGTCATTTGGTCTGGCTACAAGATCGAGTTTAACTCTTGCACTCCGGCAAGGTTCTTTCCTTCCAACTTGCGCCTGTCCCCAGACCGCTTACAGGGTCTGTTTGGGGCGGTACAAGACCTCTTACATTAAGAGGTGATTGTCCCGGTTCCGACTTCGGAACATTTTCAAGGTTTTTACCCAAGCCTGTTCACAGTCCTTTAAGGCACTGAACTGTGTTGTGTGGGTGCAGAAGTTCAGAATAGAGTCCATTAGCACGCTGGTGGCATCCCTGCATCAGGGGGATTTCCTCGCCTCTATCGACATCAAGGATGCTTACCTTCACATTCCAATATGTGATTTCTACACTGTTAAAAGCTAGGAAATCTACAGTACATTGCGTGGTGTGAGTCTCTTGGGGTTCATCCCCGCTCCATCTCGGTGGCCCGGATCTTGACCTTCCTTCAATGGGGGGGTTGAACAGAAATTGGCCTTGAGTACCATCAAGGGCTTTGGCGAACTTCTTCCAATGACCTTTGGCCACTCACTCCCTGGTGCGTACCTTTCTTCAGGGTATCCGACATTTGGTTCCTCCAGTGCAGGCTCTGTTGCCACCTTGGGACCTCAATTTTGTGCTTTCGGTCCTCCAGAAGCCTCCCTTCGAGAATCTTTGGGAGATTCCCCTGCTCACGCTGTCCCAGTAGGTGGCCTTTTCGTGGCTATCACCTCTGCGTGCAGGGTGTCGGAACTGGCGGCATTCACCTTACCTGGTAATTCACAGAGATAAGGTGGTTCTTTGCCCCTGTCCAATGTTCCTTCCAAAGGTCGTCTGATTTTTATGTGAATGATGACATTGTATTGCCTTTACTCTCTCTTTGTGCTCATGGATGGGCATCTTAAAGGGTTGTCCGCTACCTCTATGACCATGGATCAGACAGACAGTGAATCCAGCCTATTCCATCAAGGATCAGGTTCCTCTTTTCCCTGTTAAGGCGCACTCCATCATCAGGCATCAGTGATGCAGGTTTGCAAGGCGGCTACTTGGTCATCGGTGCACACTTTCACAAAGTTTTATAAGGGGGATGTGTTGGCATCTGCGGATGCGTCTTTTGGCTGCTGTTGAGAGGACTCGATCCTCTTTCGAGGGTGTATTGTTTTTTTTTTCAGGTGGGCTCCAGTTGTTTTGGTTGAGCTCCTGTTGCCTGGTTGGCTACTCTTTAGCCTTGGGAATTTTTTTTGCTGTACCCACTCCTCATGTTTAATACTGCTTTGGTTATGGAGATCTGAAGCTGTGTCCGTCAATGAATGAAAAAGAAAATGGGATTTTTGACTTACCGTAAAATCCATTTCTCGAATGTTCATTGACGGACACAGCACCCACCTCTCCGGAGTTGAAATTCTTCTGACACTGCTTGTAAGCTAAGCTGAGGGCCTATAGCAGAGAGAGAGTATTATCCCTGGGACTGCCCATGGGTGTAGCCAGACTTTTTGTCTGCCTAGTGTCTTACTCCTGTAGGGGGCAGTATAACGCAAAGTTTCTGAAGATCTGAAGCTGTGTCCGTCAATTAACATCAGAGAAATTGATTTTACGGTAAGTCAAAAATCCCATTATATTGCAGCTGATCAGTCCTTAAATGTGGGGGATGCATCAGTTTTCATTTTTCAGGCTAAAATGTTTTCAGCAAGTATGAAAAATAAACTGTGAAACGCAGTGTCTTTGTTAGATATGTTTGAAGTCCAGCCTGAATAATAGCCACACCTGCTTCCAATGATCTATTGGAGAAATGTGTAGACACAAGAGGCTTGAATTACTAAAGGCAAATAGGCTGTTATCTTTGCAAGAGAAATTGCACATTTGTGGCAGTGCTCAGGGAATGTGGTGAAGTTTCACTTCTTCCAAGTATACCCAATCACCTGCAAAGAAAATATAAAAAAAAAAGGATTTTTGCTTGCACGTGTTTAAAAGAAGAAGGCCAGCAGAGCATCATCTCATATTGTAAGCTCTGAAACAAATCCCCTTGCAAAGTGAACAGCCTATTTTCCTTTAGTAAATCAACCCCAGCGTTTGTTATTTTATTTTTTTTCTGTTTAGATACGTGTTAAAGGGATAATGTTCAGGTGGGAAAGTCGCTTGTGCTTTATATAGGGGCTGTCTTCTGATTAGGTATAAAACAAGCTTTCATTCTTGAGAGGGATAAAATGGTAAACTTTTTTTTTTTTTATCCTAAAATGTATATTTTAAGATCACTGTGAGCCTAGTTCCAAAGGGGAACCAACACTGTTTAAAATTAAAAATCTTTTATCTTCTTGGTTTCTAACAGTGGCAATATTAGCTGTTTTTTAATTATTTAACTACCAGCAGCCAAAACAAAAAATTGCCCTTTCTGTGTTATTGTATTATATTACTAAATTAATCTTGGTCAGAAGACCCTTCTCTTTCATTGTTTTTAGTCAAGGATGATGTTGGATGTAGCTCTGGATCAGCATGGTTTTTTAAAGCTGAATTTGAGGATTCTGCAAGTATTTATTTTTCATATTCTCTCCCCAGCCACTTTAATAAATACAGATACAGTTTAAATCACTAGGTCTTACTTTTTTTGTAATACTTGATTTTCGGGACTCTGTGACATCATCATGTTAGAGAAAAATTTCCTGCTTCCACTCTGCGAGAGGAGGATTTTCTGCATCCCCATACATCACATTGGTACAGGTATAAATAACCGTGTCCCATGATGTAATGGAAAAAGCAGGAAGCCTAAGAGGGTGTATTGGCGGAGCTAGGGCTGTGTGGAGGGTGGGTTGGGGGCTAGGCTGATGGCTGAGTTGAGTTCTAAGCTATGGGTGAAGGTGGGGTTGAGCTGAGGGCAGAGCTGTGTTCTGATGCCTATCCGTGGGAGGGGCAGTCTGAGGCTCTAAAACTTGTTCATTACACTCACACAGAACTATAATGGGGAAGTTACAAGACTGGTGGCTGTGGAGATAGAGGGCACAGCAGCCACCGGTCTTACAAAACAAAAATCACAGGGAATGAGGCCTGTGATTTAAATAATGCGCATTTATTTTCTCTTACTACTACTACAGCCCAATGAAGCAAAGTGAGTACATATCTGCTTAAGGTAGGAAAGCACAAACAATTACACAGAAAAAATGTTTATGCCTGGAGTTCAGCTTTAAAGGACAGTGCTGTCTGGTGACTATTTATGAAATCTAGGCTGTTAATTCAAACATGGACATTGGCCAACAGCTCATGGAACCTATAGCTTCAAAGTATAATCTTGATTAGGAAGTCTCAGTACAAGGGATAGAATGCATATGAGTTCCCATATCTTGTTAGATCACATCAGGATGATTAAGGAATGTTGTGTGACCTCAATCATAGTGTGTGCACATATTGCAAAAGGAACCAGTTTTCATTTCCAAGCAGATGAGATACAACATCTGGCTGCAGTTAAGATATGCATAATCAGCTTAGTAGCCAATATCTGTGTTTTACAGAGACTTAGAAAGTAAGACTTGGTCTACAGGGAAATCCATATCCATCTCCGCCTCCTCTAATTCTTTATGTAAATATAGCCTAATAATTGGACATTGCCAAAATAATGATGATTTATGTCTCATTTTTTCTTTCTGTTATCTACTACAGAGAATTTCCTAATACTTGTTACTGAAAGTAAGACAAAACACAGTAGTGCCACCTAGTTTTTTGTATGACCATCATGATCTCCTCTTTGTAGTGAGTATTAGTTTGGAAGATAGCTGCTTGTCATATTTAATTTTTCTCCCAGCTGTCTTTTCTTTTTGGAATCTGTTTTCTAGTTCTGCTCATAGTTCAATGTAAAGTAAACAGTTGATGCATACTACCTTTTATAAAGTAATCAGAGGAGGACCCTGCCCTATGCAGTAGTATACCTAGTCTAAATGTAGTACTACTGGGCTGTACTCAGTCTAAGCACTTATTGATATTTCGGCTTTCTTCAGGCTTTCCCTAAGCTTTGTGTAATTGTTTCTGCCTGCCGTTTGAGAGTGTCTCTGGCAATGATGTAAGAGGATATAGTAACCTAAATCATGAGTTATTATGTCTCCCTGTACAACAATTAGAACACAGGTGTCAAACTGGTGGCCCTCCAGCTGTTGCGGAACTACAAGTCCCATGAGGCATTGCAAGGCTGACAATTACAGGCAAGACTCCCACAGGCAGAGGCATGATGGGACTTGTAGTTCTGCAACAGCTGGAGGGCTGCCAGTTTGACACCCCTGCATTATAAGGTTTAATGCCAGTGGTACATGTTTGGAAAGATATACATTTTTGGCAATGACATTGGAAATCTCTCAGGGTCTGCCTGGGGGGGGGGGGGGGTGTTGCTTCTGGGTGTTCTTGTCCTCCAAGACTTGTTACCTGGAAAGAGTGTGTTGCTACAGAGAGCCCCAAATCTGGGGCCCAAAGCTTCCTGAAGTCCAGCTGAAGAGTATATCCATGGATATATGTGAAATTACACTCCAAAATACATTCTACGGCTTCTCTTGTGTACTTTTTGGGAACCTAGCAGTGTACAGGATCCAGAAAACCAATCACCGCCTTCAGGCTTTCTAAGGGCGTAAATTGCTAATTTTGGCCCTGAAATGTCAATATAGCACAACCCCCCCCCCCCCCCAATAATCCCATTTTGGAAAGTAAACACTCCAAGCTATTTGCTGAAAGGCATGTTGACTCCATAGAATATTTTATATTTTGCCACAAATTTTGAGAAATTTACAAAATTGTATTTTCTTTCCACAAAATTGTCACTTAAATTATATATTGCTCAAATATGCCATGGGTATATGTAAAATTGCACCCCATAATATATTCTGCTGCTTCTCCTAAGTACCGGGATACCACATGTGTGAGACTTTTTGGCAGTCTAGCCTCGTACAGAACCCCCAACCCCAGTCACTGCCTTCAGGCTTTCTAATGGCATAAATTGTTGATTTCACTCCTCAATATTTATCACAGTTTCAGAGGCGATGAAATGCCAAGATAGCACAAAACCCTAAGCTATTTGCTGAGAGGCATGGTTTAGTATTTTGCAGCTCTCATTTGTTGTGAAAAATGAAGAAAGAAAAGTAAAATGTATTTTTTTTTATTTTTTCAATTTTCAAAACTTTGTGACAAAAAGCGAGATCTGCAAACTACTCAACAAATAGCTTAAGGAGTCTACTTTCTGAAAAGGGGTAATTTGGGGGGGGGGGGGTTGTGCTATCTTGGTATTTCATGGTATTTCATGGCCTCCGGAACTGTGATAGGTAGTGAGGAGTGAGATCAACAATTTACGCCCTTACAAAGCCTGAAGGCAGTGATTGGATTTTGGGGTCCTGTAGGCAGCTAGACTACCAAAAAATTGCACACATGTGGTATCCCTGTACTCAGGAGAAGCAGCAGAATGTATTTTGGGGTGTAATTTTACATATAGCCATGGCATGTTCGAGCAATATATCATTTCAATGACAACTTTGTGTAAAACAAAATAAAAAATTTGTAATTTTCCCGAAACTTGTGGCAAAATAAAAAATTCAAATTCGACTCAACATGCCTCTCAGCAAATAGCTTAGGTTGTCTACTTCTGGAAAAGGGGATATTTGGGAAGGGGGGGGGGGGTGTGCTATCTTGGCATTTCATGGTGGTATCCCCATTCTCAGGAGAAGCAACAGAGAGAGTATTTTGGGGTGTAATTCCACATATACCTATGGCATGTGTGAGCAATATATCATTTCAATGACAACTTTTTTTAAAAAACGATTTTTTTTTTGTCATTTTTCAAACACTTGTGACAAAAAAATTAAATATTCAGTGGGCTCAACACCCCTCTCAGTGAATTCCTTGGGGTGTCTACATTCCAAAAAGGGGTAATTTGGGGGGTTTGTAATTCCCTGACATTGTAGCACTTTAAGAAATGATATAGGCAGTCAGAAAGTAAAAGCTGCGTAACTTCCAGCATTTACACCATAGTTTGTAGACACTATAACTTTTGCGCAAACCAAAAAATATACGCCTTATTGAGATTTTTTTTATTAAAGACAAGTAGCTAAATACATTTTGGCCTAAAAGTATGACAAAAATTTAGTTTATTGGATATTTTTTATAAGAAAAAGTAGAAAATGTCTTTTTATCAACATTTTCGGTCTATTTTTGTTTATATAGCAAAAAATAAAAATCTATTTGTGGGGAAAAAAAGGACATCTGTTTTGTTTGAAACTGGAAGTGGAGTTCCCCTTGGGTGTGGGACTTTAAGGGCAATAACCCATCACAGAGTAGGCTCAAATAGTAAACAAGTATACATTTATTCAAAATATCCAAAATAACATAATAAAGAAAAAAAGGATAAAATCAAGAACAATAACAAATAAGATGCATTTGGCTATAATGTTACATCACTTTGAGAGAAAAAATGAGAAGCGCGAGAGTTCCATGTGATGATTGACACGTTTCGGACTTGGCCTTTTTCAGAGGTCAATGGAAATGCATCTCAGGCACTCATGCTGCTCAACATGATGTATGAAGCCACTGTGTTAAAAGCACGAATGTCGCACATCCGATTAATGGACTGCTGCAACTGATGTAAAACAGATTATGTATAAATTTGCCAAGGCTCGGGAGAAAAAGGAGGAAGAACCAGCATGGACACCGCCACCGGGAGATCTCACCTTATGGATCCTTACAGGAATCTATGTGAGACATTACTTCTTCTACTCATTTAAAAGTCTCTTTTGTCATCAAGACCAACGTACATCTTTACCTTGAACATAACGCATTTTCAGGGACCACTTTGGGATCCTCGTGGGAACGAATAGTGGGGGATGACCACATCTTCTATGGAGTGATATTACGTACATCCACCACTACATTATACTTTGTCCATGCTGGTTCTTCCTCCTTTTTCTCCCCGGGCCTTGGCAAATTTATACATAATCTGTTTTACATCAGTTGCAGCAGTCCGTTGATTGGATGCGCGACATTCGTGCTTTTTACACAATGGCTTCATACATCATGTTGAGCAGCATGAGTGCCTGAGATGCATTTCCATTGACCTCTGAAAAAGGCCAAGTCCGAAACGTGTCTGGTCATCACATGGAACTATCGCGCTTCTTATTTCTTCTCTCAAAGTGATTTAACATTATAGCCACATGCATCTTATTTGTTATTGTTCTTGATTTTATCCTTTTTTTCTTTATTATGTTATTTTGGATATTTTGAATAAATGTATACTTGTTTACTATTTGAGCCTACTCTGTGATGGGTTATTGCCCTTAAAGTCCCACACCCAAGGGGAACTCCACTTCCAGTTTCATAATTTTAGGGATGTTGGCAATACCCATCCAAACCACCAGATCTGAATACCTTTATTAATTCTGTTTTGTTTGGGTACAGCATTGCATGACTGCACAATTACCAGTCAAAATCACACAGTGCCAAATAGCAAAAAATGGCCTGGTCATTAAAGGGGGTAAAACCTTCCGGTCCATAAGTAGTTAATTATGCTTCTCCAGGATTTTTCATTGATTATAAATGCAAATCAATGTAATTTGAAAACATTGGACTTTTGTTGTAAACAACATAATTAAATATCTTCAGATATTAAAAAAATATCTTCTTATTGACAATAACCAATATATGTTTATGTAAAACGAGCTTTCATGTGCAAATGGATCAAGATATATCTCACATCCAACACCAACAATGCCACTATTTTGTGCAATTAGTTGTATATTACATGTTTTATCTTTAGACACTTTGTGAATCAATATCTTATGTTTTCCTGTTCAGATATGATGGAAAAGTCAACAATTTTCACATTTGTCTGTCTACTTTGTCACATGACTGTACACCAGTTATTTTGATAGAGCTTCTTGGGCTCAATCATCTGGTGGAATCTTATACCTCTTTAGGCATTTTTTGGATCCCTTCATAATGATTGTCAGAGATGTGAAGATTGGGCAATGCAACCTTAAAGTACATAAATATATAAATATATATATAAAACTGTTTTTTTTTCTTTCTGTTTGCGAGCTATCGGGTACATTTACTATCACTTCCTGTCCCAGTAACTTAACTTAAGATGTTAGAAGAAATCTCCCAAAGTGGATTAAATTCCCCTCTTAGACAGATGTCCCAGAACAGCTGACCCCATTGAAAGATTTTTTTTTTCCTTTGGCGACAGCTCTAAAATGTTGTATTTTCCCTTGGTGACAATTGTCAAGCATAGGAGTTATGCACACAGCAGTAAAACTTGAGAGGATATAAACATCCCAACTCTTTCCAAAACCAAAAGAAAAGGTTTTGTCTAGACTAGAGATACATTTTACAAATCTGGAGTCCCTTGGAAATTTAAGAAACCCTTATCAGGTTTAACTCACAATTTGGTGGTTTGACTTTCCAGAATCTAATGGGCCATACACACTATAAGATTTTCTGAAGACTTTTTCCTTTAGACTTACCAAAACCATATAATATGAGGTCAAACCTAAACACTTTCAATTTGTATGCAATCTGGCAGGCCCTTGCACTACATAGAAAAGGTAAATCTGAAGGAAAAAGTCTTCAGAAAATCTTATAGTGTGTATGGCCCTTTAAATAAAAAAAAGCTAACAACAAATTTAGGTGGAGTGAACCTTTAATATCTCTGAAACTTTTAAAGGCGGTACTAATGGTGGTTGCCTTACAATGTAAGCAAATTATGGAGATAGGTGTGTCCATGCAGAATTATTGTTTTACTAGATCTTTTAGTATTAGAGTGAAATTCGGAGGGTAGTATTTCTGTATATACATGGAAAATACTACTACCACTTATGTAGAGGTAGGTGTTTATTCAGATCAACAGGGGTTTGCATATTTTGGTCCTGACTTCGTAATCATGGAAATGCAAATCCTGATTATCCTTTTGAATCTCTAAATCAAAATCTACCAGTTAAACTAGCACTGCCCTCTCTGTAGGTTGACAGTGCTGCTGTCCAAGGATGCCTATGTTGCTCCTCCATAGATGCAGTGGAGGATTGAGAGTGGCCACCCCAAGACCGGAAGTCAAATCTCCTGATGAAAATAAAGGAAAAATCCAAGAAGATTGCTAAGGTGCAATATTCAATTTTTTTTTTAGATTAAAGGAAAACTCAAATATTCAAGAGAGATTCCAGGATAGCTTGTCTAGTTATAGTCATTGCTGAACACAAAAATACTAAAACAGTGCATGGGACAGTGTCTACATACATGTATGAAATAGACATCATTGTACAAGATAAGAGATATCTGAAACTTTTTTAACTAGTATGTAGTTATTGCCATGTGCAGCTTCCATGTGTGCAAAAACAAAGCTTAAAAAAATGTGACAACGGTGTTCCTGGGCAAGATTACTAGACAGAAAGTCAACTAAACTGTTAGAAACTTAAGCCCCCAACAATATCATCCTCATCTTAAAGTGGAACGTCACTCTAAAGGGGAAGTTCTGATTTATGCCCACCTCCACCTCTCCTCTTTTTGGAATTTTTCTGGGTGCCAGAAGGCTATGGGACCATTCACCAACCGGCTTGTGCATCTGGAGTGGGCAGCCGGCTGTGAAGCCGCAAGGAATCACAGCCGGCTGTCCAAAGTAAAAATGCCACCAGCCCACCACCAGGGACCCAAAGACTAACGAAGAAGTAGTTCAGGTGAGCATATTGCTGAACCCTTGGACAGGTAAGCGTCCTTTTATTAAAAGTCAGCCACTACAGTATTTGTGGTGACTGACTTTTAATTTCTTTTTCAAAAAGGCTGAAGATTTGCTTTAAGGATAATCTGTTCTTACCAGGAAACACAAGATAAATATAAGACTTTAAATATGCTTCTCTGGGATTATTCAATGATTATAAATTCAAATTAATGTAATTTAAAAACATTGCACTTTTATTGTAAACAACATATTAAAATATCTTCAGATATAAAAAAAATATATAGCCATATCTTCTAATTGACAATAACCAATATACAGTATCTCACAAAAGTAAGTACATCCCTCACATGTATGTAAATATTTTATTATATCTTTTCATGTGACAAAACTGAAGAAATGACACTTTGCTACAATGTAAAGTAGTGAGTGTACAGCTTGTATAACAGTGTAAATTTTCTGTCCCCTCAAAATAACTCAACACACAGCCATTAATGTCTAAACCGCTGGCAACAAAAGTGAGTACACCCCTAAATTAAAATGCCCAAATTGGGCCAAATTAGCCATTTTCCCTCCCGGTGTCATGTGACTTGTTAGTGTTACAAGGTCTCAGGTGTGATAGAAAATGATCTGAATAATTATGGAGTTTAAAAGTACTGTACACTTAAAGCTGAACTCAAAGCAAATATAAAAACATTTTTTAATCCAATGATGTATTTTAACACAAATCAGCAATAACAACACCACAGGGAGTGTCAGCATTCTTAGCTAATCAGGGATCTATTGCTGTTTACAGTATTGTTAGTCTGACGCAATAAATATCTTACAGAAGGGAATCGAGCAGTAGGATGACCCTACATACATTATCTCAAAAAAGTGAGTACACCCCTCACATTTTTATAAATATTTTATTATATCTTTTCATGTGACAACACTGAAGAAATTACACTTTGCTACAATGTAAGGTAGTGAGTGTACAGCTTGTATAACAGTGTAAATTTGCTGTCCCCTCAAAATAACTCAACACACAGCCATTAATGTCTAAAGTGAGTACACCCCTAAGTGAAAATGTCCAAATTGAGCCCAATTAGAAATTTTCTCTCCCCGGTGTCATGTGACTCGTTAGTGTTACAAGGTCTCAGGTGTGAATGGGGAGCAGGTGTGTTAAATTTGGTGTTATCGCTCTCACTCTCTCATTCTGGTCACTGGAAATTCAACATGGCACCTTATGGCAAAGAACTCTCTGAGGATCTGAAAAAAGAATTTTTGCTCTACATAAAGATGGCCTAGGCTATAAGATCGCCAAGACCCTGAAACTGAGCTGCAGCACGGTGGGCAAGACCATACAGCGGTTTAACAGGACAGGTTCCACTCAGAACATGCCTCGCCATGGTCAACCAAAGAAACTGATTGCACATGCTCAGCGTCATATCGAGAGGTTGTCTTTGGGAAATAGATGTACGAGTGCTGCCAGCATTGCTGCAAAGGTTGAAGGGGTGGGGCGTCAGCCTGTCAGTACTCAAACCATACGCCGCACACTGCATCAAATTGGTCTGCATGACTGTCATCCCAGAAGGAAGCCTCTTATAAAGATGATGCACACGAAAGCCTGCAAACAGTTTGCTGAAGACAAGCAGACTAAGTACATGGATTACTGGAACCATGTTCTGTGGTTAAATTATTTGGTTTTGTCACATGAAAAGAAAAAATAAAATATTTACAAAAATGTGAGGGGTGTACTCGCTTTTTTGTGAGATACCGTATGTTTATGTAAAACATGAGCTTTCATGTGCAAATTGATAAAAGATCAAGATATATCTCCCATCCAACACCAACTACCACAACCAGCTCATCCAGTGATTGATCAAAAGGTTGGCCATCCTCTTGCCGCCAGCTTATGGGGGTGCACATATAGCCAAGAAAGGGTTGTATTTGGACTGGCCCTAGTTAAAAATCCAGACCCAATAAAGGATAAATATGTCTACAAAATGGGATATGTAGGGCAAAATGTAGAACTCACAGCCCCAATGGAGTGGTAACCGATTCCCAAACCTTCCAGGGTCACCCCTTAATGCTGTGGCCCACATCCATGCTTTTAAGCAACAATGTTCCAATAAGTCCTTCAAGTCAAGTGAGATTCCTTTTTGTATCAGGTGATTCTCATCCAATACACATCCAAGAGATTGCATTTTGTGTGTAAGCTAAGGGGACAGTCCTGGGGCAATATAAAAATCCATGAGTTTGGCTACATAATGTTAAAATGCAGTTGTACATTACAAGTATATGTAATGCTAAAATCCTTCCAGTTTTTCATTTATTTATTTATTTTTGCTGCCTGTGATCCACTAAGACAATTTCCCTTCACAACAGGAACTGGGAGTAAATCTCTAATGTGAACAGAATTTCCATCTTAACCAGTTCTGGACCGGAAGGATTTGCCCCCTAAATGACCAGGTAATTTTTTGCGATTCTGCACTGTGTTACTTTAACGGAAAATTGCGCAGTTGTACGACACTGTACTAAAATAAAATTGAAAGAACTTTCTTTTGGGAGTATTTGATCACCTGTGAGAAATTTTATTTTTTGCGCTATAAACAAAAAAAGAGCGACGATTCTGAAAAAAGAAAACAATTTTTTTCACATTCTGCTATGTAACATTCCCAAAAAATAAGAAAAATTTAAATATCAAAAATTTTCATCCTTTTAGGCCAATTTGTATTCTGCTACAATTTTGGTCAAAAAAAAATCACAGTAAGCATATTTTGATTGGTTTGCATAAAAGTTATTGCATCTAAAAAATAGGGGAAAGATTTATGTCATTTTTTTTTTACTAGTAATGGTGGCGATCTGCGTTTTTAGCAGGACTGCGACATTGCGGCAGACAGATCAGACCCCTAACTGACATTTTTGACACTTTTGGGGGGACCAGTGACATTACTACAGTAATCAGTGCTAAAAATATGCACCGTTACTGTAATAATGACATTGGCAGGGAAGTGGTTAACCTAGTTGGTGATCAAGAGGTTAAATGTGTACCTAGGGGCATGTTTACTAACTGTGTGGGGGGGGTGGGCTTTTGAAATGATCACAGAGACCTGTGATCCCACATAGAAGGATCACAGGTGCTCTGTGATCATTTCAGAGAGAATGGTCAGCTGTGTTTACAAAAGCTGGCCGTCCTTCTCTCTCAGCGGGGAGCGATCGCGGGTGGCCGGCGCCAATCACGCCCACTGGCTCTATGCTTTGGCATTCCCGCTGCCGAGTGGGGGCAGGAGAAACTACAGACCTAAAGATAGCACAAATAAAAGTCTCATAGTTACATAGTTACATAGTAGGTGAGGTTGAATAAAGACAACAGTCCATCCAGTTCAACCTGTGTAGGTGTGTGTGGCCGTAATCATCTCACATACCCCTGAATGTTCTGATCCTTGAGATGTACGTCTAAGATTCTTTTGAAAGCCACCATACTTCCTGCAGAAACCACCTCTTGTGGTAGAGAATTCCACAATCTTGTAGCCCTAACAGTAAAGAACCCCCCACGTTGCCTGAGGTTAAAACGCTTCTCCTCTAATCACATTGTATGCCCTCGAGTCCTCATGCAATCCCTTCGACTGAATAGCTTTTTTTCTATGCCGAGATCACCATTGAGATATTTATAAATTGCTATCATGTCCTCTCTCAGGCGTCTCTCTAGGGAGAATAAATCAAGCGATTGCAGACGCTCTTCATAATTAAGGTCCTCCAATCCCCTAATTAGTTTAGTTGCCCTTCTCTGGACTCTCTCCAGCTCCAACACATCCCTCCTGAGGACTGGCGACCAGAACTGGACAGAATACTCCAGATGTGGTCGGACCAGTGTTTTATAAAGTGGAAGGATTATTGTTTTATCTCTGGAATACATTCCTTTCTTTATGCATGCTAATATTCTGTTGGCTTTGGCAGCTACTGCTTGACATTGCATGCTATTGCCTAGTCTATCCTCTACCAAGACTCCCAGATCTTTCTCCATTTTTGATTCCCCCAAGGGTTCCCCCCCTAACGTGTATTGTGCTTTTATGTTTTTAGTCCCCAAGTGCAAAACCTTACACTTCTCCACATTAAACCTTTTTTGCCATGTCATTGCCCACTCTGTTATTTTGTCCAGGTCATTCTGTAGGATATCTGCTTCATGCTGTGCAGTTACTGCCCTGTCCAATTTTGTGTCATCTGCAAAAACTGATATAGAACTACTGATCCCGTCCTCAATGCTGTTTATGAATAAATTGAACAAGATTGGTCCCAGGACTGAGCCTTGGGGGACCCCGCTTACCACCTCAGACCAGTCTGAGTATGCGCTGTTTATTACCACTCTTTGGACACTTTTTAGCCAGTTCCGTATCCAAGAGCAAACCCTGTGGTCGATGCCTGCAGACCTTATTTTATAAATTAAGCGCTTGTGGGGAACTGTATCAAATGCCTTTGCGAAATCCAGGTACACCACATCCACTGGTCTGCCCCTATCTAGCTCACAGCTCATCTCCTCGTAGAATGTTAAAAGATTGGTTTGACAAGAACGCCCATTTGTAAACCTATGCTGATTACTTCTGATGATGTTGTTGTCTTTAGCAAACTCTACGATATAGTTCCTTATCATCCCCTCCAGAAGTTTACATACTATCGATGTCAGACTGACAGGCCTATAATTTCCCGGGACATGCCTCTGCCCTTTATTGAATATCGGTATCATGTTAGCTTTCCTCCAATTCCCTGCTACATTTCCTGTATTAATACTGTCAGCAAAGATCAGGAACAGTGGTCTAGATATAATTTTACTGAGTTCTTTGAGTACTCTCGGATGTACGCCATCCGGGCCTGGTGATTTATTTGTGTTAATTTTATCCAGCCTTTCCCTGATTTCACCCTCTGTTAGCCATAGAGGCAAGTCCTGTGTATTACTACGAACCATATAGTCGTGGTCAGTGTACCCCTCCTTTTCCTGTGTAAAGACTGACGAGAAAAAAGCGTTCAGCACGGTTGCTTTTTCAGTGTCCTCTGTAACCATCCTCCTATCATCGTTAATTATGTGTGAAATATTCTCCGCCCTAGCTTTTTTGCTGTTGATATATTTAAAGAATTTCTTTGGATTCTTTTTACTATCCTCCGCTATTTGTCTTTCAAAGTTGATTTTAGCCATTTTAAATTTCGTATTTACTTTTCTTATTTGCCTCCTTGTATTGCTTGAAAGCCGATTCTGTGCCCTCTGATTTATATTTCTTAAAGGCCATTTTTTTCCGGTTTTTTAACATTATAGTTTAGTTCAATGTAAAACTTTGATGTATTTCAGGTGGATTTTTATTTTATGGAAAATTCAAACCTGTTCTGATAATTGTTCCATTGCTTTATGATGTTAAAATGAATGTCTTTTAAGATAGCACACACCCTCTTACTAATTAAATAAAGAATATAGTTCAAAACTGTCTGCATTAGTACCATAGTTCTGCAGATGTTCACATCATCACATTTAATTTCAACGGAAAGCCAGGCACAGCATTAACATGTATTCACATGTGAGGTCCAATTTGCTAACAACTGTAGTTACAATATGCCTGACAATACAAACTGAACATGAAATACTTTTATATTTTTAATTTCCTTCCTCTGATCATCACATTCGTAAAGTAGGTTTACCCAGGCTTAAGTCCCTTGTATACACAACTTTCACATTTCCAGGATTTTCATCAAACTTTACTAATGTACGCACATCCAGTCCCACTTAATTGTTTTTACAGAAACTGTCCATCATCCTTTATATCCAGCGCTGCATTGTCATAATTCCTTCAAGCAATTATGTTGTGCTTCTTGTTTCAATAATTTGATACCGTGGGGAACACATTTCCTTTGAACAGCAAGGAACATTATCTTTGTATCACACTTCATATGCATGAATTGAAATAACATTGAAAAATACACTATAAAAATAATAGTTCCCTGTCACCGGTGCATTTGGTGCCAGCAGAACATGGCTTAAGGGAGCACAAGTTACAGATGTTTTTGGCCATGAACCGTATCAAGGCTTGTTCTCACATCTCAATACAAGATTGATTTCTGTAAAAACAGAATTTTCCTAGATTGCAACATCATTTTCAGAGATATATTATTTATCTCATGGATTATTATATATTCTTTTCATTTGTGTTGATTAATTATACTTAATCATCCCAGCATCATGATCTATGCATATCAGGGATCTATACATGTTCCTCCGCATAATTAAAGAGCCATCAAATCTAAACAACTTCATTTCTATAAACTGTTTTTTGTTGAAAAGTTTTTAATAACATCCACTGGTGAGTTTGTAGATGTTTCAAGAGAAGGTAAGAATGGATTATCTTCAAACATCTACAAACTCACCAGTGAATACAATTAAATCAAATGTAAAAAACAATTATCAATTGTTATATATATATATATATATATATATATATATATATATATATATATATATATATATCTATACACATGTATAAACAATTCCTGGCACTATCAGCAATCGCTATATATAACATCAAACATATAATTATATACCTCTTCATTGAAAATCTTTCAGCATTAGCAGCGCTCTTTAGATATATTCCACCTCTTATGACTTTAAATGTCTACTGAAACACCATATGAATGTCCAAAATCTTGCACCACTTAGATTGAAAGGGGTGAAATCCAAAACCAATCTACTGGACCCGTTACCACACCATATGAGACCTCTCCCTTGAGCAGTCAACACTCACCCTTGTCTGGCGTGGATAAAGAATAATCCTCTAAGCTTGCAAAACTCGTCTCTTTAAGTTGTCACCCATATTAAAACAAATGAACTCATAGCATGATATTGTTTCAAAATGTATTGCCACAAACCCCCCCCCCTTGTTAAAATGCACTTGCAAAAAGCAAAACAAATCAAGCATGTCATCACATTCTCATACTACTCGACCAGCATGTATCAATCCCACTGCACATCACTGTTCACTGATCGCTGTGATTGCTGGGATGCAATACACACCGCCAGTAGTCCCGATAGCCGCGTTATCACGAACTGACGCGTTTCATCTTCACAATTTCATTGGAGGGCGTGGTCACATGGCATGGCTCCTTCTATTTAACATACCATCACCCAAGGTGTTAACCCCTTCCGCGGCTATTGGATCAGTGGTCGATCGGATTTGACTATTCTCGATCGGCTCACTGTTTACAAGGACCTATCCTCCAATCCCAGTGTTCATGCACATCTCAGCAACATATCAAATGCATAATAATCAGTACTGGGGAATAGAATTTGCAGCTATTTAAGCTTATTACACTCCTTCCTCATGCTCATGGTGCGTGTCTACTCCTTACTCCCCTTTATGGAATTCTACATAAATGACCATCCCAATCATAGATATCGCATTGAGTATTTAAATTGGTACATGTGCACAAATTCTTAATCTTCTAATCAGAATTGTTCTCCACACATCGTGCATTAGCTATAAAGCTTATACTATTACACTCCCAACAATGTTCACCCTAAAATCATATTAAATACAAAAATCACAAGTATATATACACAATTCTACTATTTTATAGCACAAGTTTACACCTCTTGCGCCACCACTGTATGCTGTCACATTACTACTACTACTAATCACACTGTTCAAAACACAACTAAAAAATAATTTAAAAAAATAGTGCGGTGAGAAGTATCCCGGAGCGAGGCTTGGAGCGCAGATGGCTGGGCGGCATGGGACAATGACGTCACTGGAGTGCTCGGAAATGCATCAAGAAAAAAAAAAGCACTCCAGTGACATCATTGCCCCACGCTGCCCAGCCATCTGCGCCCCAAGCCTCCCTCTGGGATTCTACTGACTGCACAGCTGACTTCCTACAAGCGGTTACAAGCGGGAATATCATCATCACATGGCGCTGCTGGTGGACAGAGATAACGCCTACTGATGACACCTTTTGAGATATTTACACTACAGATGTGCCTGTTTTTATTCCACTTATATGTGGGTTGCCAACTGTATGGTTCCCATTAAATAGATTTACTCCTACACTTAGAGGCGTCTCTCCTTCTTGTTTACTTTCCGCCTTGCTGGAATCTGGCTTCTATTCCTATGTTGGTAGCTGCCCTCAGTTAATGGATTCTTTAAGCTAAAAACCTTATATGTCGTATAGACTTTTGCAATGGACTTTTAGTTACTCTCATGGGTTTAATGTGAAGAACAGTGTTTGTGCCTTTTCCTTGTGTTTGCATATAGGGTGTGCTTGTATTTAGTTTTGGATTTCCCAGAGTGCTGCAGGCTTTTGATGCTGTAATGTAGACGTTGTGCCAAAACTATTTTCTTTAAAATGAAAAAATGTAGAAATTAGAGCTATCCCTTGTGTGCCATAATCCTATTATATAGAACAAAAAGAAGGACCACTGATACAAATTAATTTTGTTCAGTGAAGAAAATAGCGGACTTTAGAGGCACATACCAGGCAGGCAAAATTTGTTTGTTTAAAAAACATGTATATTTTATTCATCACATATTAAAATATTGATTAGGACAAAAAATAAAGAAACAAAATGCGACATATACAGGTTGACTGTGTTAAAATCACATTCTCTATGGATTTAGATTGGGTATACAGACATTTTACGTGGTTTTGCATACGATAGGTACTATATTAATGGTCTGAAGAGGTCAACGCGTTTCACCTCAGCTTCTTCTGGACCTCAGACGTTTATGTATTTTCTTGATAGACATAAAACACATAATTAGTCCAAACTGTACATTTATTCTATGTTCCTTGAAATCTTTAACATAGTATTTGAACAAACATCAAGTGCTAAGAAACCAACCTCTTAAAATGCAAAAAACTATGCAGTCCATGGCAGTCAGTAACCAATAGAAAAAATAGAGCTATATAACTCTTTTTCAAATCATAATCTGCTATATATCCGGCCTTATTTTAGTTTACACCGGGATTACCCAGTGGAAAGATTCCATTGAAGCCTGCATGGGATATACACATACTCTCTACCATAATGGGATAAGGTTCTATGAGGTGAACCCTATAACAATACAAGGTAAAATGTTGAATCAATATTTGAACATAGATATATTAAAATATAGAAATTTTGACCCATATATCTAAACAAATGGAGATATATGAAGAGATATATACATATGCATATATATATATATATATATTTCTCTTTGCTAGATAATACTTACCGGCCATTGGTGTCATCCGCCACACTGCTACTCCCTATTGCTGCCTGACCTTCTTTGAAAGCATAGGTAATTATGGATCAATATTTATATAACTTAGAAAAGAAATTTATATTTAAATTTACTTTGGAGATTATATGCCCCCTATTATTCTGCACATACAGGTGGACTTGTTCCATCTCTTCCCCCACCTGCCCTTCTCACCTCCTCTTTATGGTTACTATTGGTTACTGACTGCCACGGACTGCATAGTTTTTTGCATTTTAAGAGGTTGGTTTCTTAGCACTTGATGTTTGTTCAAATACTATGTTAAAGATTTCAAGGAACATAGAATAAATGTACAGTTTGGACTAATTATGTGTTTTATTTCTATCAAGAAAATACATAAACGTCTGAGGTCAGGAAGAAGCTAAGGCGAAACGCGTCGTCCTCTTCAGACCATTAATATAGTACCTATCGTATGCAAAACCACGTAAAATGTCTGTATACCCAATCTAAATCCATAGAGAATGTGATTTTAACACAGTCAACCTGTATATGTCGCATTTTGTTTCTATCTTTTTTGTCCTAATCAATATTTTAATATGTGATGAATAAAATATACATGTTTTTTAAACAAACACATTTTGCCTGCCTGGTATGTGCCTCTAAAGTCCAAACTTTTTGTTCTATTTTCTTTAAAAGTAGTTTAAAAAAGAATAAGGTAGGTTTAGAACAAATGTCTAATTGGGGAGATATCCCAACCCAGGTGACATGCATTTTAGATATCTCAATAGAGATGCAGACAGTAATAAACACAACAGTCTAACCCTCCGTGCTGTATTAAAACCATTATTTGGTTGAATGTGAGTCGATTCTGAATTAGGCAGGGGCTCTTTAATTGATATAAAATATAGAAACCTTCCTCTCACTGTATTTTTTGTAATACAGTCATTACTATTTAAGCTAAAGATTCATAAACATTTTCCTGCAAACCCCTGTAATTCACAAAAACTTTGGTAACTTTTCAATTGACCTATTAAAATATAATGGCATTTTAATATCATAAGAGAAATGGGTTATCGCTGCGTGGGGTGTCATAAGCATTTGACAAATGCATAGCTGACGACAGACAAATGAACAGTGTGCTGATCCTGGAATCTGCATGTCGTCTATTCATTTCCTTTGTTTTTTTTGTTTTTTTTATGTTACTGCGCTTTTGTGCTATTAGATATATTGTTACTCTAATACAGCTGACTAGTTACATTTTAATTATAGCTAATGGTAGCTCCCTATGAGTTATGTTAAAAATATTTTCTACCTAACCTTATTATTTGGTGTTAGAACGGGAAATTGTATGCATCCATCATCCCCTGTATTGCTTCAGTGAAACTTTATAAACAGATCACGTTATTGTGTCTTGCTACAGTCTCACAAAATTATTATGTTTGTTTAGTTGATGCTCTGAAGAATTGTCTGTGATAGAAAATGATCTACATTATTATGGAGTTTAAAAGTACTGCACACTTAAAGCTGAACTCCAAGCAAATATAAAAATATAATTAAATCCAGTTATGTATTCATTACAAATCAGCAAAGCATTTCGATGTACAGTTTATGTAAGTATTGAAACTGTCTTTGTCTCAACTTCTTTTAATCACCTTCATAACAACACCAAAGGGAGTGTCAGCATTCTTAGCTAATCAGAGATCTATTGCTGTTCACAGTATTGTTAATCTGACACAATAAATATCTTACAGAAGGGGAGAGCAGTAGGTTACCCTACCTACAGTATCTCACAAAAGTGAGTACACCCCTCCCATTTTTGTAAATATTTTATTATATCTTTTCATGTGACAACAGTGAAGAAATGACAATTTGCTACAATGTAAGGTAGTGAGTGTACAGCTTGTATAACAGTGTACATTTGCTGTCCCCTCAAAATAACTCAACACACAGCCATTAATGTCTAAACCACTGGCAGCAAAAGTGAGCACACCCCTAAGTAAAAATGTCCAAATTGGGCCCAATTAGCCATTTTTCCTCCCCGGTGTCAAGTGACTCATTAGTGTTACAAGGTCTCAGGTGTGAATGGGGAGCAGGTGTGTTAAATTTGGTGTTATCGCTCTCACTCTATCATACTGGTCACTGATAATTCAACATGGCACCTCATGGCAAAGAACTCTCTGAGGATCTGAAAAAAAGGATTGCTGTTCTACATAGAGATGGCCTAGGCTATAAGATTGCCAAGACCCTGAAACTGAGCTGCAGCACGATGGCCAAGAGCATACAGTGGTTTAACAGGACAGGTTCCACTCAGAGTGCACGTGCCCAGCATCATATCCAGAGGTTGTCTTTGGGAAATAGACATATGAGTGCTGCCAGCACTGCTGCAGAGGTTGAAGGGGTGGGTGGTCAGCCTGTCAGTGCTCAGACCATACGCTGCACACTGCATCAAATTGGTCTGCATGGCTGTAGTCCCAGAAGGAAGCCTCTTCTAAAGATGATGCACAAGAAAGCCCGCAAACAGTTTGCTGAAGACAAGCAGACTAAGGACATGGATTACTGGAACCATGTTCTATGGTCTGATGAGAGCAAGATAAACCTATTTGGTTCAGATGGTGTAAAGCGTGTGTGGCTGCAACCAAGTGAGGAGTACAAAGACAAGTGTGTCTTGCCACAGTCAATCATGATGGTGGGAGTGTCATGATCTTGGGGTTGCATGAGTGCTGCCAGCACTGGGGAGCTACAGTTCATTGAGTGAACCATGAACGAGAACATGTAATGTGACATACTGAAGCAAAGCATGATGCCCTCCATTTAGAGACTGGGCCACAGGGCAGTATTCCAACATGATAACGACCCCAAACACACCTCCAAGATGACCACTGCCTTGCTAAAGAAGCTGAGGGTAAAGATGATGGACTAGCCAAGCATGTCTCCAGACCTAAACCCTTTTGAGCATCTGTGGGGCATCCTCAAATGGAAGGTAGAGGAGTTCAAGGTCTCTAACATCCACCAGCTCTGTGATGTTGTCATGGAGGAGTGGAAGAGGAGTGGAGGAGGACTCCAGTGGCAACCTGTGAAGTTCTGGTGAACTCCATGCCCAAGAGGGCAGTGCTAGGAAATAATGGTGGCCACACAAATTATTGACACTTTGGGCCCAGTTTGGGCATTTCCACTTAGGGGTGTACTCACTTTTGTTGCCAGCAGTTTAGACATGAATGGCTGTGTGTTGAGTTATTTTGAGGGGACAGCAAATTTACACTGTTATACAAGCTGTACACTCACTACTTTACATTGTACCAAAGCGTCATTTCTTCAGTGTTGTCACATAAAAAGATATAATAAAATATTTACAAACATGTGAGAGGTGTACCCACTTTTGTGAGATACTGTATGTGCTTCTTCTCTGTTTTCATAAGTTTCCTGCACCAAGCTCTCCTGCTTAACTACTGGGCACTTTCACCTCCTTTCTGCCCATACAATTTTTCAGCTTTCAGAGCTGCCGCATATTAAATTACAATTGCGCCATCATGCGTTGCTGTATCCAAGTAAAATTTTTCCAAAAATAGAGCTTTCTTTTGGTGGTATTTGATCACCACTGGGTTTTTATTTTTTGTTAAAAAAAAAAAAAAACGTAAAAAAAGTTTTCATTCATTTCTGTTATAAAATTTTGTAAACAAGTTAGTTTTCTCATTTACTGATGGGCACTGATAAGCTGCATCGATGGGCACTGATGAGGAGTCACTAATATGCAGCACTAATAGGTGACACTGATATACAGCACTGGTGGGCACTGATAGGTGGCACTAATATGCAGCACTGATGGGTACTGTTAGGTGGCACTAAAAGGCGGCAATGATGGACACTGCTAGGCGGCACTGATGACCAATGAGGCTTATTGATGGGTGGCACTGATAGGCAGCACTGATGAGAAGGCACTGACAGGCATTGCTGATGGGCACTGACAGGCAGTACTAATGGGCACTGATTAGCATCACAGGTGGGCACTGATTATCATCACAGGTGGGCACTGGGGAGCACTGCTAATGGGGCTGCACTGATAATCACTGCACTGATTATCAGTGCAGACCTCCACTGTTAGGAGAGCCACTGATTGTCTCTCCTCTACTCGCGCCCTGTTAGGATGAATAGAGGAATACCGATAACTGGCACTTTCTGGTAACGCTGTGATCAGCTGAGAATGGACACAGCCGATCACATGGTAAAGAGCCTATGAGCTCCATGCCCCAGGAGGCAAGAACGAGCGGCTTGTTCTGCTGGACATCATATGGCATCCAGTCAGAACGGGAGAGCCATCGCCCAGCCATAATTTTGCTATAGGCCATTCAGGATGTGTTTAAGGGAAGCCTGTCTTGAGATAAATATGTAGGGTGCTAGGGCAAAATTACAAGCCATGGAGCCCCTACTGTAGAACTCTGCTTTGGGTAGTACATGGCCTTTTGTATTCCTAATAAAAGGCCCTTTTATAACAATACAACTATTCCTCCAACATGCCGGTGTTCTATGGGGGGCCGAAGTAGCCTTTTGGCAGCCATTTTACACTAATAGCCAACAGCACACCACTCCCCCAGTATATTCGTTCTGCATATTGGTGGTCAGCATAAGTGTCCCCAAATACATTGGTAGTCAGTGTAAATGTCCTTGTTACATTGTTGGTCATTTGGAAAATGAAAACGTATGCCAACTTCATCTCCCACTGTTGGTCAGTGGCAGATTAAGGTTCCCCCTTGCAAAGGGACTCAGTGAGAGAAGGGAGGAAGGGAGGTCTCCATTAACAAGATGGTCCAAGGGACAAGTGAAAGAAAAATCATTAGTGTCAATGGTTATTTATCTGCAACAGAGAAAAGTACAAGCCTGGTACCACCATTGGCCTTGGAAAGTTTCATCTTTGTTAGAAATTTGCAGACATTATAAGGCAGCAGATATCCCAACCAGAAATTGACCCTAATAAGGATAATTCCATTCAGCTGACCTGGCAAGAATAGCAGAGACAGCTGTGAAGGACTTTGCAGTCGGCACCCTTCTTGCTTGGGCTCCAAAGATGCCCTGTGGGATGCTATAGTGGTATTTCTTACCATAATAGACCATCATACTACTGAACTACTACAAACTACTGGTTTGCTGTTATGCTGAGTATTTTAGTTACTGACTTGGAAGAACTATACTCATAAAGATAGGGATTTTTTCCTTTTTAAACTGACTGCAATGGGCAATAACTTAATTTTTTTCAGATATTATTTTCCCCAGTTTTAAATAATCAGTCATGATGTGTATGACTAAGTAGAATTTGTAAAGAACAGAGGTGGGTCCTATCTGTCCTGTTATAAATCCACTGACATTTAAAAAAAAAATCCACAATTAGTCATATAATTAGCAAAAATAAACATTACAAATTTTCATGGTGCCCAGATGTATATAAAGCATAGCATAAGGCACAAATTAAACATTTTAACATAATTATAGTAAAACATTATGAGTTCAGCAAAAACTAAGCATTTAAAGCTAACTACATCTGCATTATTTAATTGTGGTGCATTCATAATTTAGAAATGCACCAGGCAGAGATTGTAAAACCAAAAGAAATAAAACTGTACAAACAGAACTCAGAATCTAATTGCAATGCATTTTTAATATGTTATGTTAAATGGGACTTTAATTGCAAGCTGGGAAGAATCTTCTCTAGAGGGTGTGGATAATGGACTGATGAATTCTGTGGGTCAGGCAGTGTCAAAGGTCAAACAGTCTGTGCAGATGGAACTATTGAGTACAAGATGAAAGTGCACTACATGTCCTGTCTCTGTTGTACTGCCAGAACAAATTAGCCATTCAACATCGATGGAACCAATTGACATAGAACAGCAGTGCAATGTACTAAAAGCTGAACTTATTACAATAATTTTGCTTAGTGTTCAAATAACTTTGATTGTCATCCTAAATAGTATGTGAAAAATGAATTTTGAACTGCATGGTCTATTGTTGTAGCTATTCACCCTTGTCTACTCAAACTTTTTGACAGCCAAGGTGGAAGGAGTGAAACATTTATCTGTTCTGTATTATTTTCATTGCTACCGTTTCTTGTGCTTTTTGCCTGAATGGTGCATTTAACCACTTAAGCCCTGGAGGATTTTGCTGCTCAAAGACCAGGCCCTATTTTGCGATTCGGCACTGCATGACTTTAACGGACAATTGCGCGGTCGTGCAATGCTTTACCCAAATACAATTGATGTCCTTTTTTTCCCACAAATAGAGCTTTCTTTTGGTGGTATTTGATCACCTGTGCGATTTTTACTTTTTGAGCTATAAACAAAAAAAGAGCGACAATAACAATATTTTCACATTTTTTTATATGAAATTCTCAAAAAAAAATGTAAAAATCAAAATTTTTTAACATTTTAGGACAATTTGTTTTCTGATACATATTTTTGGTAAAATAAATTGCAATATGCCTATTTTGATTGGTTTGCGCAAAAGTTATTGCGTTTGCTAACTACGGGAAAGATTTATGTCATTTTTATTGTTTTTTTTAACTAGTAATGGCGGCATTCTGCAATTTATTTTGCAGACTGCGACATTGCGGCGGAAAGATCGGACCCCTGACTGACATTTTTTACCCTTTTGGGGGTACCAGTGACATTACTACAGTAATCAGTGTTATAAATATGCACTGTTACTGTAAAAATGACACTGGCGTGGAAGGGGTTAACTTTATTAGTGATCAAGGGGTTAAGTGTGTCCCTAGGGGCGTGATTCTAACTGTCAAGGGCCGTGGCTTGTGATGTAACCACAGAGACATACGATCCTACATAGTAGGATCGTATAGTCTCTGCAGTTACATCAGGGAGAAGGACAGACGACTGTGTTTACATCAGCCGCCTGCCTTTCTCCCTCTCCAGCGGGAGATCGGGAGTGGCCGGCGGACATCGGAGCCACCGGTCACTCGCGGGGGGGATGTCAGTGAACGAGCGGGGGTGGGAGCGTGCCTCCGGTGGCGCGCGCTCGCCCCCTAGAGGCGTGTGGGCGAGCAACGCACCGGTGCGTCGCTTTGCCCAGGAGGGGCTGACCGCCACAGTATATAGTCATGCGGCGGTCGGCAAGTGGTTAAAGCTGAATTCAATGCAAGTATCTAAATACACAGTTAAAACAGGTATATACATGTAGCACCCTCCCTGCATAGGATGATAGGTACATTTAGGTGTTGGCTCTTTCTGTAATCAAGGGAGCAGTAATTGTGTAGCCTGGTCTGCTCAGGGGTTTCACAGTCTGGGAGTTTGATTGCTTTCCCCCGTCTCTGGAAGAAGCTTCCAGGGCTTATGGTGTCAAAACACCAGCCTGAATATTTGCCAGGTTCCAGCCAATCCATGGAGAGGAGTGTCCAGAATGGGGCTGGCATGGTGATAAATAGTCTGAAACACTGGAGAACAGAGTTCCTTCACCCCAGGAGAGTTCCAGAGCCAGAGGGGCTTCTTTCCTCAATAGGTCTATGGACTGTACAGCTGTTCTGAAGGCCTCAGTGGTGTCAGGGCTGAGGGCCTGGATGGAATTTTTGCTAGAAGATGTTTGCATAAATTTTTGTGTTATGTTCTGGAAACTGCACTGGTTATCAAAAGGTTAAGTAACCAGTTGCTAAATACAGCTGCAAGAAAAAGTATGTGAACCCTTTGGAATGATATGGATTTCTGCACAAATTGGTTATAAAATGTGATCTGATCATCATCATCTAAGTCACAACAATAGACAATCACAGTCTGCTTAAACTAATAACACACAAAGAATGAAATGTTGCCATGTTTTTATTGAACACACCATGTAAACATTCACAGTGCAGGTGGAAAAAGTATGTGAACCCTTGAAATTAATGACTGGTTGAGCCTCCTTTGGCAGCAATAACTTCAACCAAACATTTCCTGTAGTTGCAGATCAGACATGCACAACGGTTCTTGACCATTCCTCTTGACCATTCCTCTTTACAGAACTGTTTCAGTTCAGCAATACTCTTGGGATGTCTGGTATGAATCGCTTTCTTGAGGTCATGCCACAGCATCTCAATCGGGTTGAGGTCAGGACTCTGACTGGGCCACTTCAGAAGGCGTATTTTCTTCTGTTTAAGCCATTCTGTTGTTGATTTACTTCTATGCTTTGGGTCATTGTCCTGTTACAACACCCATCTTCTGTTGAGCTTCAGCTGGTAGACAGATGGCCTTAAGTTCTACTGCAAAATGTCCTGATAAACTTGGGAATTCATTTTTCCTTCAATGATAGCAATCCGTCCAGGCCCTGATGCAGCAAAGCAGCCCCAAACCCTGATTCCCCCACCACCATACTTCACAGTTGGGATGAGGTTTTGAGGTTGGTGTGCTGTGCCTCTTTTTCGCCACACATAGGGTTGTGTGTTTCTTTCAAACAACTCAACTTTGGTTTCATCTGTCCACAGAATATTTTGCCAGTACTGCTGTGGAACATCCAGGTGCTCTTGTGCAAACTGTAAACGTGCAGCAATGTTTTGTTTGGACAGCAGTGGCTTCCTCTGTGGTATCCTCCCATGAAATCCATTCTTGTTTAGTGTTTCACGTATTTTAGATTTGCTAACAGGGATGTTAGCATTTGCCAGTAACTTTTGTAAGTCTTTAGCTGACACTCTAGGATTCTTCCTCGCAGTCTGTGCTGTGCTCTTGCAGTCATCTTTACAGGACGGCCACTCATAGGGAGAGTAGCAGCAGTGCTGAACTTTCTCCATTTATAGACAATTTGTCTTACCGTGGACAGATGAACAGCAAGGCTTTTGGAGATACTTTTATAACCCTTTCCAGCTTTATGCAAGTCAACAATTCTTCATTGTAGGTCTTCTGAGAGCTCTTTTGTGCGAGGCATCATTCACATCAGGCAATGCTTCTTGTGAAAAGCAAACACAGAACTGGTGTGTGTTTTTTATAGGGCAGGGCAGCTGTAACCAACACCTCCAATCTCATCTCACTGATTGGACTCCAGTTGGCTGACATCTCACTCCAATTAGCTCTTGGAGATGTCATTAGTCTAGAGGTTCACATACTTTTTCCACCTGCACTGTGAATGTTTACATGGTGTGTTCAATAAAAACATGGCAGCATTTCATTATTTGTGTGTTATTAGTTTAAGCAGACTGGGATTGTCTATTGTTGTGCCTTAGATGATGATCAGATCACATTTTATGACCAATTTGTGCAGAAATCCATATCATTCCAAAGGGTTCACATACTTTTTCTTGCAACTGTAGGCTTGCCCCATAGTCTTCAGCTGTGAGGCCTTATACAATGCAACACCCACTATTACTCAAGAAGAAGATTGTCCTCTGATCACTATGAACTGAGAATTTTGAAGTATCCCATGTTCTAAATCCTCTTCTGTTAAAGTTCCTCAAGCAATAACAAGCAGAAAACTCCTATCCTGACTCATTGGAGCTGGAGAATATAGACTGGTGCTTGGGTGACTGGCAGCCGCTGTACTGTTAAGGAAGATCCAGCTATTACCAGCAGCCTATATGAGGGTAGCGATACATACAGCTGTATCTGGTGAAAGATGTTTAATTATGTTCAGCTACTATCGTAGTCGAGACCCACTTTGTCAGATTGCTTAGTGACATAGTGACCTCACTTTCCTCCACTGCAGTTAAGCAACAGAGCTTGGCATCCAACCGGTCTCTAACTTGTTGATTTGGCATTGATGAAATCATCATTTCTTGTGCTTTTTGTGATCCAGCTACCAGTGTTAGATTAAGAACAATGTGCAATGCAGAGAAAGACAGATTCAGGAACTTATTCTCATTTAAAAAAGTACAGACGGCTAGTTCCGCTTAGAGAAGGGGGTGTTAAGGAGGTTATATTAACTCCCGAAAGTCACAGTAAGTGCTAGTAGTATGGTGAAAAGGGGCAGGCAAGCAAAGGGAGCTTTCTAACTTTAAGGATTCTAATCAGAGCAGAAGTTTTGATAAGTGTTTAGATAATTAGCAAGAAAAAGGAAACATTAGTGTCACATACCTGATAGGAGACTAAAATGACGAGGTTGGTCTTTCTTGTATCTCCAGCCCAGGCCCCACTTGTACCAAGGGACGGGAGGAACATGAGTGCCAGCAGATGTAGATAGGTGAACTTGCAGCAGGAGATGCAATCCCAAGGGGACTGACGGGCCAACATCAGGAACAGTAATTGTATTCAGTAGTCTAGCCCAGGTTAAAGGGACACTCCGCTTGTACTGTTGGTTAAGGACATGTAGCTTGTCAAAGCTCTCAGCAGTGCACAATGCTTGTACAGTAGACAGCCAAGGAGGCACTTGAGCAGGACAGGAAGCCAGGATCAGAGACAATAGAATGGTCACAGGAATAGCCAGGGTCATCAAAAGTGGGCAGTGAGGTACCTCAGTGGTCCTCAACTCCGGTCCTCGGGGCCCACTAACAGGCCAGATTTTAAGTATTACTAGAATACTGCAATCACTGAGCAGCAAATGAGATCACCTGTGATGCAATTTGGTTATCTTGCAAACCTGGCCTGTTAGTGGGCCCCGAGGACCGGAGTTGAGGACCACTGAGGTACCTGACTGTCCGCCGGCACCTGCTGATCATTCAGTACACTGACAGAATGCTAGTCTGCTTATGTAAACAAGGTAGATTGTCATTCTGTCAGTACAGGAGACATGGATCCTGTGTTTCTGTAAATCAGAAACACCAATCCATGTCTTCCACCAGTAAAAGCATCTCCCCCACAGTAGTAAAGCACTGGTCAGACACACCGTTAACCCCTTGATTGCCCCTAATGGTAATCCCTTCCCTGCCAGTGTAATTAATACAGTGACAGTGCATATGTTCAGCACTGTTCACTGTAATAATGTCACCGGTCCCCAAAAAAGTGTCAGTTAGGTGTCTGATTTGTCCACCACAATATCGCAGTCCTGCTATAAGTCCCTAATGGACACCATTACTAGTACAAATAAATTAAAATATCCCATAGTTTGTAGACGCTATAACTTTTCTGCAAGCCAATCAATATACGCTTATTTGGCAGAATACATATTGGCCTAAATTAATGAAGAAATTTTCGATTTTTTTCCATTTTTTTATTGGATTTGTTTTAGAGCAGAAGCTGGAATAGAGCAGAAAGCCAACTGGAATTATGCATGTGCGCATACATGTGCACATGTGCGCACGTGAGCAAGCGTGCATTTTTGAGCACATGCATGTACCTAATCACCTTTCTGTGGGAAAATAAAAAATGCACATGCACATATCTGCGCACCAGGAATCTCACAGGGATAATTTTGGAGTGTATACCCTGAAACTGGTGCAAAAACATAGGAAAACAGCAAAAAACATGCAGATTGCAGAAGCCACTGACACTTGGGGTTGAAGTCTTTTGAAGTCTGTGCTTTAGTTTTGTATTTTAGCAGAGGGTTTCAAAACCACTGCTAAATAAGCTGACGAGCCAGACACACTTCATTATTGATTCTTTGAGACAGAAAGCTGATGAAATTAAACAGAGTTTGGCACCAAAACTCTCTGCTTAGTGTAATGTCCAGATGCTGACACTCCAGTCAAAGTAAATACTGAATAACTGTAGTTTCACTTTAGTAGCCCCCTTCCCTTAATACAAGCAGGCCTACTGGTACTAGCTTGCCACCTGGGTTTAATGCATGAAACTGGCTGCATAATGTTGCCAGCAGACACAAGGTAGAAGATAGTGGACCTACCATACAGCAATGGGAAAAACAAGATGGAAAACATTATGGAGGAATCAGAGCTGGTGGCTAGCGTCAGGCATAATCCTTGAAAGTAGGTCAGTACAGGTGGCAACCAGTGGACAAATTTGAGAATGTGGCAAAGGTCAGGGCAGGCAGCAGACAGTAGCAGTATCCAGTAATGTAGCAATGTTCAGAGCAGGCTGGAAGCAGTAAAGGTATCTGAGAACATAGCGGAAGTCAGCAACAGGGACAAACGTCAGCAAGAAATTCTATCACAAGTCACACAGGCTGGTGAGTATTGCCAGACTTGTTACCCTGCAGCTGATAAGGAACATGGAGGAAGTACAGGGCAGCGGTGAATAACTGCTAGGATGAACCTAGTGGCTGTGTCCCATTGCCCAGCAACCTGGATGCTAGCCATTCAGAAAAGGAATAGCGTTGAATCTTGTTACCAGGCAATTTGGGCGTAAGCCACTGCTGAGAGGGAGAAGCCATGCCCTGTTACCTGGTAAATGGGATGCAAGCTGCCACTGGGCCAAGAGCAGACAGCAAGGGCTGCATGTGGACAGGTAAATAAGCAGGCTGCCAAGCGCTGAGATCCTAGAAAGAGCAATTCAATTTACAAAATGAGCTTATATTGGCAATCATGACTTAATTTCTATACTGACTAAAATACTTGTGCCTTGGTCCTTATACCACCGCGGTTGCTCTATGCATAAAGTTTCTTTGCTGTTCTAATATTCGTTATAATAATTTGTTTCTTCTAGCTATTTTTTTGTGATTCTGTGGACAACAGGCACTGCTCAGTATGGTTCTGTCTACTTTATTAAGCATTGTTGTATTTTGTATTTACAGTATATACATATGACGGATAAAATAGTAGTCCATATGCAATGTGTTATCAATGTAGATAATCTTGAAGCTTTATGTGTTGTCATCAATCCCTGTCACAGGCTGAAGGCATAGTTTTTTTGCAATATTCAGGAGGCAGAGTATGGAAATCTCAAGACATAATATACTAAAAGAGAAAAGATAAAAAAATTAGGAATATGAGCTAATCTTTATTCACAAAAGCTGTGCTGAATTTTGAAGGCTTTGAGGAACAGATCGCCCAGGAGTAGGAGTCTGCAAACTTCTCTCCTGCTGTTCCATGTGCTAATGGTGTATGCACAACCTCCAACCACAAGGTGCTTGCTGTGTAAGGTGCTTCTGGCTTTATAGAGGTTTCCCAAAGCAATAAAAAGGCAACACGCCATCTTGACAAGTAGTAGTTGACTAAACAGTACCAGAGTAGGACTGTCTAGCTCATTTTGTTTATTGGTGGTAGGTACTGTAGGTGGTTGGTAGGTACTGAAAGCCTATATGCCATGGTGCTTTTGTTGGAGTGAGGAGGGGGCTAATTTTGGAGCCATTGAACACATTTTGAATGTCAGATAGAGTTTTTGTGGATAATATTTGAGATAGAGAAATGTGTTGTTATTTGAATAAAAAGGGTTTTGTGCCTTGCAAGACCTGTGTGTCTTCTTCAAGCGTGGGCTTGCTATGCTAATGCTGGGAACTATCTTATAAGTGGTCAGGCACATATATACCTATACTGTATATACTCAATGATTTATATAGAACCTAACCTTATATAGAACTTTTGGAAGAAAATAAAGCAGTAGAAGGCCTACTAGTAGTTATGGGCCAAACACCTCCCGGTTCAGTTCACAAACAGGAAAAAATGTAGACCAAAGCCGCAAACTCTATTGAAGTCTATGGGACCCGAACATGAAAAATAAAAAGTCCACATTTTGAAGGCTTATATGCAAGGTATTGGAAATAAAAAGGGTATGGGGGCCCGGGTACTGCAGTGGGGGACATGTATCAATGCGAAAAAGAACGTTTAAAAAATATTGCTTTTACAGGAAAAGTGATTTTTTTTTTTAAAGAAACTTTATTGGGTGTTAACCAATTGACAAAGACATCAATGCAATAAGAGTAAATAAGTAACATAACATAACGACATCAACACTGAGCCAAATGTAAGGTTCGTGGGGTAGAGGGGGGGAATGAGGGGAGAAGGGGTAAGCACAGAAGAGACAACATTACATTAGAGGTATAGGTAGCATATAATGCAGACAAGCTAACCATGGTGGGTAATATGCAAGTATCTAGGGTGGGTCTAAGACCCAGAGATGCACCTGAGCAGGGGGGGGGGATGCCACTAGCTTGGAAACGAGTACTCAGGAAGTGAAGAGGCCAAATCAATTGTAGTTGTGAAGTGGATTCCAACAACAGGACACTTCCCGCTTGCCGCCGTGAGCCGTGGTGTAGGTGTTGCAAGCGATGGTAAAAGACAAAAAGATGAGAATTGGAGGCTTGAGATGGCTCAGAGGCTGATCTGGCTAGTGGCGGCGCGGTATGAGTCGGTTCCCAAAGAAAGGTGTCAGAAGGCTAAGCGGGATGCAGAAGGCATGACCATTTGTGGTCAAATTTGGCAGTATTGTGAGTGCGGGAGAGTTTAATATCCAAAGCCTCCTTCTCGTACAGCGACTGGAGGCCCATTCTCAAGTCCTTAAGAGTGGGAGGAGAGCTGTAAATCCATTTGACAAGTATAGACCTCCGGGCAATCATATAACACGTTGCCAACCAGCTTTTGTGATTGCTGAGGATGCGTGACTGGGTTTTGGAGATCTTTTGCTGTAGAAAGTCAAAGTTCCCGAAGCGTAGGAGAAATGGATCCTTGTGGGGAGTGAGACCAGTGAGAGAAGCTACAAACAGTTCCACTTTTGACCAAAAGGTTTGTATTCGGGGACAGCTCCATAATCTATGTTCAAGGGTTGGTTTAGGCAGACTGCATTGAGGACAACAAATCGATAGCAAGGAGGATTTTGTACGGGGTATGGGGCATATCCACAATGTAGAATTTTGTATTGTTGTTCTCTCCAAAACTCATTGGTGACATATTTGCAAGTAGTGAGGTAGCCGACGAGTGCCGGGGTGGTAGAGTCCGAGGTGGGGAAGGCCTTTTCTCATGGGCAAAGAGGCGTAAAGATTTTGAGACGGGGGGGTATGATAGTAAACGTTGATAAATATCAGAGATCCTATGCAAGTTGAGTTCAATAAGTGAGTCTATCTGTAATGTTCCGGTACCTTTGGTACCCTAAATTACTCTTTTCACAAGTGTATGCGCCCCACCATTCTCTTTTGGAAAGGTGCGCATACACCTTTAAGACTGAGGCTGTCATCACTCAGCGCCGGACTAGATGGCTATTTAAATCACCGGTTCTCACTCACATGTGTTCGTTCAAACACCCTTACCTGGATGCTAACTTGGCTTGAAGCTTTCGTGCTTGCAAGCATACCTCGCTGACGGAACCTCGCTGCGCTGATCCCTGCATCCCGCTTCCGGATCATCCGCTCCTCCTGAACCAACCTTCGGCTGTATTGCTATTAGTGCTAAGTACCCCGCAGGGGAACCCTCTATAAACTTATACTAAGCTTACACTATCTAGCTCTGCATAGTAAAGACTATTTATCACATCTGCATATCTAGATTGCTAGCTCTTAAGACTACTGCTACTTATTCCTGCACTGGGTTGATCTCTCTTGTATGTCCACCTGCTACTCTGTCATCTGCTACCATACATGATTGCTAAACCTACCTGCATCCATCTGCTACTGTCTTACCTTCAAGTGTCTGTCACCTACCACCTCCACTCAACCTGTCTCTTAAATCTTCATCACTGTGTTACTACATACATAAAGTCACTCTAGGAACCAGCTTGTTGAGTGTGTGTATTTACTAGCTGAATTAAGACCTTCCACACATGATGAGTCATTGAGGTTGGGAATGGTATCTCAGCATCTCTCTTACATGACTACTGAAGTGGAATATTTCTGCAGCTGAAAATCCACACCATACATGAAACGCAGGAGCGTTACAGATTGAACGAACCCACAAATGGATTCAGCAGAAATAACCACTCAGGTGACACAATTAAAACAGCAAGTAACTGCGTTAATACACGCACTTGCTGAATTAAAAGAAGACAATCAGGCTCTGTCGCAGCAGGTAATTAGACTGACACAACTTACCTCTGCTCAGTCCCCTGAACCCAAGATAAATCCCCCTTTGGTATTTACAGGCGATCGCAAAAAATTTCGCGAATTTAAAAACGCATGTGAGTTACTTTTTTTGCTAAAACCTCGTACCTACCTTACTGATCACATTAAGGTTTGTACTATTATTTCTTACCTAACAGGCGATCCTCGAGCCTGGGCAGACTCTCTTTTTGAGAAAAACGACCAGCTTCTCAACTCCTATGCCTTGTTCCTAGCAGAACTCACTAGCCTATATGATGACCCCAATAGGCAGAGTACTGCCGATCTTCAATTAAGATCCTTGAAACAAGGAAGGAGGCCTGTAGAAGACTTTGTCGCGGAATTCAAGAGATGGACCCTTGATTCAGAATGGAATGATGCATCTCTGAAAACCCAATTTAGGCTTGGCCTATCAGAAGCCGTTAAGGACGAGCTCGCCCGAGCGGATCTACCAAAAACCCTGGATGCATTAATACAACTCAGTATTACCATAGATAGAAGACTATGAGAAAGAAAGGCTGAGAAAATGGGAATGCCATTATCCGTTTCCTCTCGGATTCCGGCCGTTAACCCCGTTCCTATGGAGGTAGGAACCATACGCCCACCGCTATCAACTATGGAAAAAGCCAAAAGACGAAATGAAAATCTCTGCTTGTACTGTGCATCCCCGGATCACAAGATAAATGTCTGTCCCCTAGTCAACAAAAAGAAGGGTGAGTGTTCACATGTCCTCCTAGGGGGATTGACAACTTCATTCACTAACCCTTACATTTTTGTTTGTTTGACATTACAGTGGGACCAGAACAGGATTACTACTAAGGCCATGATTGACACAGGATCTTGTGGAAATTATATTGATATATGTTTTGCTGCTTCAAATAAAATTCCTATTATTTCTAAACTTAAACCTGTCTCAGTAAGTCTTATTACCGGTGTTCCGTTATCCTCTGGTCCGATCACCGATCAGACACAAGCACTTCTAGTCACTATTAACGAGTCTCATAGGGAGACTACTACCTTCGATTTAATACCTTCACCCCACTTTCCCATTGTGTTGGGACTTCCCTGGTTACACACACACCAACCAACCATAGATTGGAAGGAACGGTCCTTGGCCTTCCTCTCTTGCTATTGCGAGGAGACGTGTAACCTCCCGTCTTCCGGGAAGATTCTGTCTATGGTGACAGATGAGATTGCACCACTATGTTATCAGGATCTTTCTGAGGTTTTTCTTGAGAAAAATGCTCAAGCATTACCTCCTCATCGAGACTATGATTGTAGCATTGATCTACTCCCAAATAGCAAATTGCCGTTCGGTCATGTTTATCCTCTTTCACAGGATGAACTTTCCCATCTCAAAACCTATTTGGATGAGAATTTGGAAAAAGGTTTTATTAGACCTTCCACTTCTTCCACAGCAGCAGGACTCTTTTTTGTTTGCAATAAGGACTCAAGTCTCAGACCTATCATCGACTACAGGAAATTTAATGCTATCACAATAAAAGATCGCTATGCTCTACCGCTTATCCCTGAGCTCATTGAGCAGGTGCGTGGAGCTACCTATTTTTCAAAATTGGACCTGAAAGGAGCATACAATCTCATTCGAATCCGTGATGGACACGAGTGGAAGACTGCATTCAGAACCAGATACGGATTGTTCGAATATCTTGTGATGCCATTCGGGCTATGCAACGCCCCTGCAGTTTTCCAACGATTTATAAACGATATTTTTAAAGACTTACTAGATGTCTGTGTGGGGGTATATCTGGACGATATACTTATATATTCACGATCCCTGTCTGAACACATAAGACATGTAAGACTTGTACTATCGAGATTGCTTGCACATAACCTTTATGTGAAACTGAAGAAATGCTTGTTTCATAAAGACGAGGTACTCTTTCTAGGCTACATCATATCCAAAACAGGAATCGAGATGGACATGAGTAAAATATCCTGCATTCAGGATTGGCCTACACCAACCACACGCAAGGCGCTACAGCGATTCCTGGGATTTTCAAATTTCTACAGGAAGTTCATTAAAAACTTTTCTGCTATTGTGAGACCCTTGTTAAAGACAAGGTTTACTTCCGCTCCCATATTACGCCATCCAGACCCATCCCTCCAATACATTCTGGAGGTAGATGCGTCAAACATGGCAGTAGGAGCAATACTCTCCCAACGACCAACCCACACTTCACCACTTCATCCAGTCGCCTTTTTTTCTAAATCCCTAAACAGTCCCGAGATAAATTACCCCGTGGGTGAAAAGGAACTGCTTGCTATAAAATTGGCTCTGGAGAATTGGCGATGTGATGGTGTTCACCATCACTGGAATTTAAGGACAGATGGGTGAGGGGTTGAATTGCTTCATTTTTGTCAGCAAGGTCAATTGTTCCCTTTGCCATGAGGTTTCTGAGCAGGAAGCCCATTCCTAATATGGTCATCCCAGGAAGTTCTGAGGAGCCGGACTGTCTGGGGTGGCTCCCCATTCAACTATTGTCAGGTGGGCTAATGCTAATGACCGCACCTGTTGTCTGCTAAGGGAGGTATTGACACAGAGTAATCTGTATTCAGGGCTCGTTAGACAACCATTGTTCTGTGTCTGACTATTGTGTCCATTGATTGCCCCCTGGGGCTTCTGTCTCCTTGCATTGGTCAAAGTTATCTGACCAATCACTACTGACTCATTTTCAAGCCCTCATTTGCATTGGTCAAAGCTATCTGACCAATCCCTGTTGACTCATTTCAAGCCCTCATTTGCATGGATATTCCACTTTCTGTATAAAGTGTGCTGTGTTCTTCCAATAAATTGTCTTCCTGCTTGAACTTACATACAACCTGCTTGGTGTTTTGTTCTAATGGATTCCGAACGGCACATAGCTGTAGTTCGGATCCCGGATCCTTGGTTGACCGAACCATCAGACGATGCAATCTGCAAGCTGACTGACTAGAAACAGAGGAGTGTCGGGAGAGCGGACAGGGCGAGCAAGGGTCTCGTCACATTGGTGGCAGCGGTGGGATTTGCTCTCCAGTTACCGGGACACTCCAAACCACCACAGTAAATGACCAGCTATGCAGCATGCAGGATAGCCACGCTGAGAGACTTACTTGAGAGCCGCGGAAGGACCAGTGGGACAAAGAACAAGGCCACCCTCATCAGTGAGCTGGCCGAGATGGATCAGAGGGAGGGTGATGCAGGACCCCGGTCAGTTGAAGACTTGTTTCAGCAACGAGTTCGGGAGCGGTTGGCATTATATGGTGCTAACCCATCAGAGACCGCCATACAGAATGCCATTAGAGACATCCAGCTGCAGGATGAGCGACAAGAGAAAGAACTAGAACGACAAGAGAAAGAACGAGAGCGACAAGAGAAAGAACGAGAACGGCAAGAGAAAGAACGAGAACGGCAAGAGAGGGAACGAGAGCGGCAACATGAGCAGAAAATGGCAGAAATACGTCAATCGGAGAAAACGCCTAAAGATGCAGCGACTGTCCGTAAGTTGCCCTTTCGGGCGTTCAAACTATTTAAGGAAGGAGAGGAGGAAATTGACGCATTCCTGCAGGACTTTGAGAGACTATGCCAGATACATGAAGTACTGTCCCAAGATTGGGTCGCCTTACTGGCGAGTAATTTAACTGGCAGAGCGGCGGATGCATATCGGGCCCTGGAGGACGAAGACGCTAAAGACTACGACCGGGTAAAAGAAGCTTTGCTAGCCCGATTTGCCATTACACCCGAAGCCAGCCGGATTAAGTTTCGAGAATCCCGGAAACAAACCAACACAACATACGTGGAGTGGGCACATCGTATGCAGCGGAACCTTAAGAGCTGGTTCCAGGGAAGCCACGCTCATACCATAGAGGACATCACCCAGCTAGTACTATTAGAACAGTTTTTTAACCACACCCCTCCGGCATTACGGGATTGGGTGCGAGATAAACAACCACAGACGGTACAGCAAGCGGCTACTCTGGCCGATGAATATCTGGACTCTCGAAGGTCAGGCGAAAATGAGCGTTATCCACTATCTCGGCCCAGTTTACCAGCCTCTAAGCCGACTTCAGTACCTCCGTGGTCTGCCTCGAGACCCCCAGTCCGACCCAACCCTCCTACCGGACCTAAGTGCTATACCTGTAGCCAAACTGGTCATCTGCAACGACATTGCCCTAGCCAATCCACGAGGTATCGAGAGACTAATCATCCATCCAGACCAGCGGCTCATTGCTACCAGAATGAGCCCAACAACCGAGATGTTCAGGAAGAGTGCGGCGAACTTTTCGAAGCGGATCCTGTCCAAGCTGCTGCCGGAGATAATCGGCAGCACCATCGCCAGGCAGTATGGGTTAATGGGCAGCCGGCCCAGGGACTCCGCGATTCCGGGGCTACGATTACCCTCATCCAGCCTCACATGATTCCCCAGTCAGCCCGGACCGGCCAGACTGTTGCAGTCAGGGTAGCAGGGGGCCAGGTGCTACGTTTATCCACCGCCCAAGTCCTCTTGGATTGGGGCTCAGGGGAGCGACATGTGCGAGTGGGATTGCTACGCGAGTTACCCGCAGAAGTACTTTTGGGAAACGATTTGGGCCATTTAACTTCCTCTTATGCCCCAGAGGCCACCATGGCCGGGACCACCAGACGTCACAGCCACAGTCGCTCTCCCATGTCAAATCGAAGGCGGCATATAGGAAGTAGAGTACGTCCGGTAAATCCTGATCCTAACTGCTGTTTGGGCGTGTTTGGCCTAAGTCGTTACACAACGGAGCGAGATCTAAGAGAAGTATTTTCAACATATGGTCCAATGGCTGATGTATCCATTGTGTATGATCGGCAGTCTCGGCGTTCCAGGGGTTTCGCTTTTGTCTGCTTTGAAAATGTTGAAGACGCAAAGGAGGCAAAAGAACATGCAAATGGCATGGAACTTGATGGAAGACACATACGTGTAGATTTCTCAATTACACAAAGGCCCCACACCCCTACACCAGGAATATACATGGGAAGGCGGATGGGTTATCCCGGCAGACAGACCTAGAACCTTAAGACTACTTTTCCAACATCCTCGAGTTGACCCGTTCGGGGTCCCACTGTGGCTGTTGGACTGTTTACCCGGGGGAAGATATGTGATGGTGTTCACCATCACTGGAATTTAAGGACAGATGGGTGAGGGGTTGAATTGCTTCATTTTTGTCAGCAAGGTCAATTGTTCCCTTTGCCATGAGGTTTCTGAGCAGGAAGCCCATTCCTAATATGGTCATCCCAGGAAGTTCTGAGGAGCCGGACTGTCTGGGGTGGCTCCCCATTCAACTATTGTCAGGTGGGCTAATGCTAATGACCGCACCTGTTGTCTGCTAAGGGAGGTATTGACACAGAGTAATCTGTATTCAGGGCTCGTTAGACAACCATTGTTCTGTGTCTGACTATTGTGTCCATTGATTGCCCCCTGGGGCTTCTGTCTCCTTGCATTGGTCAAAGTTATCTGACCAATCACTACTGACTCATTTTCAAGCCCTCATTTGCATTGGTCAAAGCTATCTGACCAATCCCTGTTGACTCATTTCAAGCCCTCATTTGCATGGATATTCCACTTTCTGTATAAAGTGTGCTGTGTTCTTCCAATAAATTGTCTTCCTGCTTGAACTTACATACAACCTGCTTGGTGTTTTGTTCTAATGGATTCCGAACGGCACATAGCTGTAGTTCGGATCCCGGATCCTTGGTTGACCGAACCATCAGACGATGCAATCTGCAAGCTGACTGACTAGAAACAGAGGAGTGTCGGGAGAGCGGACAGGGCGAGCAAGGGTCTCGTCACAGGCGACATTTACTCAAAGGCACCCAATTACCAATAATTATATACACGGACCATAAAAACCTCCAATATCTTCAGACTAGCAAAACTCTCTCGCACCGACAGGTACGATGGTCACTATTCTTTCTAAGGTTTAACTTCCTAGTGACTTACACACCTGCAGATAAGAACAAAAAGGCGGATGCACTATCACGACTAACTGAAGAAAACTACTTTGAAATCCCTTCCGTTCCTATAATACCTCACAAACGCATTATTGGAGTTGTCCGTTCCTTGAAGGAAGAGGTTTTGCATGGTATAAGTTTGGATTCACCCCCACCACAACTAAATACTGATGCAGAAGGCTTCCTCTACTACAACGACAAACTTTACATACCACCTACCCTACGCACCAAGATCTTGGAATTATCTCATGATGTGCCTATGGCAGGACATATGGGTATGACAAAGACTCTTAATTTGATTTCCCGGCAATTCTGGTGGCCTGACATGAAAACATCTATACAAAAATTTGTCTCTTCATGCAATGTCTGTGCCAGGTCCAAAATTGACACTACGAGACCATCCGGTCTACTATGCAGTCTACCAATACCCCAAACTCCATGGGAAGTTTTGTCCTTGGACTTCATCGTAGAATTGCCTCTTTCCAAGGGATTTAATACCATCTTGGTGTCAGTGGACCATCTGACAAAGATGGCACATTTCATTGCTATTCGCAGACTACCTTCGTCCAAACAAACGGCAGAACTCCTGATGAAACATGTCTTTAGTTTACATGGTATCCCAAAAACTCTTCTGTCTGACCGTGGATCCCAATTTATTTCTGGCAAGAACTATGTCACATACTACGGATCGAGCGGAAGCTCACGTCTCCTTACCATCCGCAGACCAACGGACAGACTGAAAGAGTCAACCAATGCATCGAGCAGTATTTACGTTGTTACACTTCTTACCAACAGGATGATTGGGTGGATCTTCTCCCTCTGGCAGAATTTGCCTACAACAACGCAACCCACAGTACAACCAAGCAGAGTCCGTTCTACTTGAACTATGGGTTTCATCCCTCTATTCTTCCACCACGCATCCTTCCTTCAAACAACCCAGTAGCCTCAGACTATCTTACCCAAATAAAGGATTCTCTGGGTTTATTAAATACTACCATTGCACACGCTCACAGTCAACAAAAGAAGTACTATGATCTTCGCAGAAGACCTTCTCCACAGTACACTATTGGGGACCTCGTTTGGCTCTCAACAAAAAATTTAAGACTGAAGATCCCTAGCAAAAAGCTTGGACCTCTGTTCTTGGGACCTTTCCCAAATTAAAAAACTTATTGGAAAAGCTGCAGTACAGCTTACATTGCCAATAGACCTAAAAATCCATCCCATTTTCCATGTGTCGCTACTGAAGCCCCATGTTCCGGACCAAGGAATAAGGCCAAATATTCCACCTCCGCCTCCTGTACAAGTTGAAGGTGGAGAAGAATACGAGATAAAAGAGATTCTGGATTCTCGTATCTACAGAAGAAGACTTCAGTACTTGGTTAGATGGAAGAACTATGGGCCCCAAGACGACACCTGGCTAAACACCTCTGAAATACATGCCCCTAGATTAATCCGCAATTTTCATGCGAGATACCCAGACAAACCAGCTCCAGAGGCCTTCAGGAGCCGGCCTTAAGGGGGGGGTATTGTAATGTTCCGGTACCTTTGGTACCCTAAATTACTCTTTTCACAAGTGTATGCGCCCCACCATTCTCTTTTGGAAAGGTGCGCATACACCTTTAAGACTGAAGCTGTCATCACTCAGCGCCGGACTAGATGGCTATTTAAATCGCCGGTTCTCACTCACATGTGTTCGTTCAAACACCCTTACCTGGATGCTAACTTGGCTTGAAGCTTTCGTGCTTGCAAGCATACCTCGCTGACGGAACCTCGCTGCGCTGATCCCTGCATCCCGCTTCCGGATCATCCGCTCCTCCTGAACCAACCTTCGGCTGTATTGCTATTAGTGCTAAGTACCCCGCAGGGGAACCCTCTATAAACTTATACTAAGCTTACACTATCTAGCTCTGCATAGTAAAGACTATTTATCACATCTGCATATCTAGATTGCTAGCTCTTAAGACTACTGCTACTTATTCCTGCACTGGGTTGATCTCTCTTGTATGTCCACCTGCTACTCTGTCATCTGCTACCATACATGATTGCTAAACCTACCTGCATACATCTGCTACTGTCTTACCTTCAAGTGTCTGTCACCTACCACCTCCACTCAACCTGTCTCTTAAATCTTCATCACTGTGTTACTACATACATAAAGTCACTCTATGAACCAGCTTGTTGAGTGTGTGTATTTACTAGCTGAATTAAGACCTTCCACACATGATGAGTCATTGAGGTTGGGAATGGTATCTCAGCATCTCTCTTACATGACTACTGAAGTGGAATATTTCTGCAGCTGAAAATCCACACCATACATGAAACGCAGGAGCGTTACACTATCAGAGTTCGTTTGAAGCGGAGTGTTCTTGATGGGCAGATTTTGGCAACAAAACTGGTTGCTTGCAGGATACCTAGAGTATGCCCGTTGGGCAGTGCAAAGCGTGACAAGGTAGTATGAACTCCAAGCGGCTTGCCCGTATCCATGTCAAAAAGGTGGGCAAAGTGAGTAATTCCTTTGGTAGACCAAACATTGAAGGGAGGGTGATGCTGCGCCTGTGGAAACAGGGGTGTCCCATAATGGGTAGATGCGGTGACATTAAGTGAGAGGCAGTAAATTTTTTCATCAGTTCTCTCCAGGTGATGACTGTGTCCCGAATAAGGGCATTGTGTTTAAGGTGTAGCGGGAAATCCCTGTGTCCACAGTGCAGAAGGGCAGATAAATCAAAAGGTGCGGCTAGTTGAGATTCCAAACAAAAGTTAGAGTACCTGGAAGTTTTGCCAACCCAGTCCAGACCCACTCTGAGGAGACAAGTAAGATTATATAGCCGTGTATTGGGGAGCACCACCCCTCCCTCCCTTTTGGGCAAGAAGTTTGTGCAATGAGATACAGGGTTTCCTCCCTTTCCACAGGAATAAGGAGATCGCCCTATGTAATCTTTGGATGTCAGCATGTTTGAGCAGAATTGGGATGGTTTGGAGGGGATATAACAATTTAGGGTAGCTGACCATTTTGTATAAGTGGCACCTGCCAAACAGTGTGAGAGGGAAATCTTTCCAGGTGTCTAATTCAGAGACAATTTTATTGATGACTGGGGGAATGTTGAGATGGTAAATAGACGATGGGGACCGACCTATTTTAATATCCAGATAAGTAATGAAATCCTTTGCGATGGGGAAGATGTGGGTGGCGGGCCAGGAGTTGGGGATAGTATAGCGAAGCGGCAGCAGTTCTCTCTTGGTGAAGTTAATTTTTAGGCCTGAACAGTGGCGGAACGATTCAAAAGTTTGGTGTATAAAATTCATGTCTTTTGGAGGGATTAGAGGTGAAGATGAGGATGTTGTCGGCAAAGAGCGCGACTCGAAGTTCTTGGTTGCCTATTGGGATACCATGCAGGTCAGGGTGATGTAGAAGGAATCTGGCCAGGGTTTCCAGTGCAATTTTGAACAAAAGGGGGGGAAAGCGGGCAACCCGGTCTGGTTCCTCTACCAAGAGTGATAGGGGGGGAGATGTGACCATTAGCCACAACATGTGTTATCGGGAGGGTGTACATAGCTTTGACAAGGTGGACAAAGGGGCAGAGAACCCAAAACGATCCAGAACCATGTGGAGCCAACCTATGTCAACCCTGTCAAATGCTTTCTCAGCATCTAGTGAGAGTATGGCCATGTCTGAATTCTGGGTGCTGTGTGCGGTTTCGAGTGCTGCGATAACTTTTCTTATGTTCGCCGTGGCGGATCTACCAGCAGTGAATCCTGCATGGGCAGGATTAATAAGGGTAGGCATGATGGGGGCCAGGCGATTGGCAATGATCTTGGACAGGATTTTACCATCTATATTAAGCAGGGATATGGGGCGGTAAGATCCGGGGTCAGAGGGGTCCTTCCCTTTTTTTGGTATTAGTTTGATATGTGCCTGCAGTCCTGTGGGGAAATAGGGGTGACCAGAGAGGATGTGCTGATAAAGTTGAAGGAGAGAGGGGGCCAGTGTATTCGCTGAAAGCTTGTAAAAATCCGAAGAAAACCCGTCAGGGCCAGGTGTTTTACCAGAGGGTAATCGGTAAATGGTTTGGACAATTTCATCCAGTGCAATAGGAGCATTAAGGGCGGATAGAAGAGAGTAATCTATGGTAGGTAGGGTAACCTGTTCTAACCAACGGGCGGCCATTGCTATATCTGCGTGCTCTGCGCTATAAAGTGTATTATAGAAGCGAGCCAGGATTGCCATGATTTCAGTGGGAGAGGTGGTCAACGAGCCTGTATGATCTTTAAGAGCCGCAATGTGTGTAGGTTTATACGATCCCCTGCATAGTCTGGCCAGGAGTTTGCCCAGCTTGTTGCCAAATTTGTGGTAGGTCAGGTCTTGCATGGATGAGTGGAGCCTCTCCTGCTCAGCGGCCCAAGATTCAAAGGAAGACTTAGCTTCCTGCCAAAGCAGTCTGTTAGTTGGTGTGTTGGATTGGGACAATTCTAATTGTGCAGCTCTTAGTTTAGCACTCGCTTCAACATAAGATTGATGGACAATTTTCTTGCGGCTAGCAGGGTAGGAGAGTATCCTTCCCCTGAGTACCGCCTTCCCGGCTTCCCAGAAGAGGGTTGGGTCGGATGTATGTATCACGTTCGTGGCAGAATAATCATTCCAGGTGTCCCTAATAATCGAGGCAATGTTGTCACTGTGTGCTAAGAGGGATGGGAATCTCCAGTTATTTGCAGGGGTCATGGGCGATGGGTCTAAGAGCGAGAGCGTAACCAGTGCATGGTCAGAAATGGCCAGATTCTGAATGCCAGAATCCGAGAGCAAGGGTAATAAAGGTGAGTTAATGAAGGCCAGGTCAATTCGCAAAAGAGAGTTATGTGGGTTGGAGAAGAATGTGAATTCCCTACCCTCTGGGTGTTGCAGATGCCAGGCGTCTGTAAGGCCCAGATTTTCCACGAAGTTGGATAGGTGCGGAGGGTCGGAGGGGGGACGGGATGGCAACGTCCTATGACTTCATAATATGTCCTCCCTAGGATCCATGACTGAGTTGAAATCCCCTGCCAATATAAGGGGGAGATGAAGTTGCGGGGCTAGGCGGGCAACAAGTGATTGGAAATAACCTTTAGTAGGAGAGTTGGGGGCATAGGTCGTGGAGACCACCCATTCCTTGTCGCCCAGGGTTAATTTTACAGCGAATAATCTGCCTGCATCATCTGAGTGCCTTGAGACAATGGAGCATGCAAGATGTTTGTGGATCAAAATAAGTACGCCTGCTTTGCCATGGATTGCCGGGGAGCCCAATACATGTCCCACCCACAATTTACGCATCCTATGAAAATCTTGGGTAGGGAGGTGTGATTCTTGCAGCAGAGCTATGTCTGCTTTCAGCCTTTTCAAATGGCAGAGTACCGCCATGCGTTTGTTCGGGGACCGAAGCCCCTTCACATTCCACAAAATTACTTTAATCATTTGGGCCTGTAGCGTGTGAAATTATAAGCATAGGCAAGGCATTCAGTGGCATCCAGTACAGCAGGAAATGGAATGGGTACCAAGATAGCGTTGTCAAAGGATGAAGGACTTTGGGGGTAGGTAATGTAGGAGGAGAGAGGGGATGGGTATGGGATGGCATAACTTGTACAATCACAAGAAGAGTAAAGTAAGTAACAACAGGGTACCTCAATACCCAAGGAAGCCAGCAGTTCTCTTTTTTCCACATGTGAAACCTCCTACCATGGCGTTACCTGAAGGTGTACTGTGTAGAGCCCGTGCGGCAAAGCCGCCCCCCACTTACAGTTAGAAGCGGTCCACAAGTAAAGCGCTCATAACCTTTCAGAGAAGATGAATGTGGTCAAACCTCCCCCGGTGGTAAACAGATGGGCACCTTGCCACAGCACCGTAGCAGTAGGTGGCAGGTGAAAAATAGCCGGGTCAATAAACTAAAAGAGAGAACAACAGATTAGTAACACATTTAAGAAGTGACCATAGAGCAGTGAATGAATCTGTATGGTAGACATAGCAATTATCCTGAGAGGTATAGCAAACCACGGTTGGCACTTGCAGTTGTGAGTAAACCTTGCATAGTTAGAGGGGGCATTCAGGAGAGGAGGAACGATAAGGCAGCATAAATGGAAGGCCTAAAGCTCATGCTGATTTGTGTCTCCCGGAGAAATCCGTGAGACAAAGTTTCTTGGCCGGTTCCGTCCGGGGGCTCCTTTGATCCCTGGATGTTCGCTGGTGGCGAGAGGTCTGCGGGGGTGAAACAGACGTATCCATAGGCAGCCGAAGAACAGAGTGCAGGTAATCCCAAGCATCATCTGGGTGAGTGAAAGACTTGGGTGTCCCAGTGGAGTCTGTGAATCGGAGCGTGGCAGGATAAGCTAGTGTAAATTCCATGCCCTGCTGAAAGAGAGCGTTGCACACCGGCTGAAGTGCCTTACGCCTCCTGGATACTTCCTGGGAATAGTCTGCGAACATGAGGATTTTGTGTCCCTCGAATTGAAGTGATCTAGAATTGCGATAGGATTTCAATATGTTGACTCTGTCCACATAATTGAGGAACCTCACGATGACAGGATGGGGGTTCGGCGCTCGTTGGACGGAGGACCTATGCGGTGTGCGTGCTCCGCCACACAAGGTGATGTAATACCCAGGGCCTGAGGGATGCGATGCATGCATACGTCCATGAGGGAGTCCGCCCCGAAAGATTCAGGGAGGCCTATAATGCGAAGGTTGTTCCTCCTTGATCTATTCTCAAGATCATCAATTTTCTCAAGTAAGTATTTCTGGGTTTGTTTCATTTGGTGGTCAGCATGAAAAGAAGCTTGGGTTTCCTCCTCTATTTCCGCCACTCTGATTTCCAGTTCTGACAGGTGCATGGCATGCTCTCCTAAGTCCTTTCTTATCTGCGCTATACCTGCCGCCATTGCGCGATCCACAGCTGCTGTAATAGTTGGGGGCAGCAGGACTGCGACAGCCTGGGCTATCCCCGCATATTGGTCTGGCGGGGGGGGGGGGGGCTGAAGAATGGTCTTGCAGAGCCACTGCGAGGGAGGGATCCGGCGGTGGGGCCAAAATGCCGAGTGACTGAGGTGTCCCGTCCGCCATATTGGCTGTGAGGGAGTCGGCCTGAGGTGGAAGAGAGCGGGAGGTGTGTGCAGCGCCGGAGAGACCGTGGGTAATAAATTTGTCCATCTGGAGATAGCCCCTCTCGCAGTGATGGTTTCGGGGGGGGGGGGGACTCACCGCGCCGGGCGTTACAGCTGAATTTGTATCGTGAGGTGACCGGAGCCGCCACTTCCTGCTCCTTCACATATGGTGCCGGAACCGGAAGTCGGAAAAGTGATTTTAATGATGCTTAAAGTGGATCTGCTTCCATAATACTCACAGAAGCACAGAGCACTTTATATCATGTTTGGCACATGTATTTAGAATTTATATTTGAATATAAAGGCTGTTATAAATTTCCACTCTATTGGTGTTAAGCAAGCGGTGGATCTGCAACCATATTATCCACAGAAGCACGGAGCACTTTTAAGTCTGGCACAGAAGAAAATTACTCTGCTATAAAGCATGTATGGCATCATCCAGGATTGCATAGTGGCTCTAAACAAAATCTTCCTCTTAAAATCTCCTCTGCTCTTATCCTCCTTCAGTGTCAGTTTTCCTTTAATTGAACCTCTCTTGTTCTTCAAGTTGCTTGTGGCTCCATGCAAAGCAAGGAAAGAAAAAAGGAGGAATCCCCTTATAGTGTAGTATTACATTTTATTAAAATTGCCAGTATAAAAAAAAAATATACTCGCTTAATACATAAAATCAGCCAGCAAAACAAAGGTGTTACCCAAGTAGCACTGATGCGGCGTGCAATCCATGGGCTGGATGTGACGTCACAAATCAATGCATTTAGCCCAACCTGTGGCCGTCTTCAGCAACTTCAGAGGCTGTTATATATTTCCACCTTATTGCTGTTAAGAGGAAGTGGTGGATCTGCATCCATATTATCCACAGAAGCACGAGATATGTTACAGTGCTTTTGCCATGTCAATTGTCCCTTTCTTTTTTTTAATATTCTTACTTTCAAAAGATTTTTATTTGTAACATAAAGGAACAGATACATTACAAGCATTATAGACCATGCACAAAAAGCAAATATTTGACATATTGAGCCATACTTAACAGTATACATACAACTCTCGAAAACTTCAACGTTTAAGCGATCTGCACATGTTACACAATGCCAAGGGCGCAGAGGAAAAGTTATACGCCTTGAAATAGAGATCCGGAGAGACCCGCCCAATCCTGAGGAGACCCCTACTGGGGGCTAAGACTGTCCCCTCAGGGTGGATAGGGCATCCCCGGCTCCCCCATAACTCAGCTCTGGTAGACCAGGTTGAGGTAAGAATGAATCACCCTCATAAAAGAGTGCAGTAAAGTTATAATTTTAGCTAAAAAATCTATTGAGTAATATGCAGCCCTAAGAGCCCAGAAGGCTGCCAAAACCGTGAAGGTAGGGAGCAACTAGCGTCTCAAAAACTTTGCATCAAGCATGGCATGCTGAAAAGAAAATGGTGTGGAGAAGAGAAAGAAGAGACACAAGGTGGGAAAGGAATCGAGAGTTAAAGAGAATATTAAAAGAAAGCACAGGGGAAAGATCAGATCATGATAAAGAGGGTGTGATTCTAGCACTGAGGAATGAAATCTTAGAGAGAGAAAGTGAGAGGAAGAAGTGTTCCTGACAGGTCCCTAAGAGCAAGAATGTGCAAACTAGTGCAGCAAAGCATGTAATGGGGTTTTAGTACACTCAGCCCATGGTTCCCACACCACCTCGAAGAGATGGTGAGTATCCAGGAGTTTGCTAGCTAACAATTCTTGCGACATGATCCAGGAAATTTTTCTTTTAGCGCGCAATATGGAAACAGAAGGTCGCTTCCAAGCGCCGGCTATGGTAATTTTGGCTCCCAGAAGGATGAAGTGAATGAGACGTTTTTGATGTTTGGATGCGCCCGGGGTAGGCATGTTAAGCAGAGCAATCTGTGGTGATTGCACAATCGATAAACCCGTGACTTTCCTGATGATGCTGAATACTTTATTCCAGAAGCCCCTTATTTTGGGGCAGTCCCACCATAAATGAATGACAGAGCCCAGGAGGGAGCAACCCCTGAAGCAGAGAGGGGAAGCAGCCGGGTAAAATTTATGAATCCTCTCAGGAACCATATACCATATGGTGAGGACTTTGACACTTGCCTCAATAAGGGAGACATTCAGTACACCTTTATAAGAAGCAGACATGGCAGAATACCACGACTGTTCCCCCCATTCCTGCGAGAGGTCACCCTCCCATGCTCTGGTGTAACTAGGTTTTTGGTTGTTATCGGCAAGTGACCTATAGATCGCAGAGATGCCTCCCCTCTGCTCCATGACATTACCACACCATGCCTCATATGGTGTTACCCCAGGAGGAATGACGTTGGATTTCCAGATGTAAGAAAGGAAATGGGAAATTTGTTGAAAGCAGAAGAGTTCAGTATCTGGCATTTTGAGTTTAGATTTGCAGTACGAAAGGGAGATCGGGCTCGATCCTGTAAAGAAGTGTCCTATTCTGTACAACCCCTTATCCAACCACCATTTAAACGCGGTAATATTCCGGCCTGGAGGGAAAGTGGGGTTTTGGAACAAGAGAGCCAGGGGTCGTATGGGGGAGGTGATTTCAGGTTTACCCCGGAGCCTATCCCAGAGAGAGAATGAATGTGAGAGAGTAGGTGCTAGAATTGCTGGATGATACTTTGCTTGACACCACATCAGGTAGTCTAGCGTATGGAGAGGGACCGCTTGGCGTTCCATATTGACCCAGTCAGGTTTTACCCCACGAGAATATATAACTGATAACTGCGCCAACTGTGCTGCTTGGTAATACCACCTCAGATTAGGAAGTCCTAGCCCTCCCTGTGCTCTAGTTCTGAATAAGATATCCTTAGAAAATCTGTAGCCTTTTGAGCCCCAAACGAACCTGAGAATTTGAGACTGGAACTTACGAAGATGAGTGCCATTTACGGGAACAGGGAGTGATCTAAAGTAATACAGGATACGGGGTAAAAGAGTCATCTTGACCGCATGCACCCTACCTATCCAAGAGAGTAGAGTAGAGTGGGGGATAGTTGGCCTTATATAGTTGGTCTGTTTTCTTTGTTAGGGTGATTCCCAAGTAAGGTATAGACTGTTCGCTCCATGTGAATGGAAAATTATCTTTCAGGTTAGCTATCACCGAGGGGGGCATGTTTATGTTCAGAGCCATCGATTTGGCCATATTCACTTGTAGTCCGGAAATAGTTCCGAACGATGTTAAAAGCCTACCAACATTGGGGAGGGAAATCAGCGGGGACGTGATAAATAAGAGTAAATCATCTGCGAACAAGGCACATTTGTGAGTGAACTCCATGAATGTTAGTGTAATTTCTGATAGCTACGGCTAGTGTTTCAATTGCAATTGCAAAGAGGAGGGGGGAGAGGGGACAGCCCTGGCGGGTACCTCTTGATATCTGGAAAGAGTCTGAATAACAGCCTTGGAATTTGACTTAAGCGCTGGGGTTGGAGTATAGCGCTTTCAAAATATTAACAAAACGTGTTCCAAAACCCCAAGTTTCCAAGATAGAGAACAAGTACGACCAAGAAATGGAGTCAAAGGCTTTCTGCAGATCAATAGAAAGGAGAATACCCTCCTGGGGCGGACCCCCGTCCCATCCTGATTGCAACAATGAGATAACATCAATAGCGCGTTGAATTTGATCGGGTCCTTGCCTGCCAGGGATAAATCCTACCTGGTCTTTATGGATATATTGGGTAATGAAGGAGGAAAGTCTGTTAGCCAGTATCTTTGTCAGTATTTTGAAGTCATTATTTATAAGCGAAATCGGTCTATAATTACTAACCTCGCTAGAATCTTTGCCAGGCTTGGGTATTACCGTAATAAATGCCGCATTGAGGGAGGAATCTAGTTGTGGGTTTGTGCGAAGATCATTGAATAGCCTTGCTAGGTAGGGAGCCAGGATCGGACCGAAGGATTTATAGTATGGGATCGAAAAGCCATCTGGGCCAGGTGCAAAGCTACTCTTAATATCTTTAATGACTAGTTTTATTTCTTCTGCCGATATAGGGTCATCCAATAGTACACGATGGTCATCAGTTAGTTTAGGGAGAGGAATAGAGGCTAGAAACGAGTGGAGTTGCGAGTGGGGTGGGTCAGGAGCCTTGCTGTAAAGATCAGTGTAAAAGTCTTTAAAGGGCTTCGTTATAATCTGGGGATTGCGAGTACCAGTACCATTCGGGAGTTTCACTAGAGGGGGAGCTTGCAGCCGTGGTTTGGGCGAGAGGGTGGAAGCCAAACGTGAACCAATTTTATCTCTTTGGAAATAGAAACGCGCTCCCGACCAACGGAGGTGTTTATCAGCTTTGGCCGTCAACGCCAAATTAAGTTGAGTTCTAACCGAGTCCAGCTCCGCTATGGGAACTGAGGTAGGATTGCTTTTATGACGCCGTTTAAGTGCCAGGAATTCTAATTCTAGACGTGTCAGGTCGAGGCGTCTCTCCTTGTGTATCTGAGAGGAAAGGCGGATAATGGCTCCCCTAATGGTGGCCTTGTGGGCCGCCCATAGAATGCCCGGAGATGTGTCCCCCGTGTCATTAATGGAGAAGTATTCCCTGATCTCTTTTTCAATTTGTGATTTTCTGGTTGGGTCTTTAAGGAGGGATTCGTTTAGCTTCCAATTATTATGTAATGGACGGGTATGAGGCTCTGCAGAAGCAATGTGACCAATGCGTGGTCAGACCAAGCAGAGTCCCTAATGAAGGATTTCAAAGCCAAAGGCGTGAGGTGTGCGGGGAGTAACACCTCACGCCTGGAAAAGGAATGATGTGGTGTTGAATAAAAAGTGTAGTCTTTGTGGGTGGGGTTTAGTTCTCGCCAAATATCGATCAAGCCTTGGTCATGTATGAGCTTGGCCACGAGAGTACTACATTTAGTGGGACGAACCGCTTGGGATCCCAGTGGCCTCTTTTTATCTACTCCAGTGTCAAAAGCGACATTGGAGTCCCCCCCCCCCCCCAAATCACCGAGCCCTCAAGCATAGGTTGCAATGTGCGGAAAAGCTGTGAGAAAAACAGGCCCTGTGCTTTGTTAGGAGCATAGTATGATATGAAGGTGAAGACATGATCATCAATGGCCCCCTTTACTAGAATAAACCGTCCCTCTGGGTCTCTGTGTTCCATTATGGGGGAAAATTTGCACCTATGGGAGAAGGCGATAGCCACTCCCCTAGTCTTGCCTTCTGCATTGGCCAGAAAAAACAAGGGAAATTTAGAGTGGATACATTTGGGGTTGTACGAGCTAGGAAAGTGAGTTTCTTGGAGGAGAATTACATCAAGTTTTTGGCTATGATAATATTGAAACGCTTTTCTGCGCTTTACTGGGGAGTTAAGGCCCTGAACATTATGTGTCCCTATCTTTAAGATAGGGGGTAGTGTAAGGGAGTCAGCCATGGAGCAGAGGGGTGAGGAACCCAAGCGACCATACTGTAAGTCACCTACTTGAAACAATTGAATGTCAGGCATCCCGCGAAGTTCCACAGGAGAGTCGGGGCTTATTGCAGCATCTCGTGGTTGTGACCTGTCAGGTAAACTGAAAAAAAGAGAGACATGAGAGAAAAGAAGAGCGAAGAAAGATAGATAGAGAAAAAAACAAAAAAAAATCCGCCTCCAGGGGGGCAAAGAGGATGATTCCATTGCCACCCTAGGGAAGAATGTACCCAAAAAAAATCCTCCCAGCAAGGGGAGGGGTTCCACCCAGGGAGTCGGAACAAACCTAGACTCCGAGGTAGGAAAAGGCGTCAGCTCGCTAATCCGGCTGCAGCGCCCCATAACAATAATCATTATAAACAACATTTCAGATGTGTAATCTGAGAAATTACAACCGCCATCAATATCATAAGAAAACCAGCAAAATTGGGGGGGGGGAGTCAGGAGGGCGGGAAGGTTAGGAGAAGAGGGGAAGGTGAAGGAAGAAGGAAGGGGGTTTACAACCCTGGGGAGGGGAGTAGCCTGGTGGGCAATCATGGAATTCTCAAAGCCCACAAAAAAAACAGTTTGCAAATCAAAGTTCAGGGCAGAGTCTGGAGGAGGACCTCCAATCAATAAAAGATGAAATCTTGGCAACTTTGGGTTTCAGCAAAAACCGAAAGTCTAAAGGATGTGAGATACCATTACATGGGCCAGGAGAGTCTTTCAACCGGGATGGCTGGAATCTTTGGATCGCTTGGTCTTTGGCTTCTGCCAGAGAGGTGTCAGCGGGCTGGTCGGCATCTGGTGTTTCGCTGCCGTATTGGACGATACTGGTGGTGGTGAGGAGGGGGTCCTGGATATGAGTCCCAAGTCTAGAAGCAATCGTTCCCCCTCTGGGAGGGTAGCAAAGGCATAGGTCTTATTCTTGAAGGCGAATTTCAGTTTAAATGGAAACAGCCACCAGTATTTGATTTCTTCTGGGTCAGAACAGAGAGAAGGGGTTTTAAAGCTCTGCGTTTCTGAATCGTATATGATGAGAGGTCTGCAAATATTTGGATTGGTTGTTCCTGGAATGTAAGATTGGATGAGGCTCTGGCACGTTTCATTACTTCCTCTTTCACAGAAAAATAATGAGGTTTGACCACTATGTCTCTGGGAAGTCCGTCAGATCTGGGGGGACCGAGGGCCCTGTGAGCTCTATCCAGTTCCAGCTTATGCTGAGGTAATTCTGGAATCAGGTTTTTGATGAGAGAATGGACTATCTCTGTGGTATCAGTGAATTTTTCAGGGATCCCCCTTATCCGAAAGTTATAGCGACGTGTTCTGTTCTCCAGATCATCAATCTTTGACATTGCAGAGTCCAGCTGATCATGCAGAGTTTGAATAAGATCAGTATTTTGGGTGGTCCTGGCGACCGTTTGATCAAGTTTGGATTCAATCGCTTCAATCCTGGATCCTAGATTATGTAAATCAGCCTTTATCTCTCCTGTAATTTTTGCAGCAGTGACAGAAAGCCCCCTATCCAGCAGCTCAGAGAATTTTACAAATAGAGTGGCTATGTCAAGTTGAGCTGAGGTGACAGGATCCCTAAGGGAGCCATGGGGATTGCAGGCCTCCATAGGGGATAGCAGGAGATCATCCAGTGTTTGCCCTATTAGTGATTCCGTGGATGCTGGAGACAGATGGGGTGAGGAGAAAGTGTCCCCTGGGGGTCCCTGGGCAGTAGGGAACAGCTGTGGGTTCAAGATATGTGGGGGGGAGCCCTGCTGAGAATCGGATGGCCGGGGGGGCTGTGGAGCGGCCGCCATCTTGGGCGGGTAGGCCTCAAACTAGAAAGTACTGTCCGGGCCGATCCGGGCTGTAATAATGGTACCTGCGGGGTCCGGGAGGTGTCCGGGGATGAGAGAGAGGTGCAGGGATACGTTGCTGCTCAGGATGGCTGCTGATCCCGCTGGATGGTGTGCTAAACACAATGCTGTCGGATCAGGGCGGGTAGGCCTCAAAACTGAAAGAGCTTTCCGGGCCGATCCGGGTGGAAATACTGATGCCTGCGTGGTCCGGGAGTTGTCCGGGGATGAGGGCGAGGTGCCGGTCCACTTTGCGGAGCAGGATGGCTGCGGATGCTGCTGGATGGGGCGCGATGCAGCCGAATCAGTGCAGAGCTCCCAGTCTAAGCAGCCATTTCGGAGCCCCGCCTGCTGCCCTGGTCAATTGTCCCTTTCTATGTTGTACAATACCTAGCTGATCCTGCCTGTTCCTGTCTTCCCCTCTGTAAACTGACCACTTTTATCATGGCTGCTAATCCCTGACAGCTTGGTCAGTTTACGTGCTTCCATCATCCTGCTCTATCCTCAGTATCTCTGCATCTCCCCCTCTCCCCTCCCTCTCTTACTGTCTCTTCCGTAGTCTGTGAACCAGGAAGGGTTCCTTCCTTTTCTGAATGGACAGAGTCATAGTCAGTGACATTGTAAAAAAACTAAACAAAATGATAAAAAAAAAATACAATTAAAATACCAAAAAATAAAAATGACTGATACCAGTGGGGGAACTTCCAGAATTGCAAAGGTCACGTTTGTGACCGGGCCCTGGCATTCCACCACCGTGGGGAGGCCCCAAGATGGCATAAAGGGGTCCCATAGCAGAACTTGTGAAAGAGTCCCGCTGCAGGACTGTAATAAAGGGCCCTGCAATTATAGTAAAGGGCCCCAGGATCAATGGGTAGAGCCCCAGGCTTGAAGGGAATGGCCCCGGCCAGGGTTTCCGGGGGGCCCTTCATGGTTTCTTGCACCGGGGCCCTTGAGGTTCTAGTTAAGCCTCTGCCCTGAGCTACGCCTCCCCTCCTGTTTGTTAACCAGTTTACACCTAGGCCAATTCTGACATTTTTCTCCTGCATGCACAATACTTGCTAATTTTTTGCTAGAAATTTACCCCCAAACATTATATACATTTTTTTTTATTAGCAGAGACCCTAGAGATTAAAATGATGGGCGTTGCAATATGTCATACGTTATTTCCGCATTGGTTTTTCAAATGCAATCTTTTTAGAAAAAGTACACGTTAATTATTTTTTTGGCACACAAACACTATATAATACCCATTTTTTAAAAAATATATACAGTATATGAATAATGAGCTTACACTGGGTAAAATAGATACCAAACATGGCACACTTTAAAATTGTCTACACCTATGGAACAGCACCAAGCTACGGTACCTCTATTACCGATAATTTAAAAGCCTTTACACGTTACCAGTTTAGAGTTATGCAGGAAGTCAGGAGCTAGGATTATTGCTCTCGCTCTGGTGTTCACAGCAATACCTCACATGTGTGGTACAATCACTGTTTAAATGTGCGTGACTTACATATGCATTCATATTTACATGCAAGCACCAGGGGAGGGGGGACTTTACATTTTTTTATTATTTATTTTACTCAAAACTTTTTTTACACTGTCTCCAATTTTTTTATCAACTTTATTGCTTTCACAAGAGATGAATAAATGACCAACTGATCCTTCCTGTGATCGACTGATTCATTCTTCCTATGATCGACCGACTGATCCTCCATGTGATCTATCAATCGATACTTTCTGTGACTTATCGGGCAATCCTTCTTTACTTTGATCCTTACTGTGATCCCTCCTGCGATCGATCTGCCGATCTTTCCTGCAATTGGTCAACCAATCCAACCTGCAATCGATTGACCAATCCTTACCCTTGATCGATCATTCAGTTCTTCCTGCAATTGATTGACCGATCCTTCCTGTGATTGTTCTCCTGACCTTCCTGTAACTGACCAATCGATCGTAACTTCAACCAATCCTTAGATCCTTCTTTCGATCAACATTTTTTTCCTGCAATCGACTGACCAGTCCTTCCTTACTTTGATACTTCTTGTGATCAACTGACCAATCCTTCTTTTGATCATTCCATGCTTTCTGAGATCGATTGATCCTTCATTTGATCTTTGATCCTTCTTTTAATAGACCAATGCTTGCTCCGATCGATTGACTGATCCTTCTTGCAATTGGCAAATCCTTCTTGGGATTTACTGACTGATCCTTCCTGCGATCGACTGACAGATCCTTCCTTTGACCAATCCTTCCTTGTTTTGATCAATAATTCCTTCCTTCCTATTTTTAATCCTTCCTTCATTATTTTTGTGCTAGTAATTTTTTGCAATGTTAGTTATCCTTTTCCATATAGTATAATACCTGATTGATCCTACCTGTTCCTATGTTCCTTTCAGTAAACTGACTTTCCGTCACCCTGCTCTCCCTGCAGCATCTGTATCTCCCTCTCTCCCCCTCCCTTCCTGTCATTTTCATGGTCTGTGTGAAGCCCCTCCTCTCCCTGCCCCTCCCCTCCTGAAACTAGACCACCAGAGGAATGTAAGCCCCTCCCACCTGACCCCCTGCTTAAAAGTAACACCCAAAAAAAACATTTGACTGCACAGAAGCTCTGCTGGGAAAAGGTATTTAGAGATCATATCGCTAAAAAACAAACCCACTGCAATTACTATTGCCCCATAAGAGAACCCTTCATGGGAGTTTATTGTGGAGACTTTACAACCACTTTAAGTCTGGCACATGTATTTGGACTTTAAACAGTATGTGAATATAAGGATTGTTATACATTTCTACATATTTTGTTGATGTGTAACTGTACAGCTCTTTAAAGCCTAGCGGCAGGAATATAAAAAAATCACCCTTGTAGTAGGATATACACTGCACGGCAAGGATTAAGTACTTGTTATGTCTAGGATGGGCACAGTGCTGGTGGCATTACTTAGCTTTCTCCTGACTCCAGCCAGCTCTGATGCTCTCCTCATCTGCCCAGAACTCTGGTCTCTGGGAAGAACCTCATTGACATCATGTTTAATACAGGGACAATAACCCTTTATTTTACAATGAGGAGGCGTATGATCATGGCTGGTCTCAGCTTACAGAGGCAGATGGGTGGACAAGTCACAGTGCTGGATGGAGCCTGCTGGAACTAGGAATAATGTAAGCATGTTTTCTTTTTCTTCTACCCCTTAACATGGAGGTGACAAGTGGAGTGGGGTTTTAATGAATCCCCACCCCAGCTTGTTGAGAGCAGCAAACCTGGTTACATATTTACCTGCTGCTGGACCTAGGAATAAGGTAAGCATGTCTTCTTTTTCTTCTACCCCTTAACATGGAGGTGACAAGTGGAGTGGGGTTTTAATGAATCACCACCGCCAGCTTGTTGAGTGCAGCACACCTGGTTACATACTTACCCTCCTTTCTATTCCAGCAATATTCACGATGTGGCCCTGCTCAGGACTGGCCTTACTTCCAAAAACATCTCTACCAGATTCTCTTCTTAATGTGTTTACATCTTGCAAGTAGTTAAGACAAAAAGAATACGGCTGCACACCACCGCCGGTCCAACAGTGTTTATTGGCACAATACAGTACAAGTAACTGCCTCCAGGACATGGGACACAGACATGAATGAGGATGACGTGTTTCACACTAACATCGTGCTTCTTTATAACCTAAGGAAAACTAAATCAGCACTTCTTAAAAAAGGACCACCCACACCTGTCAGAGGTGCTGGGTGATGTGATTGGTATCCTGACCTCTTGACAAGCAGATAAAACACTGCACATATATGTGTATGCCACCATGTGAATAAACCAAATGTACAAAGTAACACATGTCAGAAGTATCAAAGGCTAGAATATATACATATACAATGAAGATTATAAATATATAAACAAACACAAAAAAATTAATGAAAAATATATAATATAAAATATAATAATTATAAAAGGGACCAAAAAAGGCCAAAATGTAACTAACGATGACAAAATAAAAAAGGGAATGGGGAATAATGAACAAAAATCGGTAAATAATAATAATGAAAAATACAGAATAAAAAAATCATAATAAAACAGTTTAAAAAAATAAACAAATGTAATCTAGAACAACAAAGGAGCCCATAAATAGTCACATAAACCATCAAAAAAAAAAAAAAAAAAAAGAAACTAAAGTAAGAATTGTTGACAAATATGCACTCGAGAGAGGTATGGACTAGAAATTGAACCAAAAATTTATAGTATATACATATAGCTAAACCAACAAAAAATGGTGGTGCCAAAAGATGGATTATAATAAAAATATATAATAAGTACTCAACCAGTTTCAAGGATTACCATATAATAATCTAGTTATAATATTGGTTTACATCCCACTCAAAATTGAGCCCAGAGGGAATGCGAATCTGGAACACAAAAAAACAGAACACATCAGCCCCCTCTTGAGGGCACGTACTCTTTCAATCACCTGGACCTGCATGGTGGCATCTTGCAACCCTATTCATTCCTATATTAGAGTCATAGGTATAATATCTGTCTAGATCTGCTCTCCATAAAAAATAAAATGTGAAAAGAGCTCAGATTTTAGTGGCTATGTTACAAACTTTAAATATTAGTTTCTCCACAATGCCTATAGCTACGGAGGTGAATGAGGACTTGTTTTACATTGCTGTTTTGCTTGTTCAGAAAATAGTATTACTTTAGTGTGCATAGTCTTGAATAATATAAGCAATGTTTCTTTGTTTGTTATTTTCTTTTGCTACACCGTACCTCAGTAGACTTTTACTGATGCCATGGACTTCGCATATTTGAACTATAAAGAGATTGATTAGTTGCTGCTTTGTGGATTATGTGACATGCATACTCATCAGATAATTGGCAAGTACAACACTCGTAAAGCTGTTTAAGAAATGAGGATGTGTATTCTTTGCCTTAAGCACCAATGTGTTTGCGTCAGCTCCTTAGCTAATGTAGTATAAGCGCCTTGGACATTCTGAACAACGGGACTGGTTTATCTCTTCACTCAAATGCACAGCAATGGGGAATCAGATAAGGAATCTTTCCATCCTAAATCTCCTTGGGGGACATTTGTTATGCTTATGCCTAGCAAAATATTGAATGACTGTCATATGAAGGTATTAAAAATAGTTTACCTTGGATGACATTGATGTATGGAATGTCTAATAGAGAATTATGACAATGTCAAGTCAAGCTCTGCAATCTCACTCCATCACATTTTAATTTTTTTTTTATGTTGAAAGAAGTTCCCCAACAATTTTCAACATTAGCTTAAAGGAGAAGTACAGCCAAAGCTTGTTTTGCTGTACTTCTCCAATGGTTTGCAGGAGTGCAGTTTGTTCTGCATTCCTGTGACCCATTTTCAGCAGACAGCAGGCTGAAGCCCTCTGTCAGCTGATGTCACAGAGCCGGATCAGGCTTGGAAAAGATCGCAACCATATGGTGGGCATCTGCCCACATGCTGAATTGGCACCCGGCTCCCTCCCCTTCCACAGCCCAGCTCTCCAGTGAGCGCTTGAGGGGCATAGCAGAGAGCTGCTGATTGCCAGTCACCAGCTCTATGCTCACAGAGCTTTGAGAACCGAGCGATGGGTGGTCTTAGACCCGACAGGGGACAGAAGCAGCATTGGACTGATGCTGCATCCACCTAGGTATGTATGATTCTAAAATAAAAAAATATCCCATACTTCTCTTTTAAAATATACCTATTGAGATATATTGAATAACCCTTGGTTTTTTGCAGAAAGTGATAAAGGTTTATGATGTTTACACATGTTCAGTAACCCGCTAAGCTGAGGCAGTCCTGTTGCTAGGCAAATGCTTGTTTCATAGATATTCATTAACTTCTTTAAGTTATCTATCAGGACATTCCACAGTAACCCTTTTAATCTAGAGGTTCCAGCACTAAGAACTCGCTGGGGGCTAAAAACATTTTCATCAAATATAGAAAATATGTGTTGATTGCGCCTATCTCACCTGAAATGAACAGAAACAAAAAATGATCATATCTCTGTTTTGCAAACTACTAATGCCCTCAGCACCCATTTAATGGAGATGAACAAAGGCAGACATGTGAAGTCCAGCCTGGGTGGCAACAAAAGCTCCTTTCATGGATACAGCGGAAGGAATGAGGATAGCCACCCAGGTACAGGAAGTGTGCTACTTGCATTAAAACCAGGTGAAATTAAGGGTCGGATTGGCTGAAAAAAAAAGAAAACAAATGTAGGTACCTCATCTAAGGACTGGTAAGTCATAATGTAATAAATGCTTATTTATAATATTTCAATCAGGTACTAAAATCTACATTTTTACAGTCACCGCTGTTTCTTTACTATCAATTTCCGGAAACTCACAAACTAATATAAAGCTGTGTACATCTTCACCTACAACCGCTTCCCACCATTTCTCTACACGCGCTGATTGAAGATTATTCCTCATAAAGACTTGTGTTACGCTAAACATATTTTTGCTGTTAAGCTCCTGCAACCAACGCCCCACAGCTGCTTGTTAGAGAACGTCTGTCTCCGATCTTGAGGCTTTGAGTGATCATGCAAATAGGCTTCAATAAGTAAAGAGTTTATGCAACAGAAAAATTAAAGTGCTTACAATCCATCAGGAAGAGCTGTCACAGCATCCTGCTGAAACACTTTGACAAAATACACATAAGGCTCATGTTGCAGTAATGATGAATGACAGTACCGTGTACAGAAAATCCTTTTAAATATTCAAATACAGCATAGATCATGATGAAAACCACAGAGTTCCTCGATGTTTGCATGTGTGTTGAGATTGCCGCGGTCAGGCCAAAAGATATATCCCTGTGCATCTCATTTTCAGGAACGTATTCCTAACTTTGATCTTTGAATAATTCCTGGACTATTCTAATAAGGATTGGAAATGATCATTATTTATTGTGGTTGCTTGCATTACATACTGTATGCTATTAAGTTGCTATTATTCTTTCACATTGGCCTGACACCCTGCACCTTCATCTTGATATAAATGTACTATTGTACAGGTAGGAAGTTTTTTAATACCTTAGAGGTTTCTCCTTCAGAATAACCAAGGATTTGTAAAAGCTCCATACAGATGAGGTCCCTATTATGGGCCCTTTTGATGTGAAATGAAAGGCTATTTGGTGTGATGTATTTCAGGAATTGACTTGCAAAACAAATGAGGGGTCATTAGAGAAAATGCCACGTACTGTGTGAGTTCTGGAGACATCTTTATAATCAAACAGTACAGTAAATTTCCACAGTCTTTGTGACACCATTATATGTATAAATTGATATTGCACAAAGACATGGAGGACTAAAAGGGCTATATAGGATAAGTGACGATACAAATAGGAAAGATAATATAAAGAATACTAATATAAAGGCTCTCATTCCATAATAAAGGTAATAATATATGCTGTCAGTTCAAATAAACTTGTAACACTGTATAGTTGTGGGGAATAGCAGGTCCCTGGTTTCTCTGTTATAAATGTGATACCTAGGCGATAATAATATTTATTCATTTAAATAACAAAGGATATCCCCAATGTCAGTGTCTCCATGTTTGTGTTCAAGAAAATATGCATGTAATTAACAATATACCTAAATTAAAGGTCCATTATAGTAAAAAAAAATATTGTATTCTCGTAAATATATTAGGTAATACATATCATAATAGCATTCAGTATATATATATATATATTTTTTTTTTTTTTTCACTGGCCTTTACATTTGTCTCTATTTTAAAATGCTGGTCAGGCTGTCCAGCAAAAATGACAGTTGGGACAAAATATTATAATGACAGGGGTGATCACAATGGTCAGATTTTTTTCAAATGGTTCAAACATGTTGTCAAAAGAAAGAAAATACTGTAACTGCTTTAAAATAGTTAGCTGGAGTTGAGCTTTAGCGTGCCACCTACTTTGTCAACAGAGTGAAAATGCTGCAGTGATTTCACTGTGAATGAACAGCTTTTTCACCCTGCTACAGGAGGTGGGAAATAAATAGATCTACTGGCAGGATATTAAAAGGCCTAAGAAATGAATATAAAGAAAAACAAAAACTGAACTATGTTAATGCTCGTAGCATACTACATCATACATGTAATTGTTTCCTTTACCTATAGTTCCATTTTAACAACTTGTTTTCTATTAATAATGGTAATTGTGATAAATGTGTTTACTGTATCTTTTTTTAATGTGTTTACAACCTATGGATGCAATGATAGCAGTCATGGTGCAGATTATTTACAGTATGCATGTGTAAGATTGTATTAACCTATGTGCGACACTGTAGTCTGTACAATGAATGGGACAATGCTGTGTAGGAAATACCTATGTAGAACTGTAGACCCCAGGCAGTACTACACTTCTGTTCTGCAGTAGGAATAAGCCAAACTGCCTTGGGTTTGGATTAAGTATTTAAACAGTTCAGATGTCGAACCTCATGGAAATAAAAAAAAAAACTATTCTCTGGGGTAATAGGCAAGAGGGTGGGGACACATTTTCCTGAGTCAGGGACAACCCCTCCATGGAGTGGGGGGGGGGGGGGGTTGGTCTAGTGCAGCCTGATTGTCACCTGTTGCTTATCCAGACACGGAGCCCAGCACAGTGTGGTTCTCTAAACACATAATCTGACAGCATGCAGTGGGAAAAGCTGAAACCATAACATGGGAGTTGCTGGAAGTGGGTGTGACTATGCATGTCAGGGGACACCCCCTTTCTCAAACCTAACCAATGAAAATGTTCAAAGTTTTTTTACTGATAGAGGGAAATAACATGGGCATATCACAAGCCAAAGGCGCAAGAGACAGAATAGAGCTAGAGGTGGGAAGTGGGGCATGGTCATAGCATGGAGAGCAGAGGATAAATAAGGCTGAATGACAGCGGGAGGTGGGAAGAAGATGAGCCTTAGAGCCGGTTCACATTAGCGCGACACGACTCCTTACTACTTCGGGGGCGACTTGTGCATTACATTGCACCACGACTTCGGAGCGACATGCAGGGACTTCACATAATGGAAGTCTATGCAAGTCGCTCCGAGGTCGCCCCGAAATAGTACAGGACCCTTTTTCTAAGTCAGAGAGACTTGTGTCGCTCCTATTAGAAAGGGTCCTGTAGCGGTTAATGGACCGCGAGGAAGCGCGACTTGTCAGGCTGACAAGTCGCCTGACAAGTCGCGCTTATGTGAAACGGTTCTTACCAAGCAGGGACCAGGGAGAAGGAAAGAAAAAAAAATAAGATACAAAACAAAAGCAAAGAGTGCAATTGTTACCCAGGTGGAAGACAAGGAAAGAAGGAAAATACCACCGCCGACCTAAGAAGAGGTGGAGCCCAGGCAGCAACACAAGTGGACCCAAATACAAATCATGCTTTGCTTGCTCACCCACCGCCCACTCCCACGGAGCAGCCACCAACAGGCCATGTACCGATACCAGTCCACAGACCTGGGATTGGTGGCCTCTGGTCTAAGAAGAGAATTCCCCTCAGTTTTGGAGATTTCCTATGGCTCCAGAGCAGGAAGTGAAGGGAAAGTTCCACAATAGTACACGTACATTAAATAATAAACTAGAAGCACTTTCAACAATTTCCTGCTCCAAAACAGAAGAAGAAATGTTAACTATGCATACACTTACTTCATTTTCATTATATTTCTAACAATAAACAGCAGACCATATGCTTGGCATATTGGGAAAGCAAATGCCATAAGGTTACAACAGAATAATGTGAGGGAGACCATAATCTTGAAAACCCTTACAGTCCTTAGGATAATATTGAAAAGATGGCTAAAGAAAAAAGTTTAAATGTTACAAAAGCTGTGAAATGCAATTGTGAAGGAACATAAAAGCCGTATTAAATGCAAAACCAAAAATGTAATATATTGCAGTTCATGAATCATTAGATTTGGTGGCTGTATTTGTTTTCTTTTTTTAAGCTTTTCACCTGGTGATCTGGCCAGTAACACACCTCCTGGATGAAGGAGCACAGAGAGATCTTTGGACAGCAGCATTGTTAATCTAACTGCTACATCTGCAGGACAGCTTGTTCTTTTGAAAAACAACAGACTTACCTGTTGGATCAGCTGGTGAAAATAAAAGAAAGCCTCAAAAAGAAAACAAATGCAGCCATCACATCTAGGAATTGGAAAGTGACGATATATAAAATGTTTGCTTTTGGGTTCAATATTGCTTTAATGTGAGTTGGAAATGTTATTAAAAATGGTGTACGTTTTTAGAAAGGTGTCTCATTCACCAAATTGTTATATAGATTCTTTGAGTAGGATGATGAATTAAATACATGTTTACAATGTTTCCCTGGTTTTCTAATTAACTTTGTGCTTCAATTGTTGTTTCTTGAATTCCAATGTGTACATGTGACAAATCTCAATAAAATGCCATTAAAAAGAAGGAAAATAGTAGAATGTAAAAGTGGCCCACTAATAAATGGAAATGATGAACTCGACCGCCAAACAAGTTTTTATAAATATATAACAAACCTGAGCTAACCATTCACACATTTATAAAGGGGACCCCTGTAGTTTTCTCAGTAGAGTGCCATAGCAAGACAGCTATTACGCTTACAAGTTATTTGATTTTTATTGTATCAATTTTCTCTTTAACTCTCTCATTAGTTTAAAAATTTAATAAACGTATACACCATATAATAAACCATACACAGTAGTGGCTTCTTTTATGTAAACAATACCATTTTGTTTTGTACACACAGTATAAAGGCAGATGATTTACCTGAAAACAGCTCACACATACATAAGACTTCAATATGTACATTTTATTTCACCATTTGGCCTAGAAAAGGTTGCCTATGTATTTGCTGAATGCATGGAAGCAAGTGCATGATCTGCAATAGCTAGTGGCAAAAGGCAGAATAGGAAAATAGGATCATCTAGAACAGGTCTCCACATTTTCTAAACAAAGGGACAGTTTACTGTCCTTCAGACTTTAGGGGGGCTGGACTGTAGCCAGCAGGAGTGGAAAATGTCCTTAGGTCACTGGAAGTCAACAGTGTCCCCACTTTAGTATTAGGAGAAGGAATAGTGTCCCATCATTGGTGTCAGTGCGAGGAATAGTGCCCCATCTTTGGTATCAGTGGGAGGAATACTGCCCCATATTTGGTATGAGTGGGAGGAATAATGCCCCATCATTGGTGTCAGTGGGAAGAATAGTGCCCCATCATTAGTGTCAGTAGAGGGGATAGTACCCCATCATTGGTGTCAGTGGAAGGAATAGTGCCCCATCATTGGTGTCAGTGGAATGAATAGTGCCCCAGAATTTATGTCAGTGGCAAGAACTATGCCCCACTGTTGCTGACAGTGGGGGGGGGGGGGTGGTGATGCCCCAAGGGATGGATAAAAGCAAGGAGGGAGCCCCCCCCCCCCGCCCTTCCCTGTGCTGCAGTTTGGAGATCACTGATCTAGAATATCTTTACAATAAGGGTTAGATTCTCCATTGCAAACATTTGGTTCAGTGCATTATACTGTATGTGGCAATGGGAAGCCTATTTGTCTTTAGTAAATCAACTCTATGTATGCTTAGAGTGGCAGTAAAGGCTGATAACAATTGTTCTTAAAAAATCTGCCTCCTCCTAACTATGCAGCATAACCTGTATAAAATATATCTGTGTGAATAAATATTTTAAATCGGCTCTAGTGGATCCCATGATCCAGCAGCTCCGGGTCACCTTAGTAGGGGAGCACTCCACAATGGATCTGTATTCCTCTAGCCATGACATTACCCATAGGCTTCCACTGCCTCTCCGTTCTTGGCACTCCCTCCTCTCTCCTGCAGCAGGGGCTCTCTGACACAGGGGAGCCAGAGCTTCTGAATCGCGTGACTGGATTAGACAGGATTAACAAAAAGGTATTTCCCCCCTATTTTGTTTTTTTACAGACTGTGCAACATAGGTAAAAGGAGAGAAGAAATAAAACTTTTAAGAATAATTGTAACTAGCCTTGTCTTCCACTGTGACAGCTGTGTTAAAATCTTCATATAAACTATAATTCTATTAGAGCAAAAGCATTTCAGGTGAATTATGGAAAATATGGGCACTAGGTATCAATGTTCCTCCAGTGAAAAAAAATAAATACAACTGAATCTTAGAACCTGTGACAAATACTTTCACACCAATAAATCAAAAGTCCATGCAACAGTCCAGTGCAAATATAAATCCAAAAGTGTGATCTGTGATGAATGTCCACCTTCAGATCGTGCTCCAATCATGCAATAAACTGTGCTGTATTACGTGTGCCTTTGTGATCCCATGCCTCCACTCTTATCACACTGACACTCAACAGACACTTTGACCCAATATTGTGTGGATCAGCTTGCACTCTAATGTAAAACACTATAAATAGCTACGCTACCCAATGTGTAAACTGTTAATTACCCAAACTGACATACAATATGAATATTTCAACACCACTAGTGATGTGCAACAAAAAATAAATGTATTATATATATATATATATATATATATATATATATATATATATATAAGTTACATTAAAGTGTCCAATAATAAATCCATTCCGTGCCAATAGTGATTTCTTGCATATAATCGCTCATATGGTGATTCACCCAGCTTTAATGTGCCTATACCCACCACCTTCAAAAATTCACACTAACCATTTGGTAGTGCAGTATGGGCCTGATCACTTCCCCAAAGTAGTACAATGTTACTATGGTAACATTATATTGCTCTAGTAACAGTGTGTTAAAAAAAATCATTAAAATAAAAATGTAATATTACATTTTAAAAAAATGAATTTGTGTTTTTCATACTGTCACCAGTAGGGATGGTCCTAATTTTAAAGGCTTATATGCAAGTTATTGCCATAAAAAGTGTATGGGGACCCTGGGGGGAAATTAATCAATGCAAAATTTATGTTTTTTAAAACAATAATTTTTAGTGATTGTAATGATGCTTAAAGTAAAACAAAAAAAGGGAAAAATTCCTTTAAATATAGTGCTTCTGGGGTCCCCTTAGTCTGCCTGTGAAGTGGCACATCTGTTTGATGTATAGAGCCTGCTACAGGAATACTGACATTTCAAAAAAAAAAATGTAATTTAAAATTGCCTGCGGCTGTAATATTTTGCTGGCTCCCAGCAATACAGATAAAAAAAAAATGAGAAAAAAAAAAAAACAGTGTAGGGTCCCCCCCCAAAATCCATAACAGACCCTTATCTGAGCATGCAGCCTGCCAGGTCAGGAAAGGGGGGACGAGCGAGCGTCCCCACCCTCCTGAACCAAACCAAGCTACATGCCCTCAACATGGGGGGGGTGGGTGCTTTGGGGCAGGGGGGGCACCACAAAGCACCCTCCCCATGTTGAGGGCAAGCTGCCTGGTATGGTTCAGGAGAGAAGATACTCACTCATCCCCCCCTTTCCTGGCCTGTCAAGCTGCATGCTCAGATAAGGGTCTGGTATGGATTTTTTTAAATTTTCGTGTGGAGTTCCCCTTCAAATCTATACCAAACCCAGAGGGCCTGGTATAGATTTTGGGGGGGTACCACACACTGTTTTTTTCTTAATTCTGTCATGGGGTTCCCCGTAAAAGACATACCAGACCCAAAGGGTCCTCCCAAGCTATTTTTACCCCAGTTTTTTTTTAAATTTACATTTACACACTGTACACTGTAACCCCTGACAGTTACTCTTGCTGGGCCCTGCTGCTAAAAGTGGAAGAAAATTGAAATTACATGCACCTGTCAAACAGGTGCAGAAAAATTGAGCCTTAGGTGTTGGTGGTGCCCTAAACCAAAAACATTGTCGGAAGCTAGCATAATCAAGATGCAGGAATAGGATAGGCAGCATAGACAAACTCAATCAGTTACATCAGCATCAGGGACTTGATAGCTGCTGTTGATCCAGGACTGAGTCATTTTGATAAATGTCAGCCGGTCATCTGAGTCAGTGGACAGACACTCTCTTTTATCCCTCACAAAACCTTCAGCAGCACTGAATGTCCTTTTGGAAAGCACGTTGGAAGCAGGACAGGCCAGTAGCTTGATTGCATATTGAGCAAGTTCTGTTCAGTGGTCCATCCTCAAAACCTACAAACCCAATGGATGCTCAGTTGGAAAGGTCTCCAAGTCTGTTCTTGCCCCTGGATAATCCTGCACCAAATGATACAGATGCTGCCGATGGTTGCTTAAACCTTACTGCCCTGGGCACTAAGGACTAAAGAATTGTTTAAATGCATTGGTCAGACGGCTGCCTTCTCCATCATTTTTCCTTTGACCGAACGAAGCATCAGAAACACGTTGCCCAGGAAATGGTAACCTCCCAGTGTCTGGAAAGGTGTTACACTAAATTTTCTTCAAGGGGTCGTCAAGATTTTTTTAACCTCTGCTCCCTCTGTAATGTAGATCAAGAAGGGTTGTCAACCAGTAATGATCCCTCTCCTTGATACTACGTATCCTCGAGTCCTTTCGTAGGTTTTGCAGAATCAGGGAGCCCATGCAGCGTAAGTTTGAGGAGGCATGAGATTCTGAGTCCTCTGGGTCACTAAGGATGACATTGTCAGGAACTACCTCTCCCCAGCCATGTACAAATCCTGGTGTTTCTGGGGAATGAAAACCATCCCTTGAAGACTGCTGTATGTTATCCTCAACTTCCATGCTGTCAAAATCCTCCTCCTTTTCCTCCTGTGTTTTTTGCGGCCCCGCAGGAATTGTATCTGCATAAAGGGGGCCTTGTGAGAAAAGGAAGTCCTCCTTATCCTCCCACTGTTCTGTCTCAAGTGCCCTGTCCATGATTCCATAAAGCGTGTGCTTCAGCAGGAAGACTAGAGGGATAGTGTCACTGATGCATGCATTGTCGCGGCTCACCACCCTTGTGGCCTCCTCAAATGGTGACAGGACAGTGCATGCATCCTTTATAAGCAGCCACTGGCGTGGCAAAAAGAAGACAAGCTCCCCTGAGCATGTCCTTGCACCATACTCACTGAGGTACTCATTGATGGCCCTCTGCTGTGTGTTCAGCCACTGCAGCATTGCCAATGTTGGGGTTCCACCTGGTGGGCATATCACAAATGAGGTGGTTGGTGGGCAGGTTGAATTTCCATTGAATTTCAGCTAACTGAGCACTGGCATTGTATGACTGCTGGAAATGGCCACAGACTTTTCTTGCCTGCCTCAGAAGATCTTGTAAGCTTGGGTACCTGTTCAAGAAATGCTGAACCACCAAATTCAGGAAACATGAAACATGTGTCAACAGTCCCTGTCGGAGGGTGGAGAGAAGGTTGGTGCCATTGTTGCATACAAACATTCCTGGCTTAAGCTGCCGTGGCATCAACCACCTCTGACTCTGTCCCTGCAGAGCTGACAGATTCTCTGGCCTGGTGTGGCTCCTGTCCCCTAGACAGACCAACTATAGCACCGCATGGAATCTTTTAGCCTGACTGCTTGCGTAGCTAATTGATTGCTTAGGGAGTACTGCTGGTTCAGAGGACAATTCAGCAGAAGAGGCCATAGAGGAAGAAGAAGAGGAGGGGGTGGACCAGACAGATGTGGCAGAATCACCGCCAGCTTTTTGGAGGCGTGGTGGTGGAACAAGCTCCTGAACTGAACCCCTGTCCTGCATCCTTCCCAGCTGCCACTTACCTTTGACTCAAACATAAAGCAGCACCCGAGACATTCGCTTCCTCTGACAGGAGGAGAGGCAGCCATCCTCTTCCTCCTGGGATTCTGCTTCCCGCCAAAGACAATGAGTCACGCACGCCCCTCAGACTTATACCCACTCCCAGAATCCTTTGCAGCAGAATCTGCCTTCTGGGGAAGTTACAAGCCTGAATGTGTCCCTGATTGGGTTTCCTCCACTGACCCATGAGAAGCCTCTCACAGAGCCAGTGGGGAGACTCCCCTCTCAGCAGACACACCTGGAAGCCAAGACACTCTAACCAAAAAGAAATCATGGCCCTACTGTTAGGCAAACAAAGCCCACTGTGCATTTACCTAGCACCTACCTGTAGGGTGGTACACCCACCCCACACCAAAATGAGTAAGGTCCCTCTGACTCTGAGGCAGCCACCTCCTATCTAAACTCTGCAAAAAAGCAGGCGTATCCCACAAACCTGGAAAAGGGAAAAAACAAACTTACAAATAAATTACTGTAAAAAAATGGATATTTACACTTTGCTGTACACATTTTTACAAACAATTTAAGGTGCATGGAACTGATGAAACCCCCCACCAAATAAACTCACTTGGTGGAGAACAACAAAGAAAAATGCAATGTAATCATCCCGACTGTCTATCTCTAAGGTGGTCCGACCTGTATAGAGAAAAGGAAGCAAAAGTTTGTCAACTACATACACATATGAAATGCAAGCCTAACTATCTGAACAGTTGAGTGGAAAGACCCTCCTTAACTGGCTGTAAGGGCAACCTTTTCACTCCCTCCCTGACTGCCTCTACTATACAGTGTCTTGACATGCCGGAGTCTTCTACTCCCTTGAAGAGCTTGTCCCCTAACACTAGCTGTCTAGGCAGAGTCCTTTTTGGTAGAAGTGAAGCACAGTGCCCTCTGCTGTCCTTCCAAGCACTTCAATATGGAAACAGAGCAGGTCACAGTCTCTCGTGACCTACAGTCCTGCTGAGACAGGGAAACATCACAGGGGTCAAGCAGGGCACCCCCACCAAAGTTCCTGATTCCTGAACCCACTTGAACTTTGTAGCAATATCTTCATCTGTCAAGACTGTGGATGATGTCCCACACAGCAATTTGTAATCCACAAAAGATCCTGGCCCAATGGCCCAATGGCCCAAGGGATCTAGCACACAACAACTTTCCACAAGACCCGGGCCCAATGGCCCTAAAAGGTCAGAAACTGTAACACTTGACTTCCAAAAGACCCTGGCCCGATGGCCCAAGGGGTCTGCTTTAAACTTTACACACTTGTAACTTTACTTCAGCATTATATCATTTTAAAGTCTCCTTGGTCAGTTGTGATGGCCAGCCGGCCACACAGTCTGTTGGTCTGTATTTTGCTTCTTGAATTTCTTTGAAGAGAAATACCAGCAGTCCTCATATATAATACTCAGGGTGAGGCACTTGAACATATTCCCCTTTCTCATCCTTGACCCGGATGGACCAAGCATGTCTTGACCCATTGGGGCGATGGACCTCCCCCCCTGTCTATATAGATGGAGCGCCCGTAGTACCATTGAGTCTTAACTTTGTGGAATTTCCCAAAACTTCTCCACCAATAGCATTTACCTCCCTTGGTGCATACGGGTAATCATAGCCATACTCCAGTGCAACTTTCTTCTGCACTCACCGTTGCATCCTGGACAGACGGGGAAGAGTCTTCCGATTCCTCTCACTGGTGGAGAAAATGGGGTACATACCCTCTGTATTATCTCCTCATAGGCCGTGTTTTGGTCTCTGGCCCTAGCAATGTTGCTTGGGGGGGTGAGGTCTGGGACCCTGGCAACATAGGCATCGCAGAACCCCAATTTTTGGGCTAGTTCCGCCCTCTCGATAGCCTCCTGGGCTTCCTGAGCCAAAGGCACAGTCACTTCGGGACCTGGGGAGCTGCTCCCAGCTTCTGAGCCCCATTACCACTCAGTTTCGTCAATTGATCCCCAGTCATCCTTTCCTCCTTCAAGTGATCCATACTTAATGTAGAAGGTTGGAGAATCAACTCTTACAGTGCCCTTTTCACCCTCACTGCTGGTGCTGGTAGGTGACGCTTGGACTGGAGCTTGTTTCACAGACTGTGGGACACTGATGGGGGTGGATCCCACTATGGCCATTGAGGTAGGTTTCTCTGGTCACTCTCCAACTGTCTGGTAGGACATGGATCCCCTCCCTATGGAGCTCTGCGATCAAGTGTAACGCTCTTGCGTTTTTTGTTAGTGAATGGATTTGCAGCTGCAGAATTATTACACTCAGTAGTCATGTAGAGATGTGTTGAACAAACATATCCAACTCTCAGGACTCATCACCGTGCACAGCCTGCTTTATGCAAATATACATACACTCAATATGATGTTCCTGGAGTGATAGGATGTATATGATAGTATAGAGGTGAGAGACAGGCGTTAGAAATGGTGAGTACTCAGTAGTAATATTCAGGAGAGTGGTAGGTGATGATAGGTAGTATGCAGATAGGTTTAGCAATCATGTATAGTAACAGGTGGTAGGGGACAGCAGATGAAGTATACAAGAGAGAGTAACCTAGTGCAATGATGTAGATGATGGTAGGCTCAAGAGCTAGCAATCTATGAAGTTATGCAGATGATAGAAATAGTGCTTACATAGTAACAGTCCTTTAGTATGCAGAGGTAGATAGTGTAAGTTAGTTAGGAAGAAATCCCCTGTGGGGTACTTATCACTAGTTGGGTTAGTAGTAGCAAGGTCCAGTAGCAAGAGAGTGATCCGGTAGCGAGATACGGGATCGGTAGCGAGGTTCCGGTTTTGTTCAGGCAAAGGAATAGCTAGAAGCTCCGGCAGCATAGGACAAGACTGGTCAAGCATGCGGTTTGAATGAGCAATGAGTGAGAGAAAACCGGCGATTGAAATAGCCGCTCATAGCGGCGCTCAGCGATGATGTCATCGTTCTAAAAAGGTGTATGCGTTCCACCTAGTTAGCAAGGTGGGACGCAATATTAAGGTAGAAATGGGAAATAAGGGTACCAAAGGTACCAGAATCTTACAGTACCCCCCCCCCCCTTAAGGCCGGCTCCGGAAGGCCTATAGCGCTGGTTTTTCCGGGTATTTCGAGTGAAATGTTCGTATAAGCCTAGGTGCGTGAACATCAGCAGTATCCAACCAGGTGTCGTCTTGGGGTCCATAGTTCTTCCATCTTATGAGATATTGGAGTCTTCCTCTGTGGATACGAGAATCCAGAATCTCCTTGATCTCATATTCTTCTCCGCCTTCAACTTATACTGGAGGTGGAGGCAAGATGGTAGGCCTTATTCCTTGGTTAGGAACATGTGGTTTTAGTAGCGACACATGAAAGATGGGATGTATTTTGAGATCTGCCGGTAAGGTGAGTTGCACTGCAGTTTTTCCAATGAGTTTCTTAATTGGGAAGGGTCCCAGAAATAAAGGTCCAAGTTTTTTACTAGGGAGCTTTAATCTCAAATTTTTTGTAGATAGCCAAACAAGATCCCCAATAGCATATTGAGGAGAGGGTTTTCTACGTAGGTCGTAGTACCTTTTTTGTTGACTATGGGCATGTGATATGGTGGTGTTGAGTAAACCCAGAGAGTCCTTTATTTGGGTGAGATAATCAGAGGCCACTGGGTTACTTGATGGAAGGATGCGTGGTGGAAGAAGAGTGGGATGAAACCCATAGTTCAAGTAGAATGGACTTTGCTTAGTAGTACTGTGGGTTGCGTTGTTATAAGCGAATTCCGCCAGCGGGAGGAGGTCCACCCAATCGTCCTGTAGGTATGAGGTATAGCAACGTAGATATTGCTCAATGCACTGGTTGACTCTTTCTGTCTGTCCGTTGGTCTGAGGGTGGTAAGGAGAAGTAAGTTTTCGCTCTATTCGTAGTATCTGACATAGAGCTTGCCAAAACTTGGAGATGAACTGTGAACCACGGTCAGACAGAAGGGTCTTTGGAATACCATGTAACTTAAAGACATGTTTCACTAGCAATTCCGCTAATCTTTGAATAGAAATGAAATGTGCCATCTTGGTCAGATGGTCCACTGACACTAGAATGGTGTTAAATCCTTTGGAAGGTGGTAGTTCTACTATAAAGTCTAAGGACACAACTTCCCATGGAACCTGGGGTATTGGTAGACTACAAAGTAGACCAGATGGTTTTGTAGTGTCAATTTTGGACCTTGCACAGATGTCACAAGAAGAAACAAATTTTTGTACGGTCGTCTTCATGTCAGGCCATCAAAACTGCCTAGAAAGTAAATTGAATGTTTTAGTCATACCCATATGTCCTGCCATAGGCACATCATGCGACAATTCCAAAATCTTGGTACGCATAGTTTGTCATTGTAATAGAGGAAGCCTTCTGCATCAGCACTTAGTTGTGGTGGAGGTGAATCCAGTCCTATGCTGTGCAAAATCTCTTCCTTCAGGGAACGAACAACACCGACAATACGTTCATAGGGTATTATAGGAATTGAAGGTATTTCGGCGTAGTTATCCTCGGCTAATCGTGACAGCGCATCCGCCTTTTTATTTTTGTCTGCAGGAGTGTAGGTCACCAAAAAGTTGAATCTTAAAAAGAATAAGGACCATCGTACCTGCCGGTGGGAAAGAGTCTTGTTAGTCTGAAGGTATTGAAGATTTTTATGATCTGTGTATATGAGAACTGGTAATCGAGTACCCTCAAGTAGGTGTCGCCAATTCTCCAATGCCAATTTTATGGCAAGCAACACTTTTTCACCCACTGGGTAATTCACCTCGGGGCTGCTTAGTGATTTTGAGAAAAAAGCAACTGGGTGAAGTGGTGAAGTATTTGTTGGTCGTTGGGAGAGAACTGCTCCTACTGCCATATTTGACGCATCTACCTCCAGGATGTATTGAAGGGATGGGTCTGGATGGCGTAGTATGGGAGCAGAAGTAAAGCTTGATTTCAACAAGCGGAAAGCTCCATTTGCTTCTTCTGACCATTTGAATGTTTTTTTTTATACTTGTGAGTTGTGTGAGAGGTCTCACAATAGCAGAGAAGTTCTTGATGAACTTCCTATAGAAGTTAGAAAATCCGAGGAATCTTTGTAATGCTTTACAAGTTGTTGGCACAGGCCAATCTAGAATACAGGATATCTTGCTCATATCCATTTTGATTCCATTTTTAGATATGATGTATCCTAGGAATAGTACTTCTTCTTTATGAAATAAACATTTTTTTAATTTTACGTATAAGTTGTGTGCAAGTAGTCTGGACAACACGAGTCTTACATGTTTTATGTGTTCAGATAAAGATTGAGAATAAATAAGTATATCGTCCAGATATACTACAACACAAACATCAAGTAAGTCTCTGAAGATGTCATTTATGAATCGTTGAAAGGCTGCGGGAGCATTACACAACCCGAATGGCATCACAAGGTACTCGAACAATCCGTATCTGGTTCTGAATGCTGTCTTCCATTCATCCCCGTCACGGATTCGGATTAGGTTGTATGCTCCTTTTAGGTCCAATTTCGAAAAGTAGGTAGCCCCGCGCACCTGTTCAATAAGTTCAGGAATGAGGGGTAAGGGATAGCGATCCTTTATTGTAATGGTATTTAATTGCCTGTAATCAATAATAGGCCTGAGACTTGAATCCTTATTGCGGACAAAGAAGAGTCCTGCAGCAGTAGAGGAAGTAGAAGGTCTGATAAACCCTTTCGCCAAATTCTCATCCAAGTATTCCTTGAGATGAGAGAGTTCATCCTGTGAAAGAGGATAAACATGACCGAAAGGCAACTTGCTATTAGGGAGTAGATCGATACAACAATCATAGTCCCTATGGGGAGGCAACACTTGAGCATTTTTCTCAAGGAAGACTTCCGAAAAATCCTGGTAACATAGTGGTATAATCTCATCTGTCACCACAGACAGGATCCTTCCATATGATGAGAGATTTCACGTGGTTTCGCAATAGTGAGAAGAGAAGGTTAGAGTTCTTGTTTTCCAATCAATGATTGGTTGATGTATGTGTAACCAGGGAAGTCCCAAAATAATGGGAAAATGTGGTGAGGTTAGTACATCAAAAGTGGTAGTCTCCATATGAGACTCATTGGCAGTGACAAGGAGTGCTTGTGTCTGTTTGGTGATTGGACCAGAGGATAACGGAATACCGTTAATGAAACTAACAGAGACAGGTTTGAGTTTTGAAATAATAGGTATTTTATTTAAGGTAGCAAAACAAGTATCGATATAGTTCCCACAAGATCCTGTGTCGATCATAGCCTTGGTGGTGATCCTAGTTTGGTCCCACTGTAAAAAGATAAGGATTAGAAAAGGAAGTCGTTAGTCCCCCTAGCAAGACATTTGAACACTCACTCTCTTTTTTGCAGACAAGGGGACAGCCGCTTAACAAATGATCCGGGGAGGCGCAGTACATGCAGAGATGTTCGGATCTTCTCCTGGCACGTTCGGTAAAGGATAAAGGTGGACGTATCATTCCTACCTCCATAGGAGTAGGGTCAACAGCCGACATCCGAGAAGGACTGGACAATGGCAATCCCACCTTTCTTTCTCGCAGTCGTCTGTCAATATTGATACTGGTCTGTATCAGGGCATCCAAGGTGTCAGGTAAATCCGCTCGGGCGAGCTCGTCTTTAACGGCTTCTGATAGGCCGAGTCTGAACTGAGTTCTTAGAGATGTATCATTCCACCCTGAATCAAGGGTCCATCTCTTGAACTCTGCCACAAAGTCTTCAACAGGTCTCCTTCCTTGTTTTAAAGCCCTCAATTGGGTATCAGCAGTACTCTGCCTATTGGAGTCTTCATATAAACTAGCGAGTTGCGCTAGGAATAAAGGATAGGAATTGAGAAGTGGATCATCTTTCTCAAAGAGAGAGTCTGCCCAGGCACGGGGATCACCCGTCAGATAGGAAATAGTGGTACAGACTTTAATTTGGTCAGTAGGGTAGGTACGAGGTTTTAACAAGAAAAGCAATTGACATACGTTTTTAAATTCACAAAATTTTTTCTGATCACCTGTAAACACTAGAGGAGGGTTCATCTTAGGCTCACGGGGCTGAGCAGCAGAGAGCTGTGCAAGACGGCCAACCTGCTGTCTCAAAGCCTGATTTTCGTTTTTTACCTCTGTAAGAGCAAGTATCAATGCATCTACTTGTTGTTTTAATTGCATTACTTGAGTGGGTAATTCTGCTGAATCCATATTTTAGGGCTCGTTCAATCTGTAACGCTCTTGCGTTTTTTGTTAGTGAATGGATTTGCAGCTGCAGAATTATTACACTCAGTAGTCATGTAGACATGTGTTGAACAAACATATCCAACTCTCAGGACTCATCACCGTGCACAGCCTGCTTTATGCAAATATACATACACTCAATATGATGTTCCTGGAGTGATAGGATGTATATGATAGTATAGAGGTGAGAGACAGCCGTTAGAAATGGTGAGTACTCAGTAGTAATATTCAGGAGAGTGGTAGGTGATGATAGGTAGTATGCAGATAGGTTTAGCAATCATGTATAGTAACAGGTGGTAGGGGACAGCAGATGAAGTATACAAGAGAGAGTAACCTAGTGCAATGATGTAGATGATGGTAGGCTCAAGAGCTAGCAATCTATGAAGTTATGCAGATGATAGAAATAGTGCTTATATAGTAACAATCCTTTAGTATGCAGAGGTAGATAGTGTAAGTTAGTTAGGAAGAAATCCCCTGTGGGGTACTTATCACTAGTTGGGTTAGTAGTAGCAAGGTCCAGTAGCAAGAGAGTGATCCGGTAGCGAGATACGGGATCGGTAGCGAGGATCCGGTTTTATTCAGGCAAAGGAATAGCTAGAAGCTCCGGCAGCATAGGACAAGACTGGTCAAGCATGCGATTTGAACGAGCAATGAGTGAGAGAAAACCGGCGATTGAAATAGCCGCTCATAGCGGCGCTCGGCGATGATGTCATAGTTCTTAAAGGTGTATGCGTTCCACCTAGTTAGCAAGGTGGGACGCAATATTAAGGTAGAAATGGGAAATAAGGGTACCAAAGGTACCAGAATCTTACATCAAGCCCCTTTCCCGCAGACTACAGGCCCACCGACTGCTGGCGGGGCCTCCAGCTGCATCATGAGTCTGAACTGGCCCCTCCCGGCTCTGAGGAGGAACTTTGACTCGTTCCCAGTCACCTCCTGAGTGAGGCCTGTCTCCCACGTAATGGTGAGCTTCTTGGGACGGCCCTCACTTTTCTTTGCCCTGAGCAGCAGATCACCGCATTGCCCACAATGAACCCACACCTGCACCCTCAGAGTAACAGTGGCACACTGGGGACATACCACTCCAAGGAACTCCCGACCTCCTCCGGTGCTCAACGTGAGTCCGCCGTCCGGCACCATCCGGATACCGGTATCCCAAACTAGAGGGGGATCGGGCTGGCAGATCTGCTCTCGGCTCTGCTCCGCTGGATTTTCACCCATGGTGGCAGTAATAGCGGGAACACTCTTCAATCCTCTCATGAACTACATGTCTCTCTCTCCTACACATGTCTCCACCCTTTCACCATATTGGGCAATGACTCCTCCTGCTGGGCAGATCTGCATGTGGCGCGCTTTCCTGCGCAGGACTGTAACTCTTCTCCTGCCATGCTTCTTCACCGCAAGCCTCTGGGAAATAACTGCTAAGTGGACCATGTCACTTGCTAGACATGCATCTGCCCATCTCAATTGCACTAGGGCCACAACTGCGGCTTCCTTCACTGAAGCCAGCTGTCCCTCCTTGCTCGGCAAGAGTAACATCCCACTGTCGGTCGCAGGGCTGATACCTCTCTTCCTTGCCACACACGTGCAATCCTCATTTTCCATACTGGCCCTGGGATTACCTCACCGACCCTCTCTGCATGGCAGACTACGATCCACACAGTATCAGTGCAGCAACTATAGAGAATAAATGCCCCGCTGTCAAACGCATGGTCAACATCTTTCCATATAGCATGCACAACTACCAGGCCCCTGGCACCTGTCTTCTCATGCCCCCAGCCTCCATCTTCACTGTCCTCACCAGGACCTCCGGTGTCCTCTTCTCTGCCCACCCCGGGACCCCTGACGCCATCTTCACTGCCCACCCTGGGACTTCCTACTGTTAAACAATTGCAGCATTCATACACTTTGACACTTTTACCTCCAACTCTCTATTTTCTGATAGCAGAGTACATTCCATAGTCCATATGAAAAGTCTTCATTACATTACAATTTTTCTTGGAACATTTGCGTTGCTACAAGCACCCTTCCATGTGGACCTCAAACTTCATCCCACTCTCCCTGCCTCCCGCAGCTACAGTTTCACACCTGGCCTGGTGTTTGAATAACAGTTCTGGACACAAAAATTGATTTTTTGGACGTTTCTTTTTGCCGTTGCCAGGGGCAACTGGCCCAGTAACGAATGGCAAAATCCCAGATGAGCCCCCAAATGTAGCAATATTTCCAGGCCTGTGGCCTGAGGTGGGTCTGCCATTGTTACCCGTTACCTCTCCAGCCCATGTGAGCTGCGATCCTGGGTGTGAGAACTGACACATTGACAACTCTGGCATCTTTGTTTGGTTGTTTTATTGTAGTTTTAGGGGATGGGAGAAGGGAATGAGTGGGATACTCCTTTGGTTGGACTATGTACAATTGCGGGACTTTATAGCAAAAATGCCCGTTAGCGCTGTCTTGACGCGAGCCTACGCTAGCCAACGCTTACTGGCGCTTTGAAAACACTTTATCTCTGAAAGCCATGCTGGAACTCCGACTTAAGCACAAAAGATCCAGGACTGTAGAACATTGAACGTCTGACACTACTTGCACTGCAAAGTCACTGACTACTCCCTCCAGCCTTGCACTGGCTTGAGGTAGCTTGCTGTGGATTCCTGTATGGCTGCAACTCCTAACTGTGCACTACACACTGTGCTCTGATTCTTCAGGGCCCAAACTACAGGTACCCCCTTTATCACTTCAGGGTCCTCTGACCAGGCACCCCCTTTAAAGCTAGCTGATATTTGGATTCTAGAACCTTCTTCGGAGTTGTCCCCTCTAACACTAGGCAGACCCCCAGGGGCAATCCTCAGTAATCACGACCTGTGTAGGCTTTCCTGGGACTGGACCCCTCTCGCTCTCTGCTGGTTCTCGGCACACCGGAAACCCCCTCAGCTCAACTCAGCACTCTCTGGATTCTCAGGCAGCACTCGAGACATCCGCTTCCTCTGACAGGCGAAGAGGCAGCCGTCCTCTCCCTCCTGGGACTCTGCTTCCCGCCAAAGACCACGAGTCACGCACGCCCCCCAGACTTATACCCACTACCAGAATCCTTTGCAGCAGAATCTACCTTCTGGGGTAGTTACAAGTCTGAATGTGTCCCTGATTGGGTTTCCTCCACTGCCCTATGAGAAGCCTCTCACAGAGCCAGTGGGGAGACTCCCCTCTCAGCAGACACACCTGGAAGCCATGAAACTCTAACCAAAAAGCAATCATGGCCCTGCTGTTAGGCAGACAAAGCCCACTATGCATTTACCTAGCACCTAGGCTGCCACACACACACACATATATATATATACCATAGTTTGTGGACTTCAGAACTTTCCTACAGACTAAATAATATACAGCCATTGCCAAAAGTTGAGTTTGAGAATGACACAAATATTATTTTCACAAAGTCTCCTGCTTCAGTGTTTTTAAATCTTTTTGTCAGATGTTACTATGGTATACTGAAGTGTAATTACAAGCACTTCATAAGTGTCAAAGGCTTTTGTTGACAATTACATGAAGTTTATGCAAAGAGTCAATATTTGCAGTGTTGACCATTCTTTTTTAAGACCTCTGTAATTTGCCATGGCATGCTCTCAATTAACTTGTGGGCCACATCCTGACTGATGGCAGCCTATTCTTACATAATCAATGCTTGTCAGTATTTGTGTTTTTTTTTTTTATATCCAACCACCACTTGAGGATTGATCACACATTCTCAATTAGATTAATCAATGGGATTAAGTTCTGGAGAGTTTCCTGACCATGGACCCAAAATTTTGATATTTTGTTAACCAAGCCACTTAGTTATCACTTTTGCCTAATGGCAAGGTGTTCTATTATGCTGGAAAAGGCCTTGTTCCTCGCCAAACTGTTGTTGGACGGTTGGGAGAAGTTGCTCTCACAGGACCTGTATTCATGCTTGTGTTTTTGGGTAAAATTGTGAATGAGCCCACTCCCTTGGCTGGGAAGCAACCCCACACATGAATGGTCTCAGGACTCTTTAGTGTTGGCATGACACAGGACTGATGGTGGCACTCACCTTTTCTTCTCAGGACAAGGTTTTTTCCTGATGCCCCAAACAATTGGAAAGGGGATTCATCAGATAAAATTAATTTACTCCAGTCCTCAGCAATCCAATCCCTTTACCTCTTGCAGAATATCAGTCTGTCCCTGATGTTTTTCCCAGAGAGAAGTGGCTTTTTTTGCTGCCCTTCTTGACACTAGGCCATCCTCCTAAAGTCTTTGCCTCACTATGCATGCAGGTGCACTCACACTTGCCTGCTGCCATTCTTAAACAAGCCCTGCACTGCTATTGCCCATGCTGAATCAACTGTAGGAGATGGTGCTGGCACTTACTGAACTTTCTTGGGCGCCCTGAAGCCTTCTTCTCAAATGCAGTGAAAATATTTTTTATGGGAATACTTTTATTTCCCATAAAAATATACACAAATTGCAATGATAAAAACTGAGGCAGCAGACTTTGTAAAAATTAAACAAATTGAAGCACCCACGCCTAGGTATATAACTAAAATTATTGGTGTTGGTGGGCCGCTGCTATCTATGCTATCCTTACAGGTAAGCAAGTATAAGTAAATGTTCCGACAGCGCTTGCTCAACCATAAACTGATGGATAATGCTGCAACTGTTATAGTGAATACTGTGAAATACCACTATAATGGTGAAACTATGCAAAAAAAAGTCTGTATGTGCAATAAAGTTCTTTGTGCTCTGTTCCCAGGATGATTCCTGTGTGTCCACCATGTGAAAAATGTGATCACTCACAAGATGTTGGTGACTTCCCTACCTTATAGTAGGGAGAGTCAGCTAGACTTGTAGGTCTGTCTGGGGGACCTGTTGCCTTATGAGGAGTTTATGTGTAATCTCCATTACTGTGTTGCCTGATGAGGAGTTATGTATAAATCTCCATTAGTAATTGTAAATAGATATAAATGTACAAAATTTTGATTTCAGACTCATATTTGCTATATGACTGTAGATGTGTAATTTGTGTAAGCCAGACGGATCGGCTTTAGTAATCAATGGCTAATAAATCCGTTTGAAATGCATGCCTGAGCTACCAGGGGGCACCTGCTATTTACACTTAAACACATACTGATAGTATCACTCTGTAATTAAATTCCTGTGAGCCAGACATCCTGGGGCCAATGCAATAGGGTGAATAGACCATGTCATGTCCGCACTTAATTCCGCCTCCATATCAAAGAACTCTTATTAAGATATGCAATGAAGATGGACTATCTGTTCAGGGTTGGACAATGTGCCCCGGATATGAACCTTGCATATCTTAAATTTCAATTTCAGAGCAAATTAACATGTATAATTAAATTCTCCCTCCAACAGAGAGGTGGGGTTAGCAAGGGGCTGAATTATGCTAAGCTAGGCGAGGAGGAAGTTGTCCAATCCTGAGCGAGATACGCCCAGAGGGAGGAACAGGGCAGGATAGCTGAACCAATCAGAATAGCCCTATACAAGTCTATGGGATAGAGGTGTATATTATTGCAAGGTGAGCAGAGAGGAGGAGAGGGCCATGGACCTGAGAATAGGACTCTATATCATCTTAACCACTGGTAAATATCAGGATACCTCCTAGCACTTAAATGTATATATGTTTTTAGTATTTGTTGTCTGTCTTTCGGGGCATATCATAATAATTTGAATCCCATGCTCTACATGTGTTCAGTTAAACTTTAAATATTTTCCTGTTTGTATTTTTGTGTATGTACTAGAGATAAAATTGTTGTGAATTAATTTAGGCTTCAAGGCTACTTCTCAATAAATGCATAATGCTGTTTTGAAACTGTTACTTGTGGTCAAAGAACTCTCATTTAACCCAAATATTGTCTGAGTGGTAAATTAAATCTCATATCTTCCAGGTAACAGGACCTATCCCACTGCAATGTCCTCTGGTTGACAACGTTGCCTGTTGATGATGAAATCCATCAAGCTGATGCTTCCGTGTATCACTTCCGGCCCAGAGAGTGAAACGCATGCCAGGTAATTGGCAGCGTCCAATTCGCTAAACATACAGAGGGGCATTTTATACTAATAATGGCACAGAGCTCAAAGCACTTCAATGCACATAAATATTTTTTTTGCACAATATTTTTTTTAGAAAAAAAAATAAATACACTTGTATTATGTTTTTATATTTGTCACTATATAGCAATTATCAATATTGATTGGTCCCCATTATAGTGATATTTTACAGTATTCCCTATAACAGATGGGGTATTATCCATCAATTTATGGCTGAGCAAGCGCTGTCTGAACATTTACTTATTTGTGAAAACCAATATTTGTGTCAGTCTCAACACTTTTAGCTACAGCTGTACACTGATTTAGGTTATTTTAAACAAAGAAATGTAGCAGTATTAATTTTGGCCTAAAATTACAAATAAAGATTATTTATTTGCTAACTTTATTAACAGAATTTATTTAGCAAAAAATAAAAATAAACCCAGTGGTGATTAAATACCATCAAAAGAAAGCTCTAGTTATGTGAACAAAATTATGAAAACTTCGTTTGGGTACAGTGCTGCATGACCGCAAAATTGTCATTAAAAATGCGACATTGCTGAAAGCTGAAAATTGGCCTGTGCAGGAAGGGGGTAAAAGTGCCTGGTATTGATGTAGTTAAATCCCTACTCACTGGCTTTAAGCGAGGGGGTGTGGCCGGAAGATGACGCCGTGAGGAGGATCTCTGTGGTGATCCGTGCTCCCTGTGAAGGCGTCCGCATGTAGCAGCGAGTGATCAGCATCCACCGACCCGGAAACCCCACGAGAGCAGCAGCATGCTTTGGCGTACTCCCACACCCACCCCACGAGGCCCCAGCGGCATCTGGCTGGGACAGACGGTCGGACGGTCGCCGATACCTCCGGTGGCAGAGGAGGGAGTTGCGACTGTTGCCGCGTAGTAACCGCATACGGCCCATGCAAACCGGCGATCGGTCCGGCCGAAAGAGTCAAGGACTGTCAGGCCGGAGAGCGGACATATCCGCTTACTTCCTCCGAGGGCAGCGGAGGGAGGGAGTGGAAGAATATTCCAGGATGGCGCCGATGAGAGCGGGTGCAAACGCTGCAGCTATGGCCAAAAAGGACACCAAAGGTACCAGCAATAACAGGGAACCTCAAGAGCAACCTACGGTAAGTTTGCTGGAGGAGACATCTACATCAGGCACTGAACAGCAGGCGGTATACCCCTCCCCACCTCAAGCTCTGCAAACACAGCCAGAGGAATGGAAGGAGCTCCTATCCTTGATGCCCACCAAGCAGGACTTGACTGAGATTGCAGCAAATATAGTAAGTTCCTTAACTATTGAGATAAATTCATTGAAGGGGCAGATTAATCATTTGGATAGTAGAATTGAGGTGGTGGAGAATGGACAAAGCCAGCTAGAGGAAAGAGTGGAGTACATTGAGGATTCCCATAAAGTAATGTCTAAACAGCTAATCATGCTCCAATTGCAGCAGGATGACGGTGAAAATAGGCAACGACGTAATAATGTACGCCTTAGGGGTCTCTCTGAAGCTGTACTAGGGCCAGAGTTAAAGGGCAAGATAACTGAAATTTTCAACGATATACTGGAACGACCCCATACAGAGAATATGGAAATAGACCGAGCCCACAGAGTGAGGGCTCCTTGCAGCATGGGGGTGGACTCCCCACGGGACTTCTTGGCTAGGATACATTTTTTTGCCCAGAGGGAACTAATCATGCGGAAAGCATGGGAGAGGGGCCCCTTTGAATATGACGGATCGAAGATTAGGATCCTGCCAGACCTATCCAAGAACACATTAAGAATGCGGGCTATGGTTAAGCCATTACTCAAAGAAATTCAGAAGGCTGGAGCAACTTACCATTGGGGACATCCATTTCATATAAAGATAAAGAAGGGGGACTCTATGTTTTTTTTACGTTGGCATGATCAGTTGCAAGGTCTTTTTCCCTTCTTAAAAATACAGCCAATTGAGGTTCCAGATTGGCTAGGCACTCTTGTAGCATATAAACACCCGGGGGAGATTATTAAGGAATAGGGGTACAGGACTCAAATGGCAGGGGCTATGTGGAAGACAACTAAGTGATGAAGAATGCCCTTTCAAAGATGGCGGTGTTTATAGTCGTTATTAAAGAGATGTGATTTTTGGTTATGAAGGGGGTTGGTGTGGGGAAAGGCCGAAACATGAGGAGAGGGGGGTGGTATTTATGTTGATGCTGGGGTGGTAAGGGGGGGGTGGTGTTAAGTGGGAGCAGAATCATTAGAATGATAATGGGCCTTGAGTACAAGAATGTGAATAATGTTTAAGAATTATAAATGTGTGAGGCCCTGCTGGCACCCCCCGACCCCGACCCACCCGACACAGTCGGGTGATAAGGGCGGACGCCTAGGGGAGCACGGACCCACAGGGGTTTGTTGTGCTAAATTTTTTTTTTTTCTCTTTTTTTCTTTTTTTTTTTTTCCTCTGTTTTTATCCTTTGTGGATTTTACCAGGGAATTTTTTTTTTTTTGTTTTGTTGTGTGTTTTTCCTTCTCACGGCGAGCATCTTCAGAGTTCCCGCCCAATTAGGACGCGTCTTGTTACGCAAGGTCAAGTTTTGACCAGATTTAGTTGAAACACACGGTCACACCGGTGAAAGAGAGAGCGGAGGGAGTGGGGGGAGGGAGGGGAGGGAGGGGGGGGTGGTTTTCCTTTTTTTTCTCCTTTCTTCCTCTCCTCCTCTCTCCTTCTCCCCCGCCCGCCGGTCAGTCTCTGTGGGACGGTCCCGGACGCTCCTCCTTCTTTTGGAGCGAAGATAGTATAATATTGCAAGGGGTCAAACTAGCGGGGAGGAGAATGCAAGGAACCAAGATTTTGTCACTAAACGTCAGGGGGTTGTCTACCCCGGAAAAAAGATCGAGGGTGTTGCGGGACATGCGTCACAGCCGAACGCAGATCGCCTTTTTTCAAGAAACTTATTTTAAAAGTGAAAAAATCCCGAAACTACATAACAGGGACTTCCCTTGGGCATATCATGCCCCCTCGCCGATAGCAAAGTCTAAAGGAGTCAGTACGATAATAGCGAAAGAGGTAGCCTGGTCTTATGTAGACTCACGAGTAGATCCAGAGGGAAGATACCTAATAGTAAAAGGTAAGATAGGGGATAAGATGGTCACGATGATAAATATATATTTCCCTAACAATAATCAGGTGGCGTTCTTAATGATGCTGACACCAATAATATTGGAGTTTCAGGAGGGCTCGTTAATTATGGGAGGAGACTATAATTATGCCCCAGAGCCTTTGTTGGACACCTCAATGGGTACCTCACATCTACCATATGCTCGATTGAAAAAATTAAACCGGGAACTCTCTCTCCTTAATTTAATCGATCCCTGGAGAATCATGAACCCCGAGGAGAAAGATTATACATATTATTCGGCAATACACAACAGGTACTCTAGGATAGACCGGATTATGATTTCGCAGGCAGATCTCTCCAGAGTGATGTCTGCTCAGATTGATTCTTTTTCCGTGTCGGATCATTCTCCTATACATGTTACAATAAATTTTGACGCAGGTCTAATGAGACCACCGACATGGAGACTGAATGAATCTTTAGTGCAGGCAATGGACACAAAGATGGAGATAGAGACAGAATTGGTAAGCTATTTTTAGGAAAACAGGAGCACACAAATATCCCCATCGAATATCTGGGAGGCCCATAAGTGTGTAATTAGGGGAGTATTGATTAGGTTGGGCTCCAAACGTAAACGCGAAAAAGAAAGAGAGATCTCAGAGTTGATGTCTCAGATAGAGACTCTGAGCTCAGTACACAAAAAGTCAGTTGCGAAAATACACTTGTTGCCCCTCACCAAGGCAAGGGAAAAATTAAATGGATTGCTATATGAGAAAGTGATGAGATCCTTAGTGTCACAAAGGAGGCATTTCTATGAATACGCAGACAAGCCAGGTGCGATGCTAGCTCGAGCCTTAAGGGGTCCACAGAAGCGTACGGTAATTTCGCAGATACAAGCAGGAGACGGACAAAGGAAACATGATACGGCAGAAATAACAGAAGAATTCCATAGATATTACCAAGGTTTATATGACATCGCCTCCTCTGGGCCAGCTAAAGGGGGGGGGGTGCTGGCTTCGATGAGGCGATCGAATATATTAAAAAGTCAGAAATGCCTTCTCTAGACGCAGATCAGGTGAAAGTAATGGAGGAGAGAATTTCAGAGTTAAAACTGGCACTAGATCAAACAAAACCTCATAAAGCCCCAGGCCCGGACGGCTTTTCATTAATATACTATCAACAGTTTTTCAAGATCTTAAAAATGCCGCTGTTAGCACATCTAAACTATATTGGAGACGGGGGTGATATGCTGGTAGATTCTCTGCGGGCATACATCACCCTGATCCATAAGGAAGGGAAAGACCCTACGCTATGTGGAAGTTACCGCCCAATCTCCTTGCTAAACTTGGACACCAAGCTATTTGCAAGGGTGATTGCGAATAGGATTCTCCCACATATTCCGAACCTAATCCATTTTGATCAGGTAGGATTTGTCCCCACAAGAGAGGCGAGGGACAATACCACTCGGGCAATTGACCTAGTCTATAACATGCAACGACAAAAAGTACCGATGATGTTCCTGTCCATTGATGCCGAAAAGGCTTTTGACAGGGTGGCCTGGAATTTCATCAGGGCCACCCTGTCACATATAGGCCTAGGAGGAAGAATGCTGACATATATTATGTCATTATATTCCAGCCCCACAGCGGCGGTAAGGGTCAATGGGTGGAATTCTGAATTTTTTCAGATAAAAAACGGAACTCGCCAGGGCTGCCCACTTTCGCCATTGATTTTTATCCTAGCTCTGGAGCCCCTGCTCTGCAAGATCCGCCAAAATCCGGAAATAGTAGGACCTAAGTTGGTGAAAGGACAACATAAGGTGGCAGCTTATGCAGATGATCTGCTATTCTTTGTGACAGAGCCTGAAAAATCGCTCCCACAAATTTTGAATGCTATCAAGGAGTATGGGGAGGTGTCTTTTTTTAAAATAAATATCTCAAAATCGTTAGCATTGAATGTGTCCATACCCATAGGAAAATGGAGAAAACTACGGAACCTTTTCCCTTTTCAGTGGAATAACCAATCAATAGTATATTTAGGGATACATATCACCTCAAATCCTGCGGATTTGTATGAGGAAAATTTTTCTCCACTTTTGAGGATACTTAGGGGTGATGTACGAAAATGGCAGACATTGGCCCTGTCATGGTTTGACCGTTGCAGCGCCTTGAAAATGAATGTGTTGCCCCGATTGCTGTATGTCCTGCAGGCTGTACCAATAGCAATACCAATGGTATTTTTCGAACAGGTGAGGGTAATGTTTCGATCCTTCATCTGGGCGAAAAAATCCCCGCGCATAGGCATCCAGATCCTAACCCTCCTGAAGGCAAAAGGAGGGATGGGCTTACCTGACTTGCTTTGGTATTACAGGGCAGCTCATCTCATGCGAGTATATGATTGGCACTGTAATCATTCTCACAAACAGTGGGTACAGATGGAAAGGGAAATTATGAACACCCCATTACCATTGGCCCCATGGACCCCTATTTTGAAATCAGAGACAGTCTGCAGACACCCGACAATTGGGGCAACGTTATATGAAGCATCAAAAACACGAAATTATAAAACAGTAGCTCCGTCGATTTCTCCGTTGACGCCCTTGGTAGGGAACTCACTTTTTACCCCCGGGAACACTAACGCGAAAATTATAGATCTGGCCAAAGAGGGTAGAGCACGATTATGTGATGTGTGGACTCAAAAAGACCCTCCCACTTTGGAAGAGATGCTATCATGGCCCGAAGGAAAGCTAGATATTTTTAGTGCGTTCCAACTTAGACATTACTGTAAGCAGTTACAAAATCAGGGATATACACCACGCCCATTATCACCATTTGAGGCCTTATGTAGGGGCGAAGAGAGAATTCCGCATGTACTCTCTTATTTGTATTCGATGCTGGGGGGAATACAGGATTCAAACTCCCCGAGTTTTGTGCAAAAATGGGAGCAGGACCTAGCGGTCTCCTTTAATCAACAGCAAGTAAATAAAATTCTAAAACTCGCGTACAAGGCTTCATTAGCCAGTAGATACCAAGAGGTTAATTATAAAATCCTAACCAGATGGTATCGGGTGCCTAGGATCCTCCATAAAATGGATCCAAAACACCCGGATAAATGCTGGAGGTGTGGAGAAGTGGGGGGAACCTTGGTTCATATATTCTGGTCATGCCCCGCTATTGGGGACTTCTGGATTGAGGTGGCCCGAATAGTTGTGAAGTTGACATTAAATAAGGTGAGAGAAGACCCGGCATTATGTTTACTACATTGTACGAGCAATTCAATTAAGAGGTACAGAAACTCTATTCTGATACATCTATTGAACGCGGCTAAAGCCTGTATACCCGCTATGTGGAGACTTACACAATCACCAACATTAAGATTATGGTATGCCAAGATTAGGGAGATCCACAGGATGGAGTCATTGACAGCGGCACGATTAAATATGGAAGAACGACATAGGGTGAGGTGGCAAGCTTGGACGAATTTTACATGTTCAGAGGAATACTTACAGGTGATGAGTTAGGAGGAGACGAGGGGCTGGGGGAGAGGAGAGAGGATCAGGAGTGAGGACGGGAGGGAGGCTTTAGGGAGGGGGGGTCGGGGGGTATATGGGGGGAATTTTTTTTTTTTTTTTTGTGTACCCTCAGGCTCTCTCTTCAGTGGTGTGACAGTGGAGGAAGTAGCGGAGGGTAGGTTCTGAAGAACAGGAGGGCTTATATGTAATATTTGTGTACTGTGTTGTGGGGTGTCGGGGTATTTGTTGGTACGTGTGGGTATATCGCCCCCCCTTATAGGAAGGAGACGAAGAAAGGGAGGATTATCCCCCTTTTCTTGGAGGTTTCTTTTTTTTTTTTTTCTTCTCTCCTTCTTAAAAAGATTTTGAAGGACGAGGGCACCTTGGATATGGAATGATTTTTGGACCAGCCTGGGATTAACAGGCTGCACAGCACCATGTGAGAAAGTATGTAGGACACATGGAGGGCACAGGATAAGTGGCACCTGGCACGGGGGAAGGGGGAGTGTTTCCCCCCCCCCCCTTTTTTTTTTTTGTGTGTTGTTGCTGTCAGCACCCGAGTCCTTTCGCCCTCACGGGCTGAAGGTCAGAGTACACTGTGGAATGCAATTCTTTTTTTTTTTTTTTCTTAGAGGTGTATGGGGTGGTACATGTTTATTGTATATTGCATCATGATGAAACAAGCAAGGGTATATTAATGGTTCACAAGTGTGGGGTTATTGGAATTATAGTAAGCACTGAGGTGTGTGTTTTTTTTTTTTTTGTGTTGTGAGTTATTGAGTATAAACTTAGCGAGGGGGAGGGAGGGCGATGGGGACGTGATTGTATATGATGTATATGAATGTATATATGTATAATATGTAATGTATTGGAAAACAATAAAATGGTTGAATTAAAAAAAAAATCCCTACTCACATAGGCTGTTCACATTGTAAGGGAATTTTCTCTTAGCTTAGTGAATGAGGTGAAACTCTGCTGACTTCCATCATCTAATCATATGCATGCAAAGATAATATTTTATTTATTTTTAATATTCCCTGCACATGGTTGATAATTCAATGCAAGTAAAATGAGTTTGCCAAGTCAAATTTCCCTTGCAAAGTGAACAGCTTAGTTGCCCGTAGTAAATCATCCCCTAATATTCTACAACCTTTTACTGTCTTCTTAGCATATACAGTGGGGAAAACATGTATTTGATCCCTTACAGGGTCTATAATTTTTATCATAGGTGTATTTTAAATGATAAAACCTAAATCTGAAAAGTTTCCAGACTTATCAACAAACCCTAACATCTGGACCTTTGTCCAAAGGGTATCGAGAGAACTTAAAACCAAGTCTTGGCCCTCTATACCTAACAACCTAACACAGGAGCAGACCGCAGCCATAACGTCCCTCAAAAACAACAAAGAGATTTTGATAAAACCCTCAGACAAAGGGGGTAACATAGTAGTTATGTCCCCCCTCCAATACGAAACTATGTGCCTGGAGGTCCTCTGCAACCGAGAGTGGTACTGTCCTATCACACCCGATTGCATAGACGACTTCATAATTGAATACAAGTCCCTGTGTGTGGAGGCCTTCAGCCAGGGCCTCATAGACAGGGACACGTACAATTTTTTAATTATCAAATTTCCCAAAACCCCCACCTTTTACACCTTACCTAAGGTGCATAAAAGCCTTGAACATCCTCCTGGTAGACCTATCGTCTCTGGCAACGAGTCGCTCACGGAACACGCTAGCAAATTTGTTGACTCCTTTTTATTGCCCCATGTCCTGGCACTTCCATCGTACATAAAGGATACCACTGATCTTTTAAAACACCTTGAGGAGATTCAGATTCCTCCGGATGCCCTGCTTGTAGCAATTGATATTGAGGCTTTGTACTCAAGTATCCCGCACGACCAGGGCATCCGGATGGCTGAATCGTTCCTCAAGGAACAAGATCGTAAGACTTGGCCATTGATGGACTTTGTCCTTAAGCTTCTCAGGTTCATCCTCACCAGGAATTACTTTACTTTTATGGAACAGACATACTTGCAGATCCAGGGGGTTGCGATGGGCACTTGCTGCGCACCTTCATATGCCAATTTATATTTGGGAGCCTGGGAGAGGCTGGTTTTCTCAGACGATGAGATGAACTATGGATGAATCAGATCCTAATATGGTACAGGTTCATTGATGACCTTTTGGTCGTATGGACAGGTACACATAGCGAACTTCTGTCATTTCTTACGGCCCTCAATGCCAACAATTTGAACTTGAAATTCACTTACACTATTGATAGACATCATATTTCCTTTCTCGACCTGGACATCAGCCTCTCCCCGGATGGACGGATTGATACCATTTTGTATCGCAAACCGAGTGCTGGCAACACTATTCTTAGCGCAGCAAGTGCCCACCCCACCCCCTTGGTCGCAAGTATCCCATATGCTCAGTACCTCAGGCTCCGCAGGAATTGTTCTGTGGATGCTGATTTCAAAAATCAAGCGGATCAGTTGCGTGAGCGACTCGTTGCCAGAGGGTATTCTAAAACGTTGTTAAGGAAATCATACAACAGAGCTAGAGCGCATTCCCGAGCCAGTCTGTTGTATAAAACCACCACCAAGAAAAATGACACCAATGTCAGATTCATCACTACCTATTCTGCACACGAGAACATTTTGCGCAAAACTTTGAACCGTCATTGGTCCATCCTTACCCAAGATTATACCCTAAGCAAGTACCTTAAAGCCAAACCGAGTTTGCTATTCAGACGAGCCACTTCCCTCCGGGATTGTTTGACTCGTAGCCATTATACTAACTCCATTACTACACATAACCTAAAACATGGTACTTACCAATGCGGCTCCTGCGACAAATGTCCTTGGGTAAAGACTGGTACAGGTATACGCCTACCCAATGGGAAATGGTTCCACTCCAAACATCATGCTGACTGCAACACACAGGGACTAATTTACCTTATGACCTGTCGTTGTGGAGCCTTTTATGTCGGTAAAACGATTAGAAAGCTCAGCAAACGTATAGGAGACCATATTTACCACTCAGAAGGGGGCACCATTCAGACCAGTGTCACACGTCACATAGCTTTTCGGCACAAATATGACAATTCTGCGGTTTCTTTCTTTGTGTTGGAGGTTGTTTCCCAGGACCCCCGCGGGGGTAACTGGGATAAACGTATATTACAGAAGGAGTCCTACTGGATTGAGTCCCTGGAGGCCACGACACCTCCGGGAATCAACGAAGTTTTGACATACAAACCCTTTTTGGGTTAAGTACCCTTCAATATCTGCCTTATACTGAATCCCTAGCCCAGTATATCCGGTCTTTAGTCAACTGCGCCTGTTTCTGTCTGGTCCGCGCCAACTGTGTCTCACATCCTGACTCCTGGTTGGGTAAGTTATAGATCTTCATTTATTTTGAAAGATCGTTTGTCACATCTAACCATGTGACTACAACTTATTGTATACGTATATCTTCCATATACAGTTCTTTGATTGACAACTCTCCTTGACTCAGTATTATATTTGCTTATGCAGCAGTGTTTATGGAATTTTTCATATATTTTTTCCTTCAAATCCTGTTGGCTCTATGGGTGAATCCACTAGCTGTTGGGTTTTCCCATACAGCCTACAGAATTCTATTGTATTGTAGCAAGGGGGACCTATTCTCTGTTCCCCTCTTCTCCCCTTTTTTCTTTTCTATTTTTTTACTACAATGCATAGTTTTTGTATTAAAAGGTGTCTCTATCAATTGTATCATGTTTACATATATTCTTTTTTGTTTGTTTATTGAATTGTTACATGCTTGTGTGGATCCCCTATTCATTGTGCACTCCTTTTGTGTCTCCGGTTGCAATACACTTTCTGTCCGGACGGAGGCGTGCCTCCCCAAACTCTCCAGCGGATGTGTGGTCCTCGGGCGCGCTGATGATCGGACAATGTGTCCGCTCTATCTTCGTTGCGGCCGCCCTGGGCTGCCCATTGTGGCCCATCCAAAAGCGGCACTGCGTGCGCACCCTATGGTGCGCGCGCAGTTGAGGACCTGACCCGCCCACATCGCGCATGACGTCATGCGCATGTGGCGTCGGGTTGAGGGTCATATTAGGCGGGGCTTCACTACACTGTCTCTCAGGAGACGGCGTTCAGCGCCATTGCAGCATGTTGCAGGTATGATCCAGGATGGCTTCTCCTTTATGGACCTTTTTTTAGCTATTGATGCATCCCTCTGAACTTAATTATTCTCCTGTTTCATAGATGATCCATTGCCTAGGCTAAGCATTTGGCCCACGGAGCATTTCTTAATGGCACAGCTTGTCCTGTGCCTGATTCAAATTACCTTCACTATGCTATCTTAACTTATCCCTGTTCATCTGGCATAATTCCAAACAGGTAACCTTTTCCTTGATTTGGCTTGCCTTCTCAATCAAGGCTGCCTTTATATTGTACAACCCTTTTGGGATGCTGACATGCAATATTCTTGCCCATTTAGGATTAATACTGGTCTCTGGACTCCAGCTCCAGCTGCATTCTATAATCTTGGCTGATCTCCCTATTTTATGAGATATGTGTGTTTTCCTCAGGAAACATGAATAGGTATTAAGCATTTATATACAAATCCCATACCCTCTATGGTGATGGTGGACATATTTGCTCTCCTTTTTTAGTGCAGACCTATTTTTTCCCACTCTATCTTGCAACACCCATTTGGGATAGCCCACTGTCCTGATTACCCCTCCACATCCGCTGGGGAGACGTTTCCTGGGGGGGCACTTTCCTTTCACTCGGACGTCGGTTTGTTGTTTGCACGGTGGAGGCCCTGGGTGCACCTGGTGTTCCACACTCGCATGCATTTATGATTATATATGTACATGTACACACTAATAACTGTTGTTGTTGTTATATCATACAGGCTATTCAAGGCATATTATATTCTATGTGTTCTACTCCCCTGAAGAAGCGGACCCTTTGTGCCCGCGAAACATGTCGGGAATGGTCTGATGCTCCTCATTAGACCCAATCTACTACACATTGTTGCCTTACGCCTATATGCCTCATTTTATATTTCATCTCATATATGCTTAATGTATTTCTATGTATATCATGATTTGCATCATATAAACTGGTTTTAATATGTACCAATAAACTTTTTTAGTTTTTATAAACATTTTTTCTTTTTGTTCTATCTGGTACCTAAAAAATCCCATCAGCCCTCAACACCTTTTTTCCCACTTCTCTTGTTTCCCTTCTCTCTTTCCTTCTTTCCCAGTTCTCATTTTTTTCCCCTCTCTTCCCTTCCCTTTCCCCCCCCCCTCCTCCCTCTCTTTTTTCTCCCCTTTCTCTCCCCTTTCTCCCTTCCCTCTCTCTCCCCCATTTTTGTTCCCCTTCCCTCTCCCCTCCCCCTTTTTCTTTCCTAGTTTCTTTTTTCCTTGTTCCTCATCTATTTTTTCCGTCTACATTCTTGTTTCCATCCAAACCCATGCCCTCACACCTTGGGCTTGTGCTTTGGATACACTTTGGGAATATTTCCCACAATCAATAGTATAAATGATAAAACCGAATATCAACCAAAAATCCAGAAAAAAAACACTTGATACAAATGCTATAAATTGAGTTGCAGTTCAGTGAGTTAAATAAGTATTTGATCCCCAAGAAAATCATGACTTGGTACTTGGTGGAGAAACCCAAACAAGCACAGAGGTAAGACTTTTTGTGTAGTTGGTTGCCAGGTTTGCACACATCTTAGGAGGGATTTTGGTCCACTCTTCTTTAAAAACCTTCTCTAAATCCTTAAGGTTTCTTGGCTGTCACTTGGCAACTTGAGGTTTCAGCTTCCTCCATATATTTTCTATAGGATTCGTTTTGGAGACTGACTAGGCCACTCCATGATCTTAACCACTTTAGCCCCAGAAGATTTTACCCCCTTAATGACCAGGCCATTTTTTGCGATATGGCACTGTGTTATTTTAACTGACAATTGCGCGGTCATGCGGAGCTGTACCCAAATAAAATTAATGTTCTTTTTTTCCCACAAATAGAGCTTTATTTTGGTGCTATTTGATTACCTCTACGGTTTTTATTTTTTGCGCTATAAGCAAAAAAAAAAAAGCGAACATTATGAAAAAAAAACAACAACATTTTTTACTTTCTGCTATAAAACACATCCAATAAAAAATTTAAAAAATCTAATTTCCTCATCAATTTAGGCCAATATGTATTCTGCTACATATTTTTGGTAAAAAAAAATCAGAATAAGCATATATTGATTGGTTTGCGCAGAAGTTATTGCGTCTATAAACATTTTTATTTTATTTTATTTTTTTACTAGTAATATTGGCGATCAGCGATTGTTAGCGGGACTGGGACATTCCAGCGGACAAATCGGACACCTAACTGACACTTTTGACACCTTTTTGAGGGCCAGTGACATTACTACAGTAATCAGTGTCCGTTAAAATATGCACTGTTACTGTACTAATGACACTGGCAGGGAAGTGGTTAACACCAGGGGCGATCAAAGGGTCAAATGTGTCCCTAGGGGGTGCTTACTAACTGTGGGGTGGTTGCTTTGACTGGGGGAAGACAGATATCCATGTTCCTACTTAAAGTGGAGTTCCGCCTTCCCCTCCACCCCCTCCAAAAATGAAATGTCAGCAGCTACACATAAGGTCGTTCCGCCTCTCTTGTGAACGACCGCAGGTGGCCGGTGGACATCGGGTCTGCAGACCCAATCATTGGCCCCCCCCCTCTGTCCATTCAGCATGCAATTGTGCCCCCTAGGTATGTGATTTCACACATTAGAGCCGACCTGCCGCAGTACATGTAGTTTAGGTGATCGGGAAGTGGTTAATGTTCTTCTTCCTGAGCCACTCCTTTGTTGCCTTGGTGGTATGTTTTGGGTCATTGTCATGCTGGAAGAGCCATCATTAGTGTTCTGGCTGAGGGTAGAAGGTTCTCATCCAAAATTTTACAATACATGGCCCCTTCCATTGGCCCCTCAATGTGGCAAAGGATTTCAATCAATGGCAGCATATTGTGTTACCAATGGTTTGTTTGGTGACTGTGGTCCCAACTGCCTTGAGATCATTCTCAAGGTCCACCCGTGAAGTTCTGGGCTGATCCCTCACTTTTCTCATGATCATTCTTACCCCATGAGGCGAAATATTGTATGGAGCTCCCGACCGAGGGGGACTGGTGGTTATTTTGTATTTTTTCCATTTGCAAATAATCACTCCAAAAGTTATCTCCTTCTTACCAAACTTCTTGCTGATAGTCATGTAGCCCATTACAGCCTTTTGCAGGTCTAGAATCCTGTCCCTGATGTTCTTTGACAGCTCTTTGGTCTTTCCCATGATCCTGAGGATTAGAAGGAAGAAAGAGATTCTGTGGACAGGCACAGAACTCTGGACTTAGGACTCTGGACACAGGGCTCTAGGCTCATGACACTGGGCTCAGGAGACAGGTCACAGGGCTCAGGACACTGGGCCGAGGACATTGCAAACATTGCAAAACCTACAAACATCAATCCACAGTTTTTCCTTCAATCACTGCTTCCACGATAAATGCAGCACCGAGATTCTGTCTCACACCACTCCCTCTTACTCTGAACTCTGGAAGATGGATGCAGGACACAAGATGCAGGACAATGGATGATGGACCAGGGTCGTTAATAACACCTCCTCACCACCTGTCAAATGCCCTCTGAAAAGCGTTCTAAATGCAGTCACTCTTCAGACTGTACAGCACTCTACCGTGCGTTTAATAGTTTTTCCCGGAAAAGTTATAGACACTCAATGCAAAATTGTTAATTTATCTTTTTGGAATACTTTAACTTGTTGCTGCCCGCGCTATAGCCGAAGTACGGCTACAGCGCGGGCTCTAATTTCCGGGAGGCCGTCTTTATACGGCCTCCCAGTAACAGGCTCCCCGCGTGCTCCCGCGAGCGCGCATAGGGGAAAACCTGTGTCGGCCGTGTCCCTTGGACACAGCCAATCAGAGATCGTGGTAAATGGCCAATCACAGCGGCCATTTACCATGTGATCGGACCATGCAATGAGAGATGATCTCATATGTAAACATATGAGATCATCTCTCATCGCCAGCTCTCCTTCCTCACACAGAGACTGCGTGTGAGGAAGAGCAGAGCTAAACAGCGATAAGGGGACACAGAGACATGTAATCAGGGCACTGATCACCAGTGCCCTGATTACAAAAACGGTAGATAAAATACAATAAGTGTCCGCCATCAGTGCCCCCCATCAGTGCCCACAGTCAGTGCCCATAGTGCTGCCAGTCAGTGCCCATCAGTGCCTGCTCATCTAGGCACTGATGGGCACTGACTAGCATCACTATGGGCACTGAGTGTGGGCACTGATGGTGCTGCCCATCAGTGCTCATTAGTGCCGCCCATCAGTGCTCATCATTGCCACCCGTCAGTGTCCATCAGTGCCACCCATCAGTGCCCAGCAGTGCCGCCTCTCAGTGCCCATCAGTGCTGCCCATCAGTGCCGCCTCTCAGTGCCCAGCAGTGCTACCTCTCAGTGCCCAGCAGTGCCACCTATCAGTGCTCATCAGTGCCGCATATCAGTGCTCATCAGTGCCGCCTATCAGTGCCACCTATCAGTGCTCATCAGTGCGGCATATTAGTACCCCCTCATCAGTGCCACCTCATCAGTGCCCATAAGTGCCACCTCATCAGTGCCCATAAGTGCCACCTCATCAGTGCCCATCAGTGCAGCCTATCAGTGCCCATCAGTGCCGCCTCATCAGCGCACATCAGTGAAGGAGAAAAATGTATTTCTTTTCAAAATTTACTCGCAGAAAATAAGAAAAACTTTTTTTTTTTCAAAATTTTCTCTTTTTTCTTTTTTTTTTTTTGTAAGAAATAAAAAACCCAGGGGTGATTAAATACCACCAAAGCTCTATTTGTGTGAAAGAAATGATAAAAATTTTGTATGGGTACAGTGTAGCATGACCGCGCAATTGTCATTCAAAGCGTGAGAGCGCTGAAAGCTGAAAATTGGTCTGGGCAGGAAGGGGGTGAAAGTGCCCGGTAGGCAAGTCGTTAAGGAGACAGTGAAATTTATTGTAACTGAAATGTAATATTTTGGTCCTTTTTAGAGGGCCAAAGTCGAGTATACAGTATAGTGCTACTATCACATAACAAAGCACAGGATAAAAGTTTAGTGCTACTATAACATAACAAAGCACAGGGTAAAAGTTATTTCAATTACAAAAAATGAAATAAAATCTTTCTGATTCTGAAGTGTTGGCAGTTGTTAGTGCCCTTCAGGCCCTGTTCATGGCAGTGGCCTGTCCTGAACTTGTGCAATCACTGTATGGGATGTCATGAGAAGCAGGGAAGTGTCATGTACTGCTAAATGTACTGAAAAGTGTCTGTGACTTGTCAATTGAAGAATTGTGCTGGGGTGACTCTATTCAGTAAAGCAGTGAAAAGCCTTTTGGACTGGGTATTCCTTTATTCTGTGTAATAGGCCTTAGGGTCGTTTCACACAGGAGCACATTAGCTCTTTGGCAGCTGTAGGGGGCAGTGTGATGCATGATTTAGCACAGGCAGGTACCCTTTTTTTTTGTTTTGTTTTTTTACAAACTTTATTTAAAATGTTCAATGAAGTGAATGAAGTGTACTTTTGTACATTTCAAATAAATGTGAACCGACATGTGGCTGAACAGCAATGCGATGCGCTGCTGTACAGTTCCATGTAATTCTATACAGTGCTCTGCGATAAAATGCATTATGTCTGCATTTTATCGCAGCATGCTGCAGCGCAGCTCTGTACTGCATTGCAGTGTGAAAGGGACAGTAAAACACCTGTCACCACACTATGTTTGAACTCACCTTTAGGATGGGAATGTGAGCAAGTGAGCTTCCGGCCAAGTGTGACATGATATGGCGGAGTACCTCCAATTAACAGGCAGGTGACTATCCTATCTAAGAAGAAAAGGACAGGTCCAGAGTCAGCATGGCACGAATGAGGGGACCCTTGCTGATTTAATTTTGCTTTTAATTATATCTTAAAGTGTTAGTAAACACCGTTTTGACACTTGTACCTATGGGTAAGGTTATAATAAAGCCTATGTGTAGGTACAAGGAATATCTCCTAATCATGCACTGTTTAGGAGATATTCACTGTTTCCTGCAGCCGGTGAGGTCACCAGTGCATGCACTCTGAAGAGACGGCATACCCATGGCATCCCTTTAGAGCTTTGTGCCATGCCTGTGACCCCCATACACATGTGCAGGAGTGATGTTATCCCGTTCCCCATTCCAAATGACTGGAGCCTGGAAGGAAGACTGGGTGAAGATGGAAGCTCTTTCAGAGGTGACAGAGCACCACTGGGGGGCTTTATTTTAAGGTAAGTCTTTCATTATGTGCTAGGATACAATGCATACTAGCACATTATGCTCTTAATCTGCAGGGGGGAAGATTTATTATTATTTTTTTTTGTGGTTTACTACCGCTTTGAGGATGGGTTCACTTATATGCAAATTGGCTGCGGGTTTTGCATCCAATTTGCATGACAGGCGAGTGTGACCGACTCTTAATAGAGCCAGTTCACACAGGTATGGGAGCAGCAGAAGGGTCCTGTATGTCTTTGTGTCCAGTTCAGATGCAAGAATTTGGAACTGATTCGCACCTGAACCAGTGAACAGACATGCACCGGACCCCAAGCATGAGCCCACAGCTGAACATACGGTATGTGAACCCGGCCTAATGCCTCATACACATGATCAGATAATCGAATGACTTATCGTTCGCATTTTGTTGCATGATACTAATATCAAATTCAACAATGCTTACTAAAACGTATGACTTTTTTTTCGTACAATTCTAGAAAATCTTCCTGGTTGCGTAGCTAGGTATCGGATAGTGCAAAACAATGGCAGACAGGCCTTTTCCATGTTATTTTCTTGTTTCTGATTATGTGTGGTCTTTGTCTATCAATTTTTAGCGGACGTATACTTAAATGATTAAATGATTATTGTTCGCCAGGCTGTCGTACGACAAAAGTTTTTGTGTTTGTCTCTTTGGATTTTGTTGGACGAAATGTCGTGATCGGCTGTTGAAAGCTGTGTACTAACAATCAGATTATCGTGTGATTCATTCGAAAGCGATTTTTTTCCTACGATTATCTGAACGTGTGTGCGAGTCATTAGTCTAAGGTACCACACCCACCAATAGCCCACTGTCAGACACAATAGGAAAACTCATAAAAATGAAATAGTATGTACGGCTCTTGCTCTGCCTTTAATGCTCTTACCGATGCACACATTTAGAATGTCTGTATGAAGGGCTGTGACATTAACTTGCAGGGAGATTTTTAGTTTTTATTTTTGCTACAGTTTACAAGTTGTTTACTGGAAACGCCTGCTTCAGCTCACTTTATGGAGCTTTCCTATCAGGACAAAAATAGGGGATATCCCACAATGGGATGTTTTTGTACACTGCTTGCTTGATAGAAATTCAAATTAGTGTAAACCTACAATATATTAATAAAGCTATAAAGTATTGAAACATGTCATAGTATATGATAGTGTATAGTCACCAGACCTGTGTGCTACATACTAGACGACTAAACCCCTGTTTTGGTTTAAGTTTTTCTTTAACCACTTGCCGACCGCCCGCCACAGATATACTGCGGCAGGCTGGCTTGGCTGCGTGAACCTGGCTCGGCTGCCCTTCCGGAGTGTGACCCAGCAGCAACTTCCCTGGCTCTGAGGAAGGGGGTTCGCCCCTGAAACGTGTCAGCCCAGCCATAGCAGCCCCATACCTCACACTGCATGCCATTCAGCTTTGTGTGGGACCTTGGCTACCTTGGAGATTTTATGTACAATGTTGATGTGTGTATTATCACACCTGCCTTGTGAGTATATTGTATACTTTTTAATATTTTAATAAATGATTTTAGTGGTGATGCACTAGGTCGGTGCGCCCCTTTTTCTTTTGTCTTTTTTCCCAGATTGTTCTGGACACCCTTGATCCTGAGGGGGCAGCAAGACCACATGCTTTTTCTACTTGAGTCTGAAGTATCCCTCGTCCCTCCGTCATATTCTACTTGAGCGCAGGAGATTTGCTTTACTATTTAACCCCTTCCCTGCCAGTGTCATTATTACAGTAACAGTGCATATTTTTAGCACTGATTACTATAGTAATGTCACTGGTCCCCCCAAAAGTGTAAAAAATGTCAGTTAGGGGACCGATGTGTCCGCCGAAATGTCGCAGTCCCACTAAAAATCGCAGATCGCTGTTGTAAAAAGTAAAAAAAAAAAAAAAATAAAATAAAAATGACATAAATCTTTCCCCTACTTTGTAGACACGATAACTTTTGCGCAAACCAATCAAAATACTCTTATTGGGATTTTTTTTTACCAAAAACATGTAGCAGAATACAAATTGGCCCTAAAATTATGAAAAAAATTTGATTTTTATACTTTTTTTTATTGGGAATGTTATATAGCAGAATTTGAAAAATATTGTCATTTTTTCAGAATTGTCGCTCTTTTTTTTTGTTTATAGCTCAAAAAATAAAAGTCGCACACATGATCAAACACCACCAAAGAAAGCTCTATTTGTGGGGAAAAAAAGGACATCAATTTTATTTGGGTACGGCAGCGCATGTCCGTGCAATTGTCAGTTAAAGTAACGCAGTGCAGAATCACAAAAAATGGCCTGGTCATTAAGGGGGCAAAACCTTCCGGGGCTGAAGTGGTTAATAAATGGGATCCGTCATCAGGTTTACCCGTACCCAAAAAGCTATGATTTTAATCAATATTAAGCAATGCCATGTATTTTCCCCAATTACAGATTAAGAAATGTATTTTCCTTTGAGTTGTGTGGTCTGCTGGAATGGTGTGTGCTATTTTCATTGGTCTCAGGAACTCATTCTTTCCAGGGTTAACCAGCAAATATAATCCAAAAACGTGTTCACAATTATATTTTGCATTAAGCGAGAAAGAATGTGCTGTACTTCAGCATTAAAATTCATTTTGCTCAGCTTTGTTCTTTAATAACTAGGTCATCAGTTTGGGTGCTGCCGCCACTGCTGCTTAAAATGCATTTAGCATCCATATGTATCCTCTCACCTAAAGGCTTGATATTTTTTAATGAGATTATATCAAGGATTGTACAGACTGGAGACTAGTAACATCATTTCGCTGTGTAATTCCCAGAACCCTGATCAATTTCAGCAAAGCAATTAAGAATGCTGACTTCAATAAATGATACCAAGATTATAGGGATTTTTTTTTTTTCACAGGAGTGAACGGTTTAAAACCAGCCAGTGTTATTAAATAGTAAAAATACAAAGTGCAATGCTAAAGCAACTCTTCTGTTTCTGCATCTTTGTTTTAGGCTATCTGTGCGAATATCTACTCATTTCTTCAGTACAAAATACCAGTTTTGGTTCACCCCAACCCCCGTGTTCTGAAAAGTGATCCATAGTGTATGATTTTTCAGAGTGTGGCTAAGCAGCCACTGCCAGATCTTCAGAAGGTGATCCTGCTGCCTTAGGAATGCCTGTTTTTTTTTTTTTTTTTCTTTCTTTCTTTTGCCAAATGTTTGTTTAACCACTTCAGTCCCAGAAGGTTAACCCCCTCTTCATGACCAGGCCATTTTTTTTTGCGATATGTCACTGTGCTACTTTAACTGACAATTGCGCAGTTGTGCGACACTGTAAATAAAATTGATGTTGATTTTTCCGACAAATAGAGCTTCCTTTCGGTGGTATTTGATCGCCTCTTCAGTTTTTATTTCTTTGCACTATAAACAAAAAAAGAGTGAAAATTAAAAAAAAAAATATATATATATATATATACAATTTTTACTGTTTGCTATAAAATATATCCAATAAAAACATTTAGTCCCCACTTACACTAAGGCGACCTGTGAGGCGACCTGGTCGCCTCACAGGTCGCCGTAGGTCGCCTTCCATAGGGAAGCTGCGGACCCGTTCTAATAGGAGTGACACAAGTCGCTCCGACTTAGAAAAAGGGTCCGGAGTTTCTTTGGGGCGACCCGGAGGCGACCGCCATAGACTTCAATGTTATGAAGTCCGTGGCGGCCGCTCCGAGGTCGCGGTGCGCTGCTCGCACCGCGATCTCGGAAGTCGCCCCCCCGAGTCGGATCGCCCCTATGTGAACGGGGCCTTAAAAAAAATCTAATTTGTTTATCAATTTAGGCCAATATGTATTCTGCTACATATTTTTGGTAAAAAAAAAAAAAAAACAATTAGCGTATATTGATTAGTTTGCACAAAAGTTATTGCATCTACAAACTATTGGATAGATTTATGGACTTTTTTTTTTTTTACTAGTAATAATGGCAATCATCGATTTTTAGCAGGATTTCAACATTTTTGCCGACAGATCTGACACTAAGTGAAACTTTTTGGGGATCAGTGACATCAGTACAGTGATTAGTGCTAAAAAAAAATGCATTGTCACTGTACTAATGGCACTGACAGGGAAGGGGGTTAACATCAGGGGCGATCAAGGTTTAAAGAGGAAGTAAACCCTCCTCTGACACTTGTACCTATAGGTAAGCCTATGATAAGACTTACCTATAGGTACTGTAAATATCTCCTAAACATGTACCGTTTAGGAGATATTTACCTTACATGCAGCCAGTGACGTCACTGGCGCAAGCGCTCCCGTGCCGTGACCGTCGGCCAATCAGATGGCCGGATGCCGCGACCCCGGAAGACGGGCGACTGGACATGTCGCCAGTCATAGAGGTAGGCGAGCGGCACGGCGGGGGCTCGTTCTAAGGTAAGTATTTAATAATGAGCTAGTATGCGATGCATACTAGCTCATTATGTCTTTCTCTTTCAGGATGAAAAGAAAAAAAAAATAATAATTTTCGGTTTACAACCTCTTTAAATACAGTATGTTCCCTGGGAGTGCCTGCTAACTGAGTGGGGTGGTTGCTTTAACTGGGGGAAGGCAGAGATCTGTGTTCCCGCTTAGGAGAACAAGATCTCCATCTTCCTCCCTCACAGAACCGTGATCTGCCTTGTTTACATAGGTAGACCGCCGTTCTGCCTCTTTCACCAATGATCGCAGGGTGCCCCCTTACTCAGTGCACAGAATGACATACAGGTACGTCATTTCACACGCAGGAGGGCCGCACTGCCACAGAATATCTGCGTGGGGAGGTCCAGAACTGGTTAAAATGAGGCAAATGCACCACAAACGAGTACCAGTTGTTTGGCTTACAGTTGCAGCATGGCCCCATTGAGTTTTATAGCCCAGTTTGACTGGTGTTAAATTGCCTTGCATTGCAGTCACAGTATGCGAACAGCCTCCTCTGGCTTTATTTTACAATTAAGGTGGGTGATGGAGGGGGTGGTAAAACTGCGTCTCAGCTGCCTGTTTTCACTGCTCCCTAGTTGCCTGTGTTAAAGAGGCCTTACTTCCTTGTAAAATTGTCTGCTGCATTCATTTTATAAAGGAATAGGATCAAATGAATTTCTAAATTAGGCAGATAGATGGACAGAATAGACAGACAGACAGAATAAACAGATATACAGACAGACAAATACACTGGGTTGAAATGAGATTAAAGAGGCGATCTCTGGACATTTCTGGCTAAATTCAGCAAGAGAACAATGTTGCAGGAAATATTGAGAGGAGTCCAAAGACTCTTTACAGTTCTTTCCGTTTTCTTTCTTGGTCTAATAATCTATATAATTGATAAGTAGCTTTAAGGCTTGATTCACACCTATGCATGTTGCTTTTGGGTATTTCTGTAGTACTTTTTGCTGTGCTTTCTACATTTTTGTACTGCCATTTTGCCGCGATTTTACTGTGTTTTTTATGCTTTTTTGGGGGGAAAATTTGTTTTTGGGCCGATTTAAAAACGCAAAGCGCAAATCACAGCAAAATTACGGTAAAAACGCAGTAAAAACTCATTACATTCTTTTCTGCAGCTTCTCTATTGAAGTCTATTAAACCAAAAAAGCAAAAAAAGCAGCAATTTGCGTTTAAATGCAAAAATGCATTGCTGTGAACATGTTCCATAGGAACCCGTGTTAAAAAAATGTCCTACATTTCTACAAAAACATGAAAAAACGCATTGGTGTGAATGGAGCCTAATGTTGCAGACAGTGTGATATTTTCAACAGCTCATTCTAGTAGAAATAATCACATGACACAAGAAGTGAAACTTGTACAACAGGTGATCCTAAACATACAAATCTATACATAGTTTCTAAATAAGTGCATCAGTGATAACAATAAAGGTAGAGCACGAGCTGTCCACGCTATGCAACTCTAAAGGCCCGTACACACGTACCGATCGTCGGCATACAAACGTCGGTGGACGAAGGATCTGCCGATTGTATGCGTGTTAGTATGGTGCCTCCGACAGATGTCTGCGCACAATCCGCGGACAAAAGTCTTTCTTGCAAACATGAAAATTTTTGTATGCCGACACCAGAACGGACGATTGTTCGCCTGTCAGTACAGAATTCGGCCGACAGACCGCAGATTTGCAAGACTGGGCATGCTCAGAAAATAGAAAACACAGGGAAAGTTAACCATTACATGACATCACTTCTGCAGTCGGCGGACAAAATTCTTGTGCTGTCCTTGTGCTGTCTTTGCACTTTTCAGCAGACACCGACATCCCGGGGAGAAAAGAGGAACATTTGTATGCCGACCATCGGTACGTGTGTACGGGGCTTAAGGCCCCTTTCACACTAGTGGACCGTTCAGATCTGCCTGTCAGTTTTTCAGGCGGATCTGAACAGATGCCCCATGTATCTCTATGGGGTATTGGATGTCAGCGGAGACATCTCCGCTGACATCCAAACCGATCCGGTCCGTCAAATCCGGATGGAAACCCTATTTTCCATCTGTCCATCGGATTTGATGGGATCGGATGAGAATGGACAGAGGGTCCATTCTCATCCAATTCCCCCATAGAGAACAGCGGGGACCTGACAGCATCCTCTCTGCACACAGCGCGGAGACAGAGCTGCCATCCGCCTCCCATGTGTGAAATTGGACTTAAGCCCCGTACACATGCAACGATTATCGGCCGACCGATCGTCCGACTTTTGTCCAGAGTTGTGTTTTGTTGGTTGGAATGTGCCTAGACTGCACACGAATTTTCTCGGCCAACAAAATTCTACTTCAGAAGTGATGTCATGTGCTGGTTTACTTTCCGTGTGTTTTTTCTTCACTGAGCATGCCCAGTCTTGCTCATCAGATTTTTGTCTGCCGAAATCTGTACTGACTGACGGAAAATCGGCCGTTGTGTTGACGGCCAACAAAAATTTTATAGCCTGCACACCAGATTTTATTCGGCCGAAAAGTCGGAGTCGGTTGTCGGAAGCATCATACTAACAAGCCGAAAATCGGCCGATCGGACTTTGGCCGAAAATTCCCGGCCAATAATCGGTGCGTGTGTACGAGGCATTAGGCTCCATTCACACCTGGGCCATTTGAATCCTGGACAGAATGCGGGACACTTTTGCAATGCCATTATTTCTCAATGACACCCTAAACATGGTGCGATTTTGCCGACAAATCACGGAAAAAATGCACAAATAAAATCGCAGGATGCGTCTCACCCAGTAGGAGTTTCGGGAACTTCTTTTGGGCAACACGCATCCTGCAATTTTCCAGCAATTTGTCACGTGATAATCATGGCAAAATTGCATCGCGTTTGGGGTGCCATTGGGAAACAAGGCATCGCAAACTCGTCCTGCATTTTGCCACGATTCTGAATCACGGGAAGAATCATGGCGATTCCGCATGCAATTGAAATCACCCAAGTGTGAATGGAGCCTAATTCTCATGAGTTTTCCTACTGTGCTTGACAGTGGGCTATTGGTGGGTGTGGTACCTCAGGCCTTATTAAGCCTGGCCATACAGTAAACTATTTTCTTATTCAATTTTCTTTAAATTTACCTTCAACTATGTAGTGAAAGGACCTGTCTGATTGCATACACATTGTAAGTGTTTAGGTTTGACCTCCTATTACATAGTTTTGGTAAATCTAAAGGAAAATTGTACTAGAGAATTGTATCATGTGTGGCCAACCGTACAGAGACACAAAGTACTACACCTGTAAAACCTTACTCAACTTAGTTTGCTATATCTCTTCATAGCATAAACGATTACCATTTTATTTTTAAAAAATTATATTTACTTTTTTTAACCACATGATTTTGTGCACAGGGTCTGAAGTGCACACTCACCAGTGACCCGCTCCCGCTGTGATTGGACCCGCCGTTTGTACACAGGAGAGGCGCAAGGGCCGTAAACAAGGTAGACCGAGGTTCTGTCAGAGACAAAGATGGAGCTCTTTTTTTTCTGCTAAACAGAAACACGTATCTCTGTCATTCTCCGGTTAAGCCAACCCCCCACCACACAGTTAGAAAGCACTCCCTAGAAGCACACTTAACCCTTTGATTCCCCCTAAGGTTAACCCCTTCCCTGCCAGTGTCATTAGTACAGAAACAGTGCATATTTCGAGCACTAATCACTGTAATAATGTCCCCAAAAAAAGTGTCAAAAATATCAGTTAGGTGTCAGATTTGTCCGCTGCAATGTTGCAGTCCCTATAAAAAATCACTGATTGCCGCCATTACTTGTAAAAAATAAATAAATAACAATTTCATAAAAATATCCCTTAGTTTGTAGATGCCATAACATTTGCACACACTAATCATTATACACTTATTGGGATTTTTTTTTACCATAAATATATAGCTTAATACATATTGGCCTAAATGAATGAATTCGATTTTTTACATTTTTTATTGGGTATTTTTTTATAGCAGAAAGTAAAAAATATTGTAGTTTTTTTTTTCAAAATTGTGGGTCTTTTTTTGTTTATTAATCGGCAGGTCAGCACTTGCAGGTAGAATCACATATATATACATAATTTTGCCTGCTTGGGCTAAGGGGGGCACTGCGGGATACAGTGGATTGTGGATTCTGGTACTCGGGGTGCGGTGATCGTGTGATCGCTATGCTATGCGATCACATGATCACAGTGCCAACAAAGCTGTTATGAACAAATTCATTCATTATTGGTTAACTAATTACAATACCCACTGTGGTGCAGCGGGGTGTTGCTTATGCTGTGATTGGCCCACAGCTATCACATGGTACCTGGGTCAACCACAGCACCCTGTAGTAGGTGATTAGCTGTAGCCAAACTAGTGATCACAGCTGTCATAAATGGTTCACCCATTCATGACAGTTGAAAGCCTGCTATTACAATGGTGACACTAAACTACTCTGATGAAAGGATGTAAAAACAAAATAGTAAAAATATAAAAAAAAAATTAGAATAAAATGTTTAAAAAAATTGAATAAGAATTATTATTATTTTTTTAAGATTCACCAGTCATTATCCCTAAACACCACCACATCAGTCATATAATGACTCTGTGCTGCGCTTTTGACAGTATGTAAAATAAAATGAATATGAAAAAAAATAAACCTTATCTTAATTTTCAAAAAATTATGACATACAAATTACAACTTCAAAATCTCGTTATGCCTTTTACTAAATGCCTTAGACTGCCGACTTTCCAAAAAGGGGTAATTTGGGGGGTATTTGTACTATCCTGGCATTTTAGGGCCTCAAGAAATGTGATAGGTCATTAGTAGTGTTGAGCGAACACGGACTGTATTATTCGTGTTCGTACCGAATAATTGGATTTTTGTTACCCGAACACGGACCCGAAAACTTTACTGTATGTTCGGGTTTAAAATCCGTGTTCGGTCATTTTATTTCCTGTTTTGTATGTAATGGCGCGCTTTTAATGGCGGGCTTTCAACAGCCAATCAACAAGCGTTTAACTGGTGTGCGCCATCACAGCCATGCCTACTAATGTATTAGTAGCTGTGATTGGCCATCTGAAGCATGTGACTATGTCTTTACAAGTTTGAGAGCCCCAGAGCGCCGCGTCATTCTGCTGTAGTTTAGGGACAGAGCACACATCATACGTGCTGGCTGCTGATTAGGGACAGACAGTGATTCTGTGAAAAATTGTGTCCGAAAAGAATGCAGGGACAGGTCGGAGTGCAGGCAGGAAAAGTTATTAGAGCATTTTAGGGCGAGGCTGGAGATTAGGCAGGGTCAGTCTTCTACATCGATTTTGCTGTGTGGGGGGTGGTGCAGTGAACGATCTTATTGAGCATATTAGGGACAGGCTGGAGATTAGGCAGGGACAGTCTACATCGATTTTGCTGTGTGGGGGGTGGTGCAGTGAACAATCTTTTTGCCCTCACTTGAGCCCACTGAGGAGGAGGAGGAGGAGGGAGAAAAAAATCTATTTTTATCAGTCTGTTGTGTGCAGCATTCAGCTATATTTCACTACAGATTGCTGTTCTAATCTGCTATTAAAAAATTAATTTAAAGGGGAATTTTTTTTAAGAGCACTTGCCATGCTCTTAACTACATTTTGCTGCAATTTGCAGCAGTCTAGCCCTTTCCATTGATGTTTTAGAGCCATTTTAGTGCCTGAAAGTTCGGGTCCTCATTGACTTCAATGGGGTTCGGTGTCCGGGTAAAGTTCGGAAAAAGTCCTGGACACGGACCCGGACTTTTTTTCAAGTTCAGCCGAACCCGCCGAACACGGACATCCAGGTGTCCGCTCAACTCTAGTCATTAGTACATCAGAACTGATCAATTTACAAATACACAGTGTATACCATAGTTTGTAGGTGCTATAGCACTCACACAAACCAATTAACCACTTGCCGACTTCCGACAGTTTATTTTCTGCGGCAGTCTGGCGCTCCTGGGAAAACCGACGTAGGGCTAAGTCGCTCACCCAGGAGCCTGTAGGGGGCGGGCGTGCGCCGCCAGAGGCGCGCTCCTGCCCCTGCTCATTCACGGAATCCCTGCGCGTGTTACCAGCGGCTCCAATGTCCGCCGGCCACTCGCGATCCCGCTCAGGAGAGGGAGAAAGGCAGACGGTTGATGTAAACACAGCCGTCTGTCATTCTCTCTGGTGTAACTGCAGAGACTACATGATCCTGCTATGTAGGATCGTATGTCTCTGTGGTTACATCACAAGCCACGCCACCCCCACAGTTAGAAACACGCCCCTAAGGATACATTTAACTCCTTGATCACCAATAAAGTTAACCCCATTCCCTGCCAGTGTCATTTTTACAGTAACAGTACATATTTATAGCACTGATTACTGTAGTAATGTCACTGGTACCACCAAAAGTATCAAAAATGTCAGTCAGGGGTCCCATCTGTCCGCCGCAATGTCGCATTCCTTCAAAAAAAATCGCAGACAGCCGCCATTACTAGTTAAATAAAAACAATAAAAATAACATAAATCTTTCCCGTAGTTAGTAAATGCAATAACTTTTGCGCAAACCAATCAAAATACGCTTATTGCAATTTTTTTCAAAAAATATGTAGCAGAAAACAAATTGGGCTAAAATGTTAAAAATTTTGATTTTTACATTTTTTTTGGGGAATTTCATATAAAAATATGTGAAAAATATTGTTATTTTTTCAAAATTTACGCTCTTTTTTTGTTTATAGCGCAAAAAATAAAAATCGCACAGGTGATCAAATACCACTAAAAGAAAGCTCTATTTATGGGAAAAAAAGGACGTCAATTTCTTTTAGGTACATCATTGCACAACCGCGCAATTGTATGTTAAAGTCATGCAGTGCCGAATCGCAAAATAGGGCCTGGTCTTTGAGCAGCCAAATCCTCCTGGGCTTAAGTGGTTAAATACACCTATTTGAATTTTTTTTACCATTAGACATTTATCAGAATACATTTTGTCCTGAATTTATAACAACATTGGATTTTATTGGATATTTTTTATGACAGAAAGAAGAACATTTTGGGGTTTTTTTTGCAAAATTTTCGGTCTTTTTTTTTGTATTGCAAAAAACAAAAAAACTAGCGGAGATCAAATGCCACCAAAAGAAAGCTCTATGGCTCGGTTCACACTGGGGCGGCTTCAAAGTCACCAAACTCTGAAGCCGCCCCGTACAGCGTGACTTTAATAGAAGTCAACGCAAGCCACTCTGAAGTAGTGCAGCTTTTAGTTAGCTTTTTCTAAATCGGAGGTACTTGAGTCACCCTCATTAGAATGGTTCCATTGCACTGAATGGAGCACGACTCACTTGACAAGTTGCCCCAGTGATATCTGAGCCTATATGTGTGTAAAAAAAGGATACAAATTTAATTTGTGTACAGTGTTGCATGAGCATGCAATTGCCAATTGAAGTAGCAGAGTGCTGAATAGCAAATAATGCCCTGGTCATGAAGGGGGTAAAACCTTTCAGAGCTCAAGTCATTAAACCAGTCACTTGAAATCTCTACCCGAAAGCCCTTGGGACAGGGTGATAATGCAGGAGTGCTATTGGGAGAGATGAACAGAGCATTGTCACCCTATATCAGGAAGTGCCTGAACAAGGACCTGTATGGACCAGATATTATTTTAATGAAACCTGCAGACTTCAATATAATAAAATGGGTTTTAGTGATTCGGTTTACATATACTTTAACAATGTGCCCTTAAAATAGTCTGTTCATTGTTGTACTGATTGCACTTTAAAATTCATCTTTTTTCAGTAATAACACCCATTACTATAAGGAAAAAGAAAGCGGGGAAGATGAATTTGCAGAATATCTATGTCTATAGAGCTGGAATACTCAGGATATTAAGAGCACAGGATTTTGCACCAGGGTGAAAATTAGGTGAACAACAGAATAGAAATCTCTTACATTGAGGTATCACCTGCATATTGCCTAAGCATCAGTGAACAATACTAACCCATTAATATTTTTGAATAGCAATATGAGACATTAAAAAAAAAACACCCTTCATCCTCCAATGCTATAATAAATATTGCTGATGATATTTTTTTTATCAGAATATTTAGAGAATAAAGAAATTATTCTAAAATGTGTAACTATATATCTTGTTTTCCGTTTTACATTCATTTAACCCTCTAGTGGATGTAATCCACGTTTTTATCACAGAACAGGACAATGCAGATTAAAATAAAATAAAAAAAAATCAAAGTTTGTCATCTTGAAGAGTTAATTCTGAAAGAGAGATGACCTTTATCCTTATATAGTCACTCATTTTTTTATCAAGTCTCTCCAAGGGGACTCATCATATGCAGGACTCTATGAACAGTACTGTCCTTATCACCTTCTTCCAGAAAGTGGCAGAGTAATAGGACTTTGTAAAGCGAAATGAAGCCCAGTCTGATGGCTGCTGATTAAAAATTGACTCTGCCACATCAAAGAAGAGTTGAAGGTGAAAATGATGATCACTTCTCTCTCCCAGGGATCCTGCACTATTTCTTTTATTCAACCTTGAAAGGTTCTTTCTGAATAAGATAATATCCCTTGAGTCTATTCTAGCCAGGCAGCATGAAAAAATGTAGATCAGTATGTCTATTTTTTATAGAAAAATATGGGATTTTGTTAATGACAGGGCACTTTAAAGTGGTAGTTTGTATGTGTTAAGTGCTGATAAATTAATTTTAAAATGATGTTTAAGCTATGAAGATTAACTCATTTGATTCTGAGGATATTAATTGGAGGCACACATCTGCCAAAGGCATTGCATTATTTTTCAGACCTTGCAGTGTCTGATTTGTCTTATGGTCAGTGTATCGTATTATTCTGTTTTTTTTTTTTATTTGTCAGTAAGCCGCTGATATGTGTACCAAAACTGGCATTAGGTTTTTTTTTTTTTTAAACACTGCCATGCAGCAAATGTTGGCTCATTACATAGTTAAGGTATAACCTGTCAGCAATTGGAAATACACGCGGGTTGTATTATGCTTGCCGATGTACCAGTAGACCCCTTCCTTCTGTCCTTGATGTGTTTTTTTTTAATGTCTTGGTCAGATTTAAAAAATGCACGACAGAACCTTGATAGCAGCTACAGCTGACCTTCATCTGAAAATACTAGTTGACTGGCTGTTATATTGATCCTTCTGTGTCACTTAACCACTTCTGGACCAGATTTTTCCCCCTTAATGACCAGTGTGATTCGGCACTGCGTTACTTTAACTGACAATTGCGCAGTCGTGCGATGCTGTACCCAAACAAAAAAAAGTGATGTCCTTTTTTTGCCACAAATAGAGTTTTCTTTTGGTGGTATTTGATCACCTTTGCGGTTTTTATTTTTTGCACTATAAACAAAAAAAATATGCAACAATTTTGAAAAAAAAAAAAAAAACAACAATATTTTTCACTTTCTGTTATATAACACTCCCAATAAAAAAAAATTAAAATCACATTTTTTCATTATTTTAGGCCAATTTGTATTCTGCTACTTATTTTTGATTAAAAAAAAATCCCAATAAGTGTATTTTGATTGGTTTGCAAAAGTTATCGCGCCTACAAACTAGGGGAAAGATTTATGTAATTTTTATTTATGTATTTATTTTTTACTAATAATGGTGGCGATCAGTGATTTTTAGCAGGACTGCGACATTGTGGTTGACAGATCGGACACCTAACTGACATTTTTGACACTTTTGGGGGGACCAGCGACATTACTATAGTAATCAGTGCTAAAAATATGCACTGTTACTGTAATAATGCGACAATGCAGCGGACAGATCGGACACCTAACTGACATTTTTGGGGGGACCAGTGACATTACTACAGCAATCAGTGCTAAACATATGCACTGTTACTGTACTAATGACACTGGCAGGGAAGGGGTTAACACCAGGGGCGATCAAAGGATTTAATGTATTTCTAGGGGTGTTTTCTAACTGTGGGGGGGATGGGCTTATGGAATCATTTCAGGGACCTGTGTTCCTAAATAGGAGGAACACAGGAGCTCTGCATTGATTCCTGAGAGAACAACGGTCTGCTGTGTTTACAACAGCAGACCTCCATTCTGTCTCCATGGGAAGCGATCACGGGTGCCCGGCAGCAAGCGCGGCTGCTGCGCCGCAGATCAGCTTCCACGCTGGCGAAAGGGTGGGTTGTTTCGCGCAAGTGGTTATACAAGAATTCCAAGTATGGCGTTTTTTACATAGTTACATTTGTCCAACTTGGACAAGTGTAACTATGGATATACCATACCAGTGGGATTCCTCTAGAACATGCGTCTATAAACTATGGCCCTCCAGTTGTTCAGGAACTACAATTTCCATCATACCTAGTCATGTCTGTGAATGTCAGAGTATTACAATGCCTCATGGGATGTGTAGTTCTGCAACAGCTGGAGGGCCATAGTTTGAGGTTCCCTGCTCTAGAAGCTGGAAATCAATGAAGTAGACACGTAGGTATGCATAGCCTACAGTGTGCACCCCAAATCTCAAACACACATGCCTTTCTCTGCAGCCTCAGCTGCACGGGGCAGTGAATGAATGGGAAGTGCTCTGTGCTGAGCAATAATTAAAGCATGAATAGTGTGGCACTAAATCCAAAATAATATAGAAAGCTCTGTGATAATCAATATATGAAAATATAAATAAAAATAAAAACACTAACCATAAATAAAATAAAATAAAAAAGCACTAAATAACATGCATATGTGAAAATGTGAATAATTGTATGTATGTATCCAATATTATGACTCAATATAAACAATCAATCCCTATCAGCCCCATTGGGCAGTGCATCCGGAGTCCAGTGCTGTGCAAATCACACAAGAGTAAAAATAGTTCTTTAAATAAACGGTGAAGAATTATTTCTCCAAAAAAAAGTTACATTCATAATTCCATGCAATCCAGTGTGTCTTCCATGTGCTCCCACTGTGTGCAATGGCTGCTCACCTTAAGACTCAATGTAACTCGCTTTTATTTAACCACTTCTGGACCGGAAGATTTTCCCTCTTAATGACCAGGCCATTTTTTGTGATTTGGCACTGTGTTACTTTAACGGACAATTGCGCGGTCGTGGGTTGCTGTACACAGATAAAATTGATGTCTTTTTTTCCCCACAAATAGAGCTTTCTTTTGGTGGTATTTGATCATCTGTGCAATTTTTATTTCTTGCGCTATAAACAAAACGAGTGACAATTCAGAAAAAGAAAACCAATGTTTTTCACATTCTGCTATATAACATTCCCCCCAAAAAAAATTAAAAATCAAATTTTAGGCCAATTTGTATTCTGCTACGTATTTTTGGGGCAGGAGCGTGCCACCGCCGGCTTGCTCTCGCCTCCCAGCACCACTCTCGTGAACCAGTGCACAGTACCTCTATGTCGATTCGCGCAGCGGAGCCAGCCTGCCGCAGTAAAAAATAATGTAGATGGCGGGAATCCCCCCCCCCCCACCCCACAATCCTTCCATGACCTTACGACCTTATATTTTGACAGCAGGAATCTCCTGTGTAAGAATACAGTACGATTGGCTGAAGCCATGGATCATTAAATGTAGAATAGTTGATCTAGCGATAGACTTCTGTCAAATGGGGATGGACACACATCAAAAGTCCCTGCTGAATACGTTGAATTTCAATTCATCTATTGCTAGCTTTAGACTTGTGGGCAGGCTCAAACCAGTTGGCAGACCTTATTCATTAGACCCAAGTGTATAAAACAAATTTCTCTGGAACTCAGCATAGCTGGCCTGTAAAAGAGACTTTTTTAAAAGAGCTTTTCTGATGTTTAGATGCAAAACCGAGGTCTCAACTTCATGTATTTGCAAATATTGTTTATAGTATTTGTAAGCTTTACAACACACTGCCAAGATGACTCTAAGGTCCCTTTCATACTTGGAGTCCATCTGCGTTTTTTCTCAGCGGAGGATTGATCCGCCAATCTCCCGCTGAGCAAGCGGATGGCAGCTCTGTCTCCGCGCTTTGTGCGGAGACAGAGCTGTCTGGTCCCCGCTGTTCTCTATGGGGGAATCGGATGAGAAAGGACCGCCTGTCCGTTCTCATCCTATCCGATCCGATCCGCCAGACGTGACTCCGCTGACATCCGATGCTCCATAGAGATGCATGGGGCATCTGTTCAGATCCGCCTAAAAAACTGACAGGCGGATCTGAACGGTCCGCAAGTGGGAAAGGGGCCTTAAGGTTTGGACCTAATGTCTATGCTGACAGTGGGATGTATGGATCATTTAATAAATTAAAGGGAAGTCAATACCATAAATCTGCAGACTCATTTAGGGCAGTTGAAGACCCTTTGTGTGTTTATATTATACATCTTCATTTTATTACATTATCAAGCCTTGCAGGTTTTTGGCAGGCAGGCTAAGCACGTTATTTGGGAATAGTTTACATATTTACTTGAGCTGTGCTCTTCCCATGTGATCCCCACTTCAATCTTAAATCTAAATTAAAATGGTTGCCTTTTTCCTCCTTTTTGTACCATAGACCAACAGAAGACCTACCTTATAAAACCGCATAAAAATTATTCAATGTTCAGTAATCATATTTTCCACAGTTATGTGATTGTATTTACTTAAATCATCCTGATGAATAATACTGACATGCAGAGACAATAGGCAGTCCTATTGTTCTGTTTGTTTCACTGTCTGAATGACTATCAGGAATGAGGCAGTATTCAGAAATATTGAATATCCAGTACTATAGGCAGCTCTAGAAGAGTGATTCTCTTTTCTCCCTATGGCAGGATCGCCACTGCTAAAAGCAAAATTATACTTTTAAGATGTAGGTTCACATATTATATCCAGGCAAACTTGTCTGCAAATATAAATGTTTATTTTTTTCCTTTTTCTTTACCGCAGGTAAGAGCTGAGCTGGGATTCTTCATTGTCATCCACTTCAGATTTCCTGCGTGGTATCTGGTAAAGATTTCTGTTGATGTCTTATAACATGGGAGTAGTTATATCAAAGAACTTATCCCTGGGCTCCCTTTAGAGGTGCATGCTTCTGGCTGTACTAGAGCTCCTAGTTCAGTATTTTCCCTGTAAGTTTGAAATAAAGGCTTAGGGGTTTGTCTGGTTTACAATTAGCTTGACTCACAGTACAGGGCTTCTCTTTTCTTTGATTATCTTCTGTTATACAATTCTTAAAGTGTCATTGTATACAAAAAGCATCTGTGAATGCAATGAAAACAAGGATTGCCTTCAAAACTCTTCACAAATCAAGGGTGATCAGATATAGGCACCAAAGAAAACACTGTGATGGCTGAGTATTGGTGAAAAGGTAGCAATTCATTTATTAAGGCACTTATGCCTGGTGAAGGAACTGTGAACATAAATAGACACAATACATAATAAAACATTAAAACCATGTACATACAATGGATTGCACCATCACAGACCACATTAAGAAAATTGTTGTATGCTAAGATGGTTCAGGGATAAATCAGAGATGCTGAACCCAACCCATGGATGAGGGTATAGACTGCCTACAAAGTTCATAAAGATAACCACAGGTGTGCCTGTGTGAAAGAAAAAAAGGGGTTGTTGGAAAAAATAACAAGACTGTAGCAAAAACCTGCAGGAAGAAGATTGAGAGGAAAAGTCCACTTGATCAATTTCCGATCCTGAATTAGAGGGTTGGGTTGGTGCTGTTATCAATGTTGTAAAGAAGAGGAATTTTCCCAGGTGGATGGTATAGGCACCAATAGAAAATGCAGTCCCTGATGATATGAACCGGCCAAAGACAGGTAATGTTTCCTCCTTGATTAACGTGAGCACTGTTTGTGGAGTTACAGGCTATCCGCTTGGTGGTTGTGTGTCCTGCCCCAGTGATAGCGGGGGAAGAATGCGGGTAGGTCCTCCGTGCTGACTTATAGAAGGGGTTATATACCATGCGGTAATCAGGCCAATTTTAAAATAGTTCCTACCTCTGTGTGTGGAGCAGCGGTATCCCGGCGGCTCGTACAGACTGCTATGCGGCGTGGTCCCGTTCAGTGCTTGCTCCAGCCTCGTTGCCGAGTAGTGACGAGCTGGTCCAAGGTGGCCGGCCCTACGTCACATCCGGTAGTGGCGAGCAGCGGAAACAAGGGAACCGTAGCTGAGCCAAGGCTGCGGGGATCGCTTGGACACTTAGGGGAGGTGGGTCCGGGTGGCACAATCCGATTGTAAAGCTTTCTGACGCGTTTCACCGACCTTACGTCGGTTTCATCGGAGCTAATTGATGGGGGGTCATGGATTCCTTTATATAATGAACAATAATTGAATGATCAAACACAGATGTGTAAAACCAGACAAAAAGCCTTTAAGGTGTACAACCATTGTTTGGCCACCAGATGTCAGTGTGCAATTTGCATACTACAAAGGAAGCCATGTAATTCCCCCTCACGTTATGGTACAGAATACATCTCACTGGCTACTAATGCTAAACCACCATAACTCAAGATACTGCTCATTGAAAAAAAGGGGGGTAAACACGAGCTATCAGACATGGTGGAGCATAGCTGCTCAAATGGATGTAAACAATTATGATTAAAAATAAAAGTGTAAAATTAATAATGTAAAAATTAAGGGTCTCAAAAGACCCGCTATGCCTAAAGAAGCATAGGGGTGCTAATAGACAGACATCATATAAAATGTGCAAACAGAGTCAGACTTAGAGGCTGTAGAACCTTAAAGATACACAGTGCTGATTGGTGACATATAATTAATAATAAACAAAGGCACTGAATTATATATCCAGCAATTGATTTGGTAATAAATACCATATCAACAAACAAACCCAAATATCATACTAGAAAGATTCCAAGGGGTAAGTATACCATATAGCCCAAATGATTAAAGTGTCATTGTAGGCTTGATAAGAAACCTAAACTGCCAGTAAAATTGTTACATTGGTGCATCCAGGTGCTTACATGCACAATAAGGTTGGTTGCATAGTGTCCTGGTCCCCTAAATAGTTGACTTTAGGAGTACAGTGACCAGATATCAGATCGAGCCATGGCCCACCTATTGCTGCTCTCTTTGGCTCCTCTGTTGGTCATGGTCAGGGAGGCTGCTTATCAAGCTTTGTGGCAAATAGTAAAGCAAAGGAGCAAGGGAAGGGTTGGGCACATATGATCATAAAAACTCTTTCACTCTGTTCACTAGTTGAATAATAGAGCAGGTTTGCTAACTCACGGGTTTGCTTGAAATATATCAGGTATATTATACTTGGCACTTTCAATTACAAACGTATACTCCTCAGATTCAGTAAGCACTGGAAACATCAAACCTGCATCACTGAAGAGCTATATGCATGTGGTACAGCCTCCCGATCATCAGTTATCCAGGTAATCACCAGTAGTAGCAGAAATTATTCCGCACTGTTTTTCCTTCTTCTTACTCTTTGAACATTCCCAAGCTCCATGCCGGTTAAGACAGATGGGATTTCAACTTAAATTCTTCTGCCGTTGGACCTTATACTTTCTTCTCATCACCCTTAGGAAAACCTCCCCGGGTATTCCAGGCAGGAACTTGATACACAGTCGCAAAGTTCTGCAGATCAGGAAACCATGCACCAGGAAGAATTCTCAAAGACTGCAGATTATAACCAATGGTGTAGACCAGGGAACAACCAAGGAGATGAGCTGTGTCTTGATTCCTGAATTCTTGATGACATGATTGTGTTAATCAGTTGGTAGAAGTTGCAGATGGATAGTGGGAGCACAGTCATGGATAGCCAATAGACTAATGCAAATATGAGGTCAGGGGTAGTCATCATCCTGGGTGGGTTAGCAGGTGCTCTTTAGTCTGGGATAATGTTGTAAGTACAACATGTATGGTCATCAGTATGAGGGGGAGTCATGAGGGGTCATCGGCATACACATCAACATTTGAAGTTAAGTATAAGGGAAAGAAATTGCCCTGTTAGAGATAAGCTAACTTGTGAGACTTCTATGTTTGAAAGATATAGCCTCATTAAACAGAGACAATACTAGTCACTTGAAATTAAAATCCACCTTTCAATTAAAAAAAGAAATGCTATCCTATATGTATCCCATTTTCAAACTTCTCCGTTAAATGTACAGTATACCTTATTTAAATTGCTTTAAATGCCATTTTATTTTCCCACTTATGCCCCAGGACTTTTTCCCCTTCTAAATTTACTTGAGTTCCAGTACATTTTCTTGTTTCAGTGATGTTTTGATTTGGCACATTATAAATTTTAGTATTTGTAGTCTATCCTACTGTGTTTTACATTGTTTATTTTATTTTTTTTTTGGGGGGGGGGGGGCAGGCGGTAGCAGACTGGATACATATTTTTTTTATTTCCTTGGAATTTAATGAGATATAATTGTGTAAAATTTATAAAAAATGCATATTTCTGTAATTTTTCCAAATGCAACTTTTATGTATTGTTTGCACTTCCATATATTTCCTCTAAAATGTAATCAGCAAAGTCTGCAGATTAAAATATTACATTAGTAAGTCATTATGTAACACGGTGGAATATTATAACTCAAAGTAAATATATGTACTTTATTCCTCTTCTCTTTCAATGCTACACTGTGACGGTGCAGGGGAAAAATTATTTTTACCTTTGTTAAACCTTTTTAACACTTTTTTTTCTATAAGGGTGGTCTGGATTTGGCCAGTGGAGACCTGATCCAAACCACCACTGCAGCTGTGCAGCAACAGATCATTTAAAGTGATCTACTTCTGCAGACAATAATCCAGCAATAGATCACTTCCAATGTAAACACATTGATCTGCTACAAGCGCTCCTGCAGAGCACTCTGTAGCAGCTAATTAATAATTGGGGCAGTTATCATCTTTGTAATTGTTGCTTGGGCCTACAGTTTAATGTAGAATTGAGAACGATACTCAAATTTACAACTTTCATTAAGGAAAGGGCAGATTCTATATAATTAAGGGTATAGTAGAAGTGTTGATGCATATGGCAGTTGAGAATGTAGCTACCGTGCAGCTGGTATAAATTTAATGTTTGCCTTGTTAAAAGATTAAAAAAAGGAAAACTAAAAGTCTGTAAGATCATACTGTTCTTCTGCAGATGGTAATCAATTTTACTTACATATCATCATTCTTTGAAATATGCATGTCGTTCACAGTCATGAAACACTTATCTTCATGCATTTTAATTAGTACATTAACAGAAGTGCTGGCTTATTAAAAACCAGATTATTAGAAGATAAAACAGTGAATTACTGGTACATTGGGTGGGAGATAATCTTTTCCTGGGGGCATGATTTATTAATTTGGTTAAATAATTTGAATGCATGTATGGAATTTTCTATACTGTGTTTTTACAGTGGGCTAAAACCAATAGTCAGGTTTTGGGTGGTAAAAGTAAAGAGTTTTCATTTAAAAAAAACAAACCTCTCTGTGTGCTGGATTGAATAGGATTATCAGAAAAGAAAATCAAATTCTGTTTCTATTTAATAAACAAAAAATGCAAACAAAACTTAACAGTAGCCTATGTCTTTATTTTAATGATTTACCTTTTTTTAATAGCTTTATTTCATGACATAAGGAATTGGGATTCTTTTGAAAGGACTGGTCAAAAAAAACCTAACTCCAACTTCAGTAGAGTGGGGTTATGTTTTACTGTTGTTTGTATCTACCTTTTCAATGAGGTTTAAAATGCTGTCTCCACAGTAGATATTTCTTTGTTGCACTGATTTCCTTTTTTATAATTATAGTACAATATGAATTGTGACTCTGTAGGCTGATCAAAACCCAACTCCAATGCAAACTCCAACTTCAATAGAGTGAGGTTAGGTTTTACAGCTGTTTATATCCACATTGTCAGTAGGATCCTAAATGCTGTCTCCACAGAGGATATTTCTTTGTTGCAGACCTGTCCCCCAATAAATTGAGGGAAAATTCCCCTTATGGGGATGCAGACAATGATTAAATCTTGAATATAAGACATGTCGGTGTATTTTGGGTGTTCAGAGCTGACCTCTTTCATCAGACTCATGCAAACAGACATCTGAGGCTATACAACCATAAATTCAACTGTATTTGACAAAAGACAAACCTACTGTCTAGGCTAGAACCAGTGGCTGAGGCTTGTCTACATTTAGGGTCATACATGCTATGCATGTCTGCGTTCAGTACTAACACCGTGGTCATGCGGTCACGAAGGTTGCATATGTCACACGCCAGACCCGGAAGTTCCGCCAAATAGGTACCGAGCGGCGATCTGTAAGAACGGGGAACGGCTGCAGGACACAGGTCTACCTTCTATTCTACGCTTGTATGTTTAGAATCTTTGTAAGTGCATAACCAGACAGGGGCCTGTCTGCTTGGGGAAATAAAGTTTAAGTTACGCAGTATCACGCTATGTGACCTCATTACTGTTTCATGCACTACGGTATGCCAATTGGTCTAATGTGAGGAGAGTATCCTATCCAGTGGTCGCTAGGCTTTGGAAATACATCAGGGTATTGGCAGTAAAGTCTATCCTATATCCAGAGTCTAGAGGGGATCGGAGGGTCTGGTGGCTCCCAACCTATAACGGCATTATTTGGGCTTGCATATATCGCCTTTCCGGTGAGTTCACAACCAAGGGGTGTGCACAGGGGTGAGGTGGAGGTTCCTTCCTACTTAGTGCGGTGAACACTCATCAATTAAGGATTTACATTGTTTTGGACTGTCACCTTTGGTGGATATTTGGACTCAGTGCATGAACTTTACTTTTCACCCATTGCAGAGTTTTATATAATATTTAGTTCCTTTATATGCATATATGAGGTGATACACTTTGTATGTGTTGACAAGGTTTAGTAGCGCTGCTAGTGTGACATCTATGGTGTAGCTGTATGCTTTATCACCTAGTGTATACACCCTGTCTATAACTAACATCTATCCACTGATTTCTATGGGAAACTATTTATAGCACCTGTAGCACCCGGGAGGAGAATGATGCCAATTAGCTGCAATTGCTGCTATGTATATAAGAATACAATGTCCTGTTAGATGGGATTCCTCCATCTTCCTCATTTGTAGAGCTGGATGAATATGTTAGTTTTGGGTAATGAAAAAAGTTAAAACTAGCCATAGATGTTTTTTTTCTTTTTTTTTTACGTTCAGCCAGTGGGTTGGATTCTCCACCCACACCATCGAGATTAATAGAAAAACCTTCCTTGCTGGGACATTTATTCTGACAGCTGGACTCTTTGCTGTCAGAATACACTGATAAGGGACTGCTGCCAATTGGCTGCAACTGGCTGTTTGAGAAAAAAATTCCAGCTCCTGTTCTACAGAAGTCCCTGCTGAACCGGATGAATTTGAATCAATCTATGGCCAGATTAGTATATGCCCAACCTAAGAGGGGATTTCCCATAACTTTTTAGAGATTTTCTCTCCCTACCTGTTGTGTTTTCAGGATAGGAAGTGAAAAGAAATCTCCCCATCAGGACAGGGGAAAAAAAAACAAAACATCAAGGATTTTTAGCTCAGGACTAATCTGTCTAAAACTGTAAACATGGTTAAAGTAGAGTTACAGGCATTTTTAAACATCCCCCCATGTTCGCACTCACTTCCTGTAATCTGATTGCCTTTTTTCCCCCCAGCAGTACAGATACCTTTATTGTGGTTTTAATCCTCCACTTCTGCAGTACCTCGCCGCGGGGAGGTACATCATGTCCGTCCGCCCGCCCATTGTTTCCTGCGATATGAGTGTCATCAATCTCAGGATTCAATGGGCATCCTCTGCTTGTAGCATCACCGTGCCACGCTTTGCACGATATGCGCATGTGCAAAATCGGAAGGTGCTAGCTGGGTAGCCAGCAACACCGTATCCCCAAAGGAGACACCAGCGGGCTTCAGAAGATGGGAGCACGCTCAGTGGGGACTGCAAAGTACACAAAAAGAAAACACATTTATAAAACCAACATTAACTACTAATGATGTTTGATATAAGATTAGGTGCAAACAATACAAGGGTATTTAAAAAAAAAAAAAAAAAGACTGCTGGAACTCTGGAACATACTGAATATATAAATAACTACAAGATGCTGTTATCAGATTGCATTCAGGTAATGAAGCTGCTTGCATTTTAAACAATACCTCTAATGAAGTATTAATGAAAACAGAGTTGCAAGAAATAATTAATTTTACCTATTTTATGATCATGTTTTTTTTTTTAAATTAAAAATATTGATTCATATAATGCAAACAACTTCCACATTGCTGAACAGAATTATGGCATACAGGGGGCCATAAAGTTATCTTTAAAACATACAGATATATATACAACGAAGAATGACAGCCCTTCCCAAACAAGCTTACAGTTTGTCAATAAAAATGGCATTGTGAGTGATTATTACTATATATTTGTCTAATAATACAGGATTTATTGATCATACAAATATATATATATATATATGTATGTGTATATATATATATATATATATATATATATAAAAGTAAAGTGTTCATAAGAACAAAAGCATAATTTTCTATTAATACAGCTTCAAGTTGCCATAGAAACATTTAAAGCATGTACTATGTTTGTAAAAACAAAATGATGATAAAATATAAAATTCAAGTAAGGTGAAGGTGATTTCTTTGTCTAGTGAAGTGAAAAACTGTGAGAGCTTTCAAGTCTGTAAACTTTTTTCTTCAGGCATGATATACTTAGGAAGCTGAAATCAGTCATTTTTATATACTCTTGGGTATACTATGTCACATATACAATTAGTGTCTCTCACAGTTATGTGAAGTGCAAATGCAAATACTGTATATTCACCTCTATCGGTTAACATTTCAAGGAGACTCAGACTAATGTTCAATGCTTCTTTATTAGGAGTTTCCAAGTACCAAAGAAATCTATAGAGAATACTTGAAATACATGAAAAATACTTTTATGCAATACTTTTTTTTTTTTTTACTAATTAGTCTGGGTTAAAGAATATGTTACCCCAACATTTCATATTCCTGATATGTGTATATTGTACCATGTACTTGTCTTAAAGCATCCTCTTCTCTTTGTATTTCTTCATTTATATAAAATACCTGGTGATCCTGCAAGTCCCCCATTTTACTGTTTCAAACTGACCACACTAGGTATTGAAAAATGTTCATCCTAGTGTAGCCAGTGTTCTGTTACACACACCCACACACACACACACACACACACACACACACACTATAGTGACAAAAGTATTTTGGAGATGGATTTTTTTTTCTTTTAAATTAGTATCAGTGTCAGTTAATATTAGCGTCAGTGTGTTTTAGGTAGGATAAAAAGAGCAAAATACGCACTACTGTTTTTGGGCTGTACTACAGGTACAAACAACAACAAACATACACATGTGTGGTATCACTGCGATCGTCAGGAGCAGGCAAACTTAATTTAGGTTGTCTTTTTGGAGAAAGATTATGGAAATAGCAAGAAATATACGGCTAAATTAAAAAAAAATTATGTTTTTTAGTTGTGATGATATGTACAGTTTTACTAACACAAAGTTGCAAAATTGTGCTGAGACATTAAGATTTGATTTACCCTTAGGCATGCATGTAGGGCCTAATGTGCTAAAAAGGATATCACATTTCTTTTTTTCTTTTTTTTGGGGGGGGGGAGTTGTAGTGAGGGATGTGTTAGAATTTTATTTTTTGGGTGATCACTGTTATATCCCTGGGAGATGGTTACAGCCTCACAATTCTCCAGGGATAGGATGTGCTACAGAACTCTTTTATTACTGTGTTCGTGCTTTTCTGCCATTCGGGAGCAGAGACAAAAAGAATTTGCCTGCACACCACCACCGGTCCAACAATATTTATTGAAGACTGTACAAGTCCTGCCACCAGAGCGCCTACAATAAATGCAGGTTTATGCATTTCACACAGACATTGTGCTTCCTTAAAACCTCAGGAGCAGCACTGTATTTATATCAATGATTGCAAGGCTTCTTTTGATTGGCTGAGGCGGCGCTCATGACATTGATAAAAATGTAACGTTTGTCCTGAATAACAGAAGCACTAAGCCCAAGTATCTTTATAACTGTTGATAATATATCAGCGGATGTGACGTCGTGCCATCAGGACCAACCCCCAGAAGACATCACGTATCACGAAACATGTAGGGTATGGTTTTCTGGCGGCGACGACATCACGCCTCTCGGCTCCCAGTGGGGGTTTACCCGCCCTGTCTCCACCCAGAAGCTGGGAGATACTGGATAGTAACCCTGCAGGAACGCCGCAGCATTTGCTTTGTGCTGTATCTTGAATGACGGTTTTGACTACATTACATGTGAGTGCTTCACTTCTCTTTATCCATTAAAGTTTAACTTTTAATGCACTATGGGAGCATTTATCTTTTATTTCCCATGAACACTGAGGGGGATGATAACCATGGAGCTGATACCCTATGACTGATCAGGTTGTCCGGTTCCAACTGATGGTTTCAGTCCTTGGATGCAGTGATTTTCCCTGGATCATTTGAGTGTTGCTCTGACGTTTTCGACCACCTATAATCTAGTGATCATTTGGATCTGGTAAGGGGATTACCTTATCACATTGGGTGTACATCCCTCCTTTGAAATCACCAGTCACCTTTCTACCTGTGTGTGGCTTTTTCTTGGGAACTTTGGTGTCATCTATTATTCCCACCTGGATTCAATTGCCTATATATAGACTTTCTTTGCATTTTTCTATTTCTATTTGCGCTGCACTATTTTGTTTGATAATATATGTAACTAATGCTGCTACAGTCTATTACAGCACACCCAGCGACCACATCATTCCGAAATGAAAATAGTTTGTTTGGGACAGCTTGTCCCAAACAAACTATCAAAAATGACATTTAAGCTGAAAGTTAGCTAAAAAATGATCTTCTCTATGGCTTTAATAACCTAACTTACCTGTATTAAAGTATGCTTCATGTTCTGCAGGCAGCTGAATTTGTGGAATTTTTCTATGCAGTAATGACAGGTAATCTTCCTTTTGCAAAACCTCTGACCCTAAAGGAGTCAATAGCTCAAGTTTTCAGTAAAACTGCAGTGCACAAGCTCCCGACAGGGACCTGCCCCCCCCCCCCTCTTCCCCATTGAGAAAGACCATTTCATAGTGTACACTGCATGTAACACAATCTGAGAATGGGAGAGAGTGTGATTGGTCACATGATTCTGCCCCCCATGTTTATGTCTTTAAAAAAAAGAAAATGTTTGTAGGTAATTCATTCTAAATTTTTATTGCTCTTATAGATGTGTATTCTATGAGAATAAAGTCTGTCTCATTAGAAAAGGAGCCAAACTAAACTAACAGAAATGAAAATGTCTCCTTTCGTCTGTTTTGAATTCACCTCTTATAACCCCATGCTCAGCATAAATATATGAAACTATGAAAATCATTTTATGATTTCAGAAGTCTCGGCTGTATGAGAAGCTTAAAATTTATCTTGCTACCAAATGAAAGAATGTCTCATGAATGCTTCAATGACTCCTATAATAACAAGGATCGGCTTGCTTTGTCAGTAGGGCAGAAAAGTACAGCAAGCTAAGACAAACATACAGAAGTTGTATACACAATATAAAATAGCAATACGTGCATTTGATATCCCACGACAAAAAGCGCAGTGCGTTAACTATGTACAAGTCTGTCAAAGTTATTAAAAAGAAAAAAAAAGATGTCGGAAGTATAATTTTTCAAAGGAAAAATGTCAATTTTGATAATCAGAACACGGAGTACAGAAGTCTGAGCCTCTCGTTTAGATCCTGGACTTTTTCCTTTAAGATGTTTTGATTGGCAAAAGAGCTGATGGACTAAATGTTTTAAAGAGAAAATTAAAAGACACTTGATAGGAGACATGCTGAATTGTGGGCTATGAAATTAGGCCAGGTTGCATATTTATATATGTTCAGCAAGGAAAAGCCAAATTGTGGATTTGTCAGTTTTCCAAGCTTTGTCTTGGGGGAGTGAACAGTACAAGGGATTCTTGGTGGTCCACAAATGGCATCTTGTTTCATTTGAAGGAGAAATTATTACGTTCCTTTTTTTTGTGTATATTTTATTTTAAATTACAACCAACAGAAAGCCTATTAAATGTGATCTATAGCACAACATACTCCTTTGCTAAACTTTTTCGTCTGTATTTTCGGTAGCATTTAGATATGAGAGATGTTGAAATATATTTAGATAAAATGTTCGGACGTGAAAGCAAATTAAAGTTACAATAAACAGAGAGGGATAGGATTACAAGGAGATAGAGGGCAACAGAAAATAATCTCAGTAAAGCCAATATTTTATTTAATTTGAAAAAAAAAGGAAAATATAACAGAACAAATGAAAGCGTACTTTTTCAATATGTACTAATTCCATTGGGATTTCTCAAACACAGTAATATTTGACCTTGGGAGATATAAGTTAGATGAGGACAAGCAAGCAAAGTCTTCATCTTTGGTTCATTGCTTAGAATTATTCTGTGATTACTATAAAGGATACTTAGCAATACTCGCATTGATGTTTCTACAGCCAGGACTTATGATGCCCCACTGAAAAGGTATCATAACTCCTCCTCCTGCCTTCAGTAAAGGCTGGAACTGCCAAAATAGTTCTTCAACACTCTGAGTCTACATGGAAGGTAGGTGGCAACAGCAAAGGAAATGAAAGGGGATTTGGTGAGAAGAGCGAAGAAAGTTTAAAGCAACACCTATGATGATTTGCCCAACATACCACACAGGTGATTGCATGGTTCCTAACGGAAGTGGTGATGCCATTCCTAAGAAAACCCAGTGGTGTGCATTGGCTTAACATAGCCCTGTTATTTACATATGAACTTTCACAGTTTTCTGCCTTCAGAACTAACCTCTGCCACTGTCTGCAGCTGTTCATGCAGCTCTGTCTCTGCAGGATTTGCTGTTTAGCTCCTGAGTTCTGTACTCGATTTCTGTTTATTTGGGGAACAGCTTTATTTGGGCAACAGCTCAAGTCTGTTTAGGCATTTTCACAACCCCCTTGCTGGTTTCTAATGAAAAGTACTGCTGGTCACTTCCCCTAAGGTCATAAATGGAAAAGCTTTTTAAACTCCCGAAGTGCACTTGAGAATGGCCCTAAGCAAAGTTCTCTGAGTATCTGTTTACAGGCTCATGTACCCATAATTTATTTTCCAGTTCAGATACCCATTTAAAACGTTGCCTGTTTCTGAACTATCCTTGTTATCCATCTGCCCTGGCCTTTTTCCTGATTAACCAAGTTGATATTCTACAATGCTCAATTTTTGCTTGCAATCAGCTGTTGCCACTTATAAGTATAAACTAAACCTGGGAGCTGTCTGCAGCAAAGCCTATCATCACTTGGGGGTTGCTCTAGTGAACAAACGGCAGGTCCTTAGCCTATTTACACAGATGGATTAATTTACTAAAGGTAAATAGGCTTTTCACATTGAAAAGGGAAGATTCTCTTTATAATGGTATTTTCAGCAGAACGTAATGACTGTGGTGGGATTTCACTTTGCAAAAAAATACCCAATAATGTACAAGGAATAAAAAAAGCAGCCTTTTTGGTTGCACATGATTGGATGATGAAAGTCAGCAGATCTTCGCCTTATTCACTAAGCTTTTAGGAAAACTCCCTTGCAGAGTGAAACTTTTCTTGTAAAGTGAACAGACCATTTTCCTTTAGTAAATCAACCCCAGAGGGTTCATTGCCTCGGGCTGAATGAACATTCAAATGTTTATATGTTCTTGTAAGCATCATCTTAGCAATCACTGAGGTTTTAAGCCAGCAATTGACCTCTGCTGGTGCAGACACTGTGGGGCAATTCAATCTCAAAATTCACAGCAGAATCACTGAAGTCGTTCAAGTTGGCTCTCAGTATGCTCAGATCACCCTGCACCCTCTCCCAGATTACCTGCTCTGTAAAGATAAGATGGCTGAAAGGCAGCTGAGTAACAGTTAGGAGAGAGGAACAGAAGGAGCCGAGCTGCTGAGAGAAAGACTTCAGTGTTTGTGTTGTGGAATTTGAAGATGAATTGCTCTAGGGTACCTGTAGCTTAATGAGTCAATGAAGGCTTATTTTAAATTGTATTTACTTCTTGGTAAGAATATGTAAATACTTGAATGCCTATAGCCTACAGCATAATTGAAACATTTATATATTTACTGATTTACCTAACAAACTGTATATTCAGGCAGGCAACTGCTATTTCCTGCAGCTTTTAATGTCACCTCTTCACATCCAACCTTGCACAAGGGTCTCTTCACTCCAGTGAGTGGCAATGCTGAATCAGGGAGTAGCAGAGTGGTCTTCATAGCTGTGAAATGTGGCAGATGTGTGTAAGTCACAGGACTGGCTGAACAGAATTGCAAGCCTATATGTATTAGATTTTCTTAAGCTGTTCCACTAAAAAAAAAAAAAAAAAATTAAATTGTCAATTTTTATATACTTTAATATTTTACAAACTGATCCTTATGAAGTGAAGGTATACCTCAGCTTCATACTTGCTTTTTTAGTGGTTTATCTTTACTTAAAAGATCAAACTTTCAGCATGTGGGTATTCATATGACCCTTTTCAAAGAGTGTTGAAATAGATTTTTACTCTTTCTCAAACTCTAAACTGTTTTTCTCTTAAATACAGGGATGTTTGTATCACAGATTACAAGACTGGAGAATATTTTATCATCTTATGTGTGTTCTTTAAAGACCTCCTGCCATGTAGCTGTGAGGGTCTTACATCTCTCTTAACAAAATTTCTATATATACGCAAAAAGTGATCTCCAACAGTGATATCCTTTTTGGCAAAATTTACACTTACAAATTCCTAAAACCAACAGGAGAAAACTATTTTCAAGTATGCCCAGGGGTGCAGCAATCATTGAAAAACTTATAAAAGTAACTGTTATAGCCTAACCTTTAATGCCAAAAGATTAAGATATAAAATGGATTCTAGCAAATATAGATTTTATAAGCAATTTAAGCTTTGTGGTAAAATAATAACACTGTGCTAAAAATGTGCAAAAATAGGCCACAAAATGTCAGGAAAAAGCTCATAGATTTATAGCTTAAAAGCTTGTTTGGCAGAGTTATTTTCTGTTTTGTTTGTTAACATTTTTAATAAACAATAATCTCACAAAGCAAAAGCAACAAAACCATTAAATGACCTTTTTAAACCATTATCCTAAGACCAATCATATAGAGTATACCTTTCCAAATCCCAAAATCAAAAACTGAGAAATTAAAATCTGCCTAGTTTGCCTAAAGTACCTTTGTGTTGACCTTATGCAAATGACCTATTGGCAAACCCTTTCTAAAAAGGCCAATTGTCTTTAGCATTAGCCCTTTAGCTTTAACCCTTTAAGCCTAGGGCACATGGACCGAATGTCGGGCGGCACCGGCTACTTCAATAGAACCCAGCTGACATTCGACCCACGTGTACTGGAGTCAGTCTGGCAGAAGCTGTCCGAACATCAGGCTTCTGTCAAAAGGGTATGCCCGAAAAAGGTTTGCTGATCAGCGCCTGAAAAAGGGTTTCCGTTCGGCTCCCGATCAGCTCTCACAGCCAATGGGTGAGATCTCTGATCAGCGTTTCCTGGCCAGCCCCCCTCCCCCTCCCTGTCCCCCATCAGAACACAATAGAACAGCAGGGGAGATCACTGTACTAACATCAGATAATTAGTACAGCAGCTTCTCCTGAGCTGCCATTTTGTTTTAGTTCAGCCCTGCTGGGTTGAATGAAAAAAACTACTAGTGTGTACCAGGCTTAGGTCTTTAGCTCCATGTGTGTCACAAGCCCAGAACAAGTATACAGATATTTTCAACCCCTGCTGTCCTGTGTTTTGTGTTGGGATGTAGAAATTCATATGACAAGTCCCTGTATTAACAAGCCCAGTAGAAGTAAATTCCGAGCATGACTGGAATCCTCCAATGTGTTGTATATCTTTATTAAAAACGCATATAATATCTTCAGTCCTGCTTACAAGCCTCTTCCTAAACAAAGATCTTAGCCATAGCTGACTGCCAGTAGCACATGATCCCCTAAAATGCTCCCTACTCACACAGTAGATGGAGATAACCCATTGCCACAATAAAAGCAATAACAAATCATGGTAAAACATAACTTAAAAATAGGTTTTCAAAACATTTCAAATGCAACAAATAATATGTATCTGACATTTGTACATAACAATAATGATTTTAAAGAGTAACTCCACTTTTGTTGAGAAAAAACATTCCCCTCTGGGCGATCTCTGTACATTGCAAGGATTTTAACAATCTTTGTTGCAGATTTCTACCTTTTTGTTATTCTGAAAAAAATCATTGTTTGTTCCTATGTTCCCTTGAGAAAGTGGGTCTAATGGGAGTGGTTTCCTAATTATCAATCAGCTGTGCACCTGCAGAGCCCCAATGAGGAAATCTGCTGGGCCTGCATCCCTTTAGACGTGTTCCCATTGAGAGTATCTCACCCAGAATGGCATTATTATTCCAAGGGATGCCTGAAATCTGACTTGTATCTTAGGCAGACTTCTGGGTAAATTAGTGAACCAATCTTACAAGCAGGAAATGATGTTTCTGGGGGGCATTCTGTATACATTCAGTGTACAGAACAACTCCAGATAGCCATATTGCATTGCATTTTCAGAAAATTACAGCAGCTGCAAATTGAAAAGGAAAGGCAATTTTTAATAACATTCAATTACAATATGACTTGTTTTGCAATTGTATACGCTATATTATTTTTTCTTTATTTGCTATTTTTTCCCCACGAAAGTGGATTTCCCCTTTACCCCCAAAGGAATTCTATAATGGCCTTTAAAAATCAGAGCAAGTATGCAACCAAGTCAAAGAGAAGTCAATACTTCTTATATGCATACTTGTTCTGTGTCAGTGACTTTAATGGTATTAAAGCCAATGAATTAGCAGAAGAGCCCGAAGACGCACATTTTTGAAAAGAGTGGCCTCTCTTTGTACTAATTTGTTTTACTAATATAATATAGATTCTCACATAATAGTTAAAGCCTATGGCCAAAAACTATTAAACAAGGCTAAAAATGCAATGAAGACCAGTTTCAGGGAAAAAGGAGTGAACTGCAAACTATCAAGCAAACAGTAAAAGTTAAATCAGAAAGTCCCCTTAATTTGCTTTACCCTAACTACTATGTAATCTACCTCAGCTAGATTCCAGAGAACTTCTCACATGTTAGGTGGATGGATCTGTCTCCTGAATCTGTGTGGTACAATTTCCTTTATCTCTCTATTTGCATCACCCATTATGATCAAATTTACAAGGCTGAATCTCCCACTGATGTTTGGTTGCATGAGAATTTTTGTATGCTGGAGATAGTAAAAACCCTTCAGTGGGTGTCTTTGTGACTACCTCTTCTATCTGGAGATATTTGCTTATATTTATTTATGTTGCACGACTGATGAGACTGTCTATGATTCTTGCCCAATGCATTAATTGTAGTATTTTGCATTTTACTCTTGTTAGCAGAGTGGAGTAATGAACCAAGATTAGCTTATAATGATAGTTTCCACCGTGCTGGAAATCCTTTACTCTGACTCCTTATGGCACTTCTTATTGCCTTCTTGCATTTCAAAAAGAGAGCTTCACTTATAATCTCTGTTGATCACATTGAATCATATAGTGGTATATCATCTGAGAAATTAAACATTTTTTTTAGTAGAACTAACCACATACAGTGCATTCATAAAGTCTTCAGACCCCCTTCACTTTTTCAGTTTTGTTATGTTTCAGCCCAATACTACAGTTGTTTCATTTTTTTTCTCATTAATCTACACTCAGTATCCCATAATGACAAAAAACTGAAAAATGTCACATTGGAATAAGTATTCAAACCCTTTGCAACAACACTTGAGATTTAGCTTAGGTGCCTCCCTTTTCTCTCGGTCATTGCTGAGATGTTTCTACACCTAGATTGGAGTCCATCTGTGGTAAATTGAATTGATTGGACATTATTTGGAAAGACACACACCTCTTTATAAAAGGCCTCACAGCCAACAATCCATTTTGTATTAGAGCAAAAGCCATGAGGTCAAATGAACTGCCTGCAGTGCTCAGAGACAGAATTATTGCAAGGCACAGATCTAGGAAAGGCTACAAAAATATTTCCAGGAGCACAGTGGCCTGCATAATTCTCAAATGGAAAAAGTTTTGCACAACCAGAACTCCCCCTAGAGTTGGTTGCCCTACCAAACTGAGAAATCGGGGGACAAGGGCCTTAGTAAGAGAGGTGACCGAGAACCCAATGGTCACTCTGACTGAGCTGCAGAAATCCTGTGTGGAAATTGGACAAAGTTCCAGAAGCACAAACATCATTGCAGCCATCAAGTGATCTGGGCTTTATGGCAGAGTGGCTCGACAGAAGCCTCTCCTCAATGCAAAACACATGAAAGCCCTCTTGGAGTTTGCAAAAGTACCGGAGGGACTCTCAGACTATGAGGAACAAGATTCTCAGGTCTGATGAAACCAAGATTGAATTGTTTGGCCTCAATTCTAATATTGTGTCTGGAGGAAAGCATGCACCGATCATTACCTGCCCAATACCATCCCAACAGTGAAGCATGGTGGTGGCTGCATCATGCTGTGAAGTGTTTTTCAGCAGCAGGGACTTGAAGACTGGTCAGGGTTAAGGGAAAGCTCAATGGAGTAAAGGACATAGATATCCTCAACGAACACCTGATCCACAGCACTCAGGACCTCAGACTGAACCGAAGGTTCACTTTCCAACGTGACAATGATCCTAAGCGCAACAACCAAGACAACACAGGACTGCTTAGGGACAAGCAGGGTCCTAGAGTGGCCCAACCAAAGGTAAACCCTACTAAACATCTCCGGAGAGACCTGCAAAAGGCTGTCCACTGATGGTTCTCATGCAACCTTACTGAGCTTGAGAGAATTTGCAAAGAATGGCAGAAAATTCCCCAATCCAGGTATGCAAAGCTTGTCGTGTTATATCCAAAAAGACTCATGTCTGTAATTGCTATCAAAGGTGCTTTACCAAATTAGTAAAGGGTCTGAATACTTAAGTCATTGTGACATTTCAGTTCTTTATTTTTAATAAATTCACAGACATTTCTAAAATTATGTTTTCACTTTGTCAAATTGGGGTACTTAGTGTAGGTTATTGAGAAAAAATGAACATAAACAAGTAGTAGTAACAGGCTGTATCAAAACAAAATTGAAAAAAGTAAAGGGGGTCTGAATACTTTATGAATGCATTGTATATATTGTGAATAGAGAAATGTATAATCAAGCGCCTTGGATGTCAACTTTGGATAAAATTCAGGACAATTCGCATATAGGATCAATCTACATATAAATGGGGTTAACGGAAAATGCTGCTGGTTAACTGTAGATATACTACATATATAAAGGCCAGAGAATAAAAGTAGCGCAAATTCTGTTTAGACCCAACTCTAGCAAAAATAATTATTTGGATGGACTAAAAATGTAATGCTTTAAAGTGCCAGTGCAAGATATGATACTATCTCTATATTTGATGTGGAGATTGTACTAGGAACAAAAGGCAAAAGCTACCAATAAGTTTGGTAAAGTGTAAGAAAAAAATGACAAAAAATATAAAAACAGTGCTGCATGCTGGAAAATATGTGATAAAGTGCAAAAAAAGCATTAAAGTGCAAATATATACTGTAAACCTAAACTCATATCATGATAAACCCCCAATGGCATATGTAAAATGATATATATCAATGTAATGGTAGACCAAATATACTATTTTGAAGTCTATTGTGCAAATATAGCAAAAAGTCAGCAAAAATTCAATAAGTGTGCTTAATTAAATAAGTAAACTAACCACTAGATGGCAGTTATATAACAAAATAAATTAAAATGACTATAGTGCATAAATCTATAAAGTAACTTGTATAAAAAATTTATAAATAATCAATGATTGTTTGGAAAAATCCAAAAATATTAGTGTTGCTATGACCTTAAACCAATATGTGCAAAAAAAACTAAAATCAAACCCTCCATCAAATATATGATAATAAAAAAAGAAAAAAAAATTAACTGTTTGTCAAAAAATTAATTCAGTCCCATAATCAGTCCATATAATGCTAAAACATGTTTTTCAGTGATAGTGTGTGCAAATGTGCAAAAAGTGCCAATATAAATCACAAAGTTCTCTTGGTGTCTACATGTGGAGATCCCACCATCCGTGCAGGCTTTCTCTCTAAATGGACTCACCAGAACTTTAGCTGGTAAAACCAGCAATCTCGCTTTTGATAAACTCCACTCTTGATTGTATAATGCCTCCACAGAACTCTAGCTGGTATCAATCTCGCTTGATTGTATCATCCACCAGGGAAAATACTCCCAGAGATAGGGAGATGAGGAGGAGGAGAAAAACAGATCCAACATAGCGTAACTCCGTTACAATATAACTAGTGTTGAGCGAACACGGACTGTATTATTCGTGTTCGTACAGAATAATTGGATTTTTGTTACCCGAACACACACCCGAAAACTTTACTGTATGTTCGGGTTTAAAATCGGTGTTCTGTCATTTTATTTCCTGTTTTGTATGTAATGGCACGCTTTTAATGGCGGGCTTTTAACAGCCAATCAACAAGCGTTTAACTCGTGTGCGCCATCACAGCCATCCCTTTCCATTGGTGTTTTAGAGCCATTTTAGTGCCTGAAAGTTCAGGTCCCCATTGACTTCAATGGGGTTCGGTGTCCGGGTAAAGTTCGGAAAAAGTCCGGGACACGGACCCGGACTTTTTTTCAAGTTCGGCCGAACCCACCGAACACGGACATCCAGGTGTCCGCTCAACTCTAAATATAACCAAGTTTATTTAAATAAATAGTTAGACTCACATAACATTGTGTCAACCTAACACTAGGATTCCCGGCATATAAAAGAATTGTAGCAAGAACTCCCGGCCATCTCCAGCCCTGTTGTCCTGCTTGCTGTTTGCGGTGTCTTTCTCACAGCGTCCTAAGCCCCGCCCTACTAGTTTCATCACACTGACGTCTTCACGGAGCGGCAGTATATATTGTGCACTTTCAAAAATATAATGCATACAGCAATTTCTAAGCATTAAAGCACATGCACATAATGTAAGTTGTTGCAATTAAAAGTAGCAAATGTTTATAACATTAATTTTCAAACAAAAATGTGAACAAGTAAATGAGTTCCCAAGTTATCAGATTACTGACAAAAGAGAATGGACTGATCTGATTCACTATAGTAATGTTTAGCTCAAAAACTAAAGCACTAAGCTGATGAGCTGTGATTCATGTTTGTACTTAAGGGTTTCAGTTTAACTTCTACCTGGAGCAGTTTTTTAGAGTCTCACAAAAACATGGAATTATACCAGGTTTAGAGGGAAAATAAAATTTGACTTTTTTTTATGAAAATCTATTTTGATTTTGCTGCATTTTTTGTTGGCATGATTTGAGAAATGGCACTGAACATGGTGATAAGTAACATTGTCTAAATAAAAATGAAATCTCAATCTTGACCACTAACAACCAGAAGCACGAGTTTCTCCACCCAAACAATAGCTAATATAATTGTTATAACAATTTCCCCATGCCTAACTTGTGAAATGAAAGCAAGCATTTTCTTTTCAGGAGCAATGTGAAGGCCTTTATATGCATGTAGAGCATTAAAAATAATAGGATTATTCCAAACACATTATTCTACTGTACATATATTATTGTATATATAAACATGGAATAATTATTTGTGATTATAGTTTTGAGATTCCCTTGATGCACCAATTAAACAAACCGCATGAATGTTTAATAAGATAACTAATTTTAATTTCCGTATTCCCAAGTGATGCTTCTATAGGCAGGCAGTCTTGCATAGATCTTGTACATGGAATAAATGAACAAGCTCTCTTTAATTTAAAAAGGTTGGGGACTTTTCTTTTACAATTATAGTTATAAATGCCTATCTAGACCTGTTTACTTATAATGGTCTTAGCTGAAAGGCCTTGGCTAGTATGGCTATTGTTGTGGCTAAAAGGTCTTGGCTAGTGGTTATTTTTTATTGGACTTGTGTGTCCCAATACTATAGGGTAAAACAAAAGGAAATTTGATCAGTACTGAAAAAAGGTCGAGGCCCCTTTCACACAGGCAGACCGTCTTTTTTGGCGGATCTGAACGGTCCCCCAATGCTTTCCTATGGGGGATCGGATGTCAGCGGAGACATGTTCACTGACATCCGACCCAATCTGATCCGTCAAATCTGGACGGATGGAAACCCTATTTTCCATCCGTCCAGCGGACCGACGGTCCGTTCCCATCCGATTTCCCCCATAGAGATGCATGGGGAACTGACAGCTGTGTCTCCGCACACAGCGCAGAGACACAGCTGTCATCCTCCTGCTCAGCGGGGGATTGGCAAATCGATCCCCCGTTGAGACAAGCGGAGTCCGTTTGTTGGACTACAAGTGTGAAAGAGAAAGAAATAAGTTCTGCGCTGTAGATATCTAATGGATGTAAAAAAGTGTGATTAGGCTGCAGCCTACCCTGAACTACAATCAAAAGACTGTGTAAACAAAGGGATCAATAAATGGGTAATTGGCGCTGCCTATATTAACCACTTGCCGTCTGAGTACGGTAGTACTACTGCGGCAAAGTGGTTCGTTATCGTCTGACGACGTAGTATTAACGTCGTCAGACACTCCCCCTTCTGGGCGGCGCTTGGGCGCCGCCGGAGGCTCGCTCCCGCTGTTTTCATTCACAGCGGGAGTCGGGCCAGGGGAGGAGCAGCGGCGATCGCCGCTGCTCTGCTCCAATCGCCGGGGATCTGGTGTGGAGATCCGCCCGCCTGTGTAAACACAAGCGGGCGGATCTCCATAGTGACAGGGAGTGACAGATCGGACTGTTCAGCATAGCTGGACATCCGATCTGTCCATGACTCACTCAGTCACCTCCCCCCCTACACGTCAGTAAGCACCAGGCATACATTAACCCCTCCCTCTCCAATAAAATTAACCCCTTCCCTGCCAGTGTCATTTTTACAGTAACAGTGCATATATATAGCACTGATTACTGCAGTAATGTCACTGGTACCCCCAAAAGTGTCAAAAATGTCAGTCAAGGGTCCGATCTGTCCGCCGCAATGTCGCAGTCCCACAAAAAAAATCGCAGATCGCCGCCATTACGCGTTAAAAAAAAAAACACCAAAAATGACAGAAATCTTTCCCTTTGTTAGTAAACGCAATAACTTTTGCGCAAACCAATCAAAATACGCTTATTGCGATTTTTTTTTACCAAACATAGGTAGAAGAAAACAAATTGGCCAAAAATTTTTAAAAAAATTGGTTTTTACATCTTTTTTGGGGGGAATTTCATATAAAAAAATGTTAAAAATATTGTTATTTTTTCAAAATAAACGCTCTTTTTTTGTTTATAGCGCAAAAAGTAAAAATCGCACAGGTGATCAAATACCACCAAAAGAAAGCTCTGTTTGTGGGAAAAAAAGGACATAAATTTCGTTTGGGTACGGCGTCGCACGACCGCGCAATTGTCAGTTGAAGTCGCACAGCGCCAAATCGCAAAAAGTGGCCTGGACGGAAGACAGCAAAATCCTCCGGTGGTAAAGTGGTTAAGTAATACAGTGTATGAATCACAATAAAGTATATGTGAATACAAATGAAAGTGTCTGTGCATAAATAAATATACACAATTAAATAAGTAAAACCAACATATAAAAACAAAAGTGATATTAAAAAACCAACATGTAAAACGATGGTGATAATATATCCCAGTGATAAAATATCTAAGTGCAATCAAGTGATTCAATATGTGAAATAAATGAACCAATGAAAGCAATTTAAAGTGCCAAGTGACAGAAAGGTGCTAAAATAGTGCACAGGGATGAAAAATGGGTGTACTAGGAGAAAATACAGAAAATGAGTGCAATAAAGTGCAAAGAAATAAGTAGTTATAAAACAATAAATAATATGGTAACTGGCTAAAAAACTGGTAGTCCTAATAACCAGTGATGATGGTACAAAATAGTCCAAATTCAGAAAAAATCCGTGGATGAAGTGCAATAAGTGCAATAATGTGCAAAAAAGCAATAAATAATTTAATGACTGGCTGAAAAGGTAGAACCGGCATATTGGTGGAACGCATTGCGTACCAGGACGCTATTATCATGCTTGCATTCCCTGTTACATTGTGAGTACCCATTTTTTATATATTGGTTTCAATAAACAACCTTACGGTATTACACTATCTAGCCTTTCTTTTGCCCTGTATGATTCCACGGCTGAGTGGCCTACCTTTATCCACGGACACCGTATATATCACTGTTCCTATTGGAGAGGACCTTAAGATCCCGCTTTCCTCTGGTGACACCCGGGACCCCCAGGGACAGCCTCCAACATCCCCCTGATCTAGAAGGAAGTTAGGAGCCAAGTGAAGGAATTCCATCTACACCTTAATACCCGCTCTATACCCCTGTGTGGGGTGGGTATATCTGGTTAGTAGGCTAATTACTAGTGGGATTTCCTTGCATCTCGCCAGTTATCCACCACGGGGTCATAACCCCAGTATTTTTTTAAATGGCGAGTGGTCGGCTTTCAGATAAGGGTGGTCCCAGTGGCGGATTCGCTGCGGAATTACCCTTACGGTGCAGGGGAAGAGGTGCCCCCCCCTTCCGCCACGTCCCAGACATTTTCCAAGCTTACTGGACCCGCCGGCAGCGGGGAAAACTATCCGGTCCCGGATCCTCAGAGACAGGAAGTCGAGTGAGGGCAAGATGGCCCTCACTCGACTCTATGGTCTTGGAGGACCGGAGCTACGTCAAAAGTCGTTGCCTAGCAACCGGTTTAAAGGGCCGCTTTTTTTTTTCAACAATTTTTTTTCTTTTTTAGTGTAGTTGTGAGGTCTGAGGTCTTTTTGACCCCAGATCTCACAATAAAGAGGACCTGTCATGCCTATTTCTATTACAAGGGATGTTTACATTCCTTGTAATAGGAATAAAAATGATCAAAACATTTTTTTTTAAAACTGTGTAAAAATAAAAAAAATAATAAATAAAATAAATAGGAAAAAAAAATTAAAGCGCCCTGTCCCTGTTAGCTCTCGCGCAGAAGCGAACGCATACGCAAGTCCCGCCCACATATGTAAACGGTGTTCAAACCACACATGTGAGGTATCACCGTGACCGTTAAAGTGAGAGCAATAATTTGAGCCCTAGACCTCCTCTGTAACTCTAAGCTGGTAACCTGTAGAATTTTTTAAAATGTTGCCTATGGGGATTTTTAAGTACCAATGTTTGGCGCCATTCTGTGAGCATGCGCAATTTTGAAGAATGACATGTTGGGTATCTAATTACTCGGCGTAACATTATCTTTCACATTATGGAAAAAAATTGGGCTAAATTTACTGTTTTCTTATTTTTTAATTTAAAAAAGTGAATTTTATTTCAAAAAAATTTCATTTGGAAGACTGCTGCGCAGATATGGTGTGATAAAAAATATTGCAATGATCTCCATTTTATTCTCTAGGGTCTCTGCTAAAAAAAATATATAATGTTTGGGGGTTCTAAGTAGTTTTCTAGCAAAAAAAAAATGATTTTAGCTTGTAAACACCAAGTGTCAAAAATAGGCCCAGACTTAAAGTGGATAAATGGACAACTTTGTGTAAAGTGCTACTTGGATGTTAGGCCTCTGTATGTGGCTAGGCTGTGTAAAAGTGTTACACATGTGGTATCGCCATACTCAGGAGGAATAGCAGAATGTATTTTGGGGTGCAATTTTTGCTATGTACATGCTATGTGTTGGAAATATTTCATAAATGGACAACTTTATGTAAAAAAAATGAATTTTCATTTTCTTTCCACAGTTTCCAAAAACTTGTGGGAAAAAATGACACATTCAAAAGACTCATTATGCCTCAAAAAATATACGTTGGGGTGTTTGCTTTCCAAAATGGGGTCATTTTATGGGGGTTTCTATTGTCCTGGTGCTTCAGGGCCTTCAAAATTGCGATAGGTTGTCAGGAAATTATATGTGTAATTTATTCTCCTAGAATGCCGGACGGTGCTACTTGGATGTTAGGCCTCTGTATGTGGCCAGGCTGTGAAAAAGTCTCACACATGTGGTATTGCCATACTCAGTAGGAGTAGTAGAATGTGTTTTGGGGTGTAGTTGCAATTATATATATGCTGTGTGAGAGAAATAACCAGTTCATACGTCAATTTGTAAAAAAAAAAAAATCTTTATTTGCAAAGAATTGTGGGAAAAAAATTACAACTTCAAAAAACTCACCATGCCCCTTATTAAATACATTGGAATGTCTACTTTCCAAAAAGGGGTCATTTGGGGGGTATTTGTACTTTCCTGACTTTTTAGTGTCTCAAGAAATGAGATAGGTCTTCAGTACATCAGGTGTGATCAAGTAAGGTCAATTTTCAATGATTAGCGCCATAACTTGTGGACTCGAGAACTTTCACAAAGACCAAATAATATACACTTATTTGGGTTATTTTTACCAAAGTTAAGTAGCAGTATACATTTTGGCCAAATTTTGTGACGAAAAATTTCGAATTTGCAAAATTTTATGACAGAAACAAAGAAAAATGCTTTTTTTCACAATATTTTCAGTCTTTTTTTATTTATAGCACAAAAAATAAAAAACCCAGGAGTGATTAAATACCATCAAAAGAAAGCTCTATTTGTGTGAAAAAAAGGACACAAATTTTTTATGGGTACAGTGTTGCATGACTGAGTAAAGCCCCGTACACACGTACCGATCGTCGGCCGAACGATCGGCCGTCTTTTGCCTGAGGGCTGTCTTGTCTGTTGAAAAGTGCAAAAGACTGCACACGAATTTTGTCGGCCAACAACAGCCGACTGCAGAAGGGATGTCATGTGATGGTTAACTTTCCTGGTCTTTTTTCTTTTCTGAGCATGCCCAGTCTTGCAAATCTGCTGTCTGTCGGCCGAATTCTGTACTGACTGGCGAACAATCGGCCGTTCTGGTGTCGGCATACAAAAATTTTAATGCTTGCACAACAGATTCTGTTCGGCCGAAAGTGCGCTGTCGGCTGTCGGAAGCATCATACTAACAAGCCGAAAATCGGCCGATCGGTCGTCGGCCGAATCTTTTCGGCCAACAATCTGCACGTGTGTACGGGCCTTAACTGTCATTCAAAGTGTGAGAGTGCTGAAAGCTGAAAATCGGTCTGGGCAGGAAGGGGGTGAAAGTGCACTGTAGGCAAGTTGTTAAACTCTCTTTCCTTCACCCCTCTTCTCCACCCCACAGCTTATATATATATCACTCTCCTTTCTGTCCTCTCTCTATTTAGTCACTCCAATCACCTTCCTAGCAGACTCCTGCCCCCTCATTGGCTTTTACTGATGTTTCTGGGCCAAACACGGGCTTTTAAGCCCCACTTCCTGTCCCATTGCATTTTGGTAGGTTCGGGTGACCCGAATTCCGAAATTTTACCGCAAAAAGTTCGTAATTCGGCCGAATTTCAAACACCCAATGTTCGGGTCTAACTGATGGTCGACCCGAGGCGTTCAATCATCCCTACTGACCACCTCTATGACAAAATTTCACCACTGTAGTGCCCCATCCTTTCCACTCCTGTTAAGAACAGCCCACTGTAATCCTCCCTAGACAAGCTCGCCCCCCTCACTACACACACAATCAGGCCCAACCCCTGCAACTTTGGCAAACAGATGACACCAGAAGTCTCAAAAAGGTATTGAGTGCTTGTGGCATAAGACTAAGTCTCATAAAGACTTCAAGCAATATAAATCTGCTCTTCAAAAATACTATTTCTGCCTCCTTACGTCCAAATAGACCTATTTTTATCACTCTCATTAATAGTTTATCATCCAATACCTGTCCACTCTTCTCTACCTTTACCTCTCTTCTTCGGTCTACACTGCCTCCACCCACTAACTCACTCACTGCCAAGGAGATCGCCAATCACTTAAAAAATAAGATTGATACGATTCGTGAGGAGATCTCCAATGTGCAGATACTTAACACCCCATGTCCACAGGTACAATCATTACTTGCCTTTTTCAACCACGCTACTAAAAAGGAGATTGCTAAACATTTTTCTAATGCCCACCTAACCACCTGCCCGCTGGACCCTGTTTTCTTGCAAATGCTACGGTCACCCTCTAGCTCTATTCTACACTCTCTTAACTCACATCTTCAATCCCTCTCTTCTTCCCTGACTCTCTAAACATGCATTTATCACCCCATCCTTAAAAATCCCTCATTGGACCCCACCAATTTTAACAACCTATGTCCCATCTGCTTACTCCTCTTTCCCTGCAAACTCCTTGAAGGTCTGATCTACAACCGACTGAGCGACCATCTAACTGAGAACAAACTTCTTGATCCCCTTCAGCTCATATTTTGCCCTTAACACTCCAGGGAAATTTCTCTCCTTGAACTTACAATGATCTACTAACAGCTACAACCAATGAGCTTCCTAAAAAAGACCAGTTGATTAGTCAAAACGCGTCAAGGCTTGATTGCGTTATTGCCACACACTTCCGCATAAATCACTTCCTGCCCGAGCTGCATTGCAATACAAACATTGGGTGCTTGGCCGGGAACCCACAAAACACTTTATCTGTACACACCGGTTGCCAGGTTAATGGACACAATGACATGTGAGTGTAAACTTTCTACCATTTCTGTTAAATACATTTTTGTATTGACGGTTTTAGGCTGTGAGTCCTTCCTATTTGTGTCCTCCCCTATAACTTACCATCTGAGGAAACAAGATAGTGGTTTCTCAAATGTATCGACACCATCAAGGGGAATATCCCTCCAAAAGCACAGCTGACCATACTAGAGATAGGTCGTCACACAGTGTGGTGAGTGTAAATCTATGTGGGACATCTTGAGCACAGTTGGAGTCAAGCACTGGAACATTGTCCATTGATTATGAATGGACTGTGATGCACTTTCTTAACTATTTTGATTACTGTTTATTATTATTTTAAAACTGAGAGTGTTGCATTTTTTTCTGTATCTAACTAAGGAACACTATTCTGTACTCCTGCTCCTCTCTGCTGCCTTTAAAAGGGTGGACCACCCCTCCTCCTTAATAAACTTTACTCCTTTGTTCTTCATGACTGTACTCTTCACTGGTTCTCATCCTACCTATCCCACCTCACCTTCATTGTCACTTACAAACTCCACTCCCTCCTCCCCTCTCCCTTTTCCTTTTGGGGGTTCCCCAAGGTTTTGTTCTGGGACCTCTCCTATTCTCAATCTACACCTCTTCCCTGGGTCAGTTGATTGCTTGCCATGGCTTTCAATACCATTTCTTTGCTGATGACAACCAGATCTATTTCTCTACCCCTCAGCTCACTCCATCAGTCTCCTCACGCATCACTAATAGTGTTGAGCGAACACGGACTGTATTATTCGTGTTCGTACCGAATAATTGGATTTTTTTTACCCGAACACGGACACGGACACTTTACTGTATGTTCGGGTAAAAATCCGTGTTCGGTCGTTTTATTTCCGGGTTTTGCATGCTTTGGCGCTCTTTTCATGGCGGGCTTTCAACAGCCAATCAACAATCGTTTAACTGGTGTGCCTTAAGCCATCCCAGCCATGCCTGCAAATGTCTTAGTAGCTGTGATTGGCCGTCTGAAGCATGTGACCAAGTCTTTATAAGTTCGAGGCAGCCGCCGCAGCAGCGTCATTCTGCTGCTTAGCTAAGGGACAGAGCACACATCAATGTGCTGGCTGCTGATTAGGGAAAGATAGGCAGGAAAAAACCATTTGTGTCCGGATAGAATTGAGGGACAGGTCGGAGTGTTTAGGCAGGGCGAGTTGTAGGCATTTTAGGGATAGAGTCTGCTGAATTATAGGGTCAGTGTCTTCTACAAACTACAATCGATATTGCTGTGTGGGGGGTGGGGTGAATCTGCACTCAATCCTGATCTACGATCTCTTCTCAATCCTGTTAGGGACAGAGTCTGCTGAATTTTAGGGAAACTGTGTTCTACAAACTACAATCGATATTGCTGTGTGGTGTGGGATTGGAGATAGGCAGGTGTCAGTGATCCACATCCATTTTTCTGTGTGTGAGCTGCAGTGAACACAATCTTTTTGGGCTGCAGTGAACACAATCTTTTTGGGCTGCAGTGAACACAATCTTTTTGGGCTGCAGTGAACACAATCTTTTTGGGCTGCAGTGAACACAATCGTTTTGGGGTGCAGTGAACAAAATCTTTTTGGGGTGCAGTGAACACAATCCTTTTTGGTGTGCAGTGAACACAATCTTTGTGGGGTGCAGTGAACAAAATCCTTTGTGGGGTGCAGTGAACACAATCTTTTTGGGGTGCAGTGAACAAAATCCTTTTTGGGGTGCAGTGAACAACATCCTTTTTGGGGTGCAGTGAACACAATATTTTTGGGGTGCAGTGAACAAAATCCTTTGTGGGGTGCAGTGAACACAATCTTTTTGGGGTGCAGTGAACACAATCTTTTTGGGGTGGAGTGAACAACATCCTTTTTGGGGTGCAGTGAACAAAATCCTTTTTGGGGTGCAGTGAACAAAATCATTTTTGGGGTGCAGTGAACACAATCTTTTTGGGGTGCAGTGAACACAATCTTTGTGGGGTGCAGTGAACACAATCTTTTTGGGGTGGAGTGAACAACATCCTTTTTGGGGTGCAGTGAACAACATCCTTTTTGGGGTGCAGTGAACACAATCTTTTTGGGGTGCAGTGAACACAATCTTTGTGGGGTACAGTGAACAGAATCTTTGTGGGGTGCAGTGAACACAATCTTTGGGGGGTACAGTGAACACAATCTTTTTGGGGTGCAGTGAACACAATCTTTGTGGGGTGCAGTGAACACAATCTTTTTGGGGTAGAGTGAACAAAATCATTTTTGGGGTGCAGTGAACAACATCCTTTTTGGGGTGCAGTGATCAAAATCCTTTTTGGGGTGCAGTGAACACAATCTTTTTGGGGTGCAGTGAACAAAATCCTTTGTGGGGTGCAGTGAACAGAATCTTTGTGGGGTGCAGTGAACACAATCTTTGGGGGGGTACAGTGAACACAATCTTTTTGGGGTGCAGTGAACACAATCTTTGTGGGGTACAGTGAACAGAATCTTTGTGGGGTGCAGTGAACACAATCTTTGGGGGGTACAGTGAACACAATCTTTTTGGGGTGCAGTGAACACAATCTTTGGGGGGTACAGTGAACACAATCTTTTTGGGGTGCAGTGAACACAATCTTTGTGGGGTGCAGTGAACACAATCTTTGGGGGGGTACAGTGAACACAATCTTTTTGGGGTGCAGTGAACAACATCCTTTTAGGGTGCAGTGAACACAATCTTTGTGGGGTGCAGTGAACAACATCCTTTTAGGGTGCAGTGAACACAATCTTTGTGGGGTACAGTGAACAGAATCTTTGTGGGGTGCAGTGAACACAATCTTTGGGGGGTACAGTGAACACAATCTTTGTGAGGTGCAGTGAACACAATCTTTGTGGGGTGCAGTGAACACAATCATTGTGGGGTGCAGTGAACTCAATCTTTGTGGGGTACAGTGAACACAATCTCATACTTCTGAAGATTTGAGGGTGCTGCCTGTTCCATACTCCCCCTACTCCTCATCTAGCCTTTTAGGGGTACAAACAATAGTAATTGGGGCCTAGTGTGGTTGTGTACGTGTGATATACATACACTTTTTTTGGATCATATTTTCTATTCCGCTATTTAATCAAAAACCTTTGGGGATCAGTTAAATTGGGGGATAGTCTGTGTTGGTACGTGTGAGAGAGATCCACCTTTCCAAGTTGTTGGGGTTCATCTCATACTTCTGAAGGTTTGAGGGTGCTGCCTGTTCCATACTCCCCCTACTCCTAGCCTTTTAGGGGTACAAACAATAGTAATTGGGGCCTAGTGTGGTTGTGTACGTGTGATATACATACACTTTTTTTGGATCATATTTTCTATTCCGCTATTTAATCAAAAACCTTTGGGGATCAGTTAAATTGGGGGATAGTTTGTGTTGGTACGTGTGAGAGAGATCCACCTTTCCAAGTTGTTGGGGTTCATCTCATACTTCTGAAGGTTTGAGGGTGCTGCCTGTTCCATACCCCCCCTACTCCTCATCTAGCCTTTTAGGGGTACAAACAATAGTAATTGGGGCCTAGTGTGGTTGTGTACGTGTGATATACATACACTTTTTTTGGATCATATTTTCTATTCCGCTATTTAATCAAAAACCTTTGGGGATCCGTTAAATTGGGGGATAGTCTGTGTTGGTACGTGTGAGAGAGATCCACCTTTCCAAGTTGTTGGGGTTCATCTCATACTTCTGAAGGTTTGAGGGTGCTGCCTGTTCCATACCCCCCCTACTCCTCATCTAGCCTTTTAGGGGTACAAACAATAGTAATTGGGGCCTAGTGTGGTTGTGTACGTGTGATATACATACACTTTTTTTGGATCATATTTTCTATTCCGCTATTTAATCAAAAACCTTTGGGGATCAGTTAAATTGGGGGATAGTCTGTGTTGGTACGTGTGAGAGAGATCCACCTTTCCAAGTTGTTGGGGTTCATCTCATACTTCTGAAGGTTTGAGGGTGCTGCCTGTTCCATACCCCCCCTACTCCTCATCTAGCCTTTTAGGGGTACAAACAATAGTAATTGGGGCCTAGTGTGGTTGTGTACGTGTGATATACATACACTTTTTTTGGATCATATTTTCTATTCCGCTATTTAATCAAAAACCTTTGGGGATCAGTTAAATTGGGGGATAGTCTGTGTTGGTACGTGTGAGAGAGATCCACCTTTCCAAGTTGTTGGGGTTCATCTCATACTTCTGAAGGTTTGAGGGTGCTGCCTGTTCCATACCCCCCCTACTCCTCATCTAGCCTTTTAGGGGTACAAACAATAGTAATTGGGGCCTAGTGTGGTTGTGTACGTGTGATATACATACACTTTTTTTGGATCATATTTTCTATTCCGCTATTTAATCAAAAACCTTTGGGGATCAGTTAAATTGGGGGATAGTCTGTGTTGGTACGTGTGAGAGAGATCCACCTTTCCAAGTTTTTGGGGTTCATCTCATACTTCTGAAGATTTGAGGGTGCTGCCTGTTCCATACCCCCCCTACTCCTCATCTAGCCTTTTAGGGGTACAAACAATAGTAATTGGGGCCTAGTGTGGTTGTGTACGTGTGATATACATACACTTTTTTTGGATCATATTTTCTATTCCGCTATTTAATCAAAAACCTTTGGGGATCAGTTAAATTGGGGGATAGTCTGTGTTGGTACGTGTGAGAGAGATCCACCTTTCCAAGTTGTTGGGGTTCATCTCATACTTCTGAAGGTTTGAGGGTGCTGCCTGTTCCATACTCCCCCTACTCCTAGCCTTTTAGGGGTACAAACAATAGTAATTGGGGCCTAGTGTGGTTGTGTACGTGTGATATACATACACTTTTTTTGGATCATATTTTCTATTCCGCTATTTAATCAAAAACCTTTGGGGATCAGTTAAATTGGGGGATAGTCTGTGTTGGTACGTGTGAGAGAGATCCACCTTTCCAAGTTGTTGGGGTTCATCTCATACTTCTGAAGGTTTGAGGGTGCTGCCTGTTCCATACTCCCCCTACTCCTAGCCTTTTAGGGGTACAAACAATAGTAATTGGGGCCTAGTGTGGTTGTGTACGTGTGATATACATACACTTTTTTTGGATCATATTTTCTATTCCGCTATTTAATCAAAAACCTTTGGGGATCAGTTAAATTGGGGGATAGTTTGTGTTGGTACGTGTGAGAGAGATCCACCTTTCCAAGTTGTTGGGGTTCATCTCATACTTCTGAAGGTTTGAGGGTGCTGCCTGTTCCATACCCCCCCTACTCCTCATCTAGCCTTTTAGGGGTACAAACAATAGTAATTGGGGCCTAGTGTGGTTGTGTACGTGTGATATACATACACTTTTTTTGGATCATATTTTCTATTCCGCTATTTAATCAAAAACCTTTGGGGATCAGTTAAATTGGGGGATAGTCTGTGTTGGTACGTGTGAGAGAGATCCACCTTTCCAAGTTGTTGGGGTTCATCTCATACTTCTGAAGGTTTGAGGGTGCTGCCTGTTCCATACCCCCCCTACTCCTCATCTAGCCTTTTAGGGGTACAAACAATAGTAATTGGGGCCTAGTGTGGTTGTGTACGTGTGATATACATACACTTTTTTTGGATCATATTTTCTATTCCGCTATTTAATCAAAAACCTTTGGGGATCAGTTAAATTGGGGGATAGTCTGTGTTGGTACGTGTGAGAGAGATCCACCTTTCCAAGTTGTTGGGGTTCATCTCATACTTCTGAAGGTTTGAGGGTGCTGCCTGTTCCATACCCCCCCTACTCCTCATCTAGCCTTTTAGGGGTACAAACAATAGTAATTGGGGCCTAGTGTGGTTGTGTACGTGTGATATACATACACTTTTTTTGGATCATATTTTCTATTCCGCTATTTAATCAAAAACCTTTGGGGATCAGTTAAATTGGGGGATAGTCTGTGTTGGTACGTGTGAGAGAGATCCACCTTTCCAAGTTGTTGGGGTTCATCTCATACTTCTGAAGGTTTGAGGGTGCTGCCTGTTCCATACCCCCCCTACTCCTCATCTAGCCTTTTAGGGGTACAAACAATAGTAATTGGGGCCTAGTGTGGTTGTGTACGTGTGATATACATACACTTTTTTTGGATCATATTTTCTATTCCGCTATTTAATCAAAAACCTTTGGGGATCAGTTAAATTGGGGGATAGTCTGTGTTGGTACGTGTGAGAGAGATCCACCTTTCCAAGTTTTTGGGGTTCATCTCATACTTCTGAAGATTTGAGGGTGCTGCCTGTTCCATACCCCCCCTACTCCTCATCTAGCCTTTTAGGGGTACAAACAATAGTAATTGGGGCCTAGTGTGGTTGTGTACGTGTGATATACATACACTTTTTTTGGATCATATTTTCTATTCCGCTATTTAATCAAAAACCTTTGGGGATCAGTTAAATTGGGGGATAGTCTGTGTTGGTACGTGTGAGAGAGATCCACCTTTCCAAGTTGTTGGGGTTCATCTCATACTTCTGAAGGTTTGAGGGTGCTGCCTGTTCCATACTCCCCCTACTCCTAGCCTTTTAGGGGTACAAACAATAGTAATTGGGGCCTAGTGTGGTTGTGTACGTGTGATATACATACACTTTTTTTGGATCATATTTTCTATTCCGCTATTTAATCAAAAACCTTTGGGGATCAGTTAAATTGGGGGATAGTCTGTGTTGGTACGTGTGAGAGAGATCCACCTTTCCAAGTTGTTGGGGTTCATCTCATACTTCTGAAGGTTTGAGGGTGCTGCCTGTTCCATACTCCCCCTACTCCTAGCCTTTTAGGGGTACAAACAATAGTAATTGGGGCCTAGTGTGGTTGTGTACGTGTGATATACATACACTTTTTTTGGATCATATTTTCTATTCCGCTATTTAATCAAAAACCTTTGGGGATCAGTTAAATTGGGGGATAGTCTGTGTTGGTACGTGTGAGAGAGATCCACCTTTCCAAGTTTTTGGGGTTCATCTCATACTTCTGAAGATTTGAGGGTGCTGCCTGTTCCATACCCCCCCTACTCCTCATCTAGCCTTTTAGGGGTACAAACAATAGTAATTGGGGCCTAGTGTGGTTGTGTACGTGTGATATACATACACTTTTTTTGGATCATATTTTCTATTCCGCTATTTAATCAAAAACCTTTGGGGATCAGTTAAATTGGGGGATAGTCTGTGTTGGTACGTGTGAGAGAGATCCACCTTTCCAAGTTGTTGGGGTTCATCTCATACTTCTGAAGGTTTGAGGGTGCTGCCTGTTCCATACTCCCCCTCCTCATCTAGCCTTTTAGGGGTACAAACAATAGTAATTGGGGCCTAGTGTGGTTGTGTACGTGTGATATACATACACTTTTTTTGGATCATATTTTCTATTCCGCTATTTAATCAAAAACCTTTGGGGATCAGTTAAATTGGGGGATAGTCTGTGTTGGTACGTGTGAGAGAGATCCACCTTTCCAAGTTGTTGGGGTTCATCTCATACTTCTGAAGGTTTGAGGGTGCTGCCTGTTCCATACCCCCCCTACTCCTCATCTAGCCTTTTAGGGGTACAAACAATAGTAATTGGGGCCTAGTGTGGTTGTGTACGTGTGATATACATACACTTTTTTTGGATCATATTTTCTATTCCGCTATTTAATCAAAAACCTTTGGGGATCAGTTAAATTGGGGGATAGTCTGTGTTGGTACGTGTGAGAGAGATCCACCTTTCCAAGTTGTTGGGGTTCATCTCATACTTCTGAAGGTTTGAGGGTGCTGCCTGTTCCATACCCCCCCTACTCCTCATCTAGCCTTTTAGGGGTACAAACAATAGTAATTGGGGCCTAGTGTGGTTGTGTACGTGTGATATACATACACTTTTTTTGGATCATATTTTCTATTCCGCTATTTAATCAAAAACCTTTGGGGATCAGTTAAATTGGGGGATAGTCTGTGTTGGTACGTGTGAGAGAGATCCACCTTTCCAAGTTGTTGGGGTTCATCTCATACTTCTGAAGGTTTGAGGGTGCTGCCTGTTCCATACCCCCCCTACTCCTCATCTAGCCTTTTAGGGGTACAAACAATAGTAATTGGGGCCTAGTGTGGTTGTGTACGTGTGATATACATACACTTTTTTTGGATCATATTTTCTATTCCGCTATTTAATCAAAAACCTTTGGGGATCAGTTAAATTGGGGGATAGTCTGTGTTGGTACGTGTGAGAGAGATCCACCTTTCCAAGTTTTTGGGGTTCATCTCATACTTCTGAAGATTTGAGGGTGCTGCCTGTTCCATACCCCCCCTACTCCTCATCTAGCCTTTTAGGGGTACAAACAATAGTAATTGGGGCCTAGTGTGGTTGTGTACGTGTGATATACATACACTTTTTTTGGATCATATTTTCTATTCCGCTATTTAATCAAAAACCTTTGGGGATCAGTTAAATTGGGGGATAGTCTGTGTTGGTACGTGTGAGAGAGATCCACCTTTCCAAGTTGTTGGGGTTCATCTCATACTTCTGAAGGTTTGAGGGTGCTGCCTGTTCCATACTCCCCCTACTCCTAGCCTTTTAGGGGTACAAACAATAGTAATTGGGGCCTAGTGTGGTTGTGTACGTGTGATATACATACACTTTTTTTGGATCATATTTTCTATTCCGCTATTTAATCAAAAACCTTTGGGGATCAGTTAAATTGGGGGATAGTCTGTGTTGGTACGTGTGAGAGAGATCCACCTTTCCAAGTTGTTGGGGTTCATCTCATACTTCTGAAGGTTTGAGGGTGCTGCCTGTTCCATACTCCCCCTACTCCTAGCCTTTTAGGGGTACAAACAATAGTAATTGGGGCCTAGTGTGGTTGTGTACGTGTGATATACATACACTTTTTTTGGATCATATTTTCTATTCCGCTATTTAATCAAAAACCTTTGGGGATCAGTTAAATTGGGGGATAGTCTGTGTTGGTACGTGTGAGAGAGATCCACCTTTCCAAGTTTTTGGGGTTCATCTCATACTTCTGAAGATTTGAGGGTGCTGCCTGTTCCATACCCCCCCTACTCCTCATCTAGCCTTTTAGGGGTACAAACAATAGTAATTGGGGCCTAGTGTGGTTGTGTACGTGTGATATACATACACTTTTTTTGGATCATATTTTCTATTCCGCTATTTAATCAAAAACCTTTGGGGATCAGTTAAATTGGGGGATAGTCTGTGTTGGTACGTGTGAGAGAGATCCACCTTTCCAAGTTGTTGGGGTTCATCTCATACTTCTGAAGGTTTGAGGGTGCTGCCTGTTCCATACTCCCCCTACTCCTAGCCTTTTAGGGGTACAAACAATAGTAATTGGGGCCTAGTGTGGTTGTGTACGTGTGATATACATACACTTTTTTTGGATCATATTTTCTATTCCGCTATTTAATCAAAAACCTTTGGGGATCAGTTAAATTGGGGGATAGTCTGTGTTGGTACGTGTGAGAGAGATCCACCTTTCCAAGTTGTTGGGGTTCATCTCATACTTCTGAAGGTTTGAGGGTGCTGCCTGTTCCATACTCCCCCTACTCCTAGCCTTTTAGGGGTACAAACAATAGTAATTGGGGCCTAGTGTGGTTGTGTACGTGTGATATACATACACTTTTTTTGGATCATATTTTCTATTCCGCTATTTAATCAAAAACCTTTGGGGATCAGTTAAATTGGGGGATAGTCTGTGTTGGTACGTGTGAGAGAGATCCACCTTTCCAAGTTGTTGGGGTTCATCTCATACTTCTGAAGGTTTGAGGGTGCTGCCTGTTCCATACCCCCCCTACTCCTCATCTAGCCTTTTAGGGGTACAAACAATAGTAATTGGGGCCTAGTGTGGTTGTGTACGTGTGATATACATACACTTTTTTTGGATCATATTTTCTATTCCGCTATTTAATCAAAAACCTTTGGGGATCAGTTAAATTGGGGGATAGTCTGTGTTGGTACGTGTGAGAGAGATCCACCTTTCCAAGTTTTTGGGGTTCATCTCATACTTCTGAAGATTTGAGGGTGCTGCCTGTTCCATACCCCCCCTACTCCTCATCTAGCCTTTTAGGGGTACAAACAATAGTAATTGGGGCCTAGTGTGGTTGTGTACGTGTGATATACATACACTTTTTTTGGATCATATTTTCTATTCCGCTATTTAATCAAAAACCTTTGGGGATCAGTTAAATTGGGGGATAGTCTGTGTTGGTACGTGTGAGAGAGATCCACCTTTCCAAGTTGTTGGGGTTCATCTCATACTTCTGAAGGTTTGAGGGTGCTGCCTGTTCCATACTCCCCCTACTCCTAGCCTTTTAGGGGTACAAACAATAGTAATTGGGGCCTAGTGTGGTTGTGTACGTGTGATATACATACACTTTTTTTGGATCATATTTTCTATTCCGCTATTTAATCAAAAACCTTTGGGGATCAGTTAAATTGGGGGATAGTCTGTGTTGGTACGTGTGAGAGAGATCCACCTTTCCAAGTTTTTGGGGTTCATCTCATACTTCTGAAGATTTGAGGGTGCTGCCTGTTCCATACCCCCCCTACTCCTCATCTAGCCTTTTAGGGGTACAAACAATAGTAATTGGGGCCTAGTGTGGTTGTGTACGTGTGATATACATACACTTTTTTTGGATCATATTTTCTATTCCGCTATTTAATCAAAAACCTTTGGGGATCAGTTAAATTGGGGGATAGTCTGTGTTGGTACGTGTGAGAGAGATCCACCTTTCCAAGTTTTTGGGGTTCATCTCATACTTCTGAAGATTTGAGGGTGCTGCCTGTTCCATACCCCCCCTACTCCTCATCTAGCCTTTTAGGGGTACAAACAATAGTAATTGGGGCCTAGTGTGGTTGTGTACGTGTGATATACATACACTTTTTTTGGATCATATTTTCTATTCCGCTATTTAATCAAAAACCTTTGGGGATCAGTTAAATTGGGGGATAGTCTGTGTTGGTACGTGTGAGAGAGATCCACCTTTCCAAGTTGTTGGGGTTCATCTCATACTTCTGAAGGTTTGAGGGTGCTGCCTGTTCCATACTCCCCCTACTCCTAGCCTTTTAGGGGTACAAACAATAGTAATTGGGGCCTAGTGTGGTTGTGTACGTGTGATATACATACACTTTTTTTGGATCATATTTTCTATTCCGCTATTTAATCAAAAACCTTTGGGGATCAGTTAAATTGGGGGATAGTCTGTGTTGGTACGTGTGAGAGAGATCCACCTTTCCAAGTTGTTGGGGTTCATCTCATACTTCTGAAGGTTTGAGGGTGCTGCCTGTTCCATACTCCCCCTACTCCTCATCTAGCCTTTTAGGGGTACAAACAATAGTAATTGGGGCCCAGTGTGGTTGTGTACGTGTGATATACATACACTTTTTTTGGATCATATTTTCTATTCCGCTATTTAATTTAACTGGGCCTCCATGCGAGACCTGTGTGCCTTGTTGCGCTGTTTTGAGTACTCCACCAACATGGCCAGTGGCAATGACGCCGTTCTCAGCTTAACTATCCCACTTCTATGCCTCCTTGAAAAAACAATTCGGGCGATGATGGAAGAGGATGTGGCACAGGATGAGGAGGAGGAGGAGGATGAAGAGGTAACATTTCCAAGGCTTTCAGGGCAGTCATTCGCAAGGGGCTCCGAGGGTGGGTTCCTGCACACGCAAACGCCAGGGACGCAATTGTCCAGCAGGGGCACAGTTCTGGAGGATGAGGAGGATGAGGAGGAGGAGGAGCTGGAGGAGGAGATGGAACCATGTTCACAGCAGGGTGGCACCCAGGCCAGCTCATGGCCATCACTGGTGCGTGGCTGGGGGGATACAGAGGACACGGACGATACACCTCCCACAGAGGACAGCCTTTCGTTGCCTCTGGGCAGCCTGGCACACATGAGCGATTACATGCTGCAGTGTCTCCACAACGACCGCCGAGTTGCCCACATTCTAACTTGTGCTGATTACTGGGTGGCCACGCTGCTGGATCCCCGTTACAAGGACAACGTACCGTCCTTAATTCACTCACTGGAGCGCGATCGCAAGATGCGCGAGTACAAGCGCACGCTGGTAGACGCCATGCTGCTGGCATTCCCATCTGACAGCGGGGCCACAGTGGAAGCACAAGGCAGAGGAGGAGGAGGAGGAGGTCGCCAACGCAACCAGGGCACCGCCAGCACCTCAGAAGGCAGGGTTAGCATGGCCGAAATGTGGAAAAGCTTTGTCAGCACGCCACAACAAACAGCAGCACCAGCAGCTCAGATGGAACGTCTTAGCAGGAGGCAGCATTTTACCAACATGGTGGAGCAGTATGTGTGCACACGCCTACATGTAGTGAATTACGGGTCTGCCCCCTTCAACTTCTGGGTCTCCAAATTGGGCACATGGCCTGAGCTTGCCCTTTACGCCTTGGAGGTGCTGGCGTGCCCTGCAGCCAGTGTATTATCTGAACGGGTATTTAGCACGGCTGGGGGCGTTATAACAGACAAGCGCAGCCGCCTGTCCAGAGACAATGTGGACAAGCTCACGTTCATTAAAATGAACCAGGCATGGATCCCACGGGACTTTTCCGTACCTTATGCAGAATAGCAATGGATACCGACCTTACCCACCCATTGTTCCATTTTTGCTCTTTCTCACTCTTTTGGGGTGTACCCTCATTTAAAATTTTTGAAAAGAAGCAGTGTTGGCTACCTCGTCCTCCTCCTCAGGGCCAGATTAATGTAGGGGCTATTGGAGCTGCAGCTCCAGGCCCCTACCTTTTATATAGGCCCCGGGTTGGCCATATTCACTGTTACCGCTCTTCTGTCACTTGTAAACACAGAAGTCTGGCTTCTATGCTCGCTTCCCCAGGCAGCACCCTCAGAACCTCCCCACACAGCGTGAAGGCCGGACAAGGAGGGACAGTTGGCGATGCATGGATGTGTTTATGGGCTTCAGAGACAGCATCCCATGTTGAATTAGGCATGCATGGCTGCACCCTTCCTCCTCTGGGTGCATGGCAAGGCACGGCCCTTAAGGCCCTTCAAAATCCTCAGCACCAAGCCCATGATGCTGTTAATCCGGCCCTGGTCCTCCTCCACCGCCGCTTCCACCTACACCGCCCATAGGTGTGCGCAGCCTATTGCATTAAGGTGTGCACCCCAAAGTTGAAATACACATGCATGTGTTTGCCAGCAGGGAGAGTAATGTATCGGGGCCATGTACCTGTAGGCAAGGAGAAATAGAGCAGAGCAGGTCCCAGGGAGATCTTTCCCATCTCCTCACTGGCAATGCTATGTGCCCTAGGTGATTAGGGTGTGCCCAGGCACACCCAGCACACCCTGTGCGCACGCCTATGTCACCGCCACATCCACCACCACCTCAACCTCCCTCCTACTCCATATGGGCCTCGTCCTTCAGAGATGAAGAAGAACATTGTTTTATTTTTCTGTTTTTTTTTGTTGTTTTAAGTTATTTCCCTATCCACATTTGTTTGCAGAGCACTTGCCATGCTCTTAATTACGTTTTGCTGCCATTTGCAGCACTCTAGCCCTTTCCTTTGGTGTTTTAGAGCCATTTTAGTGCCTTAAAGTTCGGGTCCCCATTGACTTCAATGGGGTTCGGTGTCCGGGAAAAGTTCGGTAAAAGTCCGGGACACGGACCCGGACTTTTTTTTAAAGTTCGGCCGAACCCGTCGAACACGGACATCTAGGTGTCCGCTCAACCCTAATCACTAATTTATTAACAGACATATTAGCCTGGATGTCATACCACTTCCTCAAACTCAATCTATCCAAAACCAAGCTCATAATATTTCCTCCCCCATGTGCCCCTTCCCATGACATTGGCTCAACTATCAACCTGTCCTAGCATGCCAAGGTTCTAAGTGTAATCCTAGACTCTGAACTATCCTTTCGACCCCACATTCAATCACTGTACAAAATTTGTGTGCAAAGTGAGCGCTAGAAATGCAAACAGCAGCTAGCATCAATAACGGTGAATATACAATCTCCATGTGACACTTTAAAACAAATATAGGTGCAGCACTAATAGCATTTTAAAATCAAACATTAATTAAATTAAATAAAGTGTGTAAAGTCCACAGTCCAACAAGTAGATTTTTAATCTATCCGTGATGTATATAGAGTGTCAGAACACTCACCAAACCTATAAGAAGAATCAACCGTGAATGTACAAACAATGGAACACCTCATGTGTTATGCCCCATACACACGTGCAGATTATCTGCAGACTTTTGTCTGCAGACTTACCAAAACCATATAATATGAGGTCAAACCTAAACACTTTCAATTTGTATGCAATCCGGCAGGCCCTTGCACTACATAGAAAAGGTAAGTCTGCAGACAAAAGTCTGCAGATAATCTGCACGTGTATATGGGGCATTATAAACAATTCCTGCAGTGTGCTCTCCCTTCACCATACAGATGAACTCACCAAATGCTATGTGGAATCAAGTCTTGCGACATATCCAACCAGAATGTAAGAAGCCTAGCCTGTTAATCCATCAGCCCATCCCCCACAGTTTTTACCTTTTGTATCTCTTGACCCTCCCTCTTAGATTGTAAGCTCTAGAGACGGGCCTAACGTATCTCTTGACCCTCCCTCTTAGATTGTAAGCTCTAGAGATGGGCCTAAAGTCCCCTGTTTGGTTCACGACAGAACTTTTGAACATTGCAAACGTTTCGGAACTAACCCCAATAAAGACTATGGGACTCAAACTGGAAAAATCAAAATCAATTTTGAAGGCTTATATACAAGTAAGTGGGCGTACAATTGTTATGGGGATCAAGGTACTGCCCTGGGGACATGTATCAATAAAAATAAGTTTGTAAAAAACATCATTTTTAAATGAGCATAAAAATGAGAAATAACAATAAAATGAAAAATTCCTTTAACCACTTTACCACCGGAGGATTTTGCTGTCTTACGTCTGGGCCACTTTTTGCTATTCGGCACTGTGCGACTTTCACTGACAATTGCGTGGTCATGCAACGTCGTACCCAAACAAAATTTTCGTCCTTTTTTCCCCACAAACAGAGCTTTCTTTTGGTGGTATTTGATCACCTGTGCGATTTTTACTTTTTGCGCTATAAACAAACAAATAAGCGACAATTTTGAAAAAATAACAATATTTTTCACATTTTTTTATATGAAATTCCCCCCCAAAAAAATGTAAAAATCTATTTTTTTTATCATTTTAGGCCAATTTGTTTTCTGCTACATATTTTTGGTAAAAAAATCGCAATAAGCGTATTTTGATTGGTTTGCGCAAAAGTTATTGCGTTTACTAACTAAGGGAAAGATTTCTGTCGTTTTTGGTGTTTTTTTTTTAACGAGTAATGGCGGCGATCTGCGTTTTTCTTTGCGGGACTGCGACATTGTGGCGGACAGATCGGACCCTTGACTGACATTTTTGACACTTTTGGGGGTACCAGTGACATTACTACAGTAATCAGTGCTATAAATATGCACTGTTACTGTAAAAATGACACTGGCAGGGAAGGGGTTCATTTTTATTGGTGATCAAGGGGTTAATGTATGCCTGGTGCTTACTAACGTGTGTGGGGGGAGGGGACTGAGTGACACAGGGACAGATCGCAGGTTCAGCTATGCTGAACCCTGCAATCTGACCTTGCCTGTCACTTAGGAGATCCGCCCGCTTTGTTTACACAAGCGGGCGGATCTCCACACTCGATTCCCGGCGATCGGGGAAGAGCGGCGGTGATCACCGCCGCTCCTCCCCTGGCCCGACTCCCGCTGTGACTGAATACTGCGGGAGCGAGCCTCCGGCGGCGCGCGCGTGCCGCCGAGGAAGGGGAGTGTCTGGCAACGTAGGTCTACGTTGCCAGACGATAACGAACCACTTTGCTGCAGTAGAGCTCTAGTGAGCAGCGGTAAAGTGGTTAAATATAGTGTCTAGGGGGTACCCTTAGTCTGCCTGTATTGTTACATAGTTACATAGTAGGTGAGGTTGAATAAAGACAATAGTCCATCCAGTTCAACCTGTGTAGGTGTGTGTGTGGCTGTAATCATCTCACATTCCCCTGAAAGTTCTGATCCTTGAGATGTACATCTAATAGTCTTTTGAAAGCCACCATACTACCCACAGAAACCACCTCTTGTGGTAGAGAATTCCACAATCTTGTAGCCCTAACAGTAAAGAACCCCCCACGTTGCCTGAGGTTAAAACGCTTCTCCTCTAATCGCATTGTATGCCCCCGAGTCCTCATGCAATCCCTTTGACTGAACAGCTTTTTTTCTAAGCCTAGATCCCCATTGAGATATTTAAAAATTGCTATCATGTCCCCCCTCAGGCGTCTCTTCTCCAGGGAGAATAAATCAAGCGATTGCAGACGCTCCTCATAATCAAGGTTCTCCAAACCCCTAATTAGTTTAGTTGCCCTTCTCTGGACCCTCTCCAGCTCCAACACATCCCTTCTGAGGACTGGCGACCAGAACTGGACAGAATACTCCAGATGCGGTCGGACCAGAGTTTTATAAAGTGGAAGGATTATAGTCTTATCCCTGTAATACATCCCTTTCTTTATGCATGCAAATATTCTGCTAGCCTTGGCAGCTTCCGCTTGACATTGCATGCTTTTGCCTAGTCTATCTTCAACCAAGACTCCCAGATCCTTCTCCATTTTTGATTCCCCCAAGCGTTCCCCTCCTAACGTGTATTGTGCTTTTATGTTTCTAGTCCCCAAGTGCAAAACCTTACACTTATCCACGTTAAACCTCATTTGCCAAGTCGTTGCCCACTCCGTTATTTTGTCCAGGTCATTCTGTAGGATATCTGCTTCATGCTGTGCAGTTATTGCCCTGCCTAATTTTGTGTCATCAGCAAAAACTGATATTGAACTACTGATCCCGTCCTCAATGCTGTTTATGAACAAATTGAACAAGGTTGGTCCTAGGACTGAGCCTTGGGGGACCCCGCTTACTACCTCAGACCAGTCTGAGTATGCGCTGTTTATTACCACCCTTTGGACACGCCCTTTTAGCCAGTTCCGTATCCAAGAGCAAACCCTGCTGTCGATACCTGCAGACCTTATTTTATAAATTAAGCGCTTATGGGGAACTGTATCAAACGCCTTAGCGAAAGATTGTGGCACATCTTTACCGTGTATAGAACCTGCTGCAGCAATAATGGCATTTATAAAGCTAAACAAATTACATTTTCGATTCAAGCTTTCTTTATTTTATAAACAACAGCTTGGGAAGAAGTTTGTATGATGAGGCCACAATTTAGTGCACTCGGAAAAAGATTAGAGATTTTTTTGATAAATTCTGGTGTCTCTTCTGCAGACTTTGGATAGAAGTAACAGGTGCAGAACTATTGGTCTTTGGGTATCAAGGGTACCTTCACACTGTAACCCTATAGGGGTACTCTTGATGAAAGCAAGAATTGGCCTTGCTGTCAAAAATTGAAATGTGTCAAACAGATGCATAAAAATTGGTATTTGGGTGTCAGTGGTGCCTTCACACCATAACCCTATAGAGGTACTTGATAGCTGCTCCTAATCCAGGACTGAATAATTTTGATAAATGTCAGCCAGTTCATGGACAGACTCACCCTCTTATCTGTCACAAAACCTCTGGCAGCACTGAATGCCCATTCTGAAAGCACGCTAGATGCAGGGCAGCCCAGAAGCTCAATTGCATAATGGGCAAGTTCTGGCAAGTGGTCTATTCTCATGATCCAGTAACCCAGTGGATCTTCAACTGTTCGATAAGTTCAGGAATAAGAGGTAAAGGATAACGATCCTTTATAGTGATGGCATTTAATTGTCTGAAATCAATGATAGGCCTAAGGCTAGAGTCCTTATTGCGGACGAAGAAAAGCCCAGCAGCAGTGGAGGAAGTAGAAGGTCGGAATCCTTTTGCCAAGTTCTCATCCAGATACTCCTTAAGGTGAGAGAGTTCATCCTGTGAAAGAGGATATACATGTCCGTAAGGCAACTTGCTATTAGGGAGCAGATCTATACAACAATCATAGTCCCTATGGGGAGGTAGCATTTGAGCGTTTTTCTCAAGGAAAACCTCCGATAAATCTTGATAACACTTAGGAATAATGTCATCCGGCAGTACAGACAGGATCCTATCATGTGTGGGGAGGTTACACGTCGTCTCACAATAGTGAGAAGAGAAGGCTAACGTTCTTGTTTTCCAATCGATGATTGGTTGATGTATGTGTAACCAGGGAAGTCCCAAAATGATTGGAAAATGTGGTGAAGTTAATACATCAAAGGTGGTGGTCTCCACATGAGACTCGTCAGCAGTTACAAGAAGTGCCTGTGTCTGACTGGTGATAGGACCAGAGGATAAAGGGGTACCGTTAATAAAACTAACGGAGACAGGTTTGGGTTTTGAAACAATAGGTATTTTATTAAGGGAGACAAAACAAATGTCAATGTAGTTTCCACAAGATCCTGTGTCAATCATAGCCTTGGTGGTGATCCTAGTTTGGTACCACTGCAATGTTAATTGAACAAAAAGATAAGGATTAGAAAAGGAAGTTGTGAGTCCCCCTAGCAAGACATTTGAACACTCACCCTCTTTTCTGCGGACAAGAGGACAGTCGTTTACCAAATGATTCGGGGATGCGCAGTACATGCAGAGATGTTCGGTTTTCCTCCTGGCACGTTCAGAAAGGGTCAGAGGTGGACGTATCATTCCTACTTCCATAGGAGTAGGGTCAGCAGGCAACATCCGAGAAGGACTGGAAAATGGTGAGCCCATCTTCTCAGCCTTTCTTTCTCGTAGTCGTCTGTCAATATTGATACTGGTCTGGATCAGTCCCTCGAGAGTGCCAGGTAAATCCGCTCGGGAGAGCTCGTCTTTAACGGCCTCAGATAGGCCGAGTCTAAACTGCGTTCGCAAAGATGTGTCGTTCCACCCTGAATCAGGGGACCATCTTTTAAAATTCGCCACGAAATCTTCAACAGGTCTCCTTCCTTGTTTTAAGGCCCGTAATTGGGTGTCAGCGGTACTCTGCTTGTTGGGGTCTTCATATAAAGTAGCAAGTTGTGCTAGAAATAAGGGATAAGAATTAAGGAGTGGATCATCCTTTTCAAAGAGAGCATCTGCCCAGGCCCGGGGTTCACCCGTTAAATAGGAGATGATGGTACAAACCTTAATTTGGTCAGTGGTGTAGGTTAGAGGTTTTAACAAAAAAAACAATCGACATGCGTTTTTAAATTCACAGAATTTGCTCCGATCACCAGAAAACACTATAGGAGGGTTTATCTTAGGCTCACGGGGCTGAGCAGCAGGAGGCTGTGTGAGACGGCCAAGCTGCTGTCTCAAGGTTTGATTGTCATTTTTTACCTCTGTGAGCGCAAAGATCAATGCATCTACTTGCTGTTTTAATTGTAGTACATGAGTGGATAATTCTGCTGAATCCATATTTTTTTTAAAGGCTCGTTCAATCTGTAACATTCATGCGTTTTTGTTTGTGGATGGATTTACAGCTGCAGAATTACTACACTCAGTAGCCTTGTAGAGAATCTGTTGAACAACATATCCAACTCTCAGGACTTCATCACCGTGTACAGCCTGTTATATACTATATATATATTAATAGATGTTTAAATGGAGGGATAGAGTATATGAGGATATATAGATGAGAGACAGGCTATTGTATGGTGAGCACTAGAAGTAGTATTAGGAGAGTTGCAGGTGATGGTAAAGCAGATAGGTTCTGATGTCAAGTATAGTGCAGATGGTAAGAGGACACAGATGGAGTATACTTAGACAGAGTAACCTAGTGCAAGGATAGTTGAAGGTAGTCCCAAGAGCTAACAGTCTATGCAGATGATAGTGAATAGATAGATACAGATAGTCTTGGTAATTGCAGTAGATGACAGTAGGAGATTGGTTAGCAAGAATCCCCTGCGGGGTACTTATCACTTAGATAGGTTTAGGAATAACAGTGTCCATTGGAGAGGGGTGATCCCGTAGCGAGATACGGATCACCAGCGAGGTTTCCGGCTTCAGTTCAGCAAGGAAGGTATGTCAGCAGCTCCGACTTCTCAGGCGTAGGTGCGATGAACATGTGGGTTTGAACGAGCGATGAGTGAGAGCAAACCGGCGAATGAAATAGCCGCTCATAGCGGCGCTCGGCAATGATGTCATCCGGTCTTAAAGGTATATGCGTCCCTTGTTACACAAGATGGGACGCAATTAGGAGAGGAGAAATATGGAGACAAGGGTACCAGAGGTACCGGAACATTACACTCTTCTGGCCTGCTTTAGAAGATCTCCCAACCCTGAGTACCTATTTAGGAAATGCTGTACTATTAAATTGAGGACATGTGCCAGGCATGGTACATGTGTCAACTTTCCCTCTCTAAGGGCAGACAGGAGGTTTTTGCCTTTATTGCACACCACCATTCCCTCCAGCTAGCATGGCGTGAACCACCTCTGGGCCTGTCCGTGCAGAACAGCAAGAATCTCTGCTCTGATGTAAATCATGTCCCCTAGACAGACCAGCTGAAGCACTGCATGGCACTTTTTAGCCTGACTCATTGAATAGATCATGGAACGCATTGGGGGTACTTATGGCTCATAGGACAATTCAGCAGAGGAGGGATGAAGTAGAAAGAGGACGGGGTAGAGCTGACAAATTTTGCATTATCATTACTAGCTATATAGTGATGTGGTGGCACAACAAGCTGCAGCACTGAGCCCTGTCCTGCATCCTTCCGACTTAGAAGCAGAGTTACTCAGTGTGCTGTGAACAAAATATATCGTCCCTGACCATGCTTGCAGGACCATGTGTAAGCAGTAGTGTGGACCTTGCGGCTGACTGCCTTGCCCAACAATGCCACAACATTGGCTTCCATGTGATGGTAGAGTGCTGGAATGGCCTTACAAAAAAAGAAATAGAGACTGGGAACCTGCCATTGTGGTACAGCACATTCTGAAAATTCACGGAAGGGGGCAGAATCCACCAGATGGAAAGGCAGGAGTTGTAAAGCCAGCAGCCTTCATAATCTTGAATTTAGATGCTGGGCATGTGGGGGGCAGAGAAGTTTCCCTGCTGTAGTCTGCAGCTGGTGGTGTGCTACTGGCAGACATGCTGCAAGGACCTGGATCACCCTACGCTATACCATCATTCCGGTCAGTGGAGGCTGCTGAGAGGTCATGAGGTAAAGCAGTGGTAGACCGGAAAGGTGAGGAGTGAGGAGGAGAAAAATGGCGTCCCTTTTATGTGGCATTCAGGTGCTTTTGTCAATGGGCTGAGTGGTGGTAAATGAAATGCCTTGTCAAGCATCTGGTACCCAAATGGTGTTTTTGCCATGCTTGATTTGCTTGAGGCAAAGTTTGCAATTTCCAACAGTGTGATTGGCTGCACATGTGCTAAAAAAGGCCCAAACAGCTGAGCCTTACCTTCACTTTCGTCCTCTACTCATTATCATTGGACACAACTTGGTTGGAGGAACATGATTGCCAATTTGTTGTTTACCAGTGTTCTCTCCTCTCTGTAGGCTCATGTTCCCAGCTTCCTCAACCTCAGAACCAAAATCTGAATCAAGTAATGGCTGTGCATTGTCAAGGAGCAAGTGGCTAACGCTGTGTTCGAATAACTCAGCTGACTCCTCCATGCATGATGCTGGGGCTATGACCGGAGTAGCTGTGGACAAGGAGGCAGAATAAGCCCCTCTGGCAGCTGCAGTGGACTGCGCACTAGTTTCTGCTTGAGTGAAGGAGGATGAGGATGGTTTAGTAAGCCAGTCCACCGCCTCCTCTGCATGCCATGGCTAGATAGCACGGGCAACATCACTAAACAGAGGAAATTATGCCCTGCCTGAGGACAGATCATGTCCACCTTTGCCTGTGGACCCACTGCTGGCCCCCTCAGAGTGCCATGGGAATCTCTGCCTCTCCTTGTTGGCCTCCTAGACATAATGGTGGAGGCTTATTAACAAAATGTAAGATGTGGACTTGAGTACATGGATGCACTTTAATCAATGGAAAGTAGTGTTTGGTGCACTCACTACACAGACACCCTCCACCGACACAATACAATATCCTGCAGTAAAACTGCATTGACGCACTGTAATATACTGTGGTAAATATGCACTAATGCACTGTAATATACTGCATTAAACGTGCACCAACACACTGAAATATTCTTTGTTAAACATGCACTAACGCACTGAAATATACTGCATTAAACATACACTAACACACTAAAATATACTACGTTAAACGTGCAGTAACGCACTGAAATATACTGCGTTAAACATGCAGTAATGCACTGAAATATACTGCATTAAATGTGCAGTAAAGCACTAAAATATACTGTACAATATACAATACAATATACTGCAGTAAAACTGGATTGAAGCACTGCAATATACTGTAGTAAACGTGCACTAATGCACTGAAATATACTGCATTAAATGTGCACCAACACACTGAAATATTATTTATTAAACATGCACTAGCGCACTGAAATATACTGCATTAAACATGCACTAACACACTAAAATATAATGCGTTAAATGTGCAGCAATGCTCTTAAATATACTGCGTTAAACGTGCAGTAACATACTGAAATATACTGTGTTAAACGCGCAGTAACGCACTGAAATATACTGCGTTAAACATGCAGTAATGCACTGAAATATACAGCTGTAAACGTGCACTAATGCACTAAAATATACAGCTTTAAATGTGCACTAATGCATTGAAATATGTTGCGTTAAATGTGCAGTAATGCACAGAAATATACTGTGTTAAATGTGCAGTAACGCATAGAAATATATTGTGTTAAACGTGCAATAACGCACTGAAATATACTGCGTTAAATGTGCAGTAACAAACTGAAATATTCTGCAAGAAACCTGCCCTGACAAAATAAACTGACACTAAAGTAAAAATGAATGGTAAAACTACACTCATGCTGCACTATTACTGGATTCACACTAAAGTGACACTAAAGTAAAAATGAATAGTCAAACTACACTCACACTGCACTTTCACTAGATTCACATTAAACTAATATTCTACACTGACGACAGAATCACAATAGTACACTATGGCACACTAACTCACTAGTAGCACTGAACAGAGCCCTTTTCTATCTCTCTCCATGCCAATACACACTGCTAATGGCCGCAAAGGGAAGAATATTTTTATAGTGTGGGGTGGGACTAAGAGCAATGAGCCATGATTGGATATAGTCATCATCACAGTGTCCAATCATGGCTCTGGCAATGCTATGTGCCCTGATTGGGCAACGCTTTCAATGCACTGTGCAGTGGCGCAGTGCATTGTTGTCATTCGGCAGGCTAAACAAACGGTCGAACGGCTCGATAATTTGCGTGTTTGCAGAACAGCGAACAGCCAATGTTCTGCCTGCATTCATGTTCAGGCCAAACTCTAGTAATCTCTAATAAACAGGGCCCTCTGAATCCTATTGTATTAAGCTGTATTGTAATTGTACTGTCTACCCTTATGTTGAAAAGCGCTGCCCAAACTGTTTGTGCTATACAAATCCTGTATAATATAATTAATGTTGAGTTAATAAAGGAGCAGAGTACATTCACTCTGCAAAGTAAGGTTTCACATAGCTTAATTCTCTTTGAACACCCAATAAGTAACTGTAATGGAAAAAACAGAATTTTTGTTTGCTCATGTTCAGATGATTGAAGAGAAACATTTTACCTATTTCACAAGCACAAGCTAATATTGAATTTGCTAACCAAACAATCTTTACTTTTTTTTTTTTAAGTAAATCAACCCAATTGGCTGCTGCCTCATGCTAATTGACAGCAAAGCTTTCATAGAACAGAATATAGAAATGTCACAATACATCATGGGGGATGGACCTTTTTTTCACTGGTTCAGACTTTCTCAGATATGACAGGTTGGGCAAAACAAGGGCCCAGACAAAGTAGCATAAGTTTAAATCTCAAATAATAGTGAGAGGCATTGGATGACTTTACAATTGCAATTATTTTTATAGAAAGGTTGATGGCTTTTTGACTAAATTAGGGTTATAATATACATCATATTGCCAAAAGTATTGGAACGCCTGCCTTTACATGTACATGAACTTTAACGGCATCCCAGTCTTAGTCCGTAGGGTTCAATATTGAGCTGTACAGGAAAAGGATATATAGTGGCACTAGAGGGGTGTATCAGGCAAATGTCAAATAAACACCATAGTGTAATGGATCCGACAAGAATTCATAAATTGTAAAATAGCAAACACTTGAATATAAGAACATAACAGTGTAATATATTATTATATCAGTCCATGGAAGAGTCCATAGTTTTCAAGTAGCACTTGATGGCAGCACCCTTTGAGTGAAGGAGTGAACTCTGTGGGAAAAATAGGAAAAGATGGGCGCCAGACTAAGTGCAGGTCTAAAATCAATGGTTTAAAATAATAGGCAATGACAAATGGCAACTAACAAAATAGCTGGATGATACAGATATAGTGTATTCAAAAGCATCCATGGGTCCAAGGATTTCATCCCGATACCTAATGGCAGTCAGGGTGCCATTGTTTAGCCTGTAGAGGCCTGTGCGTCCCTCCATGGATATGCCTCCTCAGACCATCACTGATCCACCACCAAACCGGTCATCTGGGAAAAGCACAGGGCACCAGTGGTGGACCTGCCAATTCTGGTGTTCAATGGCAAATGCATATCGAGCTCTGGGCAGTAAGCACAGGGCTCACTAGAGGGCGTCTAGCCCTCAGGCCACCCTCATGAAGTCTGTTTCTGATAATTTGGTCAGAGACATTCACACCAGTGGCCTGCTGAAGGTCCTTTTGTAAGGCTCTGGCATTGCTAATCCTGTTCCTCCTTGCACAAAGAAGCAGATACGAGTCCTGCTTCTACAGCCATGTCCAGCACTCCTAGAGTAACTGTCTGTCTCCTGGAATCTCTTCCATGCTCTTGAGAAACATCTAACCTTCTGGCAATGGCATGTTTTGATGCCATCCTGGAGGAGTCTGACTGCCTGTGAAACTTTTATAGGGTCACAGTACATGTTGGCATTTATGGTTCCCTCAATGAACTGTAGCTCCCCAGTGCCGGCAGCACTCATGCATCCCCAGAACATGACACTCCCACCACCATGCTTGACTGTAGGCAAGACACACTTGTCTTTGTACTCCCCACCTGGTTGCCGCCACACACGCTTGACACCATCTGAAGCAAATAAGTTCATCTTGGTCTCATCAAACCACAGGACATGATTCCAGTAATCCATGTCCTTAGTCTGCTTGTCTTCAGCAAACTGTTTGCAGGCTTTCTTGTGCATCGTCTTTAGAAAATAATTCCTTCTGGGATGACAGCCATGCAGACCAATTTGATGCGGCGTATGGTCTGAGCACTGATAGGCTGACCCCCTACCCCCCACCCCTTCAACCTGTGCAGCTATGCTGGCAGCACTCATACATCTATTTCCCAAAGCCAACCTCTAGATATGACGCTGAGCACGTGCACTCAACTTCTTTGGTCGACCATGGCGTGGCCTGTTCTGAGTGGAAGCTGTCCTGTTAAACCACTGTATGGTCTTGGCCCCCGTGCTGCAGCTCAGTTTCAGGGACTTGGCAATCTTCTTATAGCCTAGGTCATCTTTATGTAGAGCAACAATTATTTTTTTAGATCCTCAGGGAGTTCTTTGCTATGAGGTGCCGTGTTGATCTTCCAGTGACCAGTATGAGAGAGTAAGAGCGATAACAGCAAATTTAACACACCTGCTCCCCATTCACACATGAGACCTTGTAACACTAATGAGTCACAAGACACCGGGGAAGAAAAATGACTAATTGGGCTGATTTGGACATTTTAACTTAGGGGTGTACTCACTTTTGTTGCCAGTGGTTTAGACATTAATGGCTGTGTGTTGAGTTATTTTGAGGGGACAACAAATTTACACTGTTATACAAGCTGTACACTCACTACATTGTAGCAAAGTGTAATTTCCTAAGTGCTGTCACATGAAAATATATAATAAAATATTTACAAAAATGTGAGGGGTGTACTCACTTTTGTGAGATGCTATCTATCTATCTATCTATCTATCTATCTATCTATCTATCTATCTATCTATCTATCTATCTATCTATCTATCTATCTATCTATCTATCTATCTATCTATCTATCTATCTATCTATCTATATATATATATATATATATATATATATATATATATATAGTGTATTTTTGTGAGCTGTTTGAGAGAAATGAATTTTTTTGAAATTAACATTTTTTTGAATATGTGATGAATATGCTTGAATATGTGATGTCATTGTTTGGAAAGTTTCCACTAAGAAATCATGAGTGTCAGTGTTCTAATATAGGAATATAAGATGAACTGTGTGGCTTAGTGCAAAAAAAAAAAAAAAATGAATTTGCTTGATTTAAACGTCAGGGTGATTTATGAATAATTGGTTACTGAAACACAGTTCCAAAATGTGAATGTTAATTAATTTATTGATTATAGGGGATGGGATAAAATGCATGATTAGAAAGTTTTCCTTGTGTTATTGGCTCTTGGTTATAAAAACTGAAAAAGGCATTTGAGTTACCCTGAGCAATAAGATGGATTTGGCTGTCAATTTTCTAACAGCTGCATGTCCATCTGATTGGTATTACACATTTATGTCCTACATTTCTTTCTAAATTAACACTTTTGATGTAATAATAAGGGGGCCCTCTTCAAGTTACTGTAGTTTTATTGCCTCAAACAATAAAACAAATGTACTGCAGCAATTAATTGTAAGTGTATCTTCACTTACTGTTATGAGACATACGAGTTGATTTACCAATGGAAAATAGGCTGTTTCTTTTGCAAGGGAATTTTCCCTTATTTTTGTAAATTAAGTGAAATATCCAATCAAAAAAAAGTGCAAAGAAAATAAAAGTGCAAAGAAAAAAAAAAAATAGAAAAACAGTATTTTTTGATTGCACATTATTGGATTATGAAACTCAGCAGCAGAACTTCACATACTTCAGAAGTTAGGGAACATTTCATTTGTAAAGTGAAATTTCCCCTAAAAGGCTTATTTTCCTTAATAAATTTAGCTGCTTAACGACTTCTGGACCAAGCCCACTTCTTAAACATGTTGCTTACAAGGTAAAATCTGTATTTTTAGCTAGAAATTTACTTAGAACCCCTAAACATTATATATATTTTTTTTCTTCAAAATGAAATGGCGGTCATTGCAATATTTTTTGTCTTGCGGTATTTGCACAGCCATCTTTCAAACGCCATTTTAAAAAAAAATAAATAAATTTCACTGCATTTAAAAAGCTAAATAGTAAAGTTAGCCAAGTAAATACATACCTAACATGTAACGGTTTAAAATTGCGCACACCCACGGAATAGCGACAAACTATGGTACATATAAATCTCCATAGGCGATGCTTAAAAAAAATTTTTAACGGTTACCAGTTTAGAGTTACAGAGTAGCTCTTTTATTAGAAATATTGCTCCTGCTCTGGCGATCACTGCAACACCTCACATGTGTGGTTTGAACAATGCTTTAATTTGTGGGCACAACTTATGTATGAGTTTTCTTTTGTGTGCGAGCTCGCGGCGATCGGGACACGTTAATTTTTTTTCTATTTCATTTATTTAATTTTTTATTTTAGCACAGTTTTAAAATAAAAATAAAAATCTGATCACTTTTATTGCTGTCAAAAGCAATGTAAACATCCCTTGTGACAGTAATAGGCCATGACAGGTACTCTTTATGGAAGGATTGGGGGTCCCCAGACCCCTCCACTGTACTTCATTGTATTCAAAATGCCGAAATCAGCATTTTTTACATTTTTTTCAATTCGGTGCCTTTAGCCGCCGAGTAACCCAGCCTTGACTTCATCACGCCGCTTCCAGGTTTCTACATCAGGGACTCCAACCAGCCGACGGATGTGCCGGCTAGTTGCTTGGGTCTCCCGGTGGGACGAGAGACCCAGGTAGAGCCGTGGAAGATGGCGGGGGTCCCCCCTCCCGCTCGCTGGGATAAAGGCTCAGCGGCTCCTGAGCCGCATAGACTGTTATCACCTGAAAGCCAACCGCCGGCTCTAAAAAATGGTACCAGATGATACCTCTAGTTGCAGGGCTACATCGATACACAGGAGGTGGCTATAGTTTAATATGTCTGCTGCCATTTACAGTGTTTTACAAGTACTGCAGTCAATCGAGCATACAATATTTGCTCTGTCTCCCAATAAAGTTTGTTGCTGTTACACTGATCTGAGCCTAATAAAACATAGTGTCAGCAGCTGAAAAGTGGTTTGGTGTTTCTTAACCACTAAAGTGTCTAAAAGTGAAAAAAAAAAACTTTATTCATACTGTCTAAGTGTCTAAGCAGAAATAAGTAAAGAAAATGGCTAGAAACAATCCAAATGCAGAAATAGTGATAAGTGACTCTGTCCAGGTTTGATATGTGTGAACCACAAATTGCAAATCTTGCAGGGTGAATCTTGAAAATCAGTTCTTGTCCATTTGTGAAGCTAATAGTTAAGGGATTGACAAACAAATGGCATGGAATAAATATAAATTCTTCAAAATCCATGCTACCGAGATGCCTTGAAGCTAAATGCAGGGTTACAGAATAGTATGATTCTCCAGGACAACATCATTGACCCTGTATTCTGACAACATATAATTTGTACTTGTAATACTTTTTTTGACTTACCTAAAGCAGTAACATCCCTACCTAATTATTTCAACTTGATAAAAGATCTATTTTCAGGTAGTTGTTTCTGCGACGTATGATTTTTATATAGCAATTAAAGGCCAGAATAAGGTGGTTGAAGTGGTAGACAGATCAGAGCTAAAATCTATCAGAAGGTCTACAAATCATAATAAACGAAAGCACCATTTTTAAAGCAGAAATATTACACAGACGCACGTAAGCCTTTTTAGTAGGATGAATTTGAAGAGGAAGGGACAAGGATTTTTTTGTATCCAGAAATAATTAATACAGTGGATTATGCCAGAGATACAAAAAGAATATAACAGAGATACTGCACATCATGTAAGGTTTTTTTTTTTTTTTTTTTATATTAGCCAGCATTTTAAGATGGAGAGATCCAGAAATAAAAATTGCATTAGATTATCAGGGACACAAGACAAAATTATTTTAAGGGTATTTAAGAGTCTCTGCACATCATGAGAGCCTCCTTGGTGTGCCACATTTGAAGAGGGAGAGATTTTTTTTTAAACCATAAATAGAAAATTATACTGGATTATGTCAGGGACACAAGGCAGAAATATAACAAAGATGCAAAACATCATGTAAGCCTTTTGATTAGTCAACATTGGAAGAGGTAAGATGCATTTTTGATCCAGAAATAAACATTGCAGTGGATTAAGTAAGTGGCCCAAAGCAGTAATATTATGTTCATATTTTAGTAGTCCACATTTGAAGAGGATCTGAGGCCTTTTTGATCCAGGAAAAAAGTTACACGAAGAGACATGTAGCACAAATATTACAGTCATTGAACATGATGTAAGCCCTTTTAGTAGGCAGCATTTGAAGAGGAAAAGACAAGGCATTTTTTAATCTACAAAAAAAATAGCATTTTATTATGTCAATGAGACATGAGGAGGTTGATGCCAGTTTTGGGTGTAAAGTTATACAGGCATCAGTCTGAATGGCTTGCATGAATCTGTTTTTCCATGTTATGCTTTCCAGCCCTGTTGTGCCACTGCTTTGGGACATCATAGTAGGCAAAAGCCGCCCCTGTGCTGTCTTTTGTTTTTCAGTTATACCTAGTGTTCTAATCCTATATGTGGAACTAAACCTAGTAGGTGATGATCTAAAGCAGAGCTGTGTTCTCCAAAAAAAAAGGAAAAAAATTGGTGGGTGCAAAAAAAAATCATAATTTGTTTTTTTAATTTATAAGGCTGTTGCATCCCATAATAACTGTTTGACGTGTACTTTAAGCCCCTTACAGTAGAGATTTCTGGCAAATTTGATACTGCAAGGCAATTAAGTGAAATACTAAACTTTGTAGATTACATGCATTACTTGTTTTAATCCAGTACATTTGTACTGGCTAATGAAACTGTCCACCGTACCCAAAGTGAAGTGTTTCCATGAAAGCTCAAGCCCTCAATGGCTATCTCTAGTGGCAAAGCAGAAAACTATGCAAGGTACAAGCCATTTCCACACCTATGTATCAAAGGATAGTGATAGACAGATAAATAGATTAATGGATACACAAAATAGTCACAATTGCCCCTTAATGCACAGAAAAAGAGCTCCCCTTCTCGGGCCCACTGCTCAATCCATGGGAGGGCAATGACATTTCTGTGACATAACCATGTGATTATACATCACATAATGTGGAAACCAAATGACTTTTCTCAAGGGTGAGCAGCAGATGCTGTGGTGACAAGCAGGTCTGTAAAGGAGCCTTCTGTGCCAAAATTACTGCAGTAAATGGTCACTGCAGGACAACAGAACTTATGTCCATATAGTCATCATATATTATCATAATTATAAAACATTATACAACCTAATTACATTGAGTGGCACAGGAAGGCCGATGGCTTTGCAGGAGCAGGGACCTAATCACAGTTGTGACTTTGTTACCTATTTTCCTATATCACTGGGTATCTCTAACTATCTGTTGCAGTGTTGATTAACCAAGAGCACGTGAGATCAATAAAATGTGTGTGTGATTAGCATTATTTGGCTGAAAAGACTATAGTTTAGTATCAGCATTCTACAAAATCTTGTAACAGGAAAAAATAAATTGTGTCTATACATTCAGTGCAGCAATGTTGGGGTTTTCCACCCCAGTTTTTTATTCCACATTTTCCTAATATAAATGTAAAGCTTGTACATTAGGAAGAAAAGTGAGTCATATTGCTTTATTATTAATAATTATTATTATTATCAATTTTCTTTTTGTTTAATTATACCTATACTATCTGTTAAAGTATCCTCCTTTCCCGCTGGGAAATATTCACATTCTATCTCTAGTATTGTGGGTCCATTTATAGCTCTCTACAGACTATTTAATGCTCTGCTTAGTCTATATTTCCAATAAGTCTATAAAAAATTCAATTATGTTTCCCTTTGAGAACAGTAGCACTTCTTCAGCTTTTAGAAGCAAGGGAAAACATTTACATTTTATACCATTGTACAAAAAGTGGTTCTCTTTGATCCAATCTTTATTACTGCAGTAATATCAAAGCCCAACTCTAGAATACCCCCCCCCCCCCCACACACACACACACACACACACACCACCATCCACTTGCACTTAAACTTCCTTCTTCCCGTGTGCAGTCAAAATGCACAAAATGTAACAATAACTCTTTAAGCTTCTACCTAGGTCTGGCTGCCCGGAGGATGGTTCTGTGAGGTGCCCAACGTCACATCTGATGTATGTATTGTACATAACCCTCACAGTCCTATGATGGTTGGTAGTGAGGCCAGATGCCTTGGTATTTCTGTCATAACTGTAATTGCGTTTTCTTTTTAAACTTTAATTTTTATTACAGTTATCAAATAACAAATACAGATAGAAAAGCAAGCTGTTCATGCTTGGTCTTATAGTAATTAAAGACCAGGATCACTTAAAAAGAGAACAAAGATGAAGTTACAAAGTAACAGGTATTAGTTACAAGTAGCATTTGAGCATAATCTGATGAGATCAGATCTAGTCAGATCATGTCAGGTCAAGTCTAATCAAATCAGATTTAATCTGGGTATCAAGAAAGAATAAAAGTTAAAGGAAAGACATGAGAAGGAGAGGAGGAGGGTGCAGAAACGTTAGACAATTTAGACTCTTTTAAAAACAATGAGTAATTCAGTATTAAGCAGTATGGCTCCGCAGTGGCTAGGACTCGATGTGGATGCAAAGAGCAATAATAAATATGTGTGCTTTTGGTGCAAATTGGAGGTTTGGTATTAAGCAATCATGTGGCTTCAAGGGGCAGTCAGCAAGGGGGACAATTATTACATACAGTAAATTTGGGCACAATTATGGGGGCTTTGACAAACATAAGCTCCAAATATAGGTGTTGAATAAGAATGATAATATGTTGTTGGACAGATGGGAAAGCGTTGCTTTTCCATTTCCGTGTGATGGATGAGCAGGCTGCAATAAGGGTGTGTATAGGAAAATCATGGAAGTGCCTGGGCCTTCCAAGCCCAGTCCCAGCAAAGCCAACTGATGTGTGATTGTTTGTGACATACCAGTTACGCTTGCTATGAAAACTTGTACATCTCCCCAGAAGGGTAATAGTAACAAGTCCACCATTTACAAACAGATGATCTGGGACAGCCACATTGCCTCCAGAAAGAAAGAGAATGAAAAGGAAAATTATGAGAAAGTTTTGCTGGGGTATGATACCAATTATGTAGAAGCTTTTGAGCTGATTCCCAGTGTGAGTGAAATTTTGAGAATCTTAAGATATTGCAAGAAGCTAAGTGCCAAGTTGTCAGGTCTACTGAGAAGTTAAGATTGTGTTCCCATTTCCTCATTGTTTTTAGCTTTTGTGGGTTGGGTTGGGAGATTAGGAATCGGTAGAAGTATGAGATTCCTTTGTGAATTGAAGTGACTGTTCATAAGCCTGTGAAATGTCCACTGTCAAGGAGAATTCTGACCATGGGACAGATCTCATAGCATGCTTAATCTGGTGGTACTTGTAGAAGTCCTGATGGGGAATTTTACATTTACTGTGAAGATCTTGGAAGTCGTGTATTCCTTCATTATTAAAGAATTCTCCAATGGTGTTGATACCAGCAGAAGTCCATGTGGATATAGACAGGTCCTCACAAATCATTTCCAATATGGAGAGTCCGGGGTCTGTCAAGGTTTGCTTCAAGAGGCCTTAAGCCTGATGTAGGATGGCCCTCCAGACTGTTACAGTGGCTTTGACTGGGGTGATGAAAAATGGGGAGGGGGGATTGTAGCCATAGTGCATCCAGGAGGTGTTTGGTGGGGTATTGCAGGTATGCTTCTTCAATTAGAATCCATTCTGGGAGAGAGGCATATGTCCACCATTAGTTGGCTTGGGTTAATAAGGTGCTTTTATAGTAGCTCTTGAGATCTGGCGATCCCATTCCTGCTTCTGATGTTAGAGTACAGAGGATGAAGTGTCACACTCTAGGATGCTTGGTGTCCCAAATAAAGGTGTTTAGAGTTCATTGAAGCGTGGCAAGTTGGTAGGACAACATTGCGACTGGGAGGGAATGGAAAAAGTATAAAACATGGGGCAATATAAACATTAGTTAAAGCTATTTTTTCAGCCCAGGAGTTGTAAACAGAGTGTAAATTATTGCAAAGGCCAAGTAACTTTTTGAGCAAGACTTCATAATTCAAATTAGGCATATTACTAGAAGGCACTACCAATTGTTTCCCTAAATACTTATAAGATGAAGCTGAGGCCCATGGGAAGGGGGAGGAGCTTAAGAGGTTCTTATTTGTAATGTGATCTAAGCATATGCCAAGCATGCAGGGCTTAGTGCAATTAACTTTATAATGAAAAATTTGACCAAATAACATTAGAAGATCATAAAAGGCTGGAAGGGATTGGGTGGGATTGTCATATGATTGGGATACGGTCATATCATCCACATATAGCCCATTTATTTGTGTGACTGTACCGATTTGAAGGCCTGAGATCATCAGGTGTACTCGTATAGCTTCCGCAAGGGGCTACATCACTCCAGGCAAATATCAATGGTATAAGGGAACAGCCCTGTTGTGTACCATTGGTGAAATTGAATGGATTGGAGAGCACGCCAGACATCCAAACTCTGGCAGAAGGGCAGGAGTAAAGGGTTAGAACTGCGATGAGTATATTATCTGATAGTCCACATTTATGGAGTACTGCACTGAGATAAGACCAGTGTACCCTGTTGAACGCCTTCTCTGCGTCCAGGGATAGGAGCAGAGAAGGCATTCTGTAGTGCTCAGCCCACTAAATAAGGTTAAATAACCTTCTGGTCCATCTGAGGCCTTTCTACGTGGGACAAAACCTACCTGGTCAGAGTGAACTAATGTGAGAACAAATTTGGAGATGCAAGAGGCTGGTATTTTTGCATACATTTTAAGGTCCATATTGAGAAGGGAAATTGGCCGTGAATTAGCTGGATCATCTTAGGATTTGCCTAGTTTTGGTATACTGACAATAGGTGCTTCAAGGGATTCTTTGGGAATGTCTCCTGTGGTCATTATAAAATTAAAGGATTTAAGAAGGGGAGGTTTGAGGATGTATGCAAATGTTTTAAAATACTTGTTACAAAAACCATCTGAGCCAGGGGCTTTGTGAAGGGGGAGTGGATTACTTTTAATATTTCTGCTTCTAAGTTGGGTAGAGGAGAGGGTGGACAAATGCAACTGATCTAGGAATTGAGTAATTTGTACGGGTTGTGGTGTGAGTGGTTATTCAGATTGCACATTTTGACATAGAACTCACTATGTCCTTAGGATTGCTCACTCTCTGCCCTTGGAAGGTTTGCATAAAGCGATTTTTAGACATTATTGCCCTTCATTTTACCTGTTTTGCCAAGAGGGTGTCTGGCTTGTTTGCAATCCCAAGCATACCAATCCAAGTATAATTTTTTGATGTGGTAATCAAACAAGGCCTGCAAGTATGTACGTAGGTCTTTCCTAAGTTGGTGAAGGTGAGAGGTGACAAAATAGTTAGGGGTAGTTTTATTATTCCTCTCAAGTCTCTTAATTTGGTCTAAAAATGAGTTGACCCTCTCTGCTCAGGTACGCTTCACAGGGGCCCCAAACTTATTAAAGGAACCTTTAATATAAGATTTGTGTGCATTCCATAGAATAGAGTCATCTGATACTGAATCAGTATTGGTGGCAAAGAAGGTTTCCGCATCTAGTTTGATCTTTTCCCGATAATTAGAGTGTGCGAGAAGAGAAGTGTTCATGTGCCATGAGGTGTGTTGTCTTCCTTCTTGTTTAAAAGATGACCACGTGATGAGGCCTATGTTGGCCTCAGAGATAGTTTGCAGGAGGTTTTCGTTTATCAGGAAAAGATCATTTCTAGAGTAGTATTTCTGAGGGGTGGAGTAGAAAGTGCAGTCCCTCTCAGATTGGTGCAAATACAGAAATGGGTTGTATAGATCCTCCAATTGCCTAACGCAGAAGAGGGCCGTAGGTCCTAATCTACATGAGCTAGATGAGTCAATGGCTTTGTCTGTTACATCATTGAAATCTCTACATAAAGTCATGAGATCCTTTAGACAATGAACAAGATTATTTAAAACTGTTCTGAAAAAACATTCCTGATGGGTATTTGGTGAATTCATATTGGCGAGTACTAGGGGTGAGTTATCAAAGAGAGCATCTAAGATGATCTGTCCAGAAGGTCTGCTTTCAAATGTTGACACTGGACAGAGAGGGAATTGTGCATGGCAATCATAACATCCCTGAATTTTTTAAAAGGATTGGCAAAAAATGTGTGTGGAAACAATCTATGCTGGCAGGAGGGTGCAAGCATAAAGTGCATCTCCTGTACGCAGATAATATTGGCTTTTTGTGAAAGGGCTTCTTTCCATAGTCTGGGCTTTTTTGAAGGGGCTATTAAGCCCTTTCACATTGATAGAGGTAATACAGAGTGACATTGTGCTGTGACTTTGGCGGCGGTGGCAGGGAGTGGAGAAGGAGCACCACACAAAACAGTAGCACAGTAAAGATGGTAGTGTAGAAAGTAGAAGAGAGAGAGGTAGGAATTATACCCGGATGAGTATAAGGCACGGAACAAGTAAAGATAGCTATATAAACTAACAATGAATACCAATATTCAGGCAAAATGAAAGCTTGTTTTTGGCCTATCAGGTCGGTCTGGGATTAGAAGAAGTGTTGTTGTGCGAGGCATTGAATGAAGGTGAGGGTGTCAGGGCCCACCTATAAAGCTGTTTAAGACCATCCTTTAAGGAAGTGATGGAAACCTGCTGGTTTTGGTGTGTAACCAGGAGCTAAGTGGGAAAAACGGTACATAATGCTGTGGTCCCGCAAAATAGTGGTGATGGTAGCAAACTCCTTCCTTCTCTGCAATGTAGCAGCAGAGAGATCTTGAAAGAGGGCCATTCCCATATAAGATTAAGGTAGTGAGTGGGTAGATCTAGTAGCTCTGAGGAGGCGCTCTTTGATGTGATTGAAATGGACCCTCACCAGGATGTACCATGCAACTGTGTCTAGGATGTGGGCCAGCTTGGGAATTCTATGAACTCTATCCATGAGGAGGTCTTGTGGAGTGAGGTCAGGGATGACTTTTAGGAACAGCTGCTGCAGATAATAGATTAAATCTCTTTATTAAACTGCTTCTAAAATTCCCCTGAGCCTAATATTATTACCGTGGGAGCAATCCATTAAATCCACCACTTTGAGTTGTACTTTGCAAATTGCTTCTGCCTGCTCCTTATATGCATCCACTATTTCATCATGTGACTTGACCATTACCTCCATATAGATGCTGTGTGTGCTCCTACACACATTCCACCCTGTTTATTAGTTGAGAGATGGATGATTTAAGCTCATGGTGCAGATCAGCCTGGAGGGAAAGGAGCATTGCCTTTAACATACTTTCAGATACAAGGGAGTCAGAGGTGGGAAAGACAGCAAGGGTTCTGCATAAGCTACAGAGAGAGCAGCTTGTGCTCTGGCTGAATCAGACCAGTGATGTTTCTTGACTGAGGGCGGCTAGTGTGGGAAGTGAGGAGGAGAATGAGCAGCCCGCTTACCTCTGTCAGCCGCTATGGTAGATAGGGGATCCTGTGAGGCCTCCTCAAAGTTCAGGAAGGATTCCTTTGCATCATCCCTGTGTTACTATGGTGGGTAGGGAGAGTGGTTGCTTCCGCAGCGCTATCTTGAAATTTCTTCTGAGCTGGGTACATGAAAAAGTTCCTGAGGTGGCGCAGTCTGATGCCTGATATTTCTTGTGGACATAGCCAGATGGACTCCTTGTGTCCTGGCCTCCCTGCTGGAGGTGTTTTCGGCAGGCTAAGGTGCTGTAGGCCACTGTGTTCACCCAGGGGAACAGAAAGGATTAGAACCAGGCTGTCATTTTGGTCAGCAGCTAGGATACGCCCCTGAAATTGCATTTTTAGCTGTTTTGTGATCCAGTTTGTCAACAGGTATCCAAAAGTGATACTTCTTGGCCATTTGGTATTGCAGTTATAAATCTGTTCTTCCTGAACTGCATATGATTGGGAAAATGCAACAATTGTAGTACATTAAAAGAAACCTTTACTGAAAGCAACAAAGAGACTGCAACTGCTGCCTCTCATTTTGCAAATGCTTGCTGCATTGATGTCATGCTGGACACCTGGCTTTTTAGCTCTGGCTGAAATGAAGGCTTCTAGGCTGTACTCTTACTTTCCTTATCTGCATACTTGTAAAGGGTCAGTGATATAAAGTATTAAAGCCAGAAAGTCAGTGCAATAGCCAGGCAATCAGCATGTTTAGAAAGTCAGCAATGGCAACTCTCACATTTCTCTTGGGAAAGGTTTACTTTAAGAAGACAGAAAGCAATTTAAAAACCGTAGTCTTTGCATCAACATTCTGATACTGTGGTTTCTTGAAGTTGGAGAAAGCCCATGACTGATATGTGAAACCAATGTTGGTGATGTGTTATAAGGTGTTTCTATGTGTTATAATACAAATTATGTATTCTAGTTTTGGCAGTGGGGTGTAAACTTTATCTTTTTTGTGCTTTTATGGATAATTGTATTATTTTGGGAGCTCTCCTTTAATATTAGGTATCTTATTGCCAATTTAGTGATATAGGTTGCAATTTTTATGATGGGCAGCAGTCAAATGCTCAACATCTTCTCTTTATTTAAGCATGATTGAAAACTGCATGTGACTTATTTCTGGGAAAAATCAGGTAATAAAAAATAAATATTTAAATAATATTAAGGTATTGATTTAAAAAAGGTTTGCTGCATTTGCCTCAAAAAAACAATTAAGTTAATGGGTAAATAAAAAAAATAATGACCCCTTTGACCTGATTGGCTCTTTAATGCACATACATGTTTGCTGTTCTGGGGGCTATGCAATGCATTAGGTTCTAATTGTTAATAAACTTTAAGCTAGAATAGACAGATAGAAATGAGTTAAAAAATGGCATTTTTAATTTGTCTAAAAAACTTACATTTATAATACTCATAAGTAAAGATATTTTAAATTAGTATGTGCTTTGTGGATTTAGCATGCCTAAAGAGCCAAAAATCCAATTTCATTAAGTACAACAAATGAGGGACATTATTCTTAGTCTTTTAACGTGCTTAGTGTTGTCATTTTAACATATAGTGAAAATATGGCACAGCAAAGAGGTCATATTAATTTATTCCAAAATGAATGATTATACATGAATTACTTCAATCAGCAAGTTTTCCCTAGCATATAGCATTTATTCTTGCTTCAGAACTGAGATGCCACTGCAATTATTTTTAATTCAGAATAAAGACTCCTGGACTTCAACCTACAAAGGTGCCCTTGCCATTCAACCATTACTGTTCTGAAATATATATGTATGTATGGGGACTGCATTTGCCAGCATATTTTAAACAAAAAACATAAATGAAGAGTAAGAAACTTTTGTTAGACATCACCCATTTGAATTAGTTATGATAGCAATAAGCTACAGTATATGTGAACTTATACATCTGAGCATCTTAGAATGGTTTACATTTTTAGTGAGTGGCTGCTAGCAAGTTGAATCAGATAGTAACTTCCCTTGTTGCTGATTGGGGAGATGTCCAGATGCTGGATTACCCATTGGCTTATTACAGACTACTTATAAGACTCCCTTCCCTCCACAGCTGGAAGATATTTTTCTTAAAATATCACAGCCATTCTTCTACCTGCTGATAAAAAAAAACCCTGCTTGGTTTAGTAAAAAGTGCTTGACAACCTATTACTTTTTTAAGGCTTAACCTTCAAATGCACCAATATCATTTTTTTATTGCCGATACCGATACCGATATTTTGGTCATCGCATATCGGTACTCTTGTGGAGGGATCTGGGGGTCTAAAAGACCCCTCCTCTGCACTTAAAAGCATTCAAAACGCCAAGTTTGGCTGTTTTGAATGCTGTAATTTTTTTTGAATTTGGCACCAAGTTTCTGGAAGTGATGTCATGACATCACTTCCAGGTTTTTACATGGAGACCCGTTCAGAGCGTAATGCGGCTTTGATCAGGTCTTTTCTTCGGTGGCCGTACAGGCTGGTTGCTCGGGTCTCCCAGTGGGATGGGAGACCCTGGCGAGCCGCAGAAGGCAGCAGGAGGGGGGGGGTGTCCCCTCCCGCTCCTTGTAATGACAGCCGAGCGGGTTCTCAGCCGCATTGGTTGTCATTACAAGACAGCCGACTGTTGGCTATGAACGCCGGTACCGGGGGTTATGCCTCTAGCTGCAGGCATCATTCTGGTACAAGCACTTTCCCGAAATATCGGCAATATCGGTAACCTCAGGGGCCGATTCTGATATATCAGGGAAAGTGCATATCGGCCCCTGATATATCGGCTTTGCCGATAATCGGTCGATCCCTAGCACAAACAGCTCTTAAAGCAGGGACATTGCTTGGCTTTTAAAAGATCGAATAACATATAGGCACACTGAAAAAAGTAAAGCTGTGAAAAAAAGGGTATGTCCATATTGTGGTAAACAGAGAGTGGGACTTAAACAGGGCATGAGACTACTTACTCCATGCAATATATACATATGGTGAAGCCCTTGTACCCCTGTGGGGCAAGAGAGTCTCACAGACACAAAGACAAATAATGAAGAAAAATGAAACTCCTTTATTACAAATTGTTTTTATACAAAGAATGTAGACATGCAGTATAATATTCACTTGTCTGGGCCCATATTAAAAAAAGAAAAACTTAATTAAAACAATTGGGAGCCATTGGGCAACCAGAAATTGTTGAGACAATAAACTTTTCAGTCAAGAATATATAATATATGACACAGCTTACAGCAGCCTTTTCAACAAGGGTGCCAAGGCACCCTGGAGTGCCTTGAGGTTTCTTCAGAGGTGCCTTGGCAAAATACCAAAAAATTGCCCAAAAATTGTATACAAGCTGGCGTGTGGATGAAAGTTATATTTTTACACTAAGTCACAGGTTTTCATTGTGTGCTATTACAACCTTCTAGCTGCCAGTGTCCAAATGATCAACGGCATCATCAGTTGATAAGGATGATGTCAGTCACCTGCAAAGCATTCTTGTTTGACACTTCCCTGCACCTTTCTGTCAGCACTGGGGTCCACAGTGATGGAGAAAAACTAAGAGAGAAGAGAAACATTGGAATTTGTCAAAGGATTGGTCAAAAACTGTCTCCTGTGGTTATTACTTTTTTTTTACACTTTTTTGGTGAATGGGTAGGGGTACTATGTACCTAATACCCATTCACATGGGGGGGGGGGCAGGATCTGGGGGCCCACTTGTGAAAGGGGACAGGGTGCTTTGGGGTGGTGGGGCAGAGCCCCCTGCCACAAAGCACCCATCCCCCTCATGTTTAGGGCATGTGGCCTGATATGGTTCAGGAGGGGGGTGCTCGCTCATCCCCCCCTTTCCTGACATGCCAGGCTGCATGGCCAGATAAGGGTCTGGCATGGATTTTGGGGGCACCCCTCCAAATCTATACCAGATGGACTGGGGGGACCCCATGCCTTTTTTTCAGCTGTCAGGAAACCCATTGACAGCTAATAACTCATCGGTTTTTAAGGACGCCACGGCCAGCTTCCCAGCCCTGCTCCTTAACAACCTGTCCCTCCCCCTCCTAACACCTATAGTAACTACATAGGAAAACATAGAAAACATAGAATGTGTCGGCAGATAAGAACCACTTGGCCCATCTAGTCTGCCCAATATATCTGAATCCTATGAATAGTCCCTGGCCCTATCTTATATGAAGGATAGCCTTATGCCTATCCCATGCATGCTTAAACTCCTTCACTGTATTTGCAGCTACCACTTCTGCAGGAAGGTTATTCCATGCATCCACTACTCTCTCAGTAAAGTAATACTTCCTCATATTACTTTTAAATCTTTGCCCCTCTAATTTAAATCTGTGTCCTCTTGTGGTAGTTTTTCTTCTTTTAAATATGCTCTCCTCCTTTACCGAGTTGATTCCCTTTATGTATTTAAAAGTTTCTATCATATCCCCTCTGTCTCTTCTTTCTTCCAAGTTATACATGTTAAGGTCCTTTAACCTTTCCTGGTAAGTTTTTTCCTGCAATTCATGTACTAGTTTAGTAGCTCTTCTCTGGACTCTCTCTAGAGTATCTATATCCTTCTGGAGATATGGCCTTCAGTACTGTGCACAATACTCCAAGTGAGGTCTCACCAGTGTTCTGTACAGCGGCATAAGCACTTCTCTCTTTCTACTGCTTATACCTCTCCCTATACATCCAAGCATTCTGCTGGCATTTCGTGCTGCTCTATTACATTGTCTTCCCACCTTTAAGTCTTCTGAAATAATTACTCCTAAATCCCTTTTCTCAGATACTGAGGTCAGGACTGTGTCAAATATTCTATATTCTGCCCTTGGGTTTTTACGCCCCAGGTGCATTATCTTGCACTTATCCACATTAAATTTCAGTTGCCAGAGTTCTGACCATTCTTCTAGTTTTCCTAAATCCTTTTCCATTTGGCGTTTCCCTCCAGGAACATCAACCCTGTTACATATCTTTGTGTCATCAGCAAAAAGACAAACCTTACCATCGAGGCCTTTTGCAATATCACTTATGAAGATATTAAACAAAATTGGTCCCAGTACAGATCCCTGAGGTACCCCACTGGTAACATGACCTTGTTCTGAATGTTCTCCATTGACTACAACCCTCTGTTGTCTGTCACTCAGCCACTGCCTAATCCACTCAACAATATGGGAGTCCATGCTCAATGACTGCAGTTTATTGATAAGTCTTCTATGTGGGACAGTGTCAAAAGCCTTACTAAAATCTAGATATGCAATGTCTACTGCACCTCCACCGTCTATTATTTTAGTCACCCAGTCAAAAAAATCTATAAGATTTGTTTGACATGATCTCCCTGAAGTAAACCCATGTTGTTTTTCATCTTGCAATCCATGGGATTGAAGATGTTCCACAATCCTATCCTTTAATAGGGTTTCCATTAATTTGCCTACTATTGATGTCAGACTCACTGGTCTATAGTTGCTCGATTCCTCCCTACTACCTTTCTTGTGAATGGGCACGACATTTGCCAATTTCCAATCTTCCGGGACGACTCCTGTTACTAATGTTGACTGTGTGCCTAGCCAGTGTTTGTGTTTACTATGTGTGCTGATTTTACTAGGGGAAAAAAATGGATTTTAGTTCCTGCTGTGCAGGAGTACACAATTCATCTCTTCCCCCTGTCAGAACAGAGCTCTGTTCTGAGAACAATCTGAGAGGATCGTCGGGTGCCTACGGACATGTGGCCGGTGGAGTGCCTGGCTCCCGCACATCGGCTTCTGCTGTAAATAATCAATGTGCACATGCAGTGTACGTGCACCCCCTGCAGGCCGAAGTGCAGGATCACATACAGTATATACTATATAGGTGATCTGGTGCATAGCTGCCGCCCTGTAGCAATAAAACTGCTATAGGGCAGTCACCAAGTGGGTAAAGAACATTCCACAGAAAAAAGCCTATGTAGTCTTATGTTTAAACTGTACAGTGGATTGTGGGCCAGGATTCCTCACTCCTTATGATATCATGTTATTGCTTTAGAAATGAAGTATTATAATTCTTTATGAAGTCCTAATTTTGGTTAATGCAAATCAGCTAATTATATACATACATCTGAGGTGGATAAGAAGAATCAGTCTGTTGCATGTAAGCAAAGTTTAATAATATCCATACTAAGGTAGAGTAGCAGTTGTACACACAAAAGGTCACATGTATGCTTAAAAGGGGGCTCTTGGCAAGTGTTGTCTTATGACACCTTTTTGGGTCTGAAAGGCTACACTCAGCTGCATGACTTAGCATGCACTCCTGTGTTTATTAGACACAGCATTATGCTTCACCACCCTGAACATTCCATGCAATGTTCTTGTTAAGTCAAGTCAATCAATGGCCCATCTGGATACATGCTTTAAAACCATGGATGCTCGTTTGCATCTGCCTTACAAAGGAACATAGTATAGAAGAATATGACCATTGTGCATGGTCTCAAAAAGTGTTTTTTTTACCTGAAGGGTTTACAACTTTCTAGAGACTAAAGCTGGATGCACACTATCCAACTTTTGTGGTTAGATTTCCTTCAGATTTACCTTTTCTATGTAGTGCAAGGGCCTGCCAGATTGCATACAAATTGAAAGTGTTTAGGTTTGACCTCATATTATATGGTTTTGGTAAGTCTAAAGGAAAAAGTCTTCAGAAAATCTTATAGTGTGTATGGCCCTTAAGAGTAGAATTTCATGCCAGAATGTGAAGCCATATAATGGAGTTTCCCATTAATACAAGATTATTATGGCAAACTATATCATGGGGTAAAATTGTCATTGACATTTCTTTTACAAAGAAGATGACATTTTTAAACAATTCATATTTTAAAATATAATTCTATTTTAAGGTCTGTTTAATTTTCAATGGATTTTGGAATTTAAGTCTTCTTAGTTACGGCAGTGAGTGGACTATTGTCCAGAATAAGAGAAATGTTTGCTGCACAACAGTGGATAGAGTACAACAAAGAACAATGGCACATTTCTGCTTAGCTAATGAAGCATAATGATTTATTTAAATAGTCTATCATATTTTGTTACCATCTGTAAACAATCTGATTATATCAAGTCATCAATTGCAGCAGTTCCCGCTTTCCAATTCAATATAGCCTAGAAAATCTTTGCTAGAGACTAAACAATGCATTACCTGAAGTAGAAAGGAGCTTGAATAAATACCATCAAATTCTTCTCATTACAATAATAATAACATAGATTTAGAATCAGGTTATGGTGGTAGCACTGTTCATAGATTCTCTGTTCTGGGAAAGCATTGCATAAAGACATTTTTATGTTAATACATTTTATGCCACCGAAGTACAAACATGATTATTGCACAAAATACACATCTCTCTCTCAAGCTGGCTATAAGTCAAAAAATCTTCTCGGCCTCCTGACTGGTGGAATGGTCTATGAATAAAATAATTCCACATTAAGACGGTCCATCTTGGTGTAAATAGTTTTTCTTTTTTTTTTCCTGTAAGAGCATCAACTCGATCAAGAAGATATGTGAAGATCGCGCTGAAGGAAGTGAGACTTGACCTCAGCTGCAAGGCTATCTAAACACAAGCATTTGTCCACAGACTTCAAACCTCAATTGCCAACTGAAAAGAAAACTGAAAGCCATGCCGCAAACTACTGTTAACTAATCTCTATCTTCTTAATTCTAAAAAGCATCCAGAAATCTGAAAATTATTTTGAAAAATATTTCTATAAAAAAAATAGCAAGTATTCTTGTAATGTTATATAATTATTTAATGTTTAAAAAGACCAATGTCCATCACATTCAACCTGGTAGAATGCAAACCCCCTCTTGTTGCTACTTTTGCCACACTAGAGGTCAGTGTTATTTCATCAACACAAATATTTTTATTGAGTAAATTAACACTATTTTAGTTTACTAAAATAAGACTAAAACTAAAACAATTCAGATGACTAAAATACGACTAAAACTAAAATGGCATTTTAGCCCAAAGACTTAGACGACTAAAATTAAAATGGTATTTTAGTCAAAAGACAACGACTAAAAGTAAATCAAAATTTAAAGTCAAAATTACCACTGCGCAACCACATAAGAAAAAAAAAAAACATATTAAGAAAAAAGGTTTTTTTAATTTTTTTTCTTAATATTTAATGTTAGTGATATATTACATTGCCATCATTCTGTAATAGGGCGGGCAGGAAGTGGTTACTAAAAGAGAGAAAAGCTATATCGTCAGTGAAGTAGTTGACACATTGGATAAGTTTAATTTTGAAAAAAGTTGCTTGCAGGTAACATAAATAGCATGTTTAAACATACATGGCCAGTATAAAAATCTGTCACTTTTATTTTATCCAGAACACTGTACAAAGGATAACAAGACATCAGTAGGGTCAAAGGATAATGGGACCTAATTAGAGTCAAAGGACAATGGGACAGTATTAGGGTATGGAAGTTATAACTTATGTGGAATGCTTTATCACATTAAGCAATAAGGAGAAACACAATAACAGGAGTATTTGTTTACAAATAATAAAAATAGATCAGAAAGGCATTTTTTTATCTCAAAATTAACGTCAAATTTCAATTAAATTTTAGTCATAGTCTATGACTAAAACACCATTTTAGTTTTAGTCCTCTGAATTATTTTAGTTTTAGTTGCATTTTAGTCGACTAAAATCTCCTACATTTTTTTTTTCAAATTTCTTTTATTGATCAAATGTAACATAACCATCACACAAAATATGCATTAGAACACAAGTCCAATATGTAGCTTACATGAAGCATCAGAGGCTTACATCAGCAATCACTTCGTCAGATCTGTAACATATGATTAGAGCTCCATAACAATGACATGGTATCAACGAGTGTAACAATAAATCCCATGATATCAAACCACGGGGCAAATGGCATGTAAAAAGAAGTAATGCACAAGTATGCAATAGGGACAACCACTTCATAAGTACCAGACAAAGGTCAATCAGGTAAAACCCAGAACATGGAGAGTAGTCAGGGAGGATCGGTGGGACGGGGGGGGGGGGACAGGAGAGGGGGGGGCACATGGAGGGGTGGGAGGTGTCAGAGGGGCAGAGGAGAGAATGGAGTAGACAGACGTAGTAGTGGGTGGAGGTGAGGGTGAAGCTCGGCCTGTAGTAGACAAATCTCCTACATTTTAGTTGAATAAAATCCAATGGGTTTACTGTAGTTAAATTGTAATGCATCGTTTAAGCATTTCTCTTGAATTGCCAAACTCATTATATACTCCTAAAGTAAAAGATTTAGCCGTTGTGACATATAACGTCTTTATAAATAAAATAAAAATATAAGTTTTATGAACAAACAAAAATATTTATTTTTGACAAGCAGAAGTGCAGCTTTAAAAAAAAAAAAATAAATAAAAAAAAAAAAAATCTGTGAAGTCTATCGGCTGTATATTACATTTTTTTCCCACATATTCCAAATGCTTGTGGGAAAAAATTACATGTTCAAAAGACTCACAATGCCTCATAGAACATACGTTGAAGTGTTTTCTTTCCAAAATGGGGTAATTTTGTGGGCAATTCCATTGTCTTGGTGCTCCAGGGCCTTCCAAAGTGTAATAGGTAGTCAGAAAATTATGTGTGTAATTTATGCTCCTAGAATGCCTGGCGGTGCTACTTGGATTTTGAGTCTCTTTATGTGGCCAGGCTGTGTAAAAGTCTCACACATGTGGTATCGCCATACTCAGGAGGAGTGTCAGAATGTATTTTGGGGTGTCAGTTTTGCTATGTACATGGTATGTGTTAGAAATATCCTATAAATTGACAACTTTGTGTAAAAAAATAGGTTTTCATTTTTTTCCCACATTTTCCAAAAACATGTGGAAAAAAAATGACATGTTCAAAAGACTCACAATGCCTCATAGAATATACTTTGGAGTGTTTTCTTTCCAAAATGGGGTCATTTTGTGGGCAATTCCATTGTCTTGGTGCTCTAGGGCCTTCAAAAGTGTGATAGGTAGTCAGATAATTATGTGTGTAATTTATGCTCCTAGAACGTCTGGCAGTGCTACTTGGATGTTGAGTCTCTTTATGTGGTCAGGCTGTGTAAAAGTCTCACACATATGGTATCGCCATACTCAGGAGGAGTGGCAGAATGATGTATTTTGGGGTGTCATCTTTGATGTGTACATACTATGTGTTAGAAATAGTTTATAAATTGACAACTTTGTGGGAAAAAAAAGAAAAAAAATATTTATTTTTCATTTTCCCAAGAACTGTGGGAAAAAATTAAAACTTCAAAAAACTCACCATGCCTCTTACTAAATACCTTGGACTGTCTAATTTCCAAAAAAGGGGTCATTTGGGGGTATTTGTACTGTTCTGAAATTTTAGGGCCTCAAGAAAGGAGATAGGCCGTTAGTACATCAGGTGTGATCAATTTTCAGTAATTGGTACCATAGCTTCTAGACCCAATAATTTTCACACAGACTAAATAATATACACTAATTTGGGTTATTTTTACCAGAGATAAGTAGCAGTATACATTTTGGCCAAAATGTATGAAGAAAAATTATTTTTTTTGCAAAATTTTTAATAGAAACTAAAAAAAAGTGTTATTTTTTCAAAATGTTTGCTCTTTTTTTGCTTATATCACAAAAAAACAAAAAACCCAGTTGGGATCAAATACCACCAAAATAAATCTCTATTTGTGTGAAAAAAACAATAAAAATTTTGTTTGGTTACAATGTAGCGTGACTGAGCAATTGTCATTCAAAGTGTGAGAGCGCTGAAAGCTGAAAATTGGTCTGGGCAGGAAGAGGGGTGTAACTGACCTGTATTGAAGTGGTTAAATTAGTTGCTCATCATTGATCTTTTCCAAAATTTTCACAAAAGGACCTAGATCATATCAGAAAACTACAGACTAGCCAGCTTAACACCAAAAGTATGTAAGGTATTTAAAGGAATGGTAATGGGCTCTATGCAGAACTTTTTCTGTGATAAAAGTATCATAAGTGACAACCAGCATTGATGTATGAAGGACAATTCTTGTCTGATCAGTCTTTTATCATTCTATGAAGAAGTAAGTAAGAAATTGGATGGTGAAAGTCTAGTGGATATAGTTTATCTAGATTTTGCGAAGGCATTTTTTTATTGTACCTCATAAAAGTTTAAAGATGTTTAGTGTCAGCATGCCCCCCCCCTTTCACTTAACTGAGGCCTCATTCGATCCAGCGCAGTGCACAGCTTCAGCTCTTCTCTCCCCTCACTTCTGGGTCTCAATGACTTTGCTGGCCCATTGGCTTCCAGTGCTGTCAATCAACGTCTGTGATGAGGGAGCCAGGGGCTGGGCCAAGTCCCGATGTCTATGTCAATGGATGCAGCAGCGGGGGTTGGGTGCGAGCACGCATAAATGCCCTTGTGGGCCACTGGATAGAGGGAAGTGGCTGGGAGCGCAGACGGGGGAACCCGAAAAGAGGAGGGAAGTATAGAGATGTTTGTTATTTTAAAAAAAAATTACCATTACAATCACTTTAAATAAAATAAGATTTGTTGAAGTTGAGGGAATTTTATGTGTTCATGGATAACTACATGAATAAGTCCAGCGAATAGTGATAAATGACTCATTCTCTAAATAGTCTAAAATTCGAGTGGTGTGCCCTGGGGCTCTTTCTTGAGGACAATGTTGTTCAATTAATAATGATATAAAGGTTGGAATCAAGAGCTCAATTTCAGTGTTTGCTGGTGATACCACTTTATGCAGAGAAATAACTTTTACAAAGTATATAGCATCATTACAGGAAGGTTTTGAAAAAAATAGGGAGTTGGGCTACACGGCAAATAAGGTTTAAAATTGAGAAACATAAAGTTATGCATTTGGGTGCCAAGATTACACATGCAATAAATATATATATATATTAGGAGGAGCAGCCCTTGGAGAATCAATGATGGAAAATGATCTGTGGGTGCTTGTATATCACAGAACTAATAATCACTTATAATGCCAAGCTGCAGCTAACAAAGTTAGCAAAATACTGTAATCCATTAAAAGTGACATACACTCAAGAGACAAATCAATAACTGAACCCCTTTACAAAACACTGGTTTGGGCCCCATCTTAAATGTACAGTTCAGTTTTGGTCACTGATCCTTAGGAAAGACTTTGTTGAATTAGAAAGAGTTCAGCAAAGGGCAACAAAGTTAATAAGGGGGGGGGGGGGGTGGAAGACTTCAGCTATGAGGATTGATTACATAGATTATAGTTATTTACTCTGTCGAAGAGGCACTTATAATGTACAAATGCAGTATTTCAAAGGTTACTTCAGTAACTGTAATAAGCTGTTTATTCTTTGGTTCCCGAAGAAGACAAATGGTTATAATCTGAGGTTAGCAGAACAAAAGTTTAAACTTAGATTGTGGAAAGGATTCTTTACTGTTAGACCAATAAAAATGTGGAACTCTCTCCTCCAGGAACTGGTACTACATGAGAGTGTCAAAATCTCCTTTAATTAATTTAAAGATTTTGTTTGCTTTTGGATGCCATGCGGTGGCGATTGGTGCTGCTAAGCCTATTATTAGCATTGCTATTTTCAAAATTATAGATTCATGATAATTTTAAATTGAATTTCCCATTTATTGCTGCTTTATAAAGATCATTTTGATATAGACCACTATCCATTCTGTCATTAGTAAAAATGGCAACATTACTATTTATTTCATGTAAAAGATTATTATTAATAAGAATGAAGAAAACTAGGCCTAACACTGATCCTTTTTGTGGCATCTCTGAGCTGTTTAAGCTGATTTACTAAAAGAATTGTGTAAATATTCACTTCAGATATCCAATCATATGATGTGCAAATTCCTCTTCAATTTTATTAAACAATAATGTGCAAGTAAAATAATTAAACAGAAATGTATTTTTCACATGATTATAAACTTTCAATGAATTTTTTTTTTTAGTTAATCAGCCAAGTTATTTTATTCTAGAACAAAAATGGTGCTATCCTCCTGGAAAAGGAAGGCAGACATAAGCATTGTCAGAGGGTACTCTGCTTTCTGTGAGAGGTGATAAATACCGATTAGACCAGAGATAGATTTACTTTAGGTATAGTCATATCACCAGCAGAGTCCTCTGGATATGTAAAAAAAAAATTCTGTATTTTACTGCTCTTGCATCAAACCAAAAATACATTTTACATTTTGGGTGGACTGTCCACTTAAAATGCATATGCTTCTATTGTGGAGACTCTCAGAAGTTAGAGTTAGAACTACAGAAAATGGGGTGCCTTGACGGGGCCTGTAGATTATGCATGTTTTTGCAAATGTGTGCAGACTAAACCTGTTTTTAACGCATGTTGTTAGACAGGTCAATTCGGTTGGTCGCAGGCTGGTCAGTAAGTTGAACTTGGAAATTTCTTTGGTTTTGTTTGACATATGTCACCCTTCCAGTCTCCCTTGCTGCACAGACCAGTTAGAGGCGGGGGCAGTGGACACTTGTTTGTACTGTTAATATATTGGTCAGGCAACACACTTACACCTTTGCTGCCATAGTGCTATGTGCTGGGTGTTGAGTGTGCTTCTTTGCCTTTAAGGAGGGGCAGGCTCCTTCCAGGCTCCCCCGCCCTCTGTCTATCCATTAAAATGCATGTGCTTTAATTGTGGGGACTCTCAGAAGTTAGAGTTGGGACTACAGGAAATAGGGTGGCTGGACGGGCCTGTAGCTTATGCATGTATTTGCAAATGTGTGCAGAATAAACCACTGTTTTTACGCATATTGTTAGACAGGTCAATTCAGTTGGTTGCAGACTGGTCGGTAAGTTGAGCTTGGAAATTTCTTTGGTTTTGTTTGCCATACATTGCCCTTTCACTGCTCCTTGCTACAAAGACCAGCTATAGGTGGAAGCAGTGGCTACCTGTTTGCACTGTTAATATTTTGGTCAGGCACTGATTCCTTTGCTGCCATAGTGCTATGTGTTGAGTGTTCAGTGTGCCCCTGTGCCTTTAAAGAGGGGTGGGCACCTTCCAGGCTCACCTACCCTCTGCCTATCCAGTGAAGTGCATGTGCTTCCATTGTGGAGACTCTCAGAAGTTAGATATAGGTGGGGGCAGGGCCACTTGTTTGTACTGTCCACTTAGTCAGCTGGAGCACTATAAGAACATTAACATTTGACTTTTCTAAATTATAATATATATGTATCTCTATGTCTAGTGCATATAGAGTTAACAAAGCCTTTAAAATAATGTAGATGTATTACTGGTAACTTTCATTTTCAACAATATGAACAAAAACCTCATTGGCTGCTTTAATTTACAGCACTTTGAACCTTATTTCCTGTAATAGATTAATATATATTTCATTTTATGAGGCAAAACTTTTTGAATTAAGGAATCCACTGCCAGTTAAATATAGAAACCCCTGGTTTCTCAGAATTAGTGCAAAATGGGTAAGTACAGCAAGCATTTGAAATGCAGATAAGTGCAGATTTTTAACTAAGAACCTTGTGTTACATTTTAGATTTCCTTTAATCGGAAGCTTTATGAATAATGTACATTGGTGTTCATATACTCATTAGTCAAAGCTACGCACTCTACTTTCTCTGATTATCACCGCCTCATTATGATCCCTTCCTTAGTGCCGCTGGCTATAATCATATCAATATTTTCTGGCTCTTGAAATTATCGTTAATAAAAATATGTGCTTTGCACTAAATATTGCTGCTGGCAAGTAATCTCTGCAAAATGCCTAGAGTCTTTGATTTTATTCCATGGATCCACATATAAACAGCACAACAACATAACCTTGAAAAGCCTTCGTTTAATTATGTTAGTAAGTGAACTGATAAATAACAAAAAAAAAAAACAGCCAGACCTCACTTTATTTCAGTTTTTGCAGAGTCAAAGATCTCAGTCTCAATCAAAATGTTGTATAAGAACAGTTATTACACATGTGTGCTTTCTGTTTTACAGATAATACTTGAAATTAATGGTAATTATAAATAAAATCCAAAGATCCGTTATTTTAATTTTTTCCCTTCTTTATCTTAACTTTTATCTTCTGAAAGTAATTTTTATATGTTTTCTTAATTATGTTGAGAACTAAAAAATACATTTAAAAATGTGTGTTTTTTAGGCTTTGCGATGTGGTAACTTATGCCAAAATGCACATTTGAACATAATCTATACTGATGTGCAGTATGCCCCCCCCCACCCTTTGCACATTACCAGTATAAACAAATGCAATACAGCACCCAACAGACGTGCATGCTCTGTGTACTGACAACAACAGTGCAGGTGTATTTTTTCATATGTGGAAGCATGTTGAGGGCCTATTCAAGATGAATGTACTCTTTAAAGGCTAAGTTTACTTTTTTTCCTAAATTCCAGCTCCCCTATATACCAGTATAGAATTAATGTACTTATTTTGCAAACAATAATTCTACACAGGCTTAGCTCACTCTCTTCATAGCTGTTTAACCGCTTCAATACTGGGCACTTTCACCCCTTTCCCGCACAGGCCAATTTTCAGCTTTCAGTCACACTTTGAATGACAATTGCGCAGTCATGCAACACAGTACCCAAATTCACAGCCTGTTTTTTTTTTCGTTAAAAAAAAAAAGACCGAAAATTAAAAAAAAAAAGAAAATGTTTTTTCTTAGTTTCTGTCAGTTAATGTTGTAAATAAGTAACTTTTCTTCTTCACTGATGTGCTTCACTGATGGGCACTGATGAGGCTGGACTTTTGGGCACTGATAAGGCAGCTCTGCTAAAGGGCACTGATTAGGTGGCACTGATGAGGAGGCACTAATATGCTGCACTGATGGGCACTGATAAGTGGCACTGATATGCGGCACTAATGAGCACTGATAGGCGGCACTGATGGGCATTTATAGGTGCCACTGGTGGGAACTGATAGGTGGCACTGATGAGCAATAATGGACAGCACTGATGAGCAGGTACTGATGGGCACTGATAGGCAGCACTGACTGGCATTACTGATAGGCATTGATTGGTGTCACTGCTTGGCACTGATTGGTGACACAGCCAATCACATGGTTAAAGAGCCGAGTCATCGGCTCTTTACCCAGATCGGGGTCGCGTCATGTATTAGGAACATGGCAGGACAGCGATCGCCAAGCTAGTTAAACACACTGCTCAATTACTTCTGCCCTACTTCCTGACATGACATGACATGACATGACTCCTTCCCACGACACAGGAAGGAGTTGACCAGCTGCCGGTAGATGAAGCAGGGTGTGTGCTAATGAGATCTGCTGGTCAACTCCTTCCTGTGTCATGACCTAAAGCCTGAACAGGAAATAAGGCAGAAGTAATTGAGCAGTGTGTTTAAATAAAAAAACAAGTTTATTTGTGGTATACAAAACAAGGTACAAAAGTTTGGTATGAATATGAAGCATTCAAAAAAAGAAGCACATAACGGGTACATCAATGCTCATTTTGCATGTGTATGTCCATAACATAAGGAGACTAAACAACTTGCCACAACTGTCAAAAAACTTGTGGTAATACAAATACCTGTTTAGGGAAGAAGTACTGTAGACTCAGGGAGATCATGACACCCAGGGTGGGCATGTTGCCAACATCTGAACATAAGCAACAATAAAGCTAAGGCAGTCAGCGTTACGTCAAGATGCCTAGTCACTACAGGTCTGTGCAAGCTCCAGCCATCTATTCCAGACAAATTTGGCAGGACACCCTCTATGTTTATAAAGCAACCTTTTATAGTGAAGGGTAGCGTTCACCTCCACTATCCATTCCTGTAGGGTAGGGACATGAGTTTGCAGCCATGATTTAGCTATAAGTTTACATGTACAAAAAATGTATCTAAGTCAGCATCAGGTAAAAGTCCAAGGATGCAGGGCTTAAGGTCCAGCTGTAACAGGGAGCTTATGTGGTCATGCGGGAATTTTATGATCTGTATCCAGTAGGATTGGATGTCCGGGAAAGTACAAATAAGATGTACAAAAGTGCCCGACTGCAGGGGACACAGAGGACAGTATGAGCTAAGGTTGGGTCGGTATTTGGAAATCCTGAGCGGGGTCAAATAGGCCTTGTGCAAAATGTAGAGCTGGATCATGCGATCTGAGAGTTTAGGTGAAGACAGTTTGGGACCATCCAAAATATCGTCCCACTCCACCTCATCCAAAGGATCTGTATCAGGCAGCCACCGAGTCTGCATCCTCTCCACCGTCAAAACAACATTGGCACTGCGCAGCTCAGTGTACAGTGCAGATATCAGACCTACATGGGTGTCACCCAACACTATGTTCAGCAAGGGTATATCACACAGAGGGGGGATCTGGGCCGAGAATTGAGTTAGTAGTGCATGTCTAGACTGCATGTATCTAAAAAGCATATGCGAGGGGAGGTTGAATTCCTCTCTAAAAGACTGAAATGTTTTGACTCCCGTTACACATAACACTTGGTCCAAGTAGAGTAAACCCCTGTCCACCCAGAGGTTACAGTGCGGAATAGAAACCAACTCTGCGAGGCAGGAATTGTGTCACAGTGGGGTTCAGGTGTGAATGTGGGTGGTTTTCAGTTTCTTAAGGGCCATGTCCCAGATCTATCTGTGGTGTAACAGGTGCCTATCCCGAACAATTGTCAATGGCAGATGTCCCCGACCGTGTAATAGCACCTGCATAGGAGTAAAAGCCGTTTGATGTGGTCTCCTACAGACAAGCGTTTGGTAGTGGAGCTCCTCCAATTTTGTGGAAATAGTAGAAGTGTGATAGTTGGAACACTATATAGTATGACTGGAAGTCTGGCAAAGCTACTCCACCATGTGCAGTCGGATTTTTAAGTGTAGCCAAGGGTAGTTTGTGTTGCTTACAGTCCCACACAAAGGAGTTCAGAATATGGTCAATAATTTTGAAAATTTTTAGAGGAATTGGGATCAGGGAGTGAAAGAACACATATAGAAGTTTGGGTAAGAGCATCATTTTAATGAGGTTTACTCTGCCCATGATCCCGAGGGGGAGTCGTGCCCAAGTTTGCGTTCGCTGCTTTAACACAATGTAATCCAAGGGCGTCCTCGTCATTGTGATTCCCAGGTATCATATCGTCGCGACTCTCTGCAACGGGAGAGAGTCCGAGGCACGAGTGGGGGGAGACGGGTCAAGGGGAAGTATTTGAGGTTTTGACCAGTTTATTTTCAAGCCGGAGTGGGAGTCAAACTTCTCTATAGCTTGTAGAGCAGTTTGAAGGGAAGCGTCAGTGTCCTCTAAATATAAAAGCATATCGTCCGCATAAAGTCCTATCGTTTCCGTAAGGGATGACTGGCACAATCGAGCAGTGTGTTTAAACAGCTATGAAGAGAGTGAGGTAAGCCTGTGTAGAATTAGTGGAAAGCTGTTTTATTTTTGCAAAATAAGTACATAAATGCTATATTGGTACATAGGGGAGCTGGAATTTAGAAAAGAAAAAGGTGAACAAAGGTGAACATAGCCTTTAATGTAATACACTTCAATTGTTGAATACTCGTGTGTAGGTGCTTAATTTCATGAAGTGCTTTGTCAAGTAAATATGAATAATTGCATATGAATATTTTGTATTTCATTTCTGGCTTTGATCCCCTTCACATGTCTACATGGTTAGCCTTAGCTGCTTTTCTAAAACAAAATGCTATTTAACCACTTCCCCACTAGCCACTGTGCTGCTACTGCGGCACAGTGGCTCGTTATCGTCTAGCGACATAGACCTACGTCGCTAGACTCCTCCCCTGTAGGCGGCGCTCGCGCGCCGCCGGAGGCGCGCTCCCGCTGTTTTCATTCACAGCGGGAGTCGGGCCAGGGGAGGAGCGGCGGCGATCGCCGCTGCTCTGCCCCGATCGTCGGGGAATCCAGTTTGGAGATCCGCCTAAGTCCGCGTAAAGGCCCGTACACACGTACCGATCGTCGGCATACAAACGTCGGTGGACGAAGGATCTGCCGATTGTACGCGTGTTAGTATGGTGCCTCCGACAGATGTCTGCGCACAATCTGCGGACAAAAGTCTTTCTTGCAAACATGAAAATTTTTGTATGCCGACACCAGAACGGACGATTGTTCGCCTGTCAGTACACAATTCGGCCGACACACAGGTACAAATCCCAACACGCATGATCAAACCAAATGAGTTCCCGGAAGAATTTTCTCTAGTAAACTCAACATTTTATTCAGAAAGAACTTTCGGCTCGCGGAAGTCCAAGAAATAGGTGAAATGCGGAGCACATGCTCATCTTGATAAATGTGAGAAGAAGGAAGATGCTGCTCATAATGCCATACTTTTCTAATAAAAAGGCATGTGTTCTGTTATGATGAAGATAATGTTTGTCTATTCTATCTGTTCTATCAAATTTTATAATTAAATAATTTGAACTCTTCACCATTATTTTTGTATTTTCACACCAAAGATCTAACTATTGATATGACCCTTTATTCTTGTCTGAATTAATGTCTAAAACATATTTTTCAGGTTATGCACAATATTAAACATGTTAACAAATTCAGATAGGCCATTTTTTATTTTCATTTTCTTTATTTTTTGGATCTCAGCAAAAAAAAACCAAAGCAAACATCAATACTTTCCGTATAATAAACTAAACATAAAAAAGGTCCATTTGGACAAAATTAAACTAGAAACTGGCAAACAGGGGTAAAATAAATAATAGGGGGTTACAAAAATTAAAGTTGCTGGTAACTGTAATCAGGTTGCCATGAGGGCAGGTTTGGATCCTGCTGGCCATATTGCCACTGGCCATGTGGCATTTGGCGAGGTGGTGGGTGTTGTGGAGGTGGAGGTGGAGGTGGAGGGCACGGGTGCTCCTGGCATGCATGGCTGTGCTCAGTAAGTATGCCGTTTTCAGCCTTTTGCAGCACATCAAGAATAATTTTTCTGGCATACTGACACTGCCTGAGGTCCACCTTATCCAAAATATTTGCCGTCATGTTGCCGAAGGACTCATTGGCCTCCGGTTTCCCACGTAGGGCTATGGTGGCCTCCTGGATAAACTCGTCGGTGATGTCATCCACGTGCTTCCTCTTTTGCCTCCGTTTGGCAGGAGGAGGTGGTGGTGGAAAGAGTTCCACAGGCTCCTCAGGCTCCGCAGGCTCCCCAGGCTCCTGGCTGCAACCTGGCTCCTCCTCAGTGACACTTCCCTGTTGATGAAATGAACAATTGATTAGAATGTTATAGTGTATATAAAAATGCATGTTTGTTATATTATTGTGAACAAATAGCAGACTTTACATACAGTGGCGTATCTAGGGTCTCCAGTGCCCTTGTTGAGGAGCTGTATTTGGCAACAACCCCCCCCCCCCCCAAGATCAATGTAAAACTGTAACCCACCCCCCAAAAAAAAAAATTAAAGGGCATTAAAAGTTTATAATTTGCCCCTTGTTTGCCCAGTGTAGAGCTCTCTAGTGGGCAATCATTGTCTCAGGTGTGAAAAAGAAAGAGAGGGTTGAGAGATAGAGAGAGGGAGAGAAAGAGGGGGTGTGAGAGAGAGAGGAGGGGGGTTGCAGAGAGAGAGAGGGGCCTGAACTTGCAGAGGGCTTGATGTAGGGCATTGAGGGTGAAGCAGTGCAGGGAAACAGGAATAAGGAAGCCACCTGGCTTGCTGACCCAGAGTGAGAGACCAGAGACATGGAAGCAAGGATGGATGGATCATTTGCAGGAGCTGTTAGTTTTGTATTAAAAAAGGTTGAGCCAGAGGAATGCTGAGGCTACAGCAGTGTTTGTTAGGACCAGAGGTGTGCTGGGGATGCAGCAGTGTTTGTAAGACCGGAGGTGTGCTGGGGATGCAGTGAGAGGCAGTCTCAGTCTCCTGGTCTTTTGGCTCAGCTGCTCTCAATGTTTTACACCTGCATGAAGCAGCTCTCAATGTTTTACACCTGCATGAATCCGCCTGCAAACTGGGGGTTCTGGGGTGTGCAGGCTGAGTGGATTGTTAAAATAAACAATAAAACAATGCCAATGTTTTTGTGACCCACCCCCCTTGGCCTGCGCCCCTGGCGGTTGCCTGTCATGCCAACCCCTTGCTATGCCCGTTTACATAAAGGGTCAATTATGGTTTAGCTTATAATTTTGTTACATGATTACATTTTAGCAGACAATATATTGTGAAATGCCATACCTGAGTAAAACTCTCCTCCAGGAAATCCTCATCCTGGCTTGGATCAACCGACACTGAGCCCTCTGCCGAAGTAGAAGGCAGTGTTGAAATTGACGGCCTGGATTCCATGGTGTCTGCCAGGAATCGCATGTTATCATAGTACCACAGCCGTGGTACATATACATTCCGTGCACCTGCTCCAGACTGGGTGGACTCCTCTATTTTTTTTAACTCCCGCCTGTAGGCAGTGCGAATGCTGTTTATTTTTTTGCGGATATACTCAAAATTTGCCCCAGGACAGACGGGCTTGTAGAAGGCCACCAAATGTTCCATGGCCTGTTTTCTGAGTTTTCTATTTTTATAATCTGCGGACTTGACTTGCCACAAACACGGCAGTTGCCTGAATTCATCAATGAAGCTGATGAGGAAATTATGGCTGGTGAAATTGTCCACCATATTGCAGGACAGTATATGCCTGCAAGACACAAAACAACACAAAACATATTAAAATAGCATGTATTTTGGCACATAATAAAGATATTCCTAATAAAAGCTGTATAGGGCCCAAAACACACACTTTCTATTAAAAGAGTCGTACCTTTGTTTGTGGGGAAAAGTCGTGATTCGCCGCTCGATCATGCTCCAACTCTCGATATGTCCGCTAGCGAATCGTCGGCCGAACGATCTGGCGTCCTTTAAATACAGCGCAGGCGTCAACTCCTCCTCCAGTGGCGGGCTTGTGCAGGGGTGTGTACGTGCCGAAGATCAGGCCTACATGTGACACTCACACCTGAAGCAGTGGAAAAATCTTGTAATCAAGAATAATGTCTCAACAATCTGGGAGCTCAATTAGTGTGGGCCGAAGTGATTGGGCCACCAGAAAATCAAGGGCTACACCCATGTCAAAGCCAGAAATGGTGGAGATGGTCTCCATTTTAGAAAAAATGGATTATGATGGCAAGTTGGCAAATTACGATCGGCCCAATGCCAGGAAAGATGGCATCATGGACAAGGTGGTGGCCTGTTTGTTAAAAAAATTCGGTGTGGAGCGATCGAAAGATCAGATTCGGAAACGGTGGTCTGACCTCAAACACCGTGAGCAGGATCAGCTTTCCCAAATCCATCGGATTTTGAAAAAAAGTAAGTTTTATTTTTTATTTATTTTTTTAATCATGCAATATGTTTTTTATAATTTGGTGTATGTTGTATTAACATGTCTAGATTATAATGTCTATGTAAAAAGTTAGATTACTCATTTTAGTTGTCATGTCGTGATTTGATCGATCTATTGTTGATGTTTTAGTATATGACATTAAAAGTCAGGAAGCCATAGTTAAAAATATATGTATTGTGTTGCAACGAACGTTCTTTCCTGCACGAATCTTCTCAGCAAACATTCCTATTAATCACAGATTATTATTCAAACCTTTAAATAGGAGAAAAACGTAAACTCCGTGCCAAACAATGGGAAAGGAGGAGGAGAGGTTTGGCAGCTCCATCGGCAGTTGTGGAAGAAGAGGAGGACATGGGCCCAGATGGTGGCACAGATTCCACTAAAGGTAATTGGTTCCTATGCACTGTCAAACATTAATGTACCATATTTTTCGTAGATAACCATGTACATGTCTTCATATTTGTTACTAAAAGAGCTATCAAGCAGGGCACCATGTCCTAACAAATGTACCTCTTGTGACTTTTATGATATGGCCAATGTTTTGTATTATGTAGATGAAGACATTATGCCTGAGGTGATTCTGGTGGAGCCAACAAGTGACCAGACACCAGAGCAACAAGAAGGTTGGTAGTCACAGATTTTTGTGTAGTGGGATCATAGAAATATGTGTATTTGCAATGATTGTTTAACCTTATATTCTTGTATTCCCTTACAAATTTACATTGCAGATGTTGCATCATGCTAGGATGTGGCATCCCCAGCCATGTCAGAACCCCGATCTCCTGGCAACTTGGCAAGCAGCGTGGAAGCCACTTCCGAAACTGTGGAGGAACCAGGACCAAGTGTCCAAGAGCCAATTGTGTGCCCACGTAGGTTTTTTCAGAATGATTTTTATCAGTGTTATTTTTAGCCTCCAATTTACAACACTAGTTCCCTATGGGAGCCTCTTTATTTGAATGGAAGTCGCACCGTAAGTCGGATCAGGATGCTCTGACTTGCGGGGCCACTTGCGTTGTGAAGATTTTTGAGGGGGAACTACACCAAAAAATTGAAGAACCCACCGTGGGTGTCCACCCCAAGTTTACAACCAGGCCTTTTGTGTGTGTTATTGAGTTTGAGGGTATGCCCACAACAAAAAGACAGCGTGGGTTACCCCCAAAACCCCTACCAGACCCTTATCCAAGCATGCAGCTTGTCAGGCCAGGAAAGAGAACGAGCAAGCGGACCAAACACCCCCTGGACCACAGCAGGACACATGCCCTCAACATGGGGGGGTTTTGTTGCTTTGGGCCAGGGGGCCTCTGCACCGCACACACAAAAGCACCTTGCTCCCATGTAGAGGAGGACAAGGGCCTCATCCCCACAACCCTGTCTGGTGGTTTTGGGGGGTCATGCGGCCAGGGGGTTCCTAGGACTTTGGAAGCAACCTTTAACAAAGGGTGGCCCCCAGATCCCAGACCCCAATCCCTATGTGAATGGGTATGGGGTACATAGTACCCCTACACATTAACCACATAAATGGAAGTGTATGTGAATAACGACAGGAGACGTTTATGAAATGTTCTTAAATATCTTCATCCGGTCTTCTCCACTCTGCTCTTTGGATCTTCTCCTCTCCACTCTTCTGCTGTCCAATCTTCTGCTCTTATGTTGTCTGCTCTTTTGCCCTAGGCTCTTCTTCTTCCTCCTGTCCTCCTCCGATGCTGTTGCCGTGCATTCTGCCCGTCTCTGGTCTCTGCATCTTAATATATATACATTACGACCATGCCCTCACAATGACGTCATCATGCGTTCACACCCCTAATAAATCTATAGTAAGCTCAGGAGACCGGCAGAATCATCAGCAACAGCATCGGAGGAGGACAGGAGGAAGAAGAAGAGCCTAGGGCAAAAGAGCATAAGAACAGGGTAGGTATTAACTCGAGAGGAATTTAAGATTACCTGGACACCAAATGTTTCTCTATTATTATGACCTCATGTAGGTGATTCACATTGACTCTTTTTTTTTTTTTTTTTACAGACCATGTTTTACATAGTTGCACATTAGCCAAATTGACCCGTGAGGCTCTCCAATGCTGCGCAGACCTGGAACAAATAAAGGAGACTGCAACGGCATTACAAATCAAAATGCGCAATTTTGTGGACATGATTGGCAAATTTTAAGCCACAATTTTCCTACGTTTTTAATGTTTGTATTGGGATGTTCCTGATGTTACAAATTTTTTATAATGTTTTATGGCATTTTAATTACACTCAGATGTTAAAGAGTGTACCCAAGTTTGGGAAAAGCACTTTACAACACCCTAACCCTAACCCTAACCCTAACCCTAACCCTGTGAATGTTTGATACTAAAACATTTTTACATTCAACAATGTGTGTTCAATTCTTTATTAGACTTTCGTTGGGGGGTCGAGGTCTAAAGCTGTGTAAAGAAGCACTAAATGTATGATGGCTGTCCTATTCACATATTTACATGTTAATGAAAGCATTTTGGACACTGCCATATGCGAGTTGCTGGAGGTGTCAATGAAATGTTAAAGATACCCCCAGTTTTAACGCATATCACAGTGCGATCTGACATTTCACACAGGATCGGATCACACAAGTTTGAACGACTGTGCGATCCTATCCTGATGCGGCTGAATAAATGCATCATGTGCGACTTTTGTGCGAGTGCAGTGCAAATTGAGCCATACAAACTGTATAGCTGATTTTCGCATGAACATCTGATCGCATGTAATAAAGGAGCAGTGCGCTACGATATTACATGCCATCAGATGTGCAGTGTGAATTGAGACATACACTTTGTATGGCTACATTCGCACTGAACACGCATACAAGTCGCACATGACCCTTTATTTCTGATGTATCTGGATTGGATCGCACAGTGCTTAACACTTGTGGAATACAATCCTGTGCAAAAAGTAAGTGGCGGGTCACCCTTATGCAATGCTGGAAGGCTGCAAAGTCGCAGACTTCCCGCATCGCATAAGTGTGACTCAACACTCAAGGTACTAGCAGTCCTAGGATTCAATATGGCATTGATATTGCCAGTAGCAATCAGTGTAGGGAGATCAGTGTAATCTATAGTGTATTGCTTGTTCGTTGCTCTAGTTCACTTTCCATTACCTATATATATAACACTTTGAGATGAACAATGATCAAGTTTCACATAACACTGACATATCCTAACATTGGTGGGCAGTGAGAAGGATGTCATAAATGAACACAACATAACAGGTGTAGGTACTTTGTTAATACCCTAATGTATTATATGAAATATATAGTATGGGCAACTTCTGGACAATGAACACCAATGTAAGGTGACATTAGATGAACCTTGGGTGTGACCTAGTTCTCAATGTGACAGGGTTTGTGTACATTTTGTGGGGCGCAGAAGGCCCTTGTATTTACACCACTGGCTAAAAAATAACACATGGCCATCATCACTTTGGATCAGCTGGTGAGAGACTACAGTCAAGAAACACACTGATGAATGTATTAACCCTTCCAAAGTCACACATATATAACACATGATTAACCCAAATAATTGTGTTTGGCATATGTGCCCAAATGATTATAATCCACAATACAGAATCATTGCAATTTTTGTTTAATGTGTTGAAAAATAATATATCTCTGACATTTATCTTGTGTGTCCAATCTTTAACAAGATTAATGGGTGTGTGACAGTGATTGCTGCCAGGACACAGCTCCTCTCCCCACGAAATAGTCCAGATATTCCTGGCGGATCTGACGGGCCCTGTGTGATGCCAATGCTGACCGTCCAACTTCCATTGACGGCATGGACTCCACTTGGTTAGAAGGTTGGGCCTCTCCACTTGTACCTGGCATAGCAGGGTCAGTATCCAGTTGCTGCAATACATAATTTTGTGCATTCCTGCGTAGGAAGTTGTGCAAAATGCAGCAACACAAGACCACATTATCCACTTTGTACAGTGCCAGGTTTATGGACGTCAGGAATATCCGGAACCGGTTGGCCATTATCCCGAAGGCATTCTCCACAACTCTGCGAGCTCTGGACAACCGGTAGTTGTAAATCCTTTGGTCTGGGGTGAGGTTCCTCTGAGGGTAGGGCTTCATGAGATGCTCCCCAAGCGCAAAAGCCTCATCTGCGATAAACACAAAGCTCATACCCTCAACAGTTTGCTCCCTGGATGGCAGGTTCAGAGTGCCGTTCTTTAGACGACGAGCGAACTCCGTCTGATCAATAACTCCCCCATCCGAATTGCGGCCATTTTTGCCAATATCCAAAAAAATAAACTCATAGTTTGCATTAACTATGGCTAGCATGACTATACTAAAAAAACCTTTATAATTATAATAAAATGTGCCGGAATTCGGAGGGGGGACAATGCGGACGTGCTTCCCATCAATAGCACCCCCACAATTGGGAAAATTCCACTTCTCCAGAAATTGATCAGAAATCTCCAGCCATTGCTCTGCGTTTGAAGGAAACTGTGGGGAAAAAATAAAAAAAATAAAATTAGTGCTTGAGCACATCACATTATTAATTACACACACAGTTGTCTGTTAAATGCTTATGCAACTTGCTAAAAAAATATACAACAGGAAGGCAAAGGTTTGGATATGGGGATGTAACATCTACATACATTTATTTTCAAACTCCTATTGTTCTTATATTGTAAAGGGCCATACACACTAGAAGATTCTCTGAAGACTTTTTCGTGCAGATTTACCTTTTCTATGTAGTGCAAGGGCCTACCAGATTGCATAGGATTTGAAAGTGTTTGTTGGACCTCATATTATTTGGTTTTGGTAAATCGGAAGGATAAATTGTTCTGACAATCTTCTAGTGTGTATGGCCCATTATACTCACCAGCTAGAGCTGAGATTTACAAACTATGGCCCTCCAGCTGTTGCAGAACTACACATCCCATGAGGCCTTGTAATTCTCTGACATTCACAGACATGACTAGGCATGATGGAAATTGAAGTTCGTGAACAACTGGTGGGCCATAGTTTGAAGACCTCTGAACTTGAGCTTTGGTATATGCTGACTTTGAGATTTAGCATGTGGGTGGGGGATGGGTAAGTAAAACTGGGCATTTATACATCAATAAGGGCTTGTGGTCAGTGAAGGTTTTAACATCATTACATAAACATACAGAATCATAGGTGGGAATGGATGGACTGATGTATTTTAGATAAATCATTAACTAGGTACTAAAACATTGGCCAAGGAATAATTGTTTGAGGGAAAGCAATAAAATGACCCAAATTCAAAATACTGTTAACAGGCAATGCGTTTAGGGACACATAGGAGAGAATGGTGGGGTGGTTAGTGGGTAATTTTACAAATGGTTAAAGATAATCTACATCTTTACTACTATGTGCATGCGGACAGAGGGTAGTTTACAAATAATGGCCTGTGTCAATTGCTGTACATCCAAAAACATCATAATTCGGGTGAAACTAGTAATACATGTAATGTAATGTAAAAAATCAAACATACCTTGATATAGTCCTTCTGCAAGACCTTGATGATGGCAGAGCAGGTCTCAGGGATGATGATACCAAGAGCTTGGGGGGAGATGCCTGTGGTGAACTTCAGATCCTGCAGGCTTCTCCCTGTTGCAAGATACCTCAACGTCGCAATTAACCTTTGCTCAGGAGTAATTGCAAGCCGCATACAAGTATCCTGCTTCAGAATATAGGGGGACACCAGGGCAAGAAGACGGTAAAAGATGGGATCCGTCATCCTCAAATAATTCCTGAAGTCATCAGGATTATTTTCCTGGAGCTCCCTCAGCAAGGACATATGAGAAAATTGATCACGGTTAAGCAACCAATTTTTCGTCCAGGAGGTCCGCTTCTTCTTCCTATTGCTCGTACGTCGTCTCAGAGCCAAAACTCCAACACTAACGACAGCAACGGACGAATTCACGGTCGCCAAAATAAATTCTCGAACGATGTCTCGGAAAATAGCGAAATGTCGTCAACCAAACAAATGCTACCGAAATCAGCTCGAGATGCCCAGAAGGGTCACGGCCAAACACTCACTTCCTCTTTTGTAGCGGCGAACGTGCGTGGAACGTAGTGACGTCATTTTCTGTCGGAAGACAAATGTCCTGGGCAAGTTTAGAGCACTTTTCAACAGACAAACAACAAACACACCAGCCGCGAACATTTGTAGGACGTTCTGTCGGCCGACGATCGGTACGTGTGTACGGGGCTTAAATCTCCTAAGTGACAGGGAATGACAGATCGGAGTGCTCAGCATAGCTGAACATCCAATCTGTCCCTGGCTCACACAGTCACCTCCCCCCCCCCCACACGTCAGTAAGCACCAGGCATACATTAACCCCTCCCTCTCCAATAAAATTAACCCCTTCCCTGCCAGTGTCATTTTTACAGTAACAGTGCATATTTATAGCACTGATTACTGCAGTAATGTCACTGGTACCCCCAAAAGTGTCAAAAATGTCAGTCAAGGGTCCGATCTGTCCGCCGCAATGTCGCAGTCCCGCAAAAAAAATCGCAGATCGCCGCCATTACTCGTTAAAAAAAAAACACCAAAAATGACATAAATCTTTCCCTTAGTTAGTAAACACAATAACTTTTGCGATTTTTTTACCAAACATGGGTAGCAGAAAACAAATTGGCCAAAAATTTAAAAAAAAATTGGTTTTTACATCTTTTTTGGGGGGAATTTCATATAAAAAAATGTTAAAAATATTGTTATTTCTTCAAAATAAACGCTCTTTTTTTGTTTATAGCGCAAAAAGTAAAAATCGCACAGGTTATCAAACACCACCAAAAGAAAGCTCTGTTTGTGGGAAAAAAAGGACGTAAATTTCGTTTGGGTACAGCGTCGCACGACCGCGCAATTGTCAGTTAAAGTCGCACAGCGCCGAATCGCAAAAAGTGGCCCAGACGTAAGACAGCAAAATGCTCTAGTGGTAAAGTGGTTAAAGAGCTCAACAGCTCAAACTTTACACACTTAGCAAAATTAGTTATGCTAATGACATAGTCTACTTTCTTCCCCTTCTCTGCCTTTGTGTGCAGGCAATGCCTTAAAAAGATTCAGTCAGATGGAATCTGAAGCATAACAGCTTCTGACGGTTTTCTCTTTTTTTTTTGTGTAAAAAAAATATATATTTTCTATAAATAGCGCAAAAACTTCAGTTAAAGATTTGAAATAATTTTGACCCCAAATCATTGCAGTTTACAATATGAATTGTACATGACTGCGCTTGGCATTCCTGTTTGATTCATATGTAATTCAGTGTGGTGCAATTTGGGCTCATTCATTTTCATGGGATCAAATCGCAATATATAGCACCAAATGTAGTACATGTACTACTTTTGGAAATGTACTACATCAGATTGCATAATAGTTTGGTACCATGTGATCCAGGAAAAATGCACCATGTTTGCAACCTATGTTTGGGGGGTGTCATTAACTTAACATTGACAGCCACTGCAGAAAGTATTTGCAGTTTGTTTTGATATGCTCCCGCACCGCATTCTAGTTTGAACCTAGCCTTAAAGGGCATATGATTCTTTTGAGTGGCAACAGATACTAAAATGTCCCAACATAGTATAATTTTACATCACCACTCTTTGCTACTTATATTTCTCCATCTACTTCCTGCTATTTTAATCTATTAGCACTTCAAATTCTATTTACAAAATTCTCTAGGTACAAGGTCTTTTCTTCCAAAGTTTAATGAAAGTACATGAGATGGTCACAGCACTATGAAAGCCATTATGGTTACAATTTTTCTAAACAATTCTATAATTAAATATTAAATAAATGTAAAAAGTGCGCTGGAAAATTAATGATGAAGCTGCAACCTTAGAAAAATGTGTAAATAGTGAAAAAGTAGAAATCAGGTGCGCTAAACCATAACTAAATTCAAATACACAAAATATACAAACGCATAGTGTGTATAATTGGTCAAAAAAATAAACCTAAACAGTAAAAGACTGTAACAACCTCACAACTAGTGATGGTGGGTAAGTGAAAGCAACAACACAAACCAAATTAAATTGGTGAACAAATAAATGAATCCAGTAAATAAATAACAGTGAATAAATTTGAATATTCAAGGTGAGTAGTGTTGAGCGAACACGGACTGTATTATTCGTGTTCGTACCGAATAATTGGATTTTTTGTACCCGAACACGGACACGGACACTTTACTGTATGTTCGGGTAAAAATCCGTGTTCGGTCGTTTTATTTCCGGGTTTTGCATGCTTTGGCGCTCTTTTCATGGCGGGCTTTCAACAGCCAATCAACAATCGTTTAACTGGTGTGCCTTAAGCCATCCCAGCCATGCCTGCAAATGTCTCAGTAGCTGTGATTGGCCGTCTGAAGCATGTGACCAAGTCTTTATAAGTTCGAGGCAGCCGCAGCGGCGTCATTATGCTGCTTAGATTCAGGGACAGAGCACACATCAACGTGCTGGCTGCTGATTAGGGAAAGATAGGCAGGAAAAAACCATTTGTGTCCGGATAGAATTGAGGGACAGGTCGGAGTGTTTAGGCAGGGCGAGTTGTAGGCATTTTAGGGATAGAGTCTGCTGAATTATATAGGGTCAGTGTCTTCTACAAACTACAATCGATATTGCTGTGTGGGGGGTGGGGTGAATCTGCACTCAATCCTGATCTACGATCTCTTCTCAATCCTGTTAGGGACAGAGTCTGCTGAATTTTAGGGAAACTGTGTTCTACAAACTACAATCGATATTGCTGTGTGGGGGGTGGGGTGAATCTGCACTCAATCCTGATCTACGATCTCTTCTCAATCCTGTTAGGGACAGAGTCTGCTGAATTTTAGGGAAACTGTGTTCTACAAACTACAATCGATATTGCTGTGTGGGGGGTGGGGTGAATCTGCACTCAATCCTGATCTACGATCTCTTCTCAATCCTGTTAGGGACAGAGTCTGCTGAATTTTAGGGAAACTGTGTTCTACAAACTACAATCGATATTGCTGTGTGGTGTGGGATTGGAGATAGGCAGGTGTCAGTGATCCACATCCATTTTTCTGTGTGTGAGCTGCAGTGAACACAATCTTTTTGGGCTGCAGTGAACACAATCTTTTTGGGCTGCAGTGAACACAATCTTTTTGGGCTGCAGTGAACACAATCTTTTTGGGCTGCAGTGAACACAATCTTTTTGGGGTGCAGTGAACAAAATCTTTTTGGGGTGCAGTGAACACAATCCTTTTTGGTGTGCAGTGAACACAATCTTTGTGGGGTGCAGTGAACAAAATCCTTTGTGGGGTGCAGTGAACACAATCTTTTTGGGGTGCAGTGAACAAAATCCTTTTTGGGGTGCAGTGAACAACATCCTTTTTGGGGTGCAGTGAACACAATCTTTTTGGGGTGCAGTGAACAAAATCCTTTGTGGGGTGCAGTGAACACAATCTTTTTGGGGTGCAGTGAACACAATCTTTTTGGGGTGGAGTGAACAACATCCTTTTTGGGGTGCAGTGAACAAAATCCTTTTTGGGGTGCAGTGAACAAAATCATTTTTGGGGTGCAGTGAACACAATCTTTTTGGGGTGCAGTGAACACAATCTTTGTGGGGTGCAGTGAACACAATCTTTTTGGGGTGGAGTGAACAACATCCTTTTTGGGGTGCAGTGAACAACATCCTTTTTGGGGTGCAGTGAACACAATCTTTTTGGGGTGCAGTGAACACAATCTTTGTGGGGTACAGTGAACAGAATCTTTGTGGGGTGCAGTGAACACAATCTTTGGGGGGTACAGTGAACACAATCTTTGTGAGGTGCAGTGAACACAATCTTTGTGGGGTGCAGTGAACACAATCATTGTGGGGTGCAGTGAACTCAATCTTTGTGGGGTACAGTGAACACAATCTCATACTGAAGGTTTGAGGGTGCTGCCTGTTCCATACTCCCCCTACTCCTCATCTAGCCTTTTAGGGGTACAAACAATAGTAATTGGGGCCTAGTGTGGTTGTGTACGTGTGATATACATACACTTTTTTGGGATCATATTTTCTATTCCGCTATTTAATCAAAAACCTTTGGGGATCAGTTAAATTGGGGGATAGTCTGTGTTGGTACGTGTGAGAGAGATCCACCTTTCCAAGTTGTTGGGGTTCATCTCATACTTCTGAAGGTTTGAGGGTGCTGCCTGTTCCATACTCCCCCCTACTCCTAGCCTTTTAGGGGTACAAACAATAGTAATTGGGGCCTAGTGTGGTTGTGTACGTGTGATATACATACACTTTTTTGGGATCATATTTTCTATTCCGCTATTTAATCAAAAACCTCTGGGGATCAGTTAAATTGGGGGATAGTCTGTGTTGGTACGTGTGAGAGAGATCCACCTTTCCAAGTTGTTGGGGTTCATCTCATACTTCTGAAGGTTTGAGGGTGCTGCCTGTTCCATACTCCCCCTACTCCTAGCCTTTTAGGGGTACAAACAATAGTAATTGGGGCCTAGTGTGGTTGTGTACGTGTGATATACATACACTTTTTTGGGATCATATTTTCTATTCCGCTATTTAATCAAAAACCTCTGGGGATCAGTTAAATTGGGGGATAGTCTGTGTTGGTACGTGTGAGAGAGATCCACCTTTCCAAGTTGTTGGGGTTCATCTCATACTTCTGAAGGTTTGAGGGTGCTGCCTGTTCCATACTCCCCCTACTCCTAGCCTTTTAGGGGTACAAACAATAGTAATTGGGGCCTAGTGTGGTTGTGTACGTGTGATATACATACACTTTTTTGGGATCATATTTTCTATTCCGCTATTTAATCAAAAACCTCTGGGGATCAGTTAAATTGGGGGATAGTCTGTGTTGGTACGTGTGAGAGAGATCCACCTTTCCAAGTTGTTGGGGTTCATCTCATACTTCTGAAGGTTTGAGGGTGCTGCCTGTTCCATACTCCCCCTACTCCTAGCCTTTTAGGGGTACAAACAATAGTAATTGGGGCCTAGTGTGGTTGTGTACGTGTGATATACATACACTTTTTTGGGATCATATTTTCTATTCCGCTATTTAATCAAAAACCTTTGGGGATCAGTTAAATTGGGGGATAGTCTGTGTTGGTACGTGTGAGAGAGATCCACCTTTCCAAGTTGTTGGGGTTCATCTCATACTTCTGAAGGTTTGAGGGTGCTGCCTGTTCCATACTCCCCCTACTCCTAGCCTTTTAGGGGTACAAACAATAGTAATTGGGGCCTAGTGTGGTTGTGTACGTGTGATATACATACACTTTTTTGGGATCATATTTTCTATTCCGCTATTTAATCAAAAACCTCTGGGGATCAGTTAAATTGGGGGATAGTCTGTGTTGGTACGTGTGAGAGAGATCCACCTTTCCAAGTTGTTGGGGTTCATCTCATACTTCTGAAGGTTTGAGGGTGCTGCCTGTTCCATACTCCCCCTACTCCTAGCCTTTTAGGGGTACAAACAATAGTAATTGGGGCCTAGTGTGGTTGTGTACGTGTGATATACATACACTTTTTTGGGATCATATTTTCTATTCCGCTATTTAATCAAAAACCTCTGGGGATCAGTTAAATTGGGGGATAGTCTGTGTTGGTACGTGTGAGAGAGATCCACCTTTCCAAGTTGTTGGGGTTCATCTCATACTTCTGAAGGTTTGAGGGTGCTGCCTGTTCCATACTCCCCCTACTCCTAGCCTTTTAGGGGTACAAACAATAGTAATTGGGGCCTAGTGTGGTTGTGTACGTGTGATATACATACACTTTTTTGGGATCATATTTTCTATTCCGCTATTTAATCAAAAACCTTTGGGGATCAGTTAAATTGGGGGATAGTCTGTGTTGGTACGTGTGAGAGAGATCCACCTTTCCAAGTTGTTGGGGTTCATCTCATACTTCTGAAGGTTTGAGGGTGCTGCCTGTTCCATACTCCCCCTACTCCTAGCCTTTTAGGGGTACAAACAATAGTAATTGGGGCCTAGTGTGGTTGTGTACGTGTGATATACATACACTTTTTTGGGATCATATTTTCTATTCCGCTATTTAATCAAAAACCTCTGGGGATCAGTTAAATTGGGGGATAGTCTGTGTTGGTACGTGTGAGAGAGATCCACCTTTCCAAGTTGTTGGGGTTCATCTCATACTTCTGAAGGTTTGAGGGTGCTGCCTGTTCCATACTCCCCCCTACTCCTAGCCTTTTAGGGGTACAAACAATAGTAATTGGGGCCTAGTGTGGTTGTGTACGTGTGATATACATACACTTTTTTGGGATCATATTTTCTATTCCGCTATTTAATCAAAAACCTTTGGGGATCAGTTAAATTGGGGGATAGTCTGTGTTGGTACGTGTGAGAGAGATCCACCTTTCCAAGTTGTTGGGGTTCATCTCATACTTCTGAAGGTTTGAGGGTGCTGCCTGTTCCATACTCCCCCTACTCCTCATCTAGCCTTTTAGGGGTACAAACAATAGTAATTGGGGCCTAGTGTGGTTGTGTACGTGCGAGATACATACACTTTTTTTGATATTATTTCCTATTCCGCTATTCAATAAAAACCTTTGAGGATCAATTGAATTGCGGGATAGTCTGTGTCGGTACGTGTGAGAGAGATCCACCTTTCCAAGTTGTTGGGGTTCATCTCATACTTCTGAAGGTTTGAGGGTGCTGCCTGTTCCATACCCCCCCTACTCCTCATCTAGCCTTTTAGGGGTACAAACAATAGTAATTGGGGCCTAGTGTGGTTGTGTACGTGCGAGATACATACACTTTTTTTGATCATATTTCCTATTCCGCTATTCAATAAAAACCTTTGAGGATCAATTGAATTGCGGTATAGTCTGTGTCGGTACGTGTGAGAGAGATCCACCTTTCCAAGTTGTTGGGGTTCATCTCATACTTCTGAAGGTTTGAGGGTGCTGCCTGTTCCATACCCCCCCTACTCCTCATCTAGCCTTTTAGGGGTACAAACAATAGTAATTGGGGCCTAGTGTGGTTGTGTACGTGCGAGATACATACACTTTTTTTGATCATATTTCCTATTCCGCTATTCAATAAAAACCTTTGGGGATCAATTAAATTGCGGGATAGTCTGTGTCGGTACGTGTGAGATCCACCTTTCCAAGTTTTTGGGGTTCATCTCATACTTCTGAAGCTTTGAGGGTGCTGCCTGTTCCATACTCCTCCTCCTCCTCATCCATCCTTTTAGGTGTACAAACAATAGTAATTGGGGCCTAGTGTGCTTCTGTACGTGTGAGATACATACACATTTTTTGATCATATTTCCTATTCCGCTATTCAATAAAAACCTTTGGGGATCAATTAAATTGCGGAATAGTCTGTGTCGGTACGTGTGAGATCCACCTTTCCAAGTTTTTGGGGTTCATCTCATACTTCTGAAGCTTTGAGGGTGCTGCCTGTTCCATACTCCTCCTCCTCCTCATCCATCCTTTTAGGTGTACAAACAATAGTAATTGGGGCCTAGTGTGTTTCTGTACGTGCGAGATACATACACTTTTTTTGATCATATTTCCTATTCCGCTATTCAATAAAAACCTTTGGGGATCAATTAAATTGCGGGATAGTCTGTGTCGGTACGTGTGAGATCCACCTTTCCAAGTTTTTGGGGTTCATCTCATACTTCTGAAGCTTTGAGGGTGCTGCCTGTTCCATACTCCTCCTCCTCCTCATCCATCCTTTTAGGTGTACAAACAATAGTAATTGGGGCCTAGTGTGCTTCTGTACGTGTGAGATACATACACATTTTTTGATCATATTTCCTATTCCGCTATTCAATAAAAACCTTTGGGGATCAATTAAATTGCGGGATAGTCTGTGTCGGTACGTGTGAGATCCACCTTTCCAAGTTTTTGGGGTTCATCTCATACTTCTGAAGCTTTGAGGGTGCTGCCTGTTCCATACTCCTCCTCCTCCTCATCCATCCTTTTAGGTGTACAAACAATAGTAATTGGGGCCTAGTGTGCTTCTGTACGTGTGAGATACATACACATTTTTTGATCATATTTCCTATTCCGCTATTCAATAAAAACCTTTGGGGATCAATTAAATTGCGGGATAGTCTGTGTCGGTACGTGTGAGATCCACCTTTCCAAGTTTTTGGGGTTCATCTCATACTTCTGAAGCTTTGAGGGTGCTGCCTGTTCCATACTCCTCCTCCTCCTCATCCATCCTTTTAGGTGTACAAACAATAGTAATTGGGGCCTAGTGTGCTTCTGTACGTGTGAGATACATACACATTTTTTGATCATATTTCCTATTCCGCTATTCAATAAAAACCTTTGGGGATCAATTAAATTGCGGAATAGTCTGTGTCGGTACGTGTGAGATCCACCTTTCCAAGTTTTTGGGGTTCATCTCATACTTCTGAAGCTTTGAGGGTGCTGCCTGTTCCATACTCCTCCTCCTCCTCATCCATCCTTTTAGGTGTACAAACAATAGTAATTGGGGCCTAGTGTGTTTCTGTACGTGTGAGATACATACACTTTTTTTGATCATATTTCCTATTCCGCTATTCAATAAAAACCTTTGGGGATCAATTGAATTGCGGGATAGTCTGTGTCGGTACGTGTGAGAGAGATCCACCTTTCCAAGTTGTTGGGGTTCATCTCATACTTCTGAAGGTTTGAGGGTGCTGCCTGTTCCATACCCCCCCTACTCCTCATCTAGCCTTTTAGGGGTACAAACAATAGTAATTGGGGCCTAGTGTGGTTGTGTACGTGTGATATACATACACTTTTTTTGGATCATATTTTCTATTCCGCTATTCAATAAAAACCTTTCTAGGGCAAGATCTTAAATTACAGAAATATGAGGAGACCGTCAAATAAGGGCCGTGGCCTGGGTCGTGGTGCTGCTGGTAGAGCTCCTGTTGCAAGGAGAGGACATGGTCGATCTGTGCCAGCTACACGCACAAGTGAAACACCTTCCTCAAGTGTGAGTAGGCGACAGAACCTGCATCAGTATTTGGTAGGGCATCAAACGCCCCTAGAAGTGATGAGGCCAGAACAAGTTGAGGCGATAGTAGATTGGTTTGCTGCTGACAGTGCCTCCAGTTCCTTCACATTGTCTCCCACCCAGTCTACTGCAGAAAGGTCAGAGTTGGCACCTGCAGCCAATGTCCAACCGTCTTTCACCTCACCCCCTTGCAAATCAGGCCAGCAGTCTGAGCCCCAAGCCATACAGCAGTCTCTTATTCTTTTTGAGGACTCTGTCAGCAGGGTTTCCCAGGGCCATCCACCTAGCCCTGCCCCAGAAGTGGAAGAGATTGAGTGCAGCGATGCCCAACCACTTATTCCTCAAGATGAGTACATGCAAGGATCATCGCAGCACGTCTCCGATGATGACGAAACGCAGGTGCCAACTGCTGCGGCGTTCAGCATTGTGGAGACCGACAAGGAGGGCAGGGGTGAAGACTGGGTGGAAGATGATGTGGAGGACGATGAGGTCCTCGACCCCACATGGAATGAACGTCATGCAGGTGAACTGAGTAGTTTGGAGGAAGAGGCGGTGGTCGCACAGAGCCACCAGCACAGCAGAAGAGGGAGCAGGGTGCAGAAGCGGAGCGGCCGTGCCCTAGACACTACGCCCGCTACTGCCCAACGCAGCAAGGGAACGAGCGCACCAAAGTCAGCTCAAAGGAGTTCTCTAGCGTGGAAGTTCTTTAGAAAATGTGCTGATGACAGGACACGAGTGGTTTGCACCCTGTGCAATCAGAGCTTGAAGCGAGGCATGAACCTTCTCAACCTGAGCACAACCTGCATGATCAGGCATCTAAGTGCAAAGCACGAGCTGCAGTGGAGTACACACCTTCAAAACCAAGAAACGTCTCTGGCTCATCCTGCTTCCTCTTCTGCTGCAGTCTCGGCCGCTCCAGCCACATCTGTAGTGATACCGGCACCTGCCACCCCGCAAACAGACGATCTGTCAGCAACACCACCACCTGGGTCACCAACAACCATCTCCACAATGTCCCGTGGAAGCGTTCAGCTTTCCATCTCCCAAACACTTGAGAGGAAGAGGAAGTACCCCCCTACCCACCCGCGATCCCTGGCCCTGAATGCCAGCATTTCAAAATTATTGGCCTTTGAAATGCTGTCATTCCGTCTGGTGGAGACGCACAGTTTTAAAAACCTTATGTCGGTGGCTGTCCCACAGTACGTCGTGCCCAGCCGCCACTACTTTTCCAGGCAAGCCATCCCTTCCCTGCACAACCAAGTGGGGGAAAAAATCAGGTGTGCACTGCGCAACGCCATCTGTGCCAAGGTCCACCTAACTACGGATACGTGGACCAGTAAGCACGGTCAGGGGCGTTATATCTCCCTAACGGCACACTGGGTAAATGCAGTGGCGGATGGGCCTGAGGCGGATAGCAATTTGGCGCATGTCCTTCCACCACCGAGGATTGCAGGGCGCTTCAGTTTGCCTCCTGTTCCTAACTCCTCCTACTCCGCTTCCTCATCCTCTACCGCCTCCTCATCCGGACAGCGTAACACCTTCACCACCAACTTCAGCACGGCCAGGGGTAAACGACAGCAGGCAGTTTTACAACTTGCCTGTTTGGGGGACAAACCACACACCGCGCAGGAGTTGTGGAGGAGCATGGAACAGCAGACAAATGAGTGGTTGCTGCCAGCGAGCCTCAAGCCCGGCCTGGTGGTGTGCGATAACGGGCGAAATCTCATAGCAGCTCTGGGCCTAGCCGGTTTGACGCACATCCCTTGCCTGGCGCATGTGCTGAATTTGGTGGTGCAGAGGTTCCTTAAAAACTACCCCGATATGTCAGAGCTGCTGCAGAAAGTGCGGGCCGTTTGTGCGCACTTTCGGCGTTCTCACCCTGCTGCTGCTCGCCTGGCAGCGCTGCAGCGTAACTTCGGCCTTCCCGCTCACCGCCTCATATGTGACGTGCCCACAAGGTGGAACTCCACCTTGCACATGCTGGAAAGACTGTGCGAGCAGCAGCAGGCCATAGTGGAGTTTCAGCTGCAGCACGCACGCGTGAGTCGCTCTGCGGAACAGCACCACTTCACCACCAATAACTGGGCCTCCATGCGAGACCTGTGTGCCTTGTTGCGCTGTTTTGAGTACTCCACCAACATGGCCAGTGGCAATGACGCCGTTCTCAGCTTAACTATCCCACTTCTATGCCTCCTTGAAAAAACAATTCGGGCGATGATGGAAGAGGATGTGGCACAGGATGAGGAGGAGGAGGAGGATGAAGAGGTAACATTTCCAAGGCTTTCAGGGCAGTCATTCGCAAGGGGCTCCGAGGGTGGGTTCCTGCACACGCAAACGCCAGGGACGCAATTGTCCAGCAGGGGCACAGTTCTGGAGGATGAGGAGGATGAGGAGGAGGAGGAGCTGGAGGAGGAGATGGAACCATGTTCACAGCAGGGTGGCACCCAGGCCAGCTCATGGCCATCACTGGTGCGTGGCTGGGGGGATACAGAGGACACGGACCATACACCTCCCACAGAGGACAGCCTTTCGTCGCCTCTGGGCAGCCTGGCACACATGAGCGATTACATGCTGCAGTGTCTCCACAACGACCGCCGAGTTGCCCACATTCTAACTTGTGCTGATTACTGGGTGGCCACGCTGCTGGATCCCCGTTACAAGGACAACGTACCGTCCTTAATTCACTCACTGGAGCGCGATCGCAAGATGCGCGAGTACAAGCGCACGCTGGTAGACGCCATGCTGCTGGCATTCCCATCTGACAGCGGGGCCACAGTGGAAGCACAAGGCAGAGGAGGAGGAGGAGGAGGTCGCCAACGCAACCAGGGCACCGCCAGCACCTCAGAAGGCAGGGTTAGCATGGCCGAAATGTGGAAAAGCTTTGTCAGCACGCCACAACAAACAGCAGCACCAGCAGCTCAGATGGAACGTCTTAGCAGGAGGCAGCATTTTACCAACATGGTGGAGCAGTATGTGTGCACACGCCTACATGTAGTGAATGACGGGTCTGCCCCCTTCAACTTCTGGGTCTCCAAATTGGGCACATGGCCTGAGCTTGCCCTTTACGCCTTGGAGGTGCTGGCGTGCCCTGCAGCCAGTGTATTATCTGAACGGGTATTTAGCACGGCTGGGGGCGTTATAACAGACAAGCGCAGCCGCCTGTCCAGAGACAATGTGGACAAGCTCACGTTCATTAAAATGAACCAGGCATGGATCCCACGGGACTTTTCCGTACCTTATGCAGAATAGCAATGGATACCGACCTTACCCACCCATTGTTCCATTTTTGCTCTTTCTCACTCTTTTGGGGTGTACCCTCATTTAAAATTTGTGAAAAGAAGCAGTGTTGGCTACCTCGTCCTCCTCCTCAGGGCCAGATTAATGTAGGGTCTATTGGAGCTGCAGCTCCAGGCCCCTACCTTTTATATAGGCCCCGGGTTGGCCATATTCACTGTTACCGCTCTTCTGTCACTTGTAAACACAGAAGTCTGGCTTCTATGCTCGCTTCCCCAGGCAGCACCCTCAGAACCTCCCCACACAGCGTGAAGGCCGGACAAGGAGGGACAGTTGGCGATGCATGGATGTGTTTATGGGCTTCAGAGACAGCATCCCATGTTGAATTAGGCATGCATGGCTGCACCCTTCCTCCTCTGGGTGCATGGCAAGGCACGGCCCTAAGGCCCTTCAAAATCCTCAGCACCAAGCCCATGATGCTGTTAATCCGGCCCTGGTCCTCCTCCACCGCCGCTTCCACCTACACCGCCCATAGGTGTGCGCAGCCTATTGCATTAAGGTGTGCACCCCAAAGTTGAAATACACATGCATGTGTTTGCCAGCAGGGAGAGTAATGTATCGGGGCCATGTACCTGTAGGCAAGGAGAAATAGAGCAGAGCAGGTCCCAGGGAGATCTTTCCCATCTCCTCACTGGCAATGCTATGTGCCCTAGGTGATTAGGGTGTGCCCAGGCACACCCAGCACACCCTGTGCGCACGCCTATGTCACCGCCACATCCACCACCACCTCAACCTCCCTCCTACTCCATATGGGCCTCGTCCTTCAGAGATGAAGAAGAACATTGTTTTATTTTTCTGTTTTTTTTTGTTGTTTTAAGTTATTTCCCTATCCACATTTGTTTGCAGAGCACTTGCCATGCTCTTAATTACGTTTTGCTGCCATTTGCAGCACTCTAGCCCTTTCCTTTGGTGTTTTAGAGCCATTTTAGTGCCTTAAAGTTCGGGTCCCCATTGACTTCAATGGGGTTCGGTGTCCGGGAAAAGTTCGGTAAAAGTCCGGGACACGGACCCGGACTTTTTTTTAAAGTTCGGCCGAACCCGTCGAACACGGACATCTAGGTGTCCGCTCAACCCTAAAGGTGAGTCCAAATATAGGTGTAAAAGTCCAAAGCAATTGTGATGCATTCAACACACTTTCAAAGTGATTCCAAGGTGCAAAGACCATGGCAACTGAAATGTGCAGCAGAAGCCCACCACCGTAAATGGACTGGCCCCTTTACAAAATGAGACAATACAAGGGCGTAAGTATCATCAGATCCAGTCCAAATGTGACATGCTCAGGAAAGGGTGAGATAATACAAATACTACTCTCCTCGGCTGGAGAGAGCAAGTCAGCCTCTTTCCAGATAATGATCAAATGTGGGCCAATATCCAGATTCCACCTGTAGTGGATATCTTCCTCACTCCCTGGCAAGCACCTGGATCAGTTCCCTCTGGTGGATGTGGTAGGTTCCCCCGGTGTAACTGTATCTATATTTTTATTGCCTAGCTACAATCTCAAGATCAGGAGTGTGAGCTAAAGTATTATCAGGTAAAGACCCATTGTATAGCACCCTTTTGTTCACCAGTCCAACATTGGATTAGTATACTGGCAAAAAAAAAAAAAAAAATACAACTATACTAGACCCTTACCACACATGCAGGAAAAGGGGGGGGGGTTGTAAATGATTACCCCCATCCTGAGCTATATTAGGCCATATATTAGGCCATATGCCCTCAACATTAGGCCATATGCCCTCAACAGTAGGGGTATCTTGCAGGGGATGTGCAAAGCCTTCACTCCCCCTGTAGAGCAGCTTGTTTCCCTGCTGCATGGGAAATGGGCTACGTCCCCATATCCCTGACACAGAGGTTGTGGGTGATGTAGGGGACTTTGGAACCTGGCAACCCTCTTTAAAATAAGAAGGCCCACAGACATCTGGCCCTTCACCCTAGTTAGATGGGTAAGAGTTTTTTGTACCCTTTTGTGTACCCACACCAATGTAAATCCAACATCAATCACACCATCCAGCCATGTATATTCAGCACCAAATACAGTTATCAGATGCCCAGACACCCCAGCACCACAAACCATGCTATGATGATCCAAGTTCTCAGCTGCCTATACTTCTGTCACTGTATCAACATATTTGGTCAACAACATCACCTTGGATGCCCTTCAGCTTGTTTGCAATGTGAAATAAGTCAACAGGAAGCTGCCATTTGGTAGCAGTAGTGAAGTTATGATACCACCACTAAATGAATATTACTGCCACTAAATACATGATTTCTGGCTGCAGCAGCAGGAGGTTTGGGTAGGTAAAAGAACTGGGCAAATCTAGCCGTGTGGTTCATTTACACACCAAACAGCGAACAAGCTGATTTCAGGTCAAACTCATTGTCGACCCAAAGTTCATCACTAGTGTTAATATGTGTTTAGACTCATACAAGTACCGTAACTTAACGTACCTTTCTTGTGGGTTCGGGGCATGCGCACGCCTGGGTCTACTGTGATTAAAGTGAGACTTAGTCAGCAGGTCTCCGGCCAATGATTCTTGGCCAGGAACTGCTGATCAGCTATGTCCAACCACAGCTTAGAACCCTGTGTTGACAAACAACACAGGTCTCTGTACAGAGGGAATTATCTCTGTGTTTCTTCTGCCTGCAAAGCAGGCAGATGAAACAAGGCAACCTTTAGAAAAATTCAAAAAACTTTACACTTGTTAGGCACACATCTAACCCCTTAATTGCCCCTAGATGTTAACCTCTTCCAAGCCAGTGTCATTAGTACAGTGACAGTGTACAGTATAGCACTGATCACTGTATTAGTGTCACTGGTGATGTCAGTGTAAATTATCCAGTTCCAACAAAGTGTCAGGTAATGTTAGAATACTCACCACACTGTCACAGTCCCACTGTAAGTCACTGATCACCGCCTTTACTAGTATAAAAATAAATAAATAAATACAAATTCCAGTACATATATATATATATATATTTATAAATATGTATATATATATATATATATATATATATATATATACGGAAATATATTACTGTAAAAAATAGGCCACACCCCTATGTAATTCACACAAAAAAATAGAAAAAGAAAAAAGTGGGGTTTTACAAAAAGATGAGATGGTCAGAATATGATCCAACACAGCAGATTTATTAAAACTTATATTTATTAGGCATAAAAAGGCATGTGCAAACATGCTCTAAGGACATACATACATAAAACATATAATAACATAAAAACAAGAACATGAATTTGAGATAACCAAGTGGCGGGTCTCAATGAGAGAGATGGAAATGGTCCCTGCGCAGCCAATGCATTTCGCTTGGTTTTGCTTTTTCAGGGCTTTAAGAGACCAAAAAACCAAATAGTGTTCCCTCGTGTGCAAAGTCATAAGGCAAGCGGTAGTTCCATAGGTAGGCTCAACAAATATATAAAAAGCGTGGATTTTATATGGAGGTATGATAGTGGTGGAGCGGTGGATTTGTGTTAAATATATGCAACCAGATTATTTGGGTGCATGTGCATATATATATATGGACAGCACAGGCCGTATTAGTATACGCTTGTAGTACCCCAATACTATAACACTTTTTTCTTTTTCTATTTTTTTGTGCGTATGTATATATATATATATATATACACACACACCATCATTTGTAGACACTATAACTTTTATGCAGACTAATTATCATACTTTTATTGGGATTTTTTTTTTTACCAAAGGCATGTAGCAGAATACATTTTAGGTTAAAATGATGAAGAAATTGTTTGTTTGTTTTTTATTTTTTCATTGGATATGTTTTATAGCAGAAAGTAAAACAAAGAGTTTTTTTAACATTTCAGTCTTTTTTAGTTTATATAAATAAAAATAAAAAACCCAGTGGTGATCCAATACCACCAAAAAAAGCTATATTTGTGTGAAAAAAATGATATACATTTTAATTGGGTACAGTGCTGCATGACTGCGCAATTGCTAATTAAATTAGCGTAGCGCTGAATAGCTAAAAATGGCCTGGTCGTGATGGGGGTAAAATCTTCCGGAGTTCAAATGATTAACATAAATAAAATGTGTAATTTGCCAACAAAGTTAAGTTTACTCATGTTCTTTAGATTGTCTGAATTCATAAATTGATTCACCTCTGACAAATAGCAAGAGCATACATTGTCTTTGTAGTTCATCCCAAAATGTTCAGTATTAATTTCTACTACCCCATATTTACATTAATATTGACTCATTCTATGTAATCATTTTACTTTACACATTTTAAAATGACCTAATTAAGCTGTGCTGCTTTCTTTTTCCAATTATTTTCATAAATGGTTTAGAGTTTCAGAGTGTTTTTATTCTGCACTGTAACTTGATTGAAGTAGGTAGAGAGGCTGTCTTGGTGAAGTACAAGATGTATTGTTTGTCCTCCTTGCTTGCTGTAGTTTGTGTTGTTTACAGCAATTACAGTTGGAGTTTCTTAATCTTTTTGTTGTTGTTCACTGGTGTTGATAATAAGTTTTTTCCACCTACGTGATTTTCAACACTTTATAGCTCTTGAGTTCTCAGTCACGCTGAGGGGAAAAGCTAACTACTGCAATCTAGCATTTGTAAATATGTTTCTACAACCTCTCCTGTTTCTTGTGTTCCAGAATGATCTGCTTCATGTGTCCCAAATTCTCCCCAACAAATGTGACAATCAGTAAAACTCAGTCTTCTCTTTTGTTTTCTTAGGTATCTCTAGTTTCTCTTGTACAGTATATTAAATGACCGTTCTTACTCTGCAGAACAGAAATGCAGGATATGTAATACTTCCATGTCTAAGTTCAAATGGTTCTCGGGAAAGGAGTTTTCCCGTGCTGTAAGCATTATTTATCACCCCCAATCGGCTTTAAAGACGCTAAAAGTGTTTTTCCAAAAAGCACATTATCTTACCTTGCAGAGCTATCATCTACTCATCTGGAATAATTTAACTACGTATTGCAAAATGACCATTGATTTCTGTGTAAAGTTTTTTTAGCTTTAATATATTTTAACTTTTTGTCCTTTTTCTTTGTTTTATCTGTAAGAAAACAATGTGGTGTCGGACTTTACTGGTGCCAAGAGAAGAATGGCCTTATCTGATATATTATAGTAGAGTATAGTTTTCTTCTAGCGAAATATACGGATGGGGTACCTTTCTCCTAGCCTTTTTTCATTCTTTTTGTAAATTTGTTTTTAGTTGTGTATGGTTGAGCTCTCATCCAGGAGCTCCTTTTTTTATTGTTTTTTTTTACAAGATTATGTCATTTACTAATGAAGGACAGTAGGTATGGTGGAAAGATTGTATAAGTAAAGAGCCATAATACTTTAATAAATTGAATTACCTTACAAGAAACATTTGAGTCCTTGGCTCTTTTTTTGCTGGACAGACAGAATGATGGAAGTTGGACCTTCCTAATCTTGTTGAGCTTCTTACAAGTTTGTCTTATTCTGGAACTTTACTACTTAGCAATCTGTTTCAATATTGGCACTGTAATGTAGGGTCACCTTTAAAAATATGTTCATTAAATTTGTTTGCAGACTTAAAGTCTAAAAAAGACTAAACCCACAACAGTAAAATCAGTCTGTATATGCAGTAAAGCATGCTTGTTATACTCACTGTCGAACCTAAGGGGTTAATCCTCTGCATTGTGTGAAAAAGGCTTTTTGATCCTGTTTTCTCTGATCCTCCCCTCCTTTTACTGTCCCCAATCCATCTATTGATAGAACTGAGCCTTGGGGGCAAGCTGCACATGCTCAGTTTGGTGTGTATTGCTAGAGAGTTTTTTTTTCTTTGGCCCTGTGCTGGTCACATGCACTCTCCCATCAGCACTGTCCAGACAGAGGTTCAGGGGCCCTGCAGCCTCATAGGGGGGAATAAAACTCCTCCTACAAGCTTTAACCAGACACTAATGGAAGCCACAAGGCTGCTCTAACTAATGGTAAGAAAATGTATTTGCCAGTTTATATTTACTAAAACGATTGTATTTGCATGTTCTGTGTACTGTGGAAGACCAGATATAGTGAATGCAGGGTTCCAGGTTTAGTAACACTTTAATACATTTTTCAAAGCACATTCACTGTCCAACTGACCCCCCCCTCCCCAAAAAAAAAAAAAATAATAAAAAAATTGGGCTCCTCAGCCCTCTAGAATGATCCTTTTCAGTGGCAAAACACGAGCAAACATATTCAAATAAGGTGTGCCAGACTTGTAGCAATGCAGGACAGTGCTGGGATTGGGCCTCAATAGAAAATATACACTATATTACCAAAAGTATTGGGATGCCTGCCTTTACCCACACATGAACTTTAATGGCATCCCAGTCTTACTCCGTAGGGTTCAATATTGAATTGGTCCACCCTTTTCAGCTATAACAGCTTCAGCTCTTCTGGGAAGGCTGTCCACAAGGTTTAGGAGCGTGTCTATGACATTGTTTGACTATTCTTCCAGAAACACATTTGTGAGATCAGGCACTGATGTTGGACTAGAAGGCCTGGCTCGTAGTCTCCTCACTAATTCATCCCAGAGGTGTTCTATCAGGTTGAAGTTAGGACTTTGTGCAGGCCAGTCAAAATCCTCAACTCGCTCACAAATTGCCTTTTCCCTATACGGGTATCCATAACCAACCCAGGAGTGCCTCTCTCCTACCCATAGAGAACTACTACCTTCCTTTCCAATATGGCACCATTGGCTGTGTGGAGTTTGACTGCAATGGTGGTAGGCCTCCCTTCCACAGCCAGTGCGGCACATCTAGAAAGCTCTGCTATAATCCATACTTCTTCACCCAGTGATTCATTATTATCTGTTTTAATCTGCCTATTCATTGTTAACTGTATTTATTCTACTTCAATTCTAACATCATCTAAATGTGTATTGCTGTAAGTCTATTGCTTCTCTCACTGACCTAAACCTCTTTGAAGCACTCAGCGCAACAGTGTGTATTGAAATCCATGTTTATTGCCTTTAATTTGTGCTGTGGTACAGTGTGTGACAAGGTTACTAAACAGTGTTTGCCAAATTCATGTCTGAACCTAGAGTGTAAGAAGGGTCGGCGTGTTTGCAAGGTCAGGGCAGTTCCAGAGGCCAAGCATCACTCAGCAGCCCTTACGGATGTAGCACTATAACTATTTTCCAAAGTTCATGAATTTTTTGCATTACATGTAGTAAAGTGTGTAACAGAGAAACTAGTGTGAACAAGCCATAAAGCAGGCCTTTTTTTTGTATGTAACCACCACATTGGGACATGGAGTCCAGCCACGGTCTTGTAGAGGAAGTGGAGTAGATGTGGAAACCGAGTTATCTTATTCCATGCAAGAGTAGGACATATGTGGTCCAGTAGGCATGCTCGTGTTTAGGCTTCTGATAACCTGCAGTATAAACAGTGTGTGGGTGGAGCTTGACGCACCCATTGGGAACACTGTGAGTGTATTTTCTAATTTCCAGAACCATAGGCTTGGGGGGCCAGTGTTATGTGACATCAACATATAGGCGGCCCACCTGACTTAGAAGAGAGCTGTAACATCTTACAAAGTTAACTCATTGTACACTAAGCACTTCAATTGTGAGCACTCTTCCCGTGTTACTGCACACCTTTTCCTCTCTTCATGAATGCAACATTTCCGAGGGGACACCATGGAGCCAACATGAGGTAGTGTGCACCCTAACAGTAGGCACCTGCCTACAAGTGGTGATCATTATCACAAGGCCATAGAAACATGTACCTTGTCCTTCAATGCATGGATGAGAGTATTATACACACATGGACCTCTGTTAGTGCTGGCAATTTCAACAAAAGGCCAGGCTCCATCCTGCCTTGAGACCCTTGTAAACTTCCCTCCCTGCTGGCTTTTTTGTCTGTTTGAGTATTTGACCTTAAGTGATGTGCAGTTCATATGTTTCTAAAATCAGCAAAAGCAAAGAATGTCTGTTTGTATCTCAGATGAGCATATAACATTGCCCATGTATACATTTAGAAAACTAAACTTTAGTCTTTTCTCTTATTTTTATGTTGTGCTTTTGTCCCTCTCATAAAATATTTGGAGAAGGTTGATGTTTTCACACAGTGTATGGCTTCATATCCTTTCTAGCATGTCACATCTAAATAAGAAAAAATAAAACCTCAGTTATCATAATAAAACCTTTCAGTGCTGTAACTGGCATGATGTGGTGAAGTGGGCTACATGCACAATTTTGAACAGCAACACTTATTGGGCTACAAATCATTGGAAGTACAGTATGTGTTAATTTCTTGTATGGATTAGTGATTTTATTAATATTAAATATTAAATTCCATACAATATTTAAATGTATCTCTTGAAAAATACTTTTTTTTAGCCTTGGATAAAGTGGGGAAGGATTGGATTTTTTGTTCCATCTATAAAGGGTTATTTATACTGTATATTTGTTTTGGTTATCAGTGTCTCAGGGATAGAAAATGATGGGAATTCCATTCTTTTATCATCAAAACAGGAGGGGAAGGAAAGCCTTCCAGTGGATGACATCTGTTGCAGTCACATATCTGAGACATTGAAGTGCTTTATTCCCACTTATCAGTGTTTTTTTGGGACATTAAGTGAAGGGAAACTTCTCGGAAGAAACCGAAATGAAAAAGGGTATTTTCTATTAACCACTTGAACTCCGCTCACATTGCTGCTACTGCAGCAATGTGGCTCGTTATCGTCCAGCAACGTAGACCTACGTCGCTGGACTCCGCCCCTTGTGGGCGGCGCGCGCGCGCCGCCGGAGGCTCACTCCCACTGTGTTCAGTCACAGCGGGAGTCGGGCCAGGGGAGGAGCGGCAGGCGATCACCGCTGCTCTTCCCCGATCGTCGGGGAATCTAGTTTGGAGATCCGCCCGCCTGTGTAAACAGAGCGGGCGGATCTCCTAAGTGACAGGGAGTGACAGATCGGAGTGTTCAGCATAGCCGAACATCCGATCTGTCCATGACTCACTCAGTCACCTCCCCCCCCACATGTCAGTAAGCACCAGGCATACATTAACCCCTCCCTCTCCAATAAAATTAACCCCTTCCCTGCCAGTGTCATTTTTACAGTAACAGTGCATATATATAGCACTGATTACTGCAGTAATGTCACTGGTACCCCCAAAAGTGTCAAAAATGTCAGTCAAGGGTCCGATCTGTCTGCCGCAATGTCGCAGTCCCGCAAAAAAAAAACGCAGATCGCCGCCATTAGGCGTTAAAAAAAAACCACCAAAAATGACAGAAATCTTTCCCTTTGTTAGTAAACGCAATAACTTTTGCGCAAACCAATCAAAATAAGCTTATTGTGATTTTTTTTACCAAACATAGGTAGCAGAAAACAAATTGGCCAAAATTTTAAAAAATTTTGATTTTTACATTTTTTTGGGGGGGAATTTCATATAAAAAATGTTAAAAATATTGTTATTTTTTCAAAATAAATGCTTTTTTGTTTATAGCGCAAAAAGTAAAAATTACACTGGTGATCAAATAGCACCAAAAGAAAGCTCTGTTTGTGTGAAAAAAAGGACGTAAATGTTATTTGGGTACGGCGTCGCATGACCGCGCAATTGTCAGTTAAAGTCGCACAGCGCCGAATCGCAAAAAGTGGCCTGGACGTAATACAGCATAATCCTCCGGTGGTAAAGTGGTTAATCTGGATATACAGGTGTAGCACCACCCACAAAGGAGTTGCTTGGTAATTTTAGGTTTTCTGTTCTGCAACTTGAGTCCAAGAACAACCTCAGCCCATTTGACACACCAGGTTGAATAAAAATCAATGGAAACATGTATAGAGACCCAGGTATAAATACCTTATACTGGCTGTGGGTTGTTACCAGAAAATAGGCACACACAACTGTTAAATTATAAATGCACTTCATCTATTGATACGGGTTTAAAATGAAGTACAGTACAGAGTAATAGCTACGCCAGAGTGAGTAAGATCAGTTTACATACTACTAACTGAAATCAAACAGCGATTTAGCAAATCAGCAATAAAAAAATGTAGATAAACATTAAATGCAGTATGAATGATAATGATACTACACTGGTTTAGAGTACACTCCCAGGGATTGACTGGGTTAGGGTGTATCATATCCTAAGAGGTAACTCTTTAATTAAGCAAAGGGGCAAAAAGTCTCTGGGTAGTAACTGTTAAGGGCAGTCTATAGTCCTGATTCTTCAGCCTGCTAAATATTGGGACTTAGTAAGCACTGGTGCTCTTTAAGGCAGTCAACAGGCCTGCATACAGTCCTATAGCTATAAGGTAGATAGTTAGGTAGTCCCTAATGACTCAGTCTTTAGTGGTAATAGCAAATAATGTACTAGATGTACTTAATATTTAACTCCTATTTATAATCTAATTGTTATACGTTTATTATCAGCAAATTGCTGTTCTCATCCCTCTCAGTACTGCAGCTTATTATTATACAGATTTTATCAACCACCATTGTGTTCTGCGTTGAACAACACCCTTGATTTGGATAGTGCAACATAGCTTATTAAAACACTACTTTTATGAAAAAAAATTGGCAAGACTATAGGGCAATGAAAATTAAATGCAGTCCAAGAACTCTTTTCAGAGCTCAGCAACTGTATAAAATGTTATTTATAATTTAATGATATTTGATGCCATTCATTATGTAGTAGAATTGACATTGGCCAACAGTGAGCGGCAAGTATTTTCTGTAAAAATGTGATAACTAAATTGAAAAAAATGCACAATGGTGCAAATTAGTGCCATTTCAGATGATACACAATGTTAAAATGCATTTAGGCTTCAAACCAGCACTTAAAGAACAAATAACACTACCGGTATATATACAGTATATGTATATTTATACTGTATATACACTATATAACCAAAAGTATTGGGACACCTGCCTTTACATGCACAGGTACTTTAATGGCATCCCAGTCTTAGTCCACAGGGTTCAATATTTAGTTGGCCCACCCTTTGCAGCTATAACAGCTTCAAATCTTCTGGGAATGCTGTCCACAAGATTTAGGAGTGTGTCTATGGGAATGTTTGACCATTCTTCCAGAAGTGCATTTGTGAGGTTAAGCTGATGTGGACGAGAAGGCCTGGCTCACAGTTTCCGCTCTAATTCATCCCAAAGGTGTTCTATTGGGTTGGGGTTAGGACTCTGTGCGGGCCATTCAAGTTCCCCCACCCTAAACTTACTCATCCATGTCTTTATTGACCTTGCTTTGTGCACTGATCCATAGTTATGTTGTAACAGGAAGGGGCCATCCCCAAACTGTTCCCACAAAGTTGGGAGAATTAAATTGTCCATAATGTCTTGGAATGCTGACGCCTTTAAGAATTACCTTTCCTGGAACTAAGTGGCCAAGCCCAACCCCTGAAAAACAACCCCAGACCTTAATCCCCCCTCCACCAAATGCTTTGGACCAGTACACAATGTAAGGTCCATAAAGCTATGGATGAGTGAGCTTAGGGTGGAGAAACTTGACTGGCATGCACAGAGTTCTGACCACAACCCAACAGAACACCTTTGGGATGAACTAATTCAGAGACTGCGAGCCAGGCATTGTCATCCAACATTAGTGCCTGACCTTACAAATACGCTTCTGGAAGAATGGTCAAAAATTCTCATAAAAACACTCCTAAGCCTTGTGGACAGCCTTCCCAGAAGATTTGTGATAGAGGGGTTTTTGCGGCTGGGTGACACCTCATCCCTGGAGTTTTACCATGTACTAAATAAAATATGTGAAATTTTATATTCAAAATTATTTGTTTTCTACTTTATGGCACCACTATAATTCCTTCCTAGACCTGTTATTTTGTATACCTTTGGTAATATAGAATATATATATATATATATATATATATATATAAGCTGAGTACCTGCTCTCTAAGAAGTTATGGGGGAGGTGGTGGTGCTTGCAGGCTTGGTTTTGTCACTTTTTCCATGTATGCAGGTTAGAGATGCACTCCTAAACACAAGTTGTCCCAAAAAAAGTCCCACAATGTAAATTCCCCATCAATCATGTGGATCATGTCAATCATGATTCCCAATGTCCGCTGATCTGCCATAAGAAAAAGACCACCAATGTGATCCTAATGTCGCATCAATATATGATCAATTAATTCACAGTGGAGACCCCACCCCTTTGTTTATACTCAGCTGTCATTCGTCGAAGCTGTCACTAACGGGCAAGCAGTAATCAGGAGAGAATCATTATGGTGGTTAAATGTCTTTAATGTTTCAGCAACTCAGTGGGTGGAAGGCATCGTGACTGATGTGGATCTGCATCACTGGATGACATAATTGACAGTGGATTTACATTTTTTTTTTATTTATTTATAATAAAGGACTTGTCAAAAACCATGTACAGTATCTCACAAAAGTGAGTACATCCCTCACATTTTTAAAAATCTTTTATATCTTTTCATGTGACAACACTGAAGAAATGACTGCTACAATGTAAAGTAGTGAGTGTACAGCTTTTATAATAGTGTAAATTTGCTGCCCCCTCAAAATAACTCAACAATATTATATATATATATATATATATATATATATATATATATATATATATATATATATATATATAATAACAACATCATTTTTACAAGAGACTTCCTTCTTGGATGACAGCCATGCAGACCAATTTGATGTAGTGTGCAGCGTATGGTCTGAGCACTGACAGGCTGACCCCCTACCTCTTCTACCTCTGCTGGCAGCACTCATACGACTATTTCCCAAAGACAACCTCTAGATATGATCCTGAGCACATGCACTTAACTTCTTTGGTCGACCATGGCTAGGCTTGTTCTGAGTGGAACCTGTCCTGTTAAACTTCTGTATGGTCTTGGCCACCGTGTTGCAGCTCAGTTTTAGGGTCTTGGCAATCTTCTTATAGCCTAGGCCATCTTTATGAAGAGAAACAATTCTTTTTTTCAGATCCTCAGAGAGTTCTTTGCCATGAGGTGCCATGTTGAACTCTCAGTGGCTAGTATGAGAGAATGAGAGCCATAACACCAAATATAACACAACTGCTCCCCATTCACACCTGAGACCTTGTAACACCAAAGAGTCACATGACACTGGGAGGGAAAATGGCTAATTGAGGTTAATTTGGACATTTTCACTTTCACATTGTACTCACTTTTGTTGCCAGCAGTTTAGATATTAATGACTGTGTGTTGAGTTACTTTGAGGGGACAGCAAATTTGCACTGTTATACAAGCTGTACACTCACTACTTTACATTGTAGCAAAGTGTAATTTCTTCAGTGTTGTCACATAAAATGATATAATAAAATATTTACAAAAATGTGAGGGGTGTGCTCACTTTTGTGGGATACTGTATGTGTTTTTGTTTCACTTTTTTTAATGACATGAGGGAAAGGCTGGTATCTGGGACTCCCCTATTGTTAATTGGGGCTTCCAGATTCTAATACTGTAAGTCCCTTGCCTGCATATCCTCACAACTACCTGGCCAGGGCTGTTAGTCAAGGACCTTGTTCCCATCGACCATAGCAAGTTTCCCCCTCACATTGAAGGCATGTGACCTGGTTCTGCATGCTCATTCATGCTCATCCACTTTCCTGGCCTACCAGGCTTCATGCTTGGTTGGATAAGGGTTTGTAATAAAATTTTTGAGGCCTCAAGTGTTTTTTTCTTGATTCTGAGGTGGGGTTCCCCTTCGACAGGCATATCAGAGCTTTACCAAGGATAAGGGCCTGGCATGTATATTTAGTGGGAACTGTGCACCTTTTTTTTGTGGGCTCCTGTATTTAACGGTATACCAGACTCTTATCTAGGATAAGGGTCTGGTGTAGATGAAGGGAATCCCCAGCCATTTGTTTTCAAACATAAGGAAGTGGCCATGAGCAGTCAGTTGCTGGCGATTTTAAATGGCTTCTTTATCTTTGTAAATGCCAGTTTTGCTGCAGTAAATTGTTTACACCAAGTGGGGTCAGGAGAAGGCTCAGGCAAGGTAAGGAATTTCAAATTTGTAATGTTGCCCTTAAAATAAAACAAAAATTGCTTCTCCCTGGCCAAACATGCTTTTCTACATGTCCCCTAAGACTGTACGCAGTCGCCCATGCCTTTGGTATGAAAATTGCTAGCCTATTAGCCAAGAAATGTCAATTAATATTTTCTGGAATATAATTTAAAACAGCGCTACCAGGCGTATAGGAATAAATATAAAGTGCACTAAAAATGTTAAAGTCTAAAAATGATAATATAACAAAAAAGTGCATCAGTGCTGAAAAGATATATAATCATATAACCACATGAATTATTAAAATACAGAAATATATACCATATGATTGGTTAAAGTGCAGAAAATATATATTAAATATAAGGTGCCAAATGTGCAAAAAGTGCAAAAAATATATAAATATAGTGCAGTCCAAAGGTAGTAAATAGTCCACTTGGATATAAAGTGCTGAATATTGTGCTCCACACAAAAGTGACCAGTGCTTCCAAAGAACCCTTTTGGGGATCCACTCACCAGACTTAGGAGAATTATGAGCCTTATATATATCCAGCTACACCTCCAAATCAGCCTCCAGCCTCAGATTCAGGATACTAAACAGCCTTGGTGTCCCCCAGGATATCAATAGGAATGAGCCTCCAATGTACCTTCAATCACCTCTAAAATTCCTCCATACTTAGAATCTCAGACAAAAAGGGAAGGAGCCGAAAATAGTGAAGCCCGTAGGATGATTTTATTATAAAAGATATTAAAAGTTACAGCATTGTATACAGGTCGGTGGTCACAATAAGCTGATACACTTCCGGGTACACTGCCGGTGTGCTTTCCACGGTGGTTTGCGGAAGTGACGTGGTGTGACGAATAACTGCCAGGAAGTTACGTTGACGCGTTTCACCCGCCTATCTTGGGCGTCATCAAAGACATCCTCTTTGATGATGCCTAAGATAGGTGGGCGAACCGCGTCGACGTAACTTCCTGGCAGTTATTCGTCACACCACGTCCATTCCGCAAACCACCGTGGAACGCACGCTGGCAGCGTACCCGGAAGTGTATCGGCTTATTGTGACCACTGACCTGTATACAATGCTGTGACTTTTCGTATGTTTGTGAGTAACTTTTTAATATCTTTTATAATAAAATCATCCTACGGGCTTCACTATTTTCGGCTCCTTCCCTTTTTGTCTGAGATTCTAAGTATGGAGGAATTTTAGAGGTGATCGAAGGTACATTGGAGGCTCATTCCTATTGATATCCTGGGGGACACCAAGGCTGTTTAGTATCCTGCATCTGAGGCTGATTTGGAGGTGTAGCTGGATATATATATAAAAGCCTCATAATTCTCCTAAGTCTGGTGAGGGGATCCCCAAAAGGGTTCTTTGGAAGCACTGGTCACTTTTGTGTGGAGCACAATATTCAGCACTTTATATCCAAGTGGACTATTTACTACCTTTGGATTGCACTATATTTATATATTTTTTTCACTTTTTGCACATTTGGCACGTTATATTTAATATATATTTTTCTGCACTTTAACCAATCATATGTTATATATTTCTGTATTTTAATAATTCATGTGGTTATATGATTATATATCTTTTCAGCACTGATGCGCTTTTTTTGATATTATCATTTTTAGAGTTTACAATTTTTAGTGCACTTTATATTTATTCCTATACGCCTGGTAGCGCTGTTTTAAATTATATTCCATTGCTTTCTTAGTTTTATTCTAAGTGAACAGCAGCTGCAGGTAGGACTAGTACACATTTATTTAGCGCGGGTTTTAATATCATCAATTAATATTTTTTTAACATTTGGAAAAAATTGACTTCAATGGGGTTCAGATCCGGCACCCGAACTTCACTCATGTTTGTCAAACTTATCTTGAACCAAACCCAAGTATATTCAGCTCCTCCCTAATGAAAACAATAGGTGGACCACAAGAGTTCATGCAACAAATATTTTGGCAGATAGTGGGTCCCTCCACACCCCCAACACACACACACACACACACCAAGGGTAACTGCTCATTAAATCTAGGGATAGAGGAATAAGCTATAACCATTACCTTATTCTATGCTCCATTAGGCTTCCTCTATGTTGGGTGACCAATTCCATGAAGCTTCTTTTCCAAGACCGGGCTGAAGTCTCAAACTAAATTAATCAAGTTCAATGTAGGGCCAATAGGGTAAGTATTACATAAAGCTTATTCCTATACCCGTAGTCTACACCAGCATTAAACCTTTTTGAGGCTCAGAGGGGCAGAGTAAGGTAGAGAGAGGCAGAGTAAACTCAGCATTAGCAGCTACTGTCACCAGATGTCAGAGCTGTCTAATTCGAATTACTGGGTGGGTGGTGAGGTGACCAGGTCACACAGCATGTAAATAATGGGCTGAGGATACCAGTCTCCACAAAAGGAATTAGCAGCCAACAGTCACCCTGAAGACAAGCTTAAAAATAGTTTACAAGAAATTGGTGATGGAATTATGTTTATTGATGTCAAATAAATTGATTATTATGTGAAGGTAAGCTTATTGCTACATATTGGATACTAACCTATGTGCATGCAGTTCAGCTTTAACTGGCTATTTAACTGTTTGTAACCATTTTAATTCAAGCTAAATTAATCCAACAGGGTAAGTATTAAAGAGGAGGTTCAGCCCCCCGATCAAAAAATTAAAAGTCAGCAGCTACAAACACTGTAGCTGCTGAATTGCATGCACATAGGTGTAGCACCTACAGGTAGGTGCTAGGTAAAGTATAGTGGGCCTTGGCTGCTTAACAGCAGGGCCATGATTTCAGCTGGGCTGTCATGTCTCCCAGGTGAGGTTACTGAGAGGGGAGTCTCCCCACTGGCTCTGTGAGAGGATTCTCATAGGGCAGTGGAGGAAACCCAATCAGTGACTCAGTCAGGCTTGTATCTACCCCAGAAGGCAGATTCTGCCGCAGAGGATTCTAGGAGTGGGTATAAGTTTAAAGGGAATGCATGGCGCAGCATCTTTGGTGGAAACAAAGTCCCAGGAGGGAGAGTACGGCTGTCTCTCCTCCTGTCAGAGGAAGCCGGTGTCCCGGGTGGCGGCCTGGAAATCCAAAGAGAGTGAAGCTGAGCTGCAGAGGGATCCGGTGTGCTGAGAACCAGCAGAGAGAGAGAGAGAGAGGGGTCCAGTTCCAGGAAAGCCTACAAAGGTTGTGAGTACTGTGGACTGCCCCTGGGGGTCTGCCTAGTGTCAGAGGGGATCACTCCGGAGAAGGTTCTAGGGATCCAGGAGTCAGCTAACTGTTAAAGGGGGTGCCTAGTCAGAAGACCCTGAAGTGTCAGAGGGGGTACCTAGTCAGAGGACCCTGAAGTGTCAGAGGGGGTACCTAATCAGAGGACCCTGATGTGTCAGAGGGGGTACCTGCAGTTTGGGCCCTGAAGAGTCAGTGTGAAGTGTACAAAGTTGAGAGTTGCAGCAGCACAGGTGTCTACACAGAGCTACCTCAGACAGTGCAGGGCTGGAGGGAGCTGTTCAGTGACTTCTGAGCCAAAGCAGTGTCAGGAGTCGAGTGTTATACAGTCCTGGATCTTCTAAATTAAAATCGAGGTTCCAGCACAGTTTCAGTACTATAGTATCTAAAAGCATCAGAAAGCGCTGGTCGGCATTCAGCTGGCGTCAAGACAGCGCCAACAGGCATTTTTCTTCAAGTGTCTCAAAGTGTACCTAGTTGAGCCAGAGGAGTATCCCACTCATTCCCTTCTCCCAACCCCTAAATACAATAAAACAAACAAACCAAAGATGCCGGAATGGTCATTGTCTCAGTTCTCACACCTGGGTTGACAGCTCAAATGTCCTGAAAATGTTAACGGTGACAATGGCAGACCCACCTTAGGCTCAAAGCCTAGAAATCCTGCTACATAGACTAGTATTCATTATGTAGCAATAAGCTTACCTTCACGTAATAATCAATTTATTTGACATCAATAAACATCATTCCAGCACCAATTTCTTGTAAACTATTTTTAAGCTTGTCTTCAGGGTGACTGTTGGCTGCTGACTTTCAATCTTAGGACACTTTCCTGTTCAGGGATCCTGCGATGTTGGAATCCCAGCTGATTTTTCAATTGGCTCTCGGGTGCTGCTGCTGCCATTCCTTGTGAGGGGAACCGCAGTGAAGCCTTACGGCTTCACAGCCAGTTCCCTACTGCGCAAGAGCAAAGTGCACTGCACTTTGTGAATGGCCCAGGGGCAGAGGAAGAAGGAGGGGGGTCAAACCTCCAGGAGACCTCGCCGTAGCAAAGTCCCCTGGAAATGGGGATGGGTACCTGTCAAAAACAGATATCCACTCTCCCCTAAATGGTGCCAAATGTGGCAACTGAGGGGGGAGGAAGCAAACGAGCAGGGCTTCCACTTTTGGGTTGAGCTCCGCTTTAAAGTATATTGTTATACCCATAGTCTTAATCATCATTAAACCTTTAAAGTGGGGAGCACTGCAAGGATGTATTTTTGTGTAATGTCTGGGTTTAAGCTTTAAACCTGAACTCCAGGCAAGGCAAAAAACAAAATGATCTCCTGAGACTTCTTTCCATGTGCGAGCATGAGGTGGAAGGATTTTTTTATATTAACTGTTTTCTATGAGATGTTCCTCAGGGGAAGGACCTGCAGGGTGGTGCTGTGGGTGGGTCTGTGGGTGGGCTTATGGCCTGTGCCACACTCCTCTCTGTCACTTCATTGTTAATTTTTTTTATTTACATATTTTGATAACTAAAGTTTCACTGCCACCGCTAAGAATTCTGCTGCTGTATCTTTTTAGGTTTCCTGGAAAAGCAAAAGCTAGGATCAACAGTTCCCATCACCATGTCAGAGCTGCCAAATTAGAATTATTGGGAGGGTGGTGAGGTGATAGGTCACACAGCATGTAAATAGAAGGCTGAGGATATCAGTATCCACAACAGAAAATAGCAATCATCAATCATTCTGAAGGCAAGCTTAAATATTATTTACAAGAAAATGTTGCTGGATGTTTATTAATGTCAAATACATTCATTATTACATGAAGGTAAGCTTATTGCTACATATTGAATACTATTCTATGTGCCTGCAATTCAGCTTTAACTGACTAATTAACTGTTTTTAATCATTTTAATTCAAAATAATCTAACTCCTATTTCCCTATTGACTAGTGAGGCCAGACACTAGGCTCAATAAAGGGGCATGTAAAGTGGGAAAGAGGAGATCACCAACTTTTTAGGTGAAGTTAAGATTCGCATAATAGAGCACCCTTGCTTACGTGGTTCTGGGATGGTCTCTAGACCAAACCTGAACTCCCTTGCATGCACTCAGAGATACCTTCTTCTGTTTGAAAGGCTGTTTATCATGTTATCTCTATTCTGCACATAGGGTTGCCATTTGGAGCACCTGACATATTATTTACTTTATAATCAAATTTTTATTGTAAACATTTCAATAGATTTCAGCATATATCAAGCAGCTTTAGAAAACGTGGGGTTACCAAGGAGATTATGGCACTAGAATATAATACCTAGCAATTAATTAGGCAAATAATCACAGCAACAATATCACCATAGGACACAAATTGAAAATATAGTTAAGTAATATCAAAACCGTTTGGTATATAAACAAAAGAGTGTTATTTAATATTGTTCAATTTAAATACTTCAGTTTTTTTATATTTTCAAATAGTCTCTCAGCAGGTGTTTATAATACAAAATTGTAGCACTAGCATCATTACTCATCTCCTCTATGGTGCTGTACCCTACAGTAATTCTGTACTCAGTTCTTTTGGTCAAATGACACCTATAGTATAACTTTGAGTGCAGGAAATTGTGAATGCAATCCTTAAGGGGACATATTTTTGGCACCCTGAACCCAGGTGTATTAAGGAAATAAGTGGTGATGATATCATCATGTCATATATTCTCTCTGCATCAACAAGCACTATCCACCACCAGGAGACAATCCAAAGAGAAAAGGATCCTGCATGTGATATTATCTGCCTGAAGACATCTAGAAAAATCTAGAAAAGGTAATTAAAAAAAGCAAAAAATACTGCAAAGGGACTTCAAGGGGAGGAAAAGCACTGGAGGCAGTAGGGAAAAGGCCATATTAAACTTTGATATGCCTACATAGAACATGGGAAAGTAATCTGCAGTCAGGTTAGAGTTAGTCCACAGTCAAATCCAGAGTGCAGGTATTCGGGCCAGAGCCTAATAGCAAGCAGCTTCTCCAGAAGACCCAGCTATTGTGGGGAACCCCTCTTCCTGATTGCAACCAGAGTGCTCCAGGTCCAGAGGAGGTGGCCTTTTGTTCTTTGGTCTTGGATCCCTCTAGCTGTTCACATGAATTTCCAGAGCTAACATGCACTTCACCGTGAGGAACAATTACTGAACTAGTGATAATCAGCTTGACCTAAAGAGACTGTACCATGCAGCCACATGTTACCCTGAGCCACAGAGACATTGTTGTGAAGTGTCCATGTTGGTGCAGCTTTCATTGTTCTGCAGCGTATGAGTGTTTTTTGTCGTCCTGTGTTTCATTGCTTCTAACTTTGTGCCTGTTTAGTAAACTGTAACTTAGAGTTGCGCCATGATCATTTTGTTAAACTGAAAGGTGGTATTTAAGCATGTACCACTGTCCATAGATGGCTCAATAAAAGCAAGTTATCCACCTTGTTCTGAGTATCACTTGTGATTGTATAGTAAAACCATAATGAACACCACAGACAATCGGTGTTGCTTGTTATTGCATAGGAAGACTTCACTGTAAACAGAATCCATCCTTCAACTGTCAGCCTTGGGGTGAAAATATGACTCACTAGCTTATTTCGATATTTACCATGAGTTGGATGTTTCAAAAAACTGGAATCAGAAATTCATGGGGAACCACTAAAGTAGATAGGAAGAAAATGAAAAACACATTGCTTATCACTGGGTCTGCACAGCAGGGTATTCCGCAGCAAATGTTTTTATCGGGTTGGAAGGATCCAAGAAAGCATAAATGACTGGGTAGAATGTAAAATTTAATTAAGACAGGAGTGTAGTGCCAAAAAAAGACGTAATTGTTTTAATCTTATATGGGAACATTCGGTGAAGATTTTGACATACTGGGGAGTGTGAATGCTCATCCTTGTGATTTTCAAAGTCTGCATTTTTTTTTTCAGGGATAAACATGCTATGTTTTTGCTGGTGAAATGAGATGGAAGAAAACAATGTTCCTACTAAAAGGGTAATTTATGGTCCCTTCTTTTGTCCATGGGCCAAGTAGGATTGGCTATTTTTGCTACCCTTGTTTTAAACCATTGCCATATTATCTCATTATCTCCACTGTCAGAGTTAGATAAATCAAGATTATTCTAGTTGTCTGCTGTACAATTGCATTTTATTATTCTTTTTTTTTTTTCATCCTTTGCCTTTTCTCATTTTGCTCATGTGAAATCTAAAATATTAATGACCCATTGTGAATGCTGAGTCTTTAAAGTTGTGTATGTACCTGACTGTTCCCACTTTCTTCATATGCCTTGCAGCATGTGCTACCAAAGCATTCTTTTATTTTTAGAAACAGCATTTAATAGTGCCAGAGCTGTATAATATGTCTAGAGATCAAAACAAAAACATGTGGAACAATAACATCCACCATAACACAAGGCAGCAATACAAACTGATCTCTAGTGCAATTATCTATATAAAACAGCACGGTATGTGAAAAATAAATGGTACATTTTAAAGTAAAAAATTAAAACCCAACTCTGGGCACAATCAGCTTGTGTTAAAGCAATGAAAAAATCTGTTGCCTCAATACCCATTTTCTTGCACATCCCATATCTCCATGCTTACAGGGGGAAGTACAGAATCCCATCATACTTCCATGCTGCTATGATGTAAGAGCAGCTGATCTCATAGACTCCAATGGTTGTGTCTTCACCTCCATCTCCCTCTGGCCATTCACAAAATGAGGTCTTGGTCTGTGTGTTTTGTAAATGGCCTAGTGGAGAGGGAGGTGAAGACATGACCAGAGCTCTTGTGGCTATGAAATCTGCAGAGCTTACATCCTAGTGAGGTGGAAGTAAATTTGAGCTGTGCTTCCCTCTTCATGGTCCTTAATGATGTGCAGTTAAACATGTGCAGGGTGCTGAGGATTGCTGGGAATTGCCCCGTAGCCTCCTGGTATATGTGGTGTAAGCATCCCAGAAGGCTTCGTGTGTGTGTGGGGGGGGGGGACAGACATATCAAGCCCACCTAAATAAGAAAGTAGGAAGTGCAAGACCGGATCCATCAAAAAAAGGAATTTGGGAAAATAAACTTTAAGAGTCCATTTACACTGCCGCGACTTGTGAGGCGACTTGTGTGCCCTCAAGTCGCCCCAAGTCGCTTGACATAACAAAAGCAATGTTAATCAATGATTGCCGTCTTAATTGGCACTACTGAAGTCGTTCCGACTTCAGAAAAGGGTCCTGTACTACTTTGAGGCGACTTGTATCCGACTTGTCCCATAGACTTCAATGGGAGTCGCCTCCTTATCTTATTTGAAGCGACTTGTGATCCGACTTTCCATTAAAATGGTCCTGAACCAGAAAAAAAGATCATTTTTCTTAGAATTTTTAGTAGCGCAGGGATGGGGCTCCGCTCCACCTGGGCGTTTTTGTTGCAGGCGTTTATCAGGCATTTTTTGGTAGTCTTTGGAGGCAGGCATGACATCTGAACTTCTGTGTAGGGGTATATATGCACACACACATACAGTATATGTATATATACACATACACACATAAGGTGTAATAGGAGCGGAGCCACATCCCTGCAAAATAATTTCATTAGCGCATGGATGTGGCTCCGCTCCTATTACACCTATATGTGTGTATGTGTATATATACATATATGTGTGTGTGTATATATACCCCTACACAGAAGTTCAGATGTCATGCCTGCCTCCAAAGACACCCAAAAAATGCCCGATAAACGCCTGCAACAAAAACGCCCAGGTGGAGCGGAGCCCCATCCCTGCGCTACTAAAAATTCTAAGAAAAATTATCTTTTTTTCTGGTTCTGGACATGCTACAGAGCTGAAACTTCACAGGTACACTTTTTAGACCCCCCCAGACACTAAATCCAAAGAAATCTCATTTTTTTTCAATAATTTTTTCAATAATTGTCTCTCTATCAAAAACGACAATTTTTAAGAACTTTTTTTTGTGTGATTGAGCATGACCCAGAACCATCATATTCTGATTGGCCAAATACAAAGTCATACAAAGTCGTCTATCATACAAGCCACGCTGAATTTGCGCAAAATCGCGCTAACAAGTCGCCCCTTATGAGGCAGTGTGAATGGGGTCTTAATGTCCAATTGTGTAACAGGGGTTGGGGGGAGGGAGAAATTATGAAAAGTGATTAAAGATGGTGACGGTCCACTTTAAGTTATTGTCATAAGACTGTGCCTAGGCTGAGAAATGCAGTATGGGAGAATAACTAATGTAGAAATTAGGGTGTATTCAATATCTCCTCCAATCTTCATTATATGAAGATGGCAAATATGGGTAAACAAGTGTAAGCACAGCCAAGAACATAACAAAAACACCAGGATTTACATGATTAAGCTATCTATGGTCTAGCTTCTTAGTTCAAGAAGTATATATGACTGTTGATTGAGCAAAGAGTAAAGTCTAGAATAGGTCTGCCAACTGTGACAGGGATGTATATTACTTTCATGAAAATCAGTGTTGCTTCCTTCACTTTATGTAACCTGCAGTGATCAGATAATAATGAAACAATAAGTAAATAAATAAAACATCCACAGTAATTAAATGTTTGCTGATAGTGTATGGCCTACTCACAGAGCAATATCTTCACCACTTGTAGGTTACACAGAGCATACAGCTGTCTCCACAGAGATGTGTTTCCAAGCCATACTTCATTTTAAGCTGATAAACATGGCGACAGCAAAATGAGTTATATGGAGAAACAGGAGGGCAGCAATAGAGAGCACTGCAAGTTCACGGGAACCACTTTCCATAAGCCTGTGATGATCCCCAAACTTTTTATGCAAGGTTGTCTTGGTCCATCTGATACATAACAAATTACAGGGACATGCAAGACCAAATACTACGTATTCTCTAGAACACATAATGAATTGTTTAATTGAGTAAACCTGTCCAGTAGAATGGAATGTAAATATTTAAGCATTTTGTTTTTTTACATTGATATATACCTGCTCTGCTATCAAAAAAAGGCTGCAGGGAAAATTTTGTATCATAATCACCCAGTTTACATGGGGCCACATTATTCCTCACGCTATGAGCTATTCTAAAGATGATATATGGAGCTTTGGTAGCAGCCTAATTTAGAGTCATGTAACAGAATATGCCAAATTGTGCATATTATTTGTTGTATACCCTGAAAATTATGATTGAATTTCAAGATAAACCATACACTATCTGTATGTTCTATCCTCTTTGGTTTTTTGTGCTCTTCTGTTAAATATCTATTATAAGCTTACATAACAATCACTCACACATACCCTTTCTCAATTAATTTGTCAGCTAATATTGTGCTCTGTTCCACATAATCCTTGGTTTTACTACAATTTTTCTATATTCTGCAGAACTGACCAGTGACGCGCAGTCATGTGTAAATTCTTAATTTAAGAAAACCAGCATAAGAGGGTCCACCACATGGATATATTTTAGATCATAAGTGTTAGTGTTACATTACTTAGGGAAGGAAGTTAAGGTGTTAGCATTCCCCTCCCATGTTATAATAGAATTATGTATACTGTATATCTACCATATGGAACTATATGTTCAGTATAGGGATTGTAATTCCAAATAAACAATTCCCAGTTACCCATCTTTGCACTTGCATAACTGGGGGCATAATTAGCTCCCTTTGTGGTACCCTATACTCAGTGGTGGGATTCAGCCAGGTCTCACCGGTTCCACCGAACCTGTTACTAACATTTTACAAGTTCGTGGAACCGGTGGAAGCCGAGAGCAGCGGCAGAGACGGCTCTTTAAATAGGCAGTTGCTAATTAAAGAGCCGTCTCTGGGGGTGGACAGCAAAGCTTCCTGCTCACCTCTGCGCTGGCTGCTCCTTGTCTTGAGTCGCCCCCCCCTTCCTGCTCCACTAAGCAGCACAGTCTCCTCTCCTCCCCAGCCAGAGTCCCGACCTCACTCCCCCTCTCCCTCCCCCCCAGTCGGCTCCCGCGCAATTCAAGTGAATGAACTGAAGCACACAGCCAGGTGCACTAAGAGAGCCGGAGGACACAGCAGGGATGTCTGCAAGGCTAGCCCCCCTCCTCCCCCCTGTCATACACAGTAACACAGGTCACCCTCGGAGCTGATTGCCCATCCATGCTGCTGCTGGAAGAAGCCCAGGTCGGTGACTGTGGATGAGTGTCCTGCAGCTTTGTAAAGGTGAGTGAGATGACCCCATCCCTCACACACCATCCCATACCCCACACTATCTCCCCTGGGGACAGGGACCCCTTCTCCCCTGGAGACAGTGACCCCTTCTCCCCTAGAGTCAGGGACCCCTTCTCCCCTGGAGTCAGGGACCCCTTCTCCCCTGGAGTCAGGGACCCCTTCTCCCCTGGAGACAGTGACCCCTTCTCCCCTAGAGTCAGGGACCCCTTCTCCCCTAGAGTCAGGGACCCCTTCTCCCCTGGAGTCAGTGACCCCTTCTCCCCTGGAGACAGGGACCCCTTCTCCCCTGGAGACAGTGACCCCTTCTCCCCTGGAGTCAGGGACCCCTTCTCCCCTAGAGTCAGGGACCCCTTCTCCCCTTGGAGGCAGGGACCCCTTCTCCCCTGGAGACAGGGACCCCTTCTCCCCTGGAGTCAGGGACCCCTTCTCCCCTTGGAGGCAGGGACCCCTTCTCCCCTGGAGACAGGGACCCCTTCTCCCCTGGAGTCAGGGACCCCTTCTCCCCTTGAAGTCAGGGACCCCTTCTCCCCTGGAGTCAGGGACCCCTTCTCCCCTGGAGTCAGGGACCCCTTCTCCCCTTGGAGGCAGGGACCCCTTCTCCCCTGGAGTCAGGGACCCATTCTCCCCTGGAGACAGGGACCCCTTCTCCCCTAGAGTCAGGGACCCTTTCTCCCCTGGAGACAGGGACCCCTTCTCCCCTGGAGTCAGGGACCCCTTCTCCCCTGGAGGCAGGGACCCCTTCTCCCCTTGGAGGCAGGGACCCCTTCTCCCCTGGAGTCAGGGACCCCTTCTCCCCTTGGAGTCAGGGACCCCTTCTCCCCTTGGAGTCAGGGACCCCTTCTCCCCTAGAGTCAGGGACCCCTTCTCCCCCTGGAGACAGGGACCCCTTCTCTCCCTGGAGACCTGGAGACAGGGCGCTGGACAGGGACCCCTTCTCGCCTTAAGGCTTCTCCGTGGCCATCTCCCACCAGGAGCTCCTTCCCTACAGGGGGTTCTGGGGGACCTACTGCTGCCCAACGGGGATGATGAGACCCCTGAGGTGAAACTCACACAAATCAATTTTTTTTATCATTTTAGGCCAATTTGTTTTCTGTTAAATCTTTTTGGTTAAAAAAAAAAAATCGCAATAAGCGTATTTTGATTGGTTTGCACAAAATTATCATGTCTACTAACTACGGGAAAGATTTATGTCTTTTTTTTTTTCTTTACTAGTAATGGCGGCGATCTGCGATTTTTTTTTTTTTTTTTAGCGGGACTGCGACATTTTCGGCGAACAGATCGGACCCCTTTACTGAAAGTCGGAACTGGTTACTAAAATTTTTGAATCCCACCACTGCCTATACTTGCAGTTAATACTGATTTAGAAAGGAAAAATAGTTGTGCTCAAGTATAAATCTAGTACAGTCCACAATACACTTAGTCTGTCTATACCGTAATTGATATTATGGTCTTTTGTTGACCATAATATGAAGAAAAACTTGAAGGGCATAAAGGCTTGAGTGTGGGATTGATGTGTAGAATGAGCTCACGTTAAGGGAGACCCATATATACCCTGATTCCCAACTATAATTTTGTAAAATAATTAATCAGGTGGCCCGAATCTCTAATAAAAAAAGGTCATAAGGAGACAATGGGCTGCAGGAAAAAAACAATACAGTGTAACAATCCAGCCATTGGTTAGACTAGTGGTTCCATAGCACTTTTGTGGATCTTAGGAAGATGATATAGATAGGAAGTGCTACAAGTCTCTGGTAAAATAAATGTCTTCTTTTTTTTTACTAATGATCCATTCATGGAAGACTGTCTCAGTTAAGCAGGCCATAGATGTTGTGATTTTTTTGTGGATGGGTCGGATAGTAGCTGGTTTGCCTTTTTTCAAGTAATCCTTCCTGTTCTACATTACCGGGCTGCCATCTTTGGCCTTAATACCTTCAAGTTCTTTCAAACTCTTTTTTTTTTTTAACAATGGGTCAAATGTTTATGTTTCTTCAAGGAGGTGAATTTACATAGCTCTAACAGATTGTTATAAGTCACCTGGTAGAAGACGTCAGTGAAGGGCCCCTTGGCATTGTATAAGCAGAAGACAGATTTCTGTCATGTATGAGGATTGCATTTAGGCACAGAATTTAGTTGTATCATTAAAGTGATTGTAAAGTCTCTTTAAAAAAAAAAAAATAAAAAATAACAAACATGTTATATTACCTTCTCTGTGCAGTTGGTTTTGCACAGGGCAGCCTAGATCCTCCTTTTCTCAGGTCCCTTGTTGCTGCTTATAGCCCCTCCCTCCTGTTGAGCGCCCCCAAAGAAATCAGCTTGCTATGAGGGAACCAGAGCAGAGCTGCAGCTCCCTGTGTCCATTCAGACATGGAGCTGCAGTTTGTCCCGCCCCCACTCTCTCCTGAATATGTTTGCTGTCTTAGCCAATCCCTGGAGGAGGGGGCCCAAAATTTGGCTAGCGAGTTACTTAAATAGTCTGATTTATGTAGCTGCCTAGTTCTTATCCAGAAAGGAGAAGTTCCCACCCTGAAGGACTGCTGCCTTTCTAGGCAGCCCAGCTGAAATTATACTTATGATCATATATAATGCTAAAGCTTGGGGGCCTGTTTGCTGAAAGTCTCTGGAGCTAATGAGGGGATTTCACTGAGGATCTGGTCTGGAGTGTTCCCTGGAGAAATGTCTGACTTATATTAGAAGGAGGCATCCAAGTATCCAGGGACCTGTGTGCAGGATCCTGGTGACATTTGCTGCAGTTATTGCTTGTGGATTAGTACTAGTGCTTGCCTGGCCTAGGTTATTTCTGATGGTGTCTCAGTCCGTGCTGTCCATTTTCAGGGCCATTAATTAAGGCATTGTCCTAAGGAATAGCAACAAAGTGAAGAGTGTCCTCTTGTTACTGTTCAGTATTAATGGAGTATACCACAGCTCCCTATGCCCTATCCAGGCTTATTCTGCGATACATTAAAAAAGGCAACCCATAGACTGTTCATCGAGAGAGAGATTGTTGCTGTGTGCCTGGCTGCTGTTGCACTATTCTGGGAGAGGAACCTGTGGCAAATCTGCGGCCTTGGGGGGGGGGGGGGGGTGAACACTGCACTCATAAATTCCCATACTGTCTGGTTGTAAATGTATTGCCACTTGTCCTCCACAGGGCAGAAGTAGATAGGGAAATACCATCTCATAATGAGCTTTCAAAACCGAGTAAGATATTTCTGTAACCAAACCAGGCAGGTAATATGTATTCTGTGAGTTTCTCTGGGAGGAAGATAGTTATCTTGCACCCAGCATTAATTTTCAGTTGCATACCAACTTTTTACCACTGATAAATAATGATCTGAGTGTCATGTACCTTGGTGCCCTTGAACCAGAAGGTTCCTTGTTTTGTAGCTTGCAGCCTTACCTGTTGTGCCACAGAGAAGCTCTGGAGTTTTGGCAGTGATTTTTCCAGCCTGATGCTTGCCTTGGACTCACTAGCCCCACCTGCTGTCAGCTGCAAACAATGTACAATTTAACCAGCTGTGAACAATTGTACAATTTACCCAGCCTTTAAATAGCAGCACTTCCTGTTACTGAGTGCCCGTTTGTTTTGGAATATCTTCCTGGGTGTGCTGCTTGCTCTTTGATAGACTTTCGTGTATGAACTTTTGCCTGTATTCGTGACCCCTCTTCAGCTTGCCGAATCTGTACTTCACCGCCAGCTTGTGTATGACTTCTGCCTGCCTGACCATTCTTTGGATTTCGTTTGGATACCACTTTGCCCGATCAGCTTTACTGATTCAAGTTTAGTCAGTCCATCTCAATTAACATATCTGGGCTCCCCATACTATCACATGTACTCACAGTAGAACCTATAAGAGATCTTGCCAATACTGTTTGCACAGGCATGTTCCACTGTTGTCACCATCATGAAGCCTGCTGATGGGGTGTGTTCAGTGGCTGTAAAATTCAATGTCATCCATTTAGGGTGTAAATCTACTTTAACATTAGCACAGGGTGAGGGTTTTTGTAACAGCATAGCCTCCCTACAAAAGGTTCAACAGCACCATTCACCATAACTAATACAGTTGAAGAACTTAATAATGATCTAAGCTACTGAAGCTATAGTTCTATATATACTGTAGCTATGTAGCTATAATTCTTTCTTTTTATACAAGAGCCGTTCTTGGTTACAGAAATTAACCTTTCCTGCATTGTGACTGTTGTGCCAATCTCCGCTGTATTGTTCAAACTTACACAATTAAATCCTTACTGTGAAACCTTACATAATAAGGGATGCAAGTTTTACCTTTTAATGTAGGGGGTCTCAATCTGTTAGCCCTCTAGCTGTTGCAGAACAAGTCCCATCATGCCTCTGCCTAGGGGAGTCATTCTTGTAACCGTCAGCCTTGCAATGCCTCATGGGAATTGTAGTTCTGCAACAGCTGGAGGGTCACCAGTTTGCAACCCCTGTTTTAGTGTGTTCTTTAGACATGTGCAGATTAGAAAAATGTGTTTTGTTTCCTTTCAAAAATCTTCGATATGTTACTAATTTAGTTTTGGAATTATTTTAGTGTGTCTTTCAGGATTTGTTAAATTTCATTTTGTTTCCCTAAATTTTGTTTCGATCAATAATTTTCGAACAAATTCCAAATTTACGATTAGAATTCGGATCGGTCGAAAAATGATCTACCAATTTGAATTCTGTGTGAAGAATGTTGATGGGGACAAGGGTCTCTTCCCCACTACCCTGGGCTGTGGTTGTGGGGGTCTGCAGGTGGGGGCTTATCTGAATATGGAAGCCCCCTTTAACAAGAGGGCCCCCAGATTCTGCCCCCCCCACCATGTGAATGAGTATGGCGTACATAATACCCCTACCCATTCACCAAAAATGTGTAAAAAGTGAATAAAGACAGTAAACTAGTTTCTAACAATTCCTTTATTCAAAAATAAAAACAATGTCCCCCAATGTAGATCCATATCATGTGGTACAGCCAAACCCGCAAAAAAAAAAAAAAACCTGCGGCCTTGTTAAACACATCTCACAGACTGCCTGCTTCTCCATCTGAAGTAAATTCTTAATTCCTAAATAACTAAGGGGCAGAGTCACCTGAAGATGCCAGTGGGTGACCCCGCCCCTTGTAACGTCACAGAGCGGGGCATGCTGGGTCAATGACATCACAAGGGGGCAGGGTCATCAGGTGATGTCAGGCAGTCTGTGGGAGTGTTCGCCGAGGCCAGAGGTTTTGTTTTCTTTTTCTGGGTTTGGTGGTGCGGGCAGGCGGCGTGAGATAGGTCAAAATGGGGGGGGGGGGCAGTGTTTTTTTTTTGTTTGTTTTAATAAAGGACTTGTCAAAAACCATCTGTTTTTCTTTATTTTTTACACTTTTTTTTGGTGAATACTCGGTGCAATGTACCCCATGCTCCTTCACATAGGGGGCAGGATTCGGGGACCTCTAGTTAAAGGAGGCTTCCAGATTCAATAAGCCCCCTACCCACAGACCCCCATAACAACCACTCAGGGTTGTCGGGAAGAGGCCCTTGTCCCCATCACCCCCCCCCCCATTAGGGCATGTGGCCTGGCATGATTTAGGAGGGGGCGCTCACTTGTCCCCCCCTTTCCTGACCTGCCAGGCTGCATGGTCGGATAAGGGTCTGGTAGGGATTTTGGGGAGGGACCCAATGCCTTTTTTTTTAATTTTGGTGTTGGGTTCTTAAAATCCATACCAGTCAGAATAACCAAAAATGTGTCTGAATTTGTATTCAGACCAAAGTGAATTGCTCATGTCTAGTGTTCTTTAATAATACTGATTTGTTTGTCCATAAAGTATCAGTGTGTTTCTCTCTACTTATATTAGCTGACCTTCATTCAGTCTGCCTCTTCACACATTGCATTCCAGCACTTGCTATTCCACTTACAGGGGTTTAGCAGGTCCTGGGCCCTGGTACCCATCATCTTAATTCATATTAGATATTTAGGGCCCTTTCAGACCTTTGTGGTCCCTTGCGGTGCATTATCACATGTGCATTAATTTGTGTTGCATTATAGGATGCGTACACATGGCAACCTATAAAGGACTTGACCTTCTGCTTTATTTGACACAATGCAGATTCATTGGTGCCTACTGTACTTGAGTATTGTGGTACCTTTCCAAATAAATGTCTCTGTGATACACTGCACAAAGTGCATGACACATAGACCTGTAGGGGTCAGTAAGGCACATCAGCAAATCACACCCTCACAGAGCTGAACGCTGCATTTACACATTCCCATCCCTCATGCACAATCTCATATTCCTGATTAAAATTTAAAACACAACATTAGGGGAAATGGCAGTTTAACCTCTCCACTTAGCAGGTTTCTTTTTGAAATAACTATTTCCTTGAAATACTGATTTATTACATATTACTGACCGAAACATAAGGCCAAGCAAAACCTGTTAATATGGAAATTCCAGCAGTATCTTACTCCATCTTATAAACCTGAAACACTAAAATCTTTTCTATCTATCTATCCAGTGGATTTTTTTTTTTTTTTTTTTTTACTGATTTTAAATTCACAGGTTTAATAGTGCACAATATACCAAGTACATTTGTGCAAATTAACAGAATTACTCCTACATATCAATGTATCATTTGTAGTGAGGACATATATTAAATATGATCACCACCAAACGGTGGAATGCAAAAACATAAAATATGTATGAAATTATGTAAATACATTGGAAAAAGTCTTCCAGCTAAACTTGTCTAGCAGTGTTTTGAAGCCTTGCCAGAAAATAAATAAAAGCAGCAGTCAGTCCTCTATTTGGACATCTGTTTTATTCCAGGAAAAGATTTGGGGAGGAATTCTTCCATTACTGCCAATTGGTTTCTTGCACTCAATAGCCTTTTCACCTGTCTGCTGATGGACCAGGAAGGTAGAGCTACTTAATAAAGACTTTTAACTTCTCCAGCAGGTGGGAAACTAAACCACAAAGCAGAATAAACTTTAGGGAAATATCAGGCAAGCATTAGTGCATGCTGTATTTCCTTAACAGAGAGGCTCACTGTTAATATTCTCTTCTAAGCTACATTGAATTTGCATAGAAACTTATTTAGATAACTTTTTCTATCACTCAAGCATGATGATGGGGATACAACTTTTAAAATACTCACCCACATGCCGAGACCCCTAATCATGAAGTGTCAGTCCACCTAAAATAAATATTTCAGGTTTTTTGTTTTTTTTGTAGATTGTTGGACCGTCATTCAAAAAGTGAAGATTTGCTATCTTGAATGCGATCTAGAAATTTTATATGTGTAAAGAAATGTTAATTGTACCTAAGCAGTACTTTGAGTAACTTTTGTCCTAAATCTCTGCTGAAAAATAACAGTGCTGCCTGGGACTTTCAGTCTCATTAAATTTAGAGTGAGATTTGTTAATGTCAATACTGTGCTGCCCACTATTCTCCCCACGGGAGAGGAAGTCCAATTTGAGGACCTGCATTGCAAGGATCTCCTTGCTTCTGCTCTATTTATTCTGTAGGTCTGTGCTTTGTTCACTTTGCCTACTGCTTTCTGAATGTAAAGGCCCGTACACACGTGAGCCTACAAAAGATTCGGCCGACGACCGATCGGCCGATTTTCGGCTTGTTAGTATGATGCTTCCAACAGCCGACAGCGCACTTTCGGCCGAACAGAATCTGTCGTGCAAGCATTAAAATTTTTGTATGCCGACACCAGAACGGCCGATTGTTCGCCAGTCAGTACAGATTTTGTCCGACAGACAGCAGATTTGCAAGACTGGGCATGCTCAGAAAAGAAAAAACACAGGGAAAGTTAACCATCACATGACATCACTTCTGCAGTCGGCTGTTGTTGGCGGACAAAATTCGTGTGCAGTCTTTTGCACTTTTCAGCGGACACGACAGCCCGGGGACAAAAGACGGCCGATCGTTCGGCCGACAATCTGCACGTGTGTACGGGGCTTTACTGCCCCGGTTTTTAGATCACCTGTTAGTAGGGGGCAGCTCTACCATTAGTAAGCAAAGCATTTTGCTCTACAGAGGTGCCTGCCTCCACGAATAAACACAGGGTTAATTAACTGAGACAGACTGTTTGCTTTGCAAGGGAGATTGCACTTTGGAAGAGAAGTTTCCCCAAAACTTAATTATTGAGGTGAAGCTTTGCTGACTTCCAGCATCCCATCAGGTGCAGCAAAAATGCTGTTTTTTTTTTTTTTTCTTGCACATGATTGGGTATTCTTTGCAAAGTGATATTTAACCAAATGGACAAAGCCCTGGGGAAACTTCCCTTGCAAAGTGCAAAATTCCTCATAAATGTAGTTGGTACCAGGGAGATTGATCGCCAGAAGCCTCCGGTTCATCATAGCGCTTACCAATCTTTTATTTGGTTTGTGGGTGAGTGTATTTCCTACCTTGTTTGGCAATAAACTTTATTGGCGGTATTACACTATGGGCTTGTCCCGCTTGTTTATTATCCCCCACTCCATATCCACTTTGTGAGAGATTTACCATCGAGAGGGAAGCCATTGCTGGTTCGTACTTGTGGTTGGATATCCCTGGAGCAGTCACGCCAGGAATAGGCTGTAGTAGTCCTAAACTAGTCGATGTGCATGTTCTACCCTTTTCTGGTAAGAGACTGTGTTTGGTGGATAAGATCACACACTGTTTGTCATCTCCTCATTCACCTTGGTGGAAGATCTCTGTTATACAACCATTTGGATTGAACTTTATCTATTTTACTGTTATTGGATTATTTACCATCTGTGTGGACTGTACAACATTTTAATCTAGGTCACATTGGTGTATTGATTTACATACTCATACCTAACGATCTTGATAGATCGGTGTTGCCTACTTGAACTTCACAGCCAATTTTTTACGCATTGTCCAGTCCCTACATTTGATTTTGTTATATGCTTTAGCGCGACTCCCTTTGTCTTTTTTATATCTTTTATCCTACCAGGAGTTAGGAGTACACTGCTTCAGCTTCATAGGGGCCCAGGTTACATTTTATTTCATTTGCTCATAATGTGAACAGCCTATTTGCCTTTTGTAAATCAACCCTGATCTGTTCAGTGATTTTTTCTATTAGTATTAGTGAACTTGGTGACTTTTCTTTACTGACATTATTTATTGGCACCTGGCTTGATCACTTATTAAATTCATATGATTACCTGTATCAAATTGTGAATAGTCCTGATTTTAATATAAGATAATACAAGTAAGGTGTTCACTGGTTCTGAGTACCTTTGTCTATAGTTCAGAGAGGGAGACTGCACAACATAAAATTGTCCAACAGGCAGGTGAAGTCTGATTAATGCCTCGTACACACGTACCGATTGTCGGCCGACCGATCGGCCGTCTTTTGTCCAGTGTTGTTGTGTTGGTTGGAATGTGCTCTAGACTGCACACGAATTTTGTCGGCCAACAACAACCAACTGCAGAAGTGATGTCATGTTCTGGTCTACTTTTCGTGTGTTTTTTCTTCTCTGAGCATGCCCAGTCTTGCTCAACAGATTTTTGTCGGCCGAAATCTGTACTGACTGACGAACAATCAGCCGTTCTGGTGACGGGCAACTAAAATTTTATAGCATGCACACCAGATTTTGTTCGGCCGAAAAGTCGCAGTATCATCATACGAACAAGCCGATAATCGGCCGATCGGGCGGCGGCCGAAAATTCACCAACAATCGGTACGTGTGTACGGGGCTTAAGAAACAGTATGAAAGGTTTGCTGTATCTGGCTCTAATGGGTTTGACTTTTCCGTTAAAATTGGTTTTACTTATTACAATCAGCTATTTACAGTTCAGGGTGTCCAGCCTAAAGTGCTTGTTCAGCTCAACCTATCTAATGTTGACATATATGCTGAAATCACGAGGTGCCTATTCTTTGCATTTCCTGCCTAAAGTGTGTAAATAAATATTTATATACATAGACGCTTTGCTTGCCAGTGTGGTTAAAATGAATGGCCCTCATAGCATTTGGATCTGAAATACCAAAAAGGTATGTCTAAGACTTACGTTAAGTCTTGGTCTTGGGTTAGAGGGTTAAGTGTTACTTTTAACTGCAAAGGTGTGAAGGAATAAATTTGAGTGTTATGTTAAAGTGGAGTTCCACCCATTTTAATAAGTTTAGATGTACAGTACGTAATCCCCTTTAAAAATGCTTTTACCAATGTAAATATTTTTATTTTTGCAAGGAAATACCCTTTTTTCTTCTTTATTCGTCCGGCCGCCTATAGGCAATTACGTCACTCGGCGATTCGTAAGGGCTCCTGGGATAGCGGCGTCAGGTATCCCAGCATACCTTGCGAATCAACTAGTGATGAAATCTCGCATTATTACACGGGCATCAGCTGTACTCAGGGATGTATTGCTTTGAGTCCGCGCTCCGCCCCGCCTCCTCTCAGTGAGCACTACGGGATGTATTGCTTTGAGTCCATGCTCCGTCCGCCTCTTCCCCGCCTCCTCTCAGTGAGCGTGGACTGAAAGCATTACATCCCGTAGAGCTCACTGAGAGGAGGCGGGACAGAGGCGGAGCGCAGACTCAAAGCAATACATCCCTGAATACAGCTGGTGCCAGTGTTATAATGCGAGATTTCGTCACCAGGCGATTCCCAAGGTATGTTGGGATACATGACGCCGCTATCCCAGAAGCCCTTGCGAATCGCCGAGTGACATAATCGCCTATATGCGGCCGGACCCGGAAGTGCGGATGAATAAAGAAGAAAAAAAGGTATTTCCTTGCAAAAAATAAATAAAAATTGTTTGCATTAGTAAAAGCATTTTTAAAGGGGATTACGTAGATCTAAACTTATTAAAAATGGTGGAACTCCGCTTTAAGATTACAGTGTGGTTAATGTAAAAGGGTTAGGAGCCTACTAAGTAATAAGTTCCTAGTATGGGTTTACAGAAAAGTTCTGCATACAGGGATTAGGTGTTTGGGTCACAGAAAAGAAAAGGGTGAAAGGTCAGTCCACCCAAAAGTAATATTTTAGTTATATATTCAAACTGGTGGCCTCTATCAACTCCAGGTTTCTTGTACCTCTTGGATACTTTAACAGTAATATCTCCTTGTCTTCATTTCTGACCCATTCCCTCCATGTAAGAGTATTGAGGGTTTACAATGACTGTTTCCTAGCTCCTCCTTTAGGAATTATATAAAATCTATCAGGAAAAACAAACCCCAATCAGGAATAATGAATGCAGGGTACATGCCCAAAAACACAAGCCCAGATACCTTTCTATGGGCAAGAGTCAATGAGAGATATAAGGCATTGTGAAGTGGTTTAACTGCAACTGATCTTTTCAACACTACTGACTTACCATGGCTTGTCCCACACTATGCTTTTGATTTACTAAAGGTAAATTGACTGTTCACTATGCAAAGGAAGTTACACTTTGGAAGGGAATAAAGGGCCAAAGCTTAGTGAATGATACAAAGCTCTGCCAACCAGGGGCGTACCTAGAGCATTTGGCACCCGGGGCGGATCCTATATCTGGCACCCCCCCCCCCCCAGGCGACGAACATTGACGTGTCATGTGTAAAATGTATGGAGACCCCCTTTTACATTACACAGCCCCCTTACCCCTGGACCCCTTTACATTACACAGCCCCTGTACCCCTGGACCCCTTTAACTTACACAGCCCCCTGTACCCCTGGACCCCTTTACATTGCACAGCCCCCTTACCCCTGGACCCCTTTACATTACACAGCTCCCGTACCCCTGGACCCCTTTACATTACACAGCCCCTGTACTCCTGGACCCCTTTACATTACACAGCCCCCTTACATTACACAGCCCCTGTACCCCTGGACCCCTTTACATTACACAGCCCCCTTACCCCTGGACCCCTTTACATTACACAGCCCCCTTACCCCTGGACCCCTTTACATTACACAGCCCCTGTACCCCTGGACCCCTTTACATTACACAGCCCCCTTACCCCTGGACCCCTTTACATTACACAGCCCCCGTACCCCTGGACCCCTTTACATTACACAGCCCCTGTACCCCTGGACCCCTTTAACTTACACAGCCCCCTTACCCCTGGACCCCTTTACATTACACAGCCCCCGTACCCCTGGACCCCTTTACATTACACATCCCCTGTACTCCTGGACCCCTTTACATTACACAGCCCCCTTACATTACACAGCCCCTGTACCCCTGGACCCCTTTACATTACACAGCCCCCTTACCCCTGGACCCCTTTACATTACACAGCCCCCTTACCCCTTGACCCCTTTAAATTACACAGCCCCTGTACCCCTGGAACCCTTTACATTACACAGCCCCCTTACCCCTGGACCCCTTTACATTACACAGCCCCCTTACCCCTGGACCCCTTTACATTACACAGCCCCTGTACCCCTGGACCCCTTTACATTACACAGCCCCCTTACCCCTGGACCCCTTTACATTACACAGCCCCTGTACCCCTGGACCCCTTTACATTGCACAGCCCCCTTACCCCTGGACCCCTTTACATTACACAGCCCCTGTACCCCTGGACCCCTTTACATTACACAGCCCCCTTACCCCTGGACCCCTTTACATTACACAGCCCCCTTACCCCTGGACCCCTTTACATTACACAGCCCCCCATTGGAACCCTTTACATTACACAGCCCCATCCCCCATACAACCCTTTACATTACACAGCCCCATCCCCCATACAACCCTTTACATTACACAGCCCCCCAATATAACCCCTTTACAATACAAAGCCCCCACCAATAGAACCCCTCTACAATAAATCCCCCCATAGAACCCCTATACAATACAAAGCCACCCCCTAAAAAAAATAACCCCTTTACAATACAAAGCCACCCTCCCCAGAAGAACCCCTTTACAATACAAAGTCACCCCCCTCCCCTCAAAATAACCCCTTTACAATACAAAGTCACCCCCCCCTCAAAATAACCCCTTTACAATACAAAGTCACCCCCCCCTCAAAATAACCCCTTTACAATACAAAGTCACCCCCCCCTCAAAATAACCCCTTTACAATACAAAGCCCCCCGTCCCCGTCCCCCCCCCACCTTTTCAGGAGGAGAGTGGAGGAGGAGGAACTGTTTAAAGCAGAGAGGATGTGAGAGACTCACTGTCACTCCCGAGCCCTGAATACACAGCGGTCGGCGCCTCGGCGGGAACTGCAGAAGTTACTGTACTGGTTAATGAGCAGGTGATTGGTTGATAGGCGGTCCTAGCAACCAATCGCCTTCTCATTAACCAGTACAGTAAACTGCGGCAGCGCCGATCGCTGTGTATTCAGGGCTCGGGACGGGAGTGACAGTGAGTCTCTCACATCCTCTCTGCTTTAAACAGTTCCTCCTCCTCCGCGGTGGAAGCAGTCTGGCGGCCGGCCCCGGGTGTCACCCTGATCTACCCTGACACCCCCCTAATGTGTGGCACCCGGGGCGGACCGCCCCCCCTATTGGTACGCCACTGCTGCCAACTTCCTTTATGCAATCGTATGCAAGCTAAAATGCTTTTTTTTTTTTTTTATTTACCCTGCACGCGATTGGGTGGTCTTTGTACAGTGAAACTTCACCACATTCAGTAAGCTCTGAGGCAAATTCCCTTGCTCAGTGCAACTTCCCCTGCAGGGGGGGAATACTGCATCCAATACATTTGTGCTGTGTGGACTAGATGCATAGGCTGAGCACTTGGTTTAGAATACTCTGCTTTCACATAAAACTGACCTTGAGCTTAAGGTTGAAAGACTTTTGACTACAAAACCAGAAACAAAAATGAAAGGCAGACATTTGTTCTAAACCAATTTTCCCTGATCACAATCACACATGAAAGACATGATTCTAAAAAAGGATTTTAAATGTGAGAAGGTGAGCAATATCTAAGAACATAACATTTTTGATACACTAAGAACAGGACTCAGTATAAGCAGTGGATGTACTGCAAGGTTTGTAGAAAAACCTACTGCACAAATTTCCTGAGTGCATCTACTATCTGAACAAGACTTCAATTTAAAAACCCTCCTTATATGGGCACCTGATACATGTGACTGCACATAGACATCATCTAGCAGGTTTTTATATTATAGCTTATGTAAATTCTTTTTACATTGCATGAACAAAAAAATATTTCCTATTTACAGAAAAATACAGTACTGGCATGTTTATACTTAGGGCAACATGTAATGGAATTGTTATGGGCTTATGTACCTATAGTGTTTTGAGGTCACGCTGCACTTAGCATTCTCATTCACTGGTTCCTATGCTACTAATGTGTCCAGCAGTGACGCATGGGTTGGTGGGAGGAACTACTGAGTGCAACAAGAGACCGGCCATTCAGCACTCCTGAAATTGCTGGATTCTGAGGAGTGAGGGAGAAGTTAGTATAGACCAGTGATGGCGAACCTTGGCACCCCAGATGTTTTGGAACTATATTTCCCATGATGCTCCAATACACTGCAGAATGCATGAGCATGGGAAATGTAGTTCCAAAACATCTGGATTGCTAAAGTTCGCCATCACTGGTATATACAATCTTCTTTCCAGGGTAAAGCGAACCCAAGAACTAACATGTAATACATTGCAGCTTACATTCCTGTAGATGTAATGGCTGCATTTGTTTTTATTTTTCATGTAAAAACCTTTTTTTGGCAAAGTTAGAAAATACATGTTGATCTCCAGAAATGCAGTACCCTTGTCACTTCCTATGAGATAAACTGGAAAAAAACACAAAATATTCTTCTTTCCCAAATCATTCACTTTATTACTCTCATGTAATTGAGATGAACAAAGGCAAACATGTTTACAATCCAGAGGTCCAAAAGTTGAACCTCAAAGTGATTGTAAAGCTTTCATTTTTTTCCCATTAAAATAATGAACATGTTATACTTACCTGCTCTGTGCAATGGTTTTGCACAGAGTGGCCCAGATCCTCCTCTTCTTGGGTCCCACGCCAATGCTCCTGGCTCCTCCCTTCTGTCGGGTGCCTCCACAGCAAGCAGCTTGCTATGGGGGCACCCAAGCTGGTCCACTGCTCTGTGTGTCCATTCACACATGGAGAAGTTCTGGCCCCACCCCCTCTGTCTGCCATTTGGATCACTGGCTGTGATTGACAGCAGCCCGCTGCTGCCTAAAGTCAATCAGGAGTGCGAGTGCCCAGAGAGGCAAGGCACCCATGGACATGGCTAGATTGAGAGGGGGCTCGGATAAGTATTAGAGGGGCTGGGGGTGCTGTTGCACACAGAAGGTTCTTTACCTCTCTCCATAGAATGCAGGAAGGTAAAAAACCTTGTGCCTTTACAGCCACTTTAATATTTTACTGACGCCATGGCAGCAGAAAAAATGCTTCAAAGTACAGGAAAATGTATGATAACACTAACGTTTTGGAGACGTGGTGTTTCCCTTTTTCAAAGTGAGAAATAGATACACATGTGAAGAGAGCACATACATTTATATACAGTATACCCATCACTACTAATCAAAATCCAACTCACCTGTGTACTTGCTGATATCCCATGCTTGGTTCAGGCAAACCAGGAAAAACCCAATGCACCCAATGGGACAGACAAAAGGTTATTGCGAAATTAAATAACAAAAATGCAAGAGCTAGTATAGAACCAAGAAAAATATCAACAAAACAGCGTGTAACACTGTATGTTACAGCCCAATGTAGGTAATGGTAAACTGCTTACTCAAGATAGGAAGAAGTCTGGCATGCATTCCACCTCCCAGAGCATGCCCACATTTTTCGAGGACCAGAAATGATGCAATCCTGTACCAGAAGTGATGAAAAAGTATCATCACCTTCGAAAAAAGTTATGAAATGATCACAAGAGACATGTTGATTAGTTGGGCCAGTAACCTAGGGAACCAGCAATCCTAAAGTGAACAAAACTAAAAAAAAGTTATTTTATGTTTTTTTTAATGTTTTGTTTTTTCCAAGCCAACCAGTTCTAGGTTATTATCATCATTATTTGTATATTCTTTTGGCATTTCTTTTTTTCCCCCAACCAATGAACCTGTCTCTTCCTGATGCTTCATAGCGCTATGGAAATTCGGGACAGTATTGCATAATTTTCAATCCTTACAGCACCTGAGCATGTTCAGTTGGTGCAGTACCAGGGAATGGAACGCATTCTGTATCCTCCCCCCATTTCTTCTCCCCATCCTTATTCAAGGATGCTCCTCCTTACTATTACTTGCACTAGGGCATAACATGGAGTAGTATATGCCTGCACATTTTGCCTGGACTGAGCATAGAATATCAGCAAGCACACAAGTGTATTAGAGGAAACGCATTGTGACAGACTATGGGCTGACATCACGTTGCTGCATGATCTGTTACCATTATCCAATATTTGAGAGAGCAAGCAAATGTAACCTGATATGGGCTGCTTTGGAAATGGTTCTTACTTGTGAGAATATGCTGTATTTGCTACGCCATTTGTAGAATCCATTTCTGGTGAGCGTGCATAAAGTGGTGGCGGTCGGTGGTGTACACCCATACACTAAAGGATTTGAAAATAATCTGGATTTGTTGGTGGAGGATCTGCTTTCCATATACACTTGGATGAACTTTAACCACTTTAAGACCAAGCCTATTTTTGACACTTGGTGTTTACAAGCTAAAATCATTTTTTTTTGCTAGAAAACTACTTAGAACCCCCAAACATTATATATTTTTTTTAGCAGAGACCCTAGAGAATAAAATGGAGATTGTTGCAATATATTTTATCACACTGTACTTGCGCAGCAGTCTTCCAAACGCAATTTTCACTTTTTTGAAAAAAATAAGAAATCAGTAAAGTTAGCCCAATTTTTTTCATAATGTGAAAGATAATGTTACGCCGAGTAAATAGATAACCAACATGTCATGCTTTAAAATTGCGCACACTCGCGGAATGGCGACAAAAAGTCCTCACATCTCACAAGAACACTAAAAAAGAAAAAAAATGGTAAAAAAAAATTGGCTCTTTAAGCCGATTGCTAGGCAACTACCTTTGACGTCGCTCCGGTCCTCCAAGACCATAGAGTCGAGTGAGGGCCATCTTGCCCTCACTCGACTTCCTGTCTAAGAGGATCCAGGACCAGATCATTTTCTCCACTGCCGGTGGGTCCGGTAAGCGGGGAAAAGGGCCAGGAGGCGGCGGGAGGGGGGGCACCTCTTCCACTGCACCGTAAGGGTGATCCCGCTGAGACCACCCTTACCTGAAAGCTGATCGCACCGCCATTTTCAAAAATACCAGGATTATGGCAGCTATGTGCTGCCATAACACAGGTTTTTAGCATCAAAGGACCGATGTAAATTGACAGCGGGGGGTCGGTAAGTGATTAAAGTGATTATAAAATCTTGTTTTTTTTATTTTAATTAAAAATAACAAACATGTTATACTTTCCTGCCCTGTAGATTGGTTTTGCACAGAGCAGCCCAGATCCTCCTTTTCCCGGGTCCCTCTTCGGTGCTGACTGATTTTTATTGAATGCAGTGGGAGTCAATGGTGCCAGATCCCCGCTGTCCTCGATGGGGGAATCGGATGAGAATGGACAGCCTGTCCGTTCTCATCCGATCTGCCAGACGGATGGAAATAGGGTTTCCATCCGTCTGGATTTGATGGACAGGATCGGATCGGATGGCAGCGGGTGTCAGCGGAGATGGCTCCGCCTGAAAAACTGACAGGCGGATCTGATTCGATCGTTAGTGTGAAAGGGGCCTTATAGTTAGCCTAGGCTACTTGTTTGAAATTAGTAATGAAAAAATAAATAAACAAATAAATAAACCTAGATGTGAACACAAAACAGCCCAGAGTATTATGACCAGTTATCACAAAAAATATATGTTTGTAGTGCCTCATACAAAAAATGTTTAAAATTGCACCTCATTGCACAATGAGTTCCTTTTCTTTTTTTAATCCTTTCTTTTTCACTAGTTTAATGAGGATATAAAAAGTCCCATCCCTGACCCCCAAATGAGGGGGGGGGGTGGGGTCAAGCAGAAGAATCAAATCACACGGACAAACTTAAAAAAAAAAGTGAACAGAAATAAAAGGCAGAGAGAGAGAAAAAAAAACTAAATTGGACAGATATTGAAGTCAGATAGAGAAATAGAGGAATAGACAAGGCTAAGAGCTTCACTTCATCCACCACCTAACTCCCTTCCCACTGAAAAACAACCGACAATCATGGTATATCATTGTACGTAGGGTTCTATTGAACTAAACAGGAGAACCATCAGTGTATTCAAGCCTGCAAGTAAAGGCCATCCATGGCAACCATGTTTCCCTGAACTGATCCTTCTTTCCACAGAGAGATGCTGTCATGTTTTCCATTGTCCTAATTCCATCTGTTCTGGAAAAATGTTGTTTTAAGGTTGGCAAAGTGGTGCGCTTCCAAAGGTCCTGGATACACACCCAGACAGCATTCTCCAAGTGCGCTAAGCTTTTTTGTAACGGCATAAGGGCTCCAAATTTCAATGTAAAAGATATCCCATGGTGTCCATGCCAAGATCAACAGATGTCAATTGTTTAATCACGTTCCCCACCTCCTTCAGAACTGGGTAAGCAAGGGTCACTGCCAAAAGATATGTAGGAGCATCCCAGATCCCGCGTTACAGCACCAGCCAGCCAGAGATTTAAGGATAAAATGTATTAAGTAGACCTGGGACCCTAACCATGGGTAGAAGTTTATTACCCTGTTCCTGTAGGCAGCTGGCTGTAGATGATTTATGAGCCAGAGTGATAATTCTATTGATTTGCTGTCTTGAAAAGGAAATTTGTAAATTCGACTGTTATCGGTGAATATATGAAGGGGTATAGCCTTCTGGAGGACCCGTAAGCTGTTTATCGAAGATTGACAGCAGATGTAGTATGTAGTTGCCCTTCACACAAAAGTGCTAAAAAGGTTTCAGAGGCCTAGTATTTCAACCTGCATCTAGTATAGACTTCAGAAAATGGGGCAGTTGGAAGTCCGACCAAGAACTTTAAAGGAGGTTGTGTGAGAGTGAATATAACTTGGATAGACATCCAGGCTTGAGGAGTGGCAAAGTGCATACACCTGGTTTTATCCAGTCCTGCCAGCCCCGGTATCTGTTTATTATCTAAACCAGGCAAGAAATCTGGGTTATAGATCACAGGTGTCAATCGGGATGGATAAAGGAAAAGGCCTTTCCGCAAAAATGTGTGGGTAAAAACTTCAATAATGGCACCAATGGTGAAATGAAACAACATTCCATGATAGTGTTTAGGTGCGACCCAAGGAAGAGCGAATTAAGCAATCGGTGCGCTTGTTGTTCAATATGCGCCCATTGTTAATTCTGCAGAAATGTGCACCACGTTACCACCCTGGACAGATGTCGAGCTCTGTATTATAATAACAGATCAGGTAGGCCATTTCTGCCCTGGTGTTTAGGTAGAACTAGAAGGAGTGGTGAAGTTTAGCCACTTTATTGCTCCAAATAAATTTGATCAATTTGCCTGACATCAAAGAAAAAAAGATTGGGGGAGTTTAATGGGTATCACCTGCATGAGGTATAAGATCTAGGGCAGCATTGTCATCTTAAATGCATTGCATCTACCAAACCATGTGAGAGTGAGTGTCTGCCACAATTGGTGGTGTGAACGTATTTTGGATAATAGTGGGCAAAAGTTGGCTCTTATATAGTGAAGCAGTGTTCAGAGTCAATTTGACCCCCATATACTGCATAAAGGACTGAACCCATTTAAATTGTAGCTTAGTAATACTCTCCATAGAGAGGCAGATACTCATCGCTTCCGATTTGGAATAATTTGTAGAAAAATTGGAAAGGTACTCATTATGGGCAAAAAGTTGAAGTAGTCGTGGTAAAGAGGACTCCGGCTCTGTAAGATAAAATAAAAGGTCATCTGCATAGGTAGCGATCTTATTCTTCACGTTTGAGACCTGTAGCCCACAAATCCTGATATCCAATCTGTACATAGGAAAGGTTTGAGAGTTAGGATAAATATCAATGGAGAAAGGCAGCCCTGTCTCGTCCAGTTGGACAGGGGAAAGTACTCTGAATGGGTTTTGTTTACAGACAGAAGTAGTGGGTCATGTATATAGTGACTGAATCCAGGACTGCATACGTGCCCCCAGGCCCATGTGCCATATTGTGGACCGTAAAAATTGCCAGTCTACCCGGTCAAAGGCCTTTTCTGCGTCTGTTGATAAAAGCAACATTGGTTGTGTCCTTGAGCGGGCAGAGTGAATCAAATCTATTGCCCTTATGGTATTATCCCTAGCCTCTCTCTGGGGGATAAAACCCACCTGGTCCCATAGACATATTGGGAGATATAGGCAGTAGCCTATTTGCTAAAAGTTTTTAGAACAATTTTAAGTCCACATTTAGATGAGCTAAAGGCCAATAATTCCCACGCTGGGTATGGTCTTTATCCAACTTCAGAATCACTTTCATGTCAACCCTCAAAGTATCCTCTGGCTGTCTGGTTAAGTTGAGTAATTTATTAAAATTGAGTATTTTTGAAGCTCCTACACTGTGAACCACCTGTCCTGATCAAGGATCAAGGGATAACTTTGCATTTGTGACTCTTGTGCTGACCCTTTAGTGAACATGTTCCAAAGAAAAAAGTATAGGAATTTGACTGTCAGTTGCTTACAAGCACAAGTAACAAACTGGGTGATTCATTTGTTCTCTTATCTCTAGTTATTTGGTGAAAAGTAGTATTAAACAGAAACTATTTGCTTTCTAATTTATTACTTAAATATAACATAAAAAAACAATTATAGTACAGTAAAGTAAAATAAAGACAGAACGTTTATTTTTTGTTTCAGACTCTGTTTAAAGGAAAGTGATCAAACAGTGACAACATAAATTATAAAACACCTGCATTAACAGGAATATTTTTTTATGGCATTGCCCAAAACCATGCTAATAACAGATATAACAGCAGAGATTATCTTGATGACATTCTCCTTCTCCCCCCAGTTGAATTATTATTTCAGAACTTTTCCTACTTAAATCTTCTTTACTCCTTAGTCAAAACAGTTATTCTTTGCAATTTCCTGTTTGTCATTTTCCTTTTCTTGAATCGGCTGATCAAAGATACTTCTGGTATTTTTTAAACCCTGTTTTATGACCTAATTTTTATGGTTAGTATTTTAACAGGCTTGTAGTCTCAATGCATTTTTTTTTCTACGACCTCTTAAAGCTTTCAATCTTACATCCTTTGACTCCGTTCTGTTGCCAATGCTTTGCAATTTATTAAAAATGGATTGAACACTGCAAAAAATATTAACAAAGTTCAACAGTTCACCAGATTTAATGTACAAAATTATTTCTACAGTCATGTCCATGTCACAGGAAATTCTTCAAATACTGAATCTTTCCAAGGCAATCTTCGGCTGGTTCTAAAGCCAGGAAGTGCAATAGGCTTTATACCGTTCAATGGCAAATATATATTGAAATAGTCTAAATAATTCCACAGAGGGATGCTTTTGTTTATCTTATTTTAGCTCTGTCAAATAATCTCTGCTTGGTTTCTTCGTTATTCCTTTGAAAATGTTCAGTCTGATTCCAGAATGCATTAGTGTTTACTTTATCAAAGCCCAGACACTGATATAAAGCAGACATTACGGGTGGACTTAGTCACAACACTTACTTTTTTATATCACCGCTAAATTGGAATTAAGTGCAAATTAATAACCGTACTGTTGCTGTTTACATGTCAAGCTCACAGTCTGCGCAGTCTGTCAAATGCTCAAGGTATTTTCTGTTCTGTGTATTTTGAAGGCTATTGTTAAGGAAAAGCTGGAGTATTAGGAACAAGAGTTTGGGGAAAAACAATGCTGACTGAAGCTTTAATGTCCCTTCTATACAATGGTAAATAAACCACAGCCACAAGCTCAGGCAACATTTTACAATGATTTAACAAAAGTCACCTGTGATAATAAATTGGACATCATTAGTGACATCATTATTGATGTTATTTCTAATGGAGTTTTATGAATTATAACTTTACTTCTGCCAAACAAATATATATTTTTCTAACATATTCATAAATAGATATCTTTATAGGGATTTTTAATCAAAAATAGGTATTCTCTATCTACCTTGGAACCCTCTATATAAAATACAGAAGAACATCTGCCTCCCACAGTCAGAGTTGTTTTTACCACAACAGCATTCATGGGCTAGTGCCTATGGCAGGTTAGTGGTGTCATCACAAAGCTTTAAAAGCTACATATGGTAGAAAAGTTGTCCATATTTTGTTTTTATCTTTGACCACCTCTGGACTAGAAATGGGATGAACACCCCCTGTTTGGTTCTCAGCAGAACTCCCGAACAGGGCAATATCTATAACCCGAATGGCGAACACCATTAAAGTCCATGGGAGCGCACAGGAAAAAGTTCTGATTTTGAAGGCTTATATGCAAGTAATTCGCCATAAAAGGGGTATGGGGATCTGGGTACTGCCCCGGGGGACATGTATCAATGCAAAAAAAGTTTAAAAACAATTGTTTTTCAAGAGCATTGATTTTAATGATGCTTAAAGGGCAACAAAAAAATGACTGGAGGGGTCCCCTTTGTCTGCCTGTTAAGTGGCATATCTGTAGCATATATAAAACATGCTGCAGCAAAAATTACATTTCTAAAGAAAAAAAATGAGTCAAATCACATTTAAAATGACTCATGGTTGCAATTGCCAGCACCTGGCAATTGAAAAAAAATAAATAAAGAAAGAAAAAAACAATGTGGGGTCGCCCCCCAGTCCATACTAGGCCCTTTGGTTTGGTATTGATTTTAAGGGGAACCCAAAAAAAATAAAAAACAAAACTGTGTAGGTTCCCCCCAAGATTATTATTATTATTATCTGAGCAAGCAGCCTGGAAGCTCAGGAAGGGGGAGGGGGGGGGGGTGAGATAGCACCGCCCCTAAATCACACCAGTCCACATGCCCTCAACATGGGGGGAAAGGGTCTCATCCCCACAACCGTGGCCGGTGGTCATGGGGGTCTGTGGGCAGGGGGCTTATCAGAATCTGGAAACAACAAGGGGCCCCCCAGATCCCACCCCCCTATGTGATTGAGTATGGGATGCATAGTACCCCTATCCATTCACCAAAAAAGTGTCAAAAAGTAATAAACAGAGACAGTTTTTGACAATTCCTTTATTCAAAAATAAAAAGACAGTATCCTCCGATGTAAATCCATCCTCAATCCGGCTGCACCTGAAAAAAAAAGCAAAAAAGAAAAAATGCTCCTGCCGACTTGAAGGCTGGCTGCCTACTGCAGGCAAAGCCGTTTCACAGTTCTTATATAGGTAAGGGGCAGGGCCACATGGCTATGTCACCTGGTGGCACCACCCACTTCTGATGTCACTGACCTAGCATGCACTGGTACGTGACGTCAGAAAGGGAGGTGCCACCAGGTGAGGTACTAGTTACTTTCAGCAAAAGCTCTGTAAGAGGTGCATAGGAACCTGAGCAGGGCCATCTTAATGATTGGGCACACCTGGGCATTTCCCAGGGGCCCCAGATACATGGGAGCCCCATGATCAGGGCCAGGACAAAGGGGAGTAGCATATGCTGTGTTGAGGGGGGGTGCACAGGTAATTTGGCCACTTGGTGTGCTCTTCTTTAATAGGAGTAACAGCAATATCAATCTTGTTAGAAGGCGCAGCGGCTAGATTCTGCAGGACAGAGGATTCAGATTTCTCCTCCCTTCTGCAGGGGATGAAAGAGGGCGGCACTGAGACTGAGAACTCACCTCAGGAAGAAGGAGATGCCTTTATTGCAGGTGGGAACAGCATTTGTGATCTTTGAGTACAATAAGGAAGGGAGGGCACAACTCTGATTTATGGGGGCACTGTGATGGGTGAACCTGATGTATGGGAACACTGTAATGGGGAACCTGGTGTAAGGGGGCACTGTGATGGACACCTGATGTATGGGGGCACTATGAGGGGGACATCTGATGTATGGGGGCACTGTGATGGGGACACCTTATGTATGGGGACAGCTGATGTAGGGGGCACTGTGATGGGGAAACCTGCTGTATGGGGACACTGTGATGGGGTCACCTGGTGGATGGGGACACTTGATGTAAGGGGACACTGTAATGGGGACACCTGATGTCTGAAGACACTGTGATGAGGGCACCTGGTGGATGGGGACAACTGATGTAAGAGGACACTGTGATGGGGACATCTGACATGTATAGGTACTATGATAAGGGACCCTGATGTATGGGGACACCTGATGTATGGGGGCGCTGTGAGTGGCACACCTGATGCAAGCCAGTAGGGGCTCCAGTGCATTACTTTGCCCAGGGGCGCATGATGCTTAGGGATGATCAAAGAGATTTCTTTGGATTTAGTGTCTGGGGGGTCTAAAAAGTGTACCTGTGAAGTTTCAGCTCTGTAGCATGTCCAGAACCTGGAAAAAAAAATATTTTTTGTATTAGAATTGCAGTAGAGCAGGGATATGGCTCTGCTATTTTCACACCTGGCCGTTTTTGTTGCAGGCGTTTATTGGGCTTTTTTGTGGACGTCTTTGGAGGCAGGCATGACATCTGAACTTCTGTGTAGGGGTATATATACACACACACATATATGTATATATACACATACACACATATAGGTGTGAAAGTAGCAGAACCCTATGCCTGCCCTAATGAAATTATTTGCAGGCATAGGGCTCCGCTCCTATCACACCTATATGTGTGTATGTGTATATATACATATATGTGTGTGTATATTTTGGCGTTTTTTTTGGGCATTTTTCATTAGCGCATTAGGTGTGATAGGAGCGGGGCCCTATGCCTGCAAATAATTTCATTAGCGCAAGCATAGGGTTCTGCTACTTTCACACCTATATGTGTGTATGTGTATATGTACATATATGTGTGTGTGTATATATACCCCTACACAGAAGTTCAGATGTCATGCCTGCCTCCAAAGACGTCCACAAAAAAGCCCAATAAACGCCTGCAAAAAAAAACGCCCAGGTGTGTTGTTGCAGGCGTTTTTTTTTGGGCATTTTTTAGGCGTCTTTGGAGGCAGGCATAACATTTGAATTTCTGTATAGGGGTATATATACACACACACATATATGTATATATACACATACACACATATAGGTGTGATAGGAGTGGAGCCCTATGCCTGCAAATAATTTCATTAGCGCAGGCATAGGGTTCTGCTACTTTCACACCTATATGTGTGTATGTGTATATATACATATATGTGTGTGTATATATACCTGTGTATATATACCCCTACACAGAAGTTCAGATGTCATGCCTGCCTCCAAAGACGTCCATAAAAAAGCCCAATAAACGCCTGCAACAAAAATGGCCAGGTGTGAAAGTAGCAGAGCCCTATGCCTGCTCTATTGCAATTCTAATACAAATGATCTTTTTTCTATGGCGGTCACCCTGACATGGAAGAGTTTGGTCACCCTGCCATAGCAGTCAGAGTCAGTTCACCCTACACTACACTACGGTCACCCTGACACTTAACACTTTCCCTGCAGAAACGAGATTATTGAATCTAACTATAGTGGAAAATAGTACCCTAACTACACTAGATATCCCTTTCCTCACACTAATAATTGCTAAATTACACTTTTGAAGCAGGAGTAACAGAACTGCTTCCACTCTCTTCCACAGCCCCTGTATTACAGTGCTAGAGATTTGGCGGGGCTATCTTATATACTAGGGGGCGTATTCACTACTGATTGGCCTCTGGACCCCCTAGTCACTCCAATCACATTCCTAGCATCCTCCTGCCCCCTCAATTGGCTTTTACTAATGTTTCTGGTCCAATCACGGGCTTTTAAAGCCCAGTTCCTGTCCCATTGCATTTTGGTCGGTTCTGGTTGCCGAATTCCGAAATGTTTTCCGCAAAAAGTTTGGAATTCAGCCGAATTTCGAACAGTCAATGTTCGGGTCAAACCAATGGTCGACCCGAACCGTTCGATCATCCCTAATTAAAATGGCTCTTAAGGGTCTGTTTACACACAAAGGTTCATTAAAATGCATGAAAAAGCTTGAAAAATTGATTTGCATTTTTATGCACGTTAAATTGCTATGAGACCTTGTATGGGAAAAAAATAATAAAATGTTTTTTTTTTCTCAATAGATCTGCATTGTGTTGATGCACATTATCATCCAATTATGTGCATTGTGTTATGTTAAAATGCATTTTAACGCAAATGTACCACAATACACATGACACCAGCATTATGGTGTGAATAGGACACATAGAAAACAATTGTTTTCTATATGTCCTTACGGTGACCTGCATTCTTTCAGTGCAGTAAAACTTGGGTAACTGCAGTAATGATGAACAGGGCTTTATAGTACAGGAGGCTGGAAGCCATCTCTCCTTTTTCTACTTTGGTGGTCTGCATATAAAATAGACCAACAATGCCTCCATTAGCACCTTTTAGCATTAATTTATAATGAAATAGTCACATGATACAAGAGTTTGTACAAAAAAAGGCTTCATCATACAGGTGTATTGAGGGCAGGAAATATGTCTAAATATGGCTCTACCCACAGACCTTTGTAAACAGTAAATAAACCCTTGTTCTCCTGTTTATGATGCTCAATGGAATGATTATGACCATTCAGATACATTTTTATTATTGTTTCAGGTTTGACCCAAGCTGAGAAAGAGTTCTCCATTCTCTGATACCCTACATCACGCAGGACTCAGCAGTGATGTAGGGAGTCAGAGAAAGAAATCAGCATGCATCATGAAACACAGACACAAGACACTTCCAGAAGTCGCAAATGATGAAGAGGCCATTCAAGGCTTTAGTGCTGGAACAAAGAACAGGTAGGAGAAGTGGGGCACTGGAGAAGTGAGTGTACAGTATGTTGTATTCTATTGTAGAGACCTTCTATTAAAAAAAATGGAGACTTGGCAGGCTTTCTTTAACATCATTTGAAAAAACTACTTCAGGCAATAAGTAAAGCAATTGATGCTAATACAACACGGAAAAAAATGCAACTGTACTGAAGTCAGTATATTTACATGTGCATTTCCAAATAGGCCATCATATTCCGTGGGCTGTTACACAAGACTCTGGTTACATGGTTCTGTATTATATGGGCTACATTTTTTTGCAATGAACACATATCAGGTGAAATAGGGAACACCTGACGTACATTTCACACTTGGTTTTCCCAGAAAAACAGATTACTGGCAACAGGGAGGTTTTATTTAGTTATGCCTGCATGAAAAACTGAAGCCAGGTGTATAACATTTTTATATTATGTATGCATTTCAAAACTTAGTTTGCAATGTTAAGTGGAGTATAATATTTTCAGTACTTTTCCTGTTTTTATTGTTGTCTATGTTATCAATCAAATAATAAACCTTCTGTATTAATTTTGTAATAACTATCAATAAAACTATGTGCAGCACCACTTAAGTATGCATGCATTTGCACTTAAAGTTTTCTCTTACAAATACCTGTTGAGCATGCCAGTGAAGTCCACCTCAGGTAGTTTATTGTGATCTGGCAACAATGCTGCACTGCTCTTGAATTCAGAGTGGGGTAGTCAATTACATGTAGGCTGTGCCGGCGTCCACAACAGTGGGTTGAAAAATGTTTCGGTGGTTGGCATAAGCATTGTCACTGCTGATTCACAACCATGTACCTTGTCAATAAGAACCCGGCCACACCTTGTCCTGTCCACTTAGAGTTGCAGTGTCTGAGCAGGGAAGAGTTTGAGACATAAATGAAGGAGGATTTGACGCAGTTAGGTAACTGTTTTTTATTTTCAATTTCAATACATTTTTATAGAGTTTTTTCAAAATAGAAGCATAGCCAATAAAGGTATAAGTACGATCAATGCATTAGAACATTCCAGAATGATATCTATCAAACATAAAAAAAAATAGAAATAACTGGAGTTGAGGATAATAAGTATTCTGATCTGCTTACAAACAAACAGTAAGGGTCAATTGTGTACAAGGAAATGTGTACTGAGCAACAGCAAAAGAAAACAGGCACACATAGGTGTAAGGCAGTAGTCAGGTCTACCTTACAAAAGGAAAAGGCAAGAGACATAAGTACAGGTGTAGACTGTGTGACCATTGATAAAAGAGTAGACGCAATGGAATTTGTGAGAAAGCCACCAGTGAAATGTTCAAGGGTACTCTAGGCCCAGATAAAATAGTGGATTACCCAAAAGAGGGAGAAGGGGCAGGTGCGCCAAAATTAAATTGCTGGTGTACTTAGTGGAGTTCAGGCTAGAAGAGTATAGCTCATAGATACAGGTCTGGTTTTAGGGGGGAGCAATGGGAGTGGGCGGAGAGAGAATTGAGATCAGTAAAGCACTTCCAAATTGACCCATAAGGGGGCATGTTGCACAGTACTGTCTATAAAGAGGTCAATGGAGTGATTTGTACAGCTAGGAAGTATTTGGTGACATTTGAGACACCCAAACCTCCTTGATTCTTATGTAACAATATGGAATGTTTTTTGACCAGTGTTTTTTTGTTGGTCTAGACAAATCTTTAAACATGGTTCTGGAAAGATTTAGGGGAATAGGAGAGAATTGGGGCAGGGAGAATGCGGAATAGATATAGAAGCTTCAGTAGAGTTGTCATTTTTACAGTGTTAATTCTCCTTACCCAGGAAAGGTAGTTTTTTTATTTGTTTTTTTTACAAGACTTGTGAATCACATAGTACTTTGGCTAGGTACTTGTTTAGACGGTCATACAGTAGCCTTTATATGTACTTTTTTTACAGCCACATGAAAGCATTGACTGAAAAGTATCCTTTTGGTGGCCTTCCGTCTGATACATTTTGCTTGACATATGATGTGTATATTTCTAAATTTGTTACATTTATTATCACAATTTAATCAAACATACAGAACAAAAGAACTGTTTACATACAGTATCTGGCAAGCACTGAAAAACTGGGTCAGCTTACAAGCCTAATATGTATTCTACCTAAATAAATTCTACAACAAGTCATTTATCACATCTAAATCTTCTGAAACATACAGTGATTTTACAAATTACTAAAAATAATAAAACATATACTTCCATATTCAAAGTTATTCATTTTACCAGTCAATAGCAGTCTGGAAAAAGTTTGCTATGTAGTAGTAAGGGTTGTTTAGGTATGAATACATTGTAGAATGCCAATCTAAGGATTTATCCAATAGCCAAGACTAGTATATATGTTCCCTGTTACAGCAAATAGTTCTGTTTTACATGGGTTTTTGTCTTCTTTTGGATCAGCTAGAGGCTTGTTGAGCTTTGTAACTAAACTTACTATGAAATGTGAAGTTTTTTGCATCCAGCTAATACCCATGTTTATAACCAGCATGCCACTAAGTCTTACACTGAACATTATTTTATTAATCGCTAAATTGAAACCTCCCCTACATGGCAAATTTTGACTGCTATTGGCATTGAACTGAATTACTTGGTTATCATAATAAATTACTTCAAATGATACAGGTGTACCTAAGCTTATGGAAGAGTACAATTCATCAAGTTACAAATTAATTAATTATTTACTAAAACTAGAGCACTCGGAATCTGATGCATGGTAGCCAATCAACTTCTAACTTCAGCTTGTTCAAGTAAGCTTTGACAATAAAACCTGAAATCTGATTAGTTTCTATGCAGAGTTTGCATTTGCACACTCGTGTTTTAGTAAATCTCCCCCGATATTTTGTAATCAACTTACCAGTACACACATGGGTATACATGGGTATATGGAAGGTGTTTTTCTCAATTAAAGCCTTGTCTTCCTTCAAATGGCAGTACATATGGAATCATTTTATTCCAGTAGGCTGAATGAAAGAACTGAATGAAAGAACTGAACCATATATGGTCAGCTTAAAGTGATACTAAAGTCTATTTTTTTTATTTTTATTTATACATAACAAACATGTTATACTTAACTGCTTTGTGCAGTGGTTTAGCACAGTGCAGCCTGGATCCTCCACTTCTTGGGCCCCTCACTGGCACTCCTGGCCCCTCCCTCCTGTCGAGTGCCCCCACAGCAAGCAGCTTGCTATAGGGGCACCCGAGCTGAGCCACAGTTCTGTGTGTCCATTCAGACACAGAGCTGTGGTTAAGCCCTTCACCCTCTCTATGCTCAATGGCTAACTTGACTTTGATTGACAGCAGCGGTAGCCAATGGTGCCGCCGCTGTGTCTCAGCCAATCAGGAGGGAGAGTCCCGGATGTCAATCGTGCACATCACTGGATTGAGATGGGGCTCTGGTAATCATCAGAGGGGGCTGCTGCACACAGGTGGTTTATTATCGTAATGCATGGAATGCAATAGGATAAAAAACCTTCTGCCTTTAGAACCACTTTAAATCTTTAAAATGGCCACATTATGACTGAGGGCCACACTTACATAATTCACAAAGGATTATAGCACTTTGGAACTTTGTGTTGTAATAAAATAGAAATTATCATATTTAATTCCAGAAAAGGAAGACCTAAAGCATTTTCTGAGCTATTTAGCTGAACAAATAAATAGGAAGTATAATTTATCAACTAAAGAACACCTGGAGGTGCATTCATTTTTGTATCCTGAAACCACTGAGGGCCATAGAGAAGAAGCAAGAGGGCTGTGTGCGGCCCATAAAACACCAATTTTTCATGCCTGCTCCAACCTTTCCCAATGCTATATAAAACTCAAAATTATATTTTGACTGAAGTTCAGCTTTAGGTAAATAGTATCTTCTATTTGTGCTCTGTTCATGACCTGAAGTTCTACCTAATTTCCATGCAGCATCTTTGTTAAAATAACTAAATATTGCAATCCTGAAATACTTACCTTTCTGCTTTAGAGGATTCCCCCTGGGTCTGACCTGCTGTTGCATTTTTTTACATTTCTGGTTCTAAGCCACAGCTAAGAGTGGGTTCTGTATGAAATGAAGAGATGTATTGACTTTTTGCCAATTTTTACTTTAGATTTAATTTAATATTATGTTTTTATGCAAGGCATTTTTATTTTTCCATAGGAATCTGTCAATAAAGCTATGTCTGCCTAATGCAGCTGTGTCTACAAGATGTTCACCTAACAGTTTTTTTCCTGCCAGGGAAAACCTGTATAGTTCAAAAACATTTATTAGCACTAAGGAACAAGATAGGTAACCAATACTACTGGCAACTTTGTATCACTATCCTACTTTATAATGTCCAATTAGTTGTCACAAAAAGGGAGGTACACTTTAAGCACATTGTTTCGATGTTATAAATTTCACTTCCTGATACACAGTTTGTCTCATTTAATGTAGACTATTGCATTATTTTAAAATAATTGGACACATTTGCAAAGAGAAAAAAAACCTCAAAAACCTTGTTTAATCAGATATGAGTAATAGATAGAGCTATTTTTTTATATGTACTGTTACTGATTTGCCTCTCAAACTGCAGTTTTATTTTTAAATAGCTTTTAAGATTTATGATCTTGACAGGCATTTTACTTGAGCAGGATGGCATAAAGAAAAATTGCTACTTAATATTTACACTGTCATTTAAAATTGTATTTAATGCATCCTCAAATCAGGGTAAGCTCAATAAACAGACTATATCACTGAAAATTCAGGCAGAATACTTGAATATGTTTTAGTGTGTTATTTTAATAATGGTTTTAATAGGGAACTACCATGCTCTTTCCCAAAATCATATTTGCATTAAAATCTTTCTTTATAAACATACTAGAACTTTCTTAGTTGCAAATAAAAGCAAGGTATTTGTTTGTTTTATTATGTTTGCCCTTAAAGTGGGTTGATATTCACTTAAATTGATTCTCCACTTGTAGGAAAAAGGTACACATCTTTTCAACTGGCAGGAAGTGAATGGAAGTATATTTAATAGTAGTTAGTTACATTCATCTGGAAATGTTCTGTAATGCTGAAGCTGTTTTGTAGCTTACCAAGCTACTTCTGTAATTCCTACAGTGTCTATCCCAGCATATATATTTACAACTTAGAATACCATAATTCCTATCACCATGGAATGTGAAAATGGTAATTGCCCAAGATAGGGAAAGGAGGTGTGAAAGTTGTGGTGCCATACTGTTTCAGTTACATAACCCCATTGTTGGTGTCATGAAGCCTGCATATGTGCATTCCTCAATTTATTTTGTTACAGGTGTGAATTATTGTCAAATTGCCAGGGTAGAAATGTTCAAATTTCATTATATGTGGCAGAAAGATGGTGATGAAAGCCCTTCGTCTGTATAGGGATGGCTGTTCCATTTTGATTTAGATAGCCTCTTTGATGCTTCTTATGAACCACTCCCTCTAAAATGGACTGTAAAATGTTCCCTCCTATGTCTGATCAAGAGTTTGTTGAGAGGTTGTGTTGTCTCCCCAATGTTTAGGTCATTCCTCACTAAACTGCACTGCATATACCAAGTTATGTTTTTTTTTTTGGGTGTTGGATCTTTAGGATGTACACGTTTCTATCTCAGTGTATTAGTGAATGGAAGGAGTCCACTGATGCTTCCGCTCTGGTTTTCTGAAGAAAAGTTTTAGAGTATGACTACAAATAGGGTTAAAGCAAAGATGAGGAAAATATTTGGGGTAATGGCAGGTTAAAGTGGAAGTAAACCTTCCTATAGTTTTCAGCCAAGGAAGCTCCCACCTTGGCATCTGTTTAATATTCAACTGCCACGATGCTGCACAAGTAAACAGTTATGACACCAGCCATTGGATGGTTTTACAGTTTGGTGGAGAGCACAGCCAATGTGACAGTTATCATTTCTGGCATGCCAGGATTGTAACTGTTTTTTAAAACAATTAAATCAATGGGTTTACTTCCACTTTAAGATTATTATTATAAATAGGATTAGGGTTGTTTAATTTTTACCTATAATGATGTCTTTTCATCTACAAAGACAAAAACATCACTGAATTCATTTGGTAGTCACAGGGAGTAATAAATATATTAAAGTAGATGTAAATATACTAAAGTAGATGTAAACTCAATAAATTACATTTATTCTAATATTAACATGCTAATGTATTTTAAAAGAAATTTAGTAAAATGAAAAGTGAACTTATGGCTGGAATACACGATAAGAAAATCGGCCAAAAATTTCTGTTCAGCGAGCGATCGGCCAATATTCTACTCGTTAATGCCCAGCCATCAATGAGCGATATTGATATTGTGAACGAAAAATACAGTTTGAAAAACATGAAAAATTCTGTCGTCTCGTTTGCGAAAGAATGATATTCTATACGTTGGTGTTGAGGTCGTTCAGTTTAAATCTGTATACTTTCTTGGCAACGTTTTTGACTGACGAACACTGTTTCGATGGTCGGTGGGCAACGGTCGGGCGATATTTGGACCGTGTATGTTGGCAAGGTTTTCGACAGACAAATACTTTTTCAAAAGTCGGTGGTCGAATGATCGGGCGATATTCTAATGGTGTATTCACACCATGGTGTATTCACACCAATGGTGTATTCACACCATTAGTCTTTTTTTTTTTTTTTAACAGAGAACTTTTATTAACCAAGAGCAGACAAAAACAAACAACATGGCACAATACACCCCATGCAGAGGACTCAACATTTCAGAGAGGATGAATAGTTACACAGCAATTATACAATTATACAGTATTGAGATAAGCATGAAAACAAACAGAGCTCTGACAGCGGTGACAGTCAGGTACTCATCCCTCGGTTGGAATAACTACTTCACCATGGAAAAGTAGGGGGATACGGAGGGAAGAGAGAAGGAAAAGTAGAAAAAAAAGGGGAGGGGGGGAGAGGAAGGGGGGAACAAATAAAGCAAGAAAACAGCAACCGTGTCCCTTATGCCTGAACATCAACCTACAGCATCTTAAATGGGGTTCACTGGTGTACCCACAGCATCAATCCATGCAAACCACATTTTATCAAATTTCCTAGGGCAATTCCTACTCTCATATGTAAGCCTATAAATAGGCAGTCTCTTAGCGATAGCGGCTGTCCAGGTAGTGTGGGTTGGGGGTCATTCGATTTCCATTTCAAAGGTATCTCTCTCCTCGCATAAAACAAAGCATATGTAATACATAACTTTGCATATCTATCTCCTACCACAACATCCAAGTTATTGAGCAGTGTGACCGCAGGCTCCAAAGGTACCAACGTGTCGAGGACCTCCCCAAGCGTGGACGTCACAGCCTGCCAAAAGGAGGCAAGCCTGGGACAAGACCAGACCATGTGAATGAAGGTCCCATTCTCATGTCCACATTGGGTGCAGCTGGGATCGCTCTGAGGATATATCTTAGCTAGTCTTTGGGGCGTATAGTAGGCTCTGTGAAGAAACTTCAATTGTATATACCTGTCTCTAGCCGATATCATAGAGGGAATATAGGATGGAATGTCACCCTTCCATTTATCATAAGATCTGATGAGACCCTGGCTGTAGGCTGCCGACAGTCTTAGGTACAGGGAGGAAAGCGGTTTACCCATGATCCTAGATGTCAGTAGACATTTTATGGGATCTGCCTCAAGAGTGATAGGTCCCGGGAATTGTGCCGTCATGGCATGTCGGAACTGCCAGTAGCGGAACTCCATGGAGCCGGGCAGGGAATGTGTTTGGAGTAGAGCCGCAAAAGTTGGAAATTTCCCGTCGTGCATGACATATTTCAAGGTAGTTATACCCCTAGCCCCCCACACCTGGGGATCAGGAATCTTGTACAAATGTGCAAGGGAGGGGTTACCCCACAATGGAACATGGGGAGAAATGTGCAGGGGCTGCCTATATATCGCTCGGGCCCGAGCCCAAACCTGTATCACCGTCCGCATCAGGGTTGTTATCAGGGTATGAGCGCGTGCCCCCTAAAGACAAGATTGCTCAGTGCCGTGTATGAGCCCAGAACGGCTGCCTCAAGGTTCAACGCTGAATTCTGCCTAGGCTGGGAGAAACACCTCTGGACAGTCACCAACACTGCCGCCCAGAAGTCAAGCTGAAAGTTGGGGAGCGCCAGCCCCCCTCCGGAAAGGCGCAGGTTAAGTATCCGTCTGGTAACCCGGGGAGTTCGCCCAGCCCAGACAAAAGATGACACAGTTTTATCTAGTTTGGAAAAGAAGGGTTTAGAGATATCAGTAGGGGAGTTCCAAAAAAAATACAAACATTTGGGCAAATAAACCATTTTAAGCAAATTTATCCGACTGGTGAGAGAGGGAGGGTGTGCCAGGTCACACATCTCTTAGTCAATTTAAGAAGCAAGGGGTCAACATTATCCTTCTTGTAGTCTTCTAAGGCAGCACCCACCTTGATACCAAGATATGTCATGTCTTGGACCCAGCGAAGCGGGGTCATGCGTATCAATAAGGGGAACCGAAGGGTGTAGGGGAAAGAGGACTGACTTAGTCCAGTTGATACCGATACATGAGTATTGACCAAAAGTATCAAATAGAGTCAGAGCAGTACGGAGTGAGGATGAGGCGTCGGAGAGGTAAATCTGGTAGTTGTCTGCGTACAGGGACAATTTTTCTTCCACCACACTCACTCTAATGCCCCGCACCCCAGGGTCCGCCCGCAGCAAAATCGCAAGCGGCTCCAGTGCCAGGGCAAATAGTGCCAGGGACAATGGGCATCCCTGGCGGGTACCCCTAGCTAAGGGGAACCAATCAGAAAGGGTTGAGTTGGTGCGAACACATGCAACCGGCTGGCGATAGAGTAGTTTAATCCACTATATAAATTTTGGACCAAAACCGAAGCAGGCAAGGACCCTCCAGAGGAAGGGCCATTCCACAGAGTCAAAGGCCTTCTCAGCGTTGAGAGAGGCCACCACCCCCCGACGCCAAGGCAATGTGTGTGTAAAGCCACCTAATGTTTGTGTCTGTGCCTCTGCCAGGGATAAAGCCGGTTTGATCTGGGTGGATCAACGCCTCTATAACAGTATTAAGCCAGTTGGCCAGGATTTTAGAGAGAATTTTCCCATCCACATTGAGCAGGGAGATAGGGCGATAAGAAGAACAAAGGGAGGGATCTTTGCCTGGCTTGGGAATCACCACAATCACCGCTTCGTTCATGGTCTGGGGAAGGGTGCCCTCCATCAGAGACCCAGTCAGTGTGGAGTGTAGGTGAGGGGCCAAGAGGTCAAGATGTGCTTTATAAAACTCCACCGGGATTTTTGGAGCGACACCACCGCCCGCTGGAGCTCAACAATGGTAATAGGGGTGTCCAATTTGGTGCGATAACTAGCCGTCAGGACCGGGAAGTCCACATCCAGTAAGTAGTGGTCCAAGGCCGCGTTGGTGTACGCAACACGGATCTCGTATAAAGTCCAGTAATAGTCAGCAAAACAGTGGTTAATAGCCGTCGGTGTAGAGTGGCAAGTACCCAGGTGGTCAGTGATATGCGGTATACTGTATCTAGTCGATTGCTCCCTGGACAGCCATGCCAAAAGTCTCCTAGTCCGCTCGCCCTGTTCAAAAATTTGTTGGGACTGATGGAGCAGTTTCTTTTGGGTCAGGGCAGTCCTCAACCCCATTACTTCCCCAGTCAGGGACTGGAGACGAGCATAGTGAGCAGGGTCCCTAGTACGGTTATATAAGATTTCCAGGGCCTTGGCGTCTGTCTCCTTCTGGGTCAAGTCCGCCTTCCTGCGTTGTATAACCTGCCTAATTATGGTCTGGTAATGTCTTCTAGAGCATGCCTTGAAGGCATCCCACACTGCAGCCGGTGAGGCCGTGCCAGGTTTGACCGTCTAATAAGTGGCAAGCTGGGGTCCAATTAGGGGTTCCACCTCTGTGTCAGAAATCCAAAAGCGAGAGATCCACCAGAATCTGTCAGAGGGGTTATCGGACACTTCTAGATTTAAAAGGATCGGAGTATGGTCCAAAATACCCCGTGGCAGAATCCTGACCTCCTGAACCCTGGGCAGGACCGGACCCCCCACATACAGCAAATCAATGCGGGAGAAGGTCTTATGGGTAGCAGAGTGACAGGTATATTCTCTAGATTGGGGGTTCCTCCACCGCCACACATCTGTCAACCCGTAGGTCTCAGCCCAAACGGCAAGATCCGAGCAGGCAGAGGGGCCCCCAACCATCCTGTCCATACCCAGGTCAGGGACCATGTTAAAATCTCCCAGAAAAATTACATTATCATTAGTGAATTTGGCAGCCTCCTTAGTGATCTTATGTAGCAGCTTGACTGAGGCAGGAGGAGGAATATACAACCCCACTAGCAATAAGGTAAACAATTCAATTTTTAGATTGAGCAGGACATATCGTATATATATCATATACCATCCGGGTCCAAGGCAAGGTCCAGCAATCGAAAAGTGGAGTGATAATGATGGTCAATCCAGGGCTTTTTGAGGGCCAGCATCCTGCTACCCACCAGGTGGGTCTCCTGGAGAATACACACATGAGGAGTGAATGATTTAAGATATTGAAACACCAGGGATCTCTTTACAGGGGAGTTCAGTCCCCTAGTGTTCCAAGAGATAACATTTTTGCTAGACATGGGCGAAGGTGAACAGATAGGGGTCAGGATAGGAAGACTCCCCCCAACCATCAGCCCTCAGGACCCCGATGAAGGATGCACCCGCAAACACTGCCATCGAATACATACAATGAAATCTGCGTAAAAAAATTAATGTGCCATGAAAAGAAAATAATTCAACCAAACAAAACTGAAAAAAACAAAGAATAAACATGCCCATTCTCCCCACCCAACCTGTCCCCCCCAAAACTGGGGAGGGCTTGCATCCCAACTTCTGTGGACATTACAGTCGCACTTGGAGGAGAGTGACCAAAGGACACCGAACTACCCCTCCTCCAGCATACAGCAGGAAGACGGGGATTCCGGCCAGGATAGAATACATAGATCACCCAGACATCTGGGGGCACAGTACTTAATGGTAGTGAAACAAACAGGGATCATGGAGACGACCCGACAGGACATCAAGACTACTCCCACAATGGGGGGGGGGGTAGGGGGCTGCATTGGACTGGGAAGGAGGGGGCATGAATCTGGGGCAGGAGAGACGAACAACTCCCTGCAAGCGTTCCTTAGGCAACCAGGACTAGCAAAGGGTAAAGTGCGGGGGGGGGGATAAGAAGTCCGCAGCAGCATCCCTAGTATCCTCAGGAGGTGTCCAACAGTCCACAACAGGGAGAGCGGGCACACCGCAATCAGGGATCCGGAATTAACCCAGTCATCCTGAGAGTAAAGAAAGTTATAGGGCCGTCAAAAGGGGGTCCAACAGGGACTGCTTCTTCGCGATCCTCCCAAAGGGTATTCTAGACAGGGTAGAAAAAAACAGGGAAGGGAGCACCAAGGGAACATCGCAGGCAAAGAGCTAAGCAGGCCACATAGTAACTTGCAGAGTAAACGACAGGCATAAGCTACGATCAGGCCATCTTGTATGTTTCCACCCATTAGGCCGCATCCTTAGGGGAAGTAAAAAAAGTGCACTCAGTCACCATCCTGGACCCGGAGTCTGGCCAGGAAAAGCATACTATATTTCAGCCCCTTCTCTCTCAGCTTGGCACGGACAAAATCAAATGACTTCCTCTGGCGTTGGGTCTCAATGGAGCAATCTGGGAAAACAGACAGCCTGGTGTTTTCATAACGCATATCTCTCTGCTGGCGAGCTGCTCTCAGGACCAGATCACGGTCATGATAATGCAAAAGTTTGAAAATAAACGTGCGGGGGGGAGAGCCTTGTAGGCCCCGTACCGCCGGCATGCGATGCCATGAAGGAACTTAGTCTTTAAGTGAGGCATATGCAGGCACAATCAACTGTCAGGGGAAACTGGTAAAATGTGACCAGAGATGACTCATCTGTGGCATTTTCTGTGAATGGTGAACTTTTGATTGACATTTGAACATCTTGTGCGACAGAGTGTTGTGCGTCTGACCGGGCTGTGCGACTGAGAGTGTTGTGCGTCTGACCAGGCTGTGTGACTGAGAGTGTTGTGCAACTGAGAGTGTTGTGCGGCTGAGAGTGTTGTGCGTCTGACCGGGCTGTGTGACTGAGAGTGCTGTGCGACTGAGAGTGTTGTGGGACTGAGAGTGTTGTGCGTCTGACCGGACTGTGCGACTGAGAGTGTTGTGCGTCTGACCGGGCTGTGCGACTGAGAGTGTTGTGCGTCTGACCGGCTGTACGCCGGACCGGGCTGTGCGTCTGATCGGACTGTGCGACTGAGAGTGTTGTGCGACTGAGAGTGTTGTGCGTCTGACCGGGCTGTGCGACTGAAAGTGTTGTGCGTCTGATCGGGCTGTGCGACTGAGAGTGTTGTGCCACTGAGAGTGTTGTGCGTCTGACCGGGCTGTGCGACTGAGAGTGTTGTGCGTCTGACCGGGCTGTGTGACTGAGAGTGTTGTGCGACTGAGAGTGTTGTGCGACTGAGAGTGTTGTGCATCTGACTGGGCTGTGCGACTGAGAGTGTTGTGCGACTGAGAGTGTTGTGCGACTGACCGGGCTGTGCGACTGAGAGTGTTGTGCGACTGAGTGTGTTGTGCGTCTGACCGGGTTGTGCGACTGAGAGTGTTGTGCGACTGACCGGGCTGTGCGACTGAGACTGTTGTGCGTCTGACCAGGCTGTGTGACTGAGAGTGTTGTGCAACTGAGAGTGTTGTGCGGCTGAGAGTGTTGTGCGTCTGACCGGGCTGTGTGACTGAGAGTGCTGTGCGACTGAGAGTGTTGTGGGACTGAGAGTGTTGTGCGTCTGACCGGACTGTGCGACTGAGAGTGTTGTGCGTCTGACCGGGCTGTGCGACTGAGAGTGTTGTGCGTCTGACCGGCTGTACGTCTGACCGGGCTGTGCGTCTGATCGGACTGTGCGACTGAGAGTGTTGTGCGACTGAGAGTGTTGTGCGTCTAACTGGGCTGTGCGACTGAAAGTGTTGTGCGTCTGATCGGGCTGTGCGACTGAGAGTGTTGTGCCACTGAGAGTGTTGTGCGTCTGACCGGGCTGTGCGACTGAGAGTGTTGTGCGTCTGACCGGGCTGTGCGACTGAGAGTGTTGTGCGACTGAGAGTGTTGTGCGACTGAGAGTGTTGTGCATCTGACTGGGCTGTGCGACTGAGAGTGTTGTGCAACTGAGAGTGTTGTACGACTGACCGGGCTGTGTGACTGAGAGTGTTGTGCGACTGAGTGTGTTGTGCGTCTGACCGGGTTGTGCGACTGAGAGTGTTGTGCAACTGAGAGTGTTGTGCGACTGACGAGGCTGTGCGATTGTGAGTGTTGTGCGGCTAAGTGTCAAGTGAGTGTAGCGGAGTACCAGAGGGTGAGAAGGTAGAGTTAAGAAGCCAGGAAACAGCCACACAGGACAGACTTTAATTACTAAATCCCCATTAGATTAGATTAGTAGGTACAATGCCCGGCGGGTGTGGAGATGCGACTCGGTGTACATCTTGTGATATGTATGCGTTCCTCGATCATGCAATCGAGGGCGAATACAAATGTGCAAAATGTAAGCACGTTGCTTCCCTGGAAGCTCAGGTCCTGAATCTAGGGAGGCAGCTGGCAACACTGAGCCAAATGTCCATATCGAAGGAGAGCCAGGATCGTACCAGTCAGGCGCAGGTAGGGGCCTGCACAGAGGTGGGCGGAGTATTGGAGGTGCAGGCATCAGAGCAGAGTAGAGGGGTGACAGTTAGGAGGGGTAGAAGGGGACAAGGCAAGGAGGCTGGTCCCGGGCTGGAGCACCCCAATAGATACGCCCCGTTGCGTGATGTTGGGGAAACCAGTCAGCGACCAGCATTGCTGGAGCAGAGCGATGCCCCTAGCTGCCAGGGGAAGAACTCCTCCAGTGAGGCCGGGAGAAAGGGAAAGGAAAGACAGGTGCTGGTGGTAGGGGACTCAATTATTAGAAGGACAGACAGTGCAATCTGCCACAAAGACCGTGTGCGCCGCACAGTCTGTTGTTTACAGGGCGCTCGAGTTCAGCACATCGCGGATCGGGTGGACAGATTACTGGGTGGGGCTGGGGAAGACCCAGCTGTCATGGTACAGGTGGGTACCAATGACATAGGCAGAGGAAGATGGAGAGTCCTAAATGATTTCAGGGACCTAGGAGCTAAATTGAGGACTAGCACCTCCAAGGTAGTATTTTCAGAAATACTACCTGTACCTCGAGCCACACCAGAGAGGCAGCGGGAGATTAGGGAAGTTAACAAGAGGCTGAGGAGCTGGTGTAGTAAGGAGGGTTTCGGGTTCCTGGAGAACTGGGCGACTTCTCAGTCGGCCATCAGCTCTTTGGTAGGTACGGATCGCACCTAAATGGGGAGGGTGCAACCGTACTGGGTGAAAAGATGGCCGAAAAGTTAGAGGGGCTTTTAAACTAGGTGATGGGGGGGAGGGTTCAGATGTAGAATTAGCCAGTGGAAAGCAAGATTCAGAGGGCAGAAATGGGGAGTTAGGGTGTTCGGAGCTCCTAAACCCAGGGGGGGGGGTATGGGGAAAAATCAAGGAAGCAGCCTAAAAACATCAAATGAGGATATATGTAACCGGTCAAAATTACGAGGCTTGTCTACCAATGCCAGAAGCCTGGCTAACAAGATGGGAGAGCTGGAGCTGCTGATGTTTGAGGAGGACTTAGATTTTGTGGGGATAACTGAGACTGACAGCTATCATGACTGGATGGCGACCATTCAGGGGTATTCCCTTTATCGCAGAGATAGGGAAGGTAAAAAAGGGGGAGGGGTGTGTCTGTATATTAAGAACAGTATACAGCTAAATATGAGGGATGATATTAATAATGGAGCTATGGACGAGGCAGAATCCCTATGGGTAGAACTTCAAAAGGGAAGGTAATATTGGGCGTATGCTATAGGCCCCCCAACCAGAGGGAGGAGGGGAAGGCGGACCTCCTTTTACAGATAGGATTGGCAGCAAGGATGGGAAGTGTCATTATAATGGGGGACTTTAATTATCCAGATATAGACTGGGCAGAAGGAACCGTGCATTCAGCCAAGGCTCGGCAGTTCCTAAATGTTTTGCAGGACAATTTCATTGGTCAGATGGTGAATGCACCGACAAGAAACAATGCGGTACTTGACCTACTGATTACCAACAATACAGACCTGCTCACGGATATAGAAATTTGGGACAACTTAGGAAACAGTGACCATAGGTCAATACGTTTCAGTATTAATTATAGTAATAGTAAACACAAGGGCAATATAAGGACACTGAATTTCAAAAGAGCCAATTTCCCAAAACTGCGCTCTCTGCTAGAAAATATCAAATGGGATCGAACCCTGGGAACAAAGAACACGGAGGAAAAATGGGAGTGCTTCAAGAGCATATTTAACAAAGGGATTGACCAGTGCATTCCAAAGGGAAATAAATTTAAAAGAGCAAAACTAAACCCTGGGTGGCTAAACTCCAACATAAAAATGCATATTAATGCTAAAGGAAAGGCCTTCAAAAAATACAAGACTGAGGGGTCATTGGCAGCATTCAAGCATTACAAAGAGTGTAATAAGAAATGTAAAGACGAAATCAGGGCGGCTAAAATAGAACACGAGAGACATATAGCTGAAGAGAGTAAAAAGAACCCCAAGAAATTCTTTAGGTATATAAACAGTAAGAAAGCGAGGCCAGAACACATTGGCCCCATAAAAGACGATAAGGGAGTTTTGGCCACAGAGGACAGGGAAAAGGCGGTAGTGTTAAATAATTTCTTAACCTTTAATTACGCAGGGGGTTCTTCACTGTGAGAGCAGTAAGGATGTGGAATTCTCTTCCGCAAACAGTGCTATCAGCAGGGAGGATTGATAGTTTCAAAAAACTATTAGATGGGCACCTTAAAGACCACAACATACAGGGGTATACAATGTACGGTTAACAGCAAACACACACACACATCATAGGTTGAACTGGATGGACTGATGTCTTTTTTCAACCTCACTAACTATGTAACTATGTAACCAAGATGAAGCAACCAAAAAACAAGACAAAACAATGTTTGTATGAGGTGGTGAAATTTGCTAGCTAAGTTACATGTGCATAGAGTTTATTATGACTATACAGGGTTTGATTTTAGCCAACAGTTTGTGGAGCACTTGCTAAAATGCATAAACACATTCCACACTGTATTTACAGGAACATGAACAAATGCAGGAAGTCTACTGTGCATAGAATCGGGTGTTCTGAGGATCACCAAACAGAAAATTCCAACACTACATCCCCTAATCCCTGGGAAAACCAAGACATCTCCCACACTTACTTGCAAATCAGTAACATCTCCTGATGATAAAAAAGTGATCTTACCATGTTCACTGGCTCACAACTTTGAGCAGCACTTACACTTGCAAGTGTGTTCGAACCTGTCCTGGCCCGGGCAACCAGTTGTGTGCCATTGCGAAAAGATATGCGCGACTGAAATAAATTTACATTTGCTAACATCTGTTCACATGTGTTCAATATGCTTTTTTCGCAAAATAATTATTTAAAAAATGATATTTATGGGGTGGCCAACTGGTGATTAGAGAAAATTAATATTTAATTTGACATGTTCAATATTTTACCTAGGCCATAGCAAAAATCATTGGAACCTGAAAAACAGCATTGGGGCTGTTAAAAGCTTGCTCATTTAGTTTGTTTCTCTATTTAATGACTTGCTTGTGTGCAGAATAAAATCATTTTGTAGCAAAGTGGATTTAATAAAGATTAGAAGGTGTGTTAACAAGACATTCCACTTCTAAAATATTTTATTAAACTCAAAAAAACAAAAAAAAAAAACAAATTCATTTTATTTGGACAATACGAACACTATTTTGTTCATTTAGTTACTTTGCCCAAAAAATTGACTGGCATTTAATGTTGCAACATTTTTCACAGCACTTTTCAATATGGTTGGAAGGATCCTGCGCTAAAGAGCTTACAATCTGAAAGAAACATTAAATTAGATGCCCTAAATTACATAGTGTACAGCAGGGAAAAAAATAAGGTGAGCACTAACCATGTCAAACATTTTAGGGTATAACAACTCTCACCACCCCATCCCCAAAAGTTTAATTGCAGGATTAAACAAACAAAACAGACAAGATATAACATTTTACAAAATAAAAGGCAGCGCAATAACTACACCCCTCCAAATTCACACACACATACATTTCTGGTTAGGGTTAGCCGGAAGCTTCATTTTTTAAAAAACAATTTAGGAAACTAGATCAAAATTATGAGTTGTCTTAAGCGTGAGATTTGTAAGTAACAAGCAAAATAAAAAAAGAAGGGTCAGCTGATGTTTACAAACAAGAAATGCATGGTTTGAGGGCCAAAATGCAAAAACACTGCTCCAAAAAAATTAAAGGAACCCTTTAAAAACACATCAGATCTCAATGGGGAAAAATATCATGCTGGATGTCAATACTGATATTGACTGGTTAATGTGTTAGGATTCAAAGGATGCTGCATCGTTTGATGGAAATGAAAATGATCAATTTACAGAAAGCTGAATTCAAAGACATCCCAAAAATCTAAGTAAAAAAATGATGCAGCAGACTAGTCCATTTTGCTGAAATTTCAATGCAGCAACTTAGAATGGTACTCGGTAGTTTGTATGGCCCCCACGTGCTTGTATGCATGCCTGACAACATCGGGGGATGATCCTAATGAGAGGACAGATGGTGTCCTGGGGTATTTTCTCCTAGATCTGGACCAGGGCATCAATGAGCTCCTGATTGAACAGACTGAGGTGCAATCTGGCAGTGTCAGATGGACCGAAACATAATGTCCCAATGGTGTTCAATTGGATTTAGGTCAGGCGGGCCTGAGGGCTATTCGATGGTATCAATTTCTTCATCCTCCAGGAACTGGCTGCATACTCTCGTCACATGGGGTCGGGCATTGTTGCCCACCAGGAGGAACCTAGGACCCATTGCACCAGCGTAGGGTCTGACAATGGGTCCAAGGATTTCATCCCGATACCTAATGGCAGTCAGGGTGTCATTGTCTAGCCTGTAGAGGTCTGTACGTCCCTCCATGGATATACCTCTCTAGACCATCACTGATCCACCACCAAACCAGTCAAGCTGAACGATGTTACATCCAGCATAATGTTCTCCATGGCTTCTCCAGACCATTTCATGTCTGTCACATGTACTCAGGGTGAACCTGCTCTAATCTATGAAAAGCACAGGGTGCCAGTGGAAAACCTGTCAATTCTGGTGTTTAATCGCAACTGCCAATCGAGCTCCACGTTGCCGGGCAGTGAGCACAGGGCCCACTATCGGATGTTGGGCCCTTAGGCCACCTTCATGAAGTTTGTTTCTGATTGTTTGATCAGAGACGTTTATACCAGTGGCCTGCTGGAGGTCATTTTGTAGGGCTCTTTCAGTGCTCATCTTGTTTCTCCTTGCACAAAGGAGCAGATACCGGTCCTGCTGATGGGTTAAGGACCTTCTACAGCTCTGTCCAGCTCTCTTAGAGTAACTGCCTGTCTCTTGGAATTTCCCCCATGCTCTTGAGAACTGTGCTGGTAGACACAGCAAACCTGCTGACCATGGCATGTATTGATGTGCCATCCTGGAGGAGTTGAACTGCCTTTGTAACCTCTATAGGGTCCAGGTATCGCCTCATGCTACCAGTAGTAACACTGACCCTAGCCAAATGCAAAACTAATGAAAAACAGTCAGAAAAGATTAGTAGGGAAAAAATTGTCAGTGGCCTCCCCCGGTAGAACCATTCCTGTTTTGGAGGTCATCTCATTTTTGCCCATCTAGTGCACCTGATGTTAATTTCATTAACACCAAAGCAGCGGAACTTGATTAACAACCCCCTCTGCTACCTAATTGACCAGATCAATATCCCAGGAGTTTAACTGACTTTATGCTATACTCTGATTAAAAAAAGAAAGGATGACAAATTTTGTGGAAACATGTATTTTATTAAAAATTACAATTGTATATGATACGAAAAAAAAAAAACATCATTCAGTTTACATATATTTTACCACATAAATTAGCACAGTGTGTAAACAATGAAAATTGTCCCAGGTATTAAATTGCACACACCTCTGAAGAGTTACATTTTCTACATACTAAAAACTCCTGCCCAGCAAAGGTTCAGTTTGTCAGATCATAACTGATTTGGCCACACTAGTTTTCAAAGGTATACAGTCATCACACAGTTGTACTTGGCACTCCGTCTCTTCAGTATCCGGATAGATGTTGGTTGACCTTGGATATTGTTGCTGGTCTCATATGATTGCCCATGGATATTGACAGATATAAGCAATAAAACTGCCTTATCTGCAAGCTGGTCGCCCCTTATTTTACCATGTTAGTTGAACTCCAAGGAATATTGTAAAATTATTTTTTTTTCTATGCACGAATGAATAAAAGTGCTCCTTCACATCTCTTCTCATTTGCCACCAACCAAAATATATGAATATTAAAACAAAAACAAAAAGCATAATGCACTGTGCTGGCAGCTTAATGTACAAAACAAACACCTGATAGCCCATCAATCAAGAGCATGAAGAGAAAAGACAGATGGATGCATTTTGCTTAGAGTTATGTAAAGTCTTAGGACTGCTTACTCTTCAGCCTTGTAACAGAATTTACCCACAGATAAATAAAAGTAGCTATTTAAACCCAAATGAAAAAGGTCTGGGCCCAGACCCTGGCTCAAGCATGTCTTTTGCTAAATACAGTCTTAACATGAAATAAAACTATCAAATAAGAAAAAAATGGGATGACTGTACTCCTATGCATACACAGGAGGGATATCATCCCTCACTTTCCTGTTAGAACAGCTGAAGACCAACACCCAGAAGAAGCCGCAGAGATAATGCCAGTGCCAGAGAGGGACCTTGCAGGCATCTGTTTGAAACAGAGCTAAGTATTGCCAACTTTAGTTCCTCTTTAAATCTATGCATAAGATATAGAGATAACAATGGTATTGCACAGAGCAGACCCAATCCTCCTCTTTTTGGTCCCCCAATGGCACTTGGGGGCACTTGTGTGGGCTCGCTCCCAAGCCACCCTGTCTGTGTCAATTGACACAGACAGGGCGACGTGGCTCCGCCCCCCTCTCCCTTGTCACAAGATTTGATTGATAGCAGCGGGAGCCAATGGCACCTGCTGCTATCAATCTGCCCAGTGAGGAGGGATAGAGCTGAGGGAGCATCTGCTCTCATGCAAAACACTGGAAAAGAAATAGGCTCAGGTAAGTATAAGAGGGTACAAACAAGTGGCCATTTCCCAACCTATAACTAGACTTTGCAGCAAGGAGCACTGGAAGAGTGACGTATGTCAAACAAAACCAAAGAAATTTCCAAGCTCAACTTACCAACCAGCCTGCAACCAACCAAATTGACCTGTCTAACAATATGCATTAAAAACAGGGGACCCCTGTTTTTAACACATATTGTTAGACAGGTCAGTTCGTTTGTTCGCAGACTGGTTGGTAAGTTGAGCTTGGAAATTTCTTAAGCATAAGGGGGTGCCAGGGGGATTCTGTGATACAGAAGGTTTTTTTTTTATCCTAAATAGAATGAATAAAATAAAAAAACTTTTAGGCTTTAGAACCACTTTAAATGGCAACATGGTTTGTGTAGCAATTGTATATACTATACAGCTGCAAGAACAAGTATGCAAACCCTTTGGAATGATATGGATTGCTGCACCCGATTGAGATGCTGTGGCATGACCTCAAGAAAGCGATTCACACCAGACATCCCAAGAATATTGCTGAACTGAAACAGTTCTGTAAAGAGGAATGGTCAAGAATTACTCCTGACCGTTGTGCACGTCTGATCTGCAACTACAGGAAACGTTTGGTTGAAGTTATTGCTGCCAAAGGAGATTCAACCAGTTATTAAATCCAAGGGTTCACATACATTTTCCACCTGCACTGTGAATGTTTACATGGTGTGTTCAATAAAAACATGGCAACATTTCATTCTTTGTGTGTTATTAGTTTAAGCAGACTGTGATTGTCTATTGTTGTGACTTAGATGATGATCAGATCACATTTTATGACCAATTTGTGCAGAAATCCATATCATTCCAAAGGGTTCACATACTTTTTCTTGCAGCTGTAGATTGTATTTTTTAGTTGATATATTTTTCTCCAAAAGATAAGTTACCCTTTAACTAGCAGCCAGCTACATACTGTAGTAACCTACTGTATACTGCATATGTATGTAGTACTATGTACTTAGTAGTCTGTAAATAATTCAAATAATAATCCTATTAAATAAACAAGTAAAAACAAGAGTAACTACTATATACATTTATGAAGTCTTATTGGGAAGTCTTAATGGGAAACAGAAAGTTTTTTACTGTTCATTTGCTGTAACATTGCTTATAATGATGCATGAACGAGCTTGAAAGAAAAAATGCAATTACAGTGTTTTATCTAATAATCTTATTAAGAAACTTGGAATCATGGAACAGATGAGGACTTCATGATTATTGGTATATAATATGACTTTTTGTACATGCTTGGATTCTAGCTTTACATTACATAACATCAAGTATCATTTTAGATAAAGCCAAACGTTTAAATTCGTGACTTTCTATGGAAGTTTAGAACAGCATAATGGCAATTCCAGGACTTCGTATGTTAAGGGATTAACTTATTGCAGTCAAACCTTAAAGATTTATGCCCAGTGTTAATAATTGTGGCCAGAATATGATAAAATATGATGATACATAACTAAGCCCATATGTCTGTTGAGTGGCTAATAGCCATGATGGGACCTTTCCTGTATACAGGTGTGCTATCACTACACCCTTTTGTCTTTTGTCTGTGTTCTTTCGTATATGATGTTTGATAAATGAATTCAATGTGTGGAAAATGATCTGTATTACAGCAAGTGTGAAAGTGCCATTGACTGATTCAAACCAGTTGTACCTCCACAGATTGGAGGTTCCAATTTGTCTTTATGAAATATTCAATCACTATGATAAATATTCTCTTGTGCTCATGGATGGTGAACATTAAAATAAATGTATTTTTTTCTAATGGTTCTACAAGGAATGCCAAAGCACTGTGATACCCAAGCTTTAGATCAAGGTATATTAATGTATTCAGCAATTTGTTTGAATACATACAAATTTGACAGTATAAAGCAGGGGTCTCCGAACTGCAGCTCGAGGGACAGATGCAGCCCTTTCCTAGCCTTTATCTGGTCCTTGGTGCACTATGCCTATCAATGATATGAGGCAATTTCTCCCACTGACACCACTATTTCTTCCACTGATACCGATGATGGGGTAGTATTATTACTAATAATACCAATGATGGAGCACTTCTTCTCCTACTGACCACAAACCCTGAGGCCATGTTTATTCTCACTGGTGCTGGGCCCGGGATGTTTTCTACCCTCCCTGGTCACAATCAGGCCCCCCCTAAAGTAAACTGGCCCTTTGTTTGAAAAGTTTGGAGACCCTTTGTATAAAGTGAAGAAGAAGTGTGTTAATCTTGCCTTGCAAGATGCCATATTTTAGGAGTAACCATATAATATTGGCAGCTGTATTGGAAAGGAAAAGATATATCAACTACATGGTTCTTGTTTTTGGGTAATAATCAGAACGTTTTTGTTCCATTGCTTTGGTAAAGCAATAGAAAAAATTAGTGTTTAATATGACCCTTTTATGAGCCTAGTAAAGTAGCATTTATATAAATCAGATTAGAACTGGGTGTTGTTTTCAATTGGCACTGCATTAGATATACTTAAGCTGGCCAAAGATGGATCTTTTTTTTTTTTTAAACTTGCAATGGACCTCTGAACTTGCAAAGGAAATTGACACTCCAGAAAGTACAGTATCTCACAAAAGTGAATACACCCCTCACATTTTTGTAAATATTTTATTATATCTTTTCATGTGACAACACTGAAGAAATTACACTTTGCTACAATGTAAAGTAGTGAGTGTACAGCTTGTATAATAGTGTAAATTTGCTATCCCCTCAAAAACTCAACCCACAGCCACTAATGTTTAAACCACTGACAACAAACGTGAGTACACTCCCAAGTGAAAATATCCAAATTGGGCCCAATTAGCCATTTTCCCTCCCCGGTATCATGTGACTCATTAGTGTTACAAGGTCTCATATGTGAATCGGGAGCAGTTGTGTTAAATTTGGTGTTATGGCTCTCACTCTCTCATACTGGTCACTGGAAGGTCAACATGGCACCTCATGGCAAAGAACTCTCGGAGGATCTGAAAAAAATAATTGTTGCTCTACATAAAGATGGTGTAGGCTATAAGAAGATTGCCAAGATTGCCAAGACCCTGAAACTGAGCTGCAGCATGGTGGCCAACACCATACAGTAGTTTAACAGGACAGGTTCCACTCAGAACAGGCCTCACCATGGTTGACCAAAGAAGTTGAGTGCACGTGCTCAGCATCATATCCAGAGATTGTCTTTGGCAAATAGATGTATGAGTGCTGCCAGCATTGCTAGAGAGGTTGAAGGGGTGGGGGGTCAACCTGTCAGTGCTCAGACCATACGCCGCACACTGCATCAAATTGGTCTGCATGGCTGTCGTCTCAGAAGGAAGCCTCTTCTAAAGATTATGAACAAGAAAGCACCCAAACAGTTTGCTGAAGACAAGAAGAATAAGGACATGGGTAACGGGAGCCATGCCCTGTGGTCTGATGAGACCAAGATAAACGTATTTGGTTCAGATGGTGTCAAGCGTGTGTGGCAACTACCAGATGGGGTGTAGAAAGACAAGCGTGTCTTGCCTACAGTCAAGTATGGTGGTGGGAGTGTCATAGTCTGGGGCCGCATGAGAGCTATCAGCACTGGGGAGCTACAGTTCATTGAGGGAACCATGAATGCCAACATGTACTGTGACATACTGCAGAGCATGATCCCCTCCCTATGGAGACTGGGCCGCAGGGCAGTATTCCAACATGATAAGGACCCCAACAAAACCTCCAAGATGACCACTGCCTTGCTAAAGAAGCTGAGGGTAAAGGTGATGGACTGGCCAAGCATGTCTCTAGAACTTAACCCTATTGAGCATCTGTGGGGCATCCTCAAACGGAAGGTGGAGGAGCGCAAAGTCTCTAATATCCACCAGCTCTGTAATGTCGTCATGGAGGAGTGGAAGAAGACTCCAGTGGAAACCTGTGAAGCTCTGGTGAACTCCATGCCCAAGAGGGTTAAGGCAGTGCTGGAAAATAATGGTGGCCACACAAAATATTGACACTTTGGGCCCAATTATTGTCACTTAGGGGTGTACTCACTTTTGTTGCTAGTGATTATGACATTAGTGGCTGTGTGTTGAGTTATTTTGAGAGGACAGCAAATTTACACTGTTATACAAGCTGTACATTCACTGCTTTACATTGTAGCAAAGTGTCATTTTTTCAGTGTTGTCACATGAAAAGATATTATAAAATATTTACAAAAATGTGAGGGGTGTACTCACTTTTGTGAGATACTGTATTCTTTTCATAGCACAGCCTTCCCTCCCTGCACATTATAGCTCTCTCTCCTCTTTTAGGAATGTCCAATTACTGTCTGTGCTGGCCTAGCTCTTCTATTTCATTTCCTACATTATATTAGTTGAAATGTACAGAAAAATGTACCTACTGCTGCATTAGGCTAAGGAATGGTTCCCTTTAACAACCAATGATACTTTGTTAAGTTTGCAGTTCCTCATCAGTCAGTAAATATAGCACAGGGCAACAGCAATCTTTTTTACTGATATTGACTGAAACACAAATTATCTACAATGGGTAAATTATATGCAGTTCTGTCAACCACAAATATTCCATCAATTCGGTTATTGCCATTAAAGGTTAATGGAAAAATTCTACTATGCAGATTGAAGAATGCTCAACTTTAAAAATACATACTGCCCGGAACAAACATCAAATGAAACTGTGTAATTTTGAAAACAAAATATGTGACCAGTTTTCTTATTTATGTTAAACGGTGCTGTCAGCGCACAACTGAGATGAAGTTTTCCCTGCAATATTTTAATTGATGAACTTTGTGAGTGCCAGGTCACTTAACTGCCTTCCACTCGCAGAAAACAATGTTTGAACAGAACCTGCTGAAATGAATAGCACTTCAATGGGAAGCTATCATGCCGTTTGTAAAATAACAGAATTGTGAAAGCCCGAACAGAATTTTTATACAATAAAAATTGAAAAATAGAATTCAATGGCCAACATTTACACAACTAATGCTGTAAACTAAAAATGAGGAAGTATCTGCACTTTACTGAAAATACACATTTTAATAATCATTTACAAAAAAAAAAAAAACATAGTATACATTTGGAATTGTGCATTATTAAAATACTCAAAACAAATAGACATACCTTAACAAATATACAAAACATTACATTACATTGCATTTTTGTCTTTAAGCATTGCTTTTTCGTACATACCCATTGCATATACTGTCTGTATACTTTTATGTTTGTATGATTACCCTGAAGAAGGGAGGGACTATTCCCTCGGAACACGATGGCTTGATTTGTATGTTTTAATACTCACAGTAAATAATTGTAAGCCTGCATCAGGAGTTGCATACATTCTGGGCAACGGGCACTCGTCCCTCCTCATTCACACTTCTCACTGAAATGATGGATCTGTTGAACCAGAGAGCCCAAACCCTCTAAGGGGGTCCATCATCATCATGCACCATTAGGGTCAACCCAGTGTAAGTGATCCCTTCCTTACTCCCCAAGGAACCACCTACTAAATACTAGTGCTTGTATAAATCAGTCCAGTGTGGTCTCCAGTTCAAACTAGTTTTTTTTGTTAAATAACAGTATTCTGCAAGCCCAAACAGAATTTTTGTACATGCACTTTACTGAAAAAACAGATTTTATTAATCATTTAAAGGTATCTGAAATCATAGTATACATTTTAAATTGTACATTATTAATAGGAACACAAAAAAAAAATATGCAAAACCCAAACACCACCCACCCTTTAAACTGTGCAAATTTTCTTCAACATGACTTTAATAAGTTTAACCTCCCTGGCGGTATGATTCTTTTGGATTTTAGGTGCTGAAAGCGGTACCATTATTTTGCATGTATTTCTTGTGAATGAGCAGCCCAAACCAACTGTATACATTTATTATATATATTATATATATATATATAATGTATACAGTTGGTTTGGGCTGCTCATTCACAAGAATCACGTATATATGTGTATATATATATATATATATATATATATATATATATATATATATAAAGTACAGTAAAACTGCAGGAATGGGCACTGGGGGGCAGTGTAATGTGAATTTTTTTATTTTGAATTGTATCAGTGTGTTTGGTGTGTTTTTACATTTGAATTTGCCGCCGGTTCCACCCCCCTGCGAATGTCACGTCGCCGGAGACGGAAGCCGGAGCTCGCAGACGATCGGGAGGAAGCTCCGCCGCCGCATACTTCGCTGGATCCCGGAGAAAAGTTATGTAAAACCTCTACCAGGATCCAGCGATCTTCCTAGCACTACCCCGAGTGTGGCTCGGGGTTACTGCTTTTGGCTCTAAAATCTAACCTCGAGTCACACTCGGGAATACCGCTAGGAAGGTTAATAAGTACTTTCTGCCCCATACAGATCATTCAGATTCAAACATCAAACTAATATTTTCCCTGTTCATGTTTGAATCTGACTGTTGGGTATAGTTTATTACATATCAACATGCCTCAGATTAGAATTATAAGTATTGTCCCATGCTGATCAGTTAGATTCAGAATTTCATTCTCCAACTGCAGGTTGCATTCTCCAAATTATCTTGCAGGTTTAAATTTTGATAATTGTGTATCACAGACCTTATTTTTTCAGATCAATATGATAATCAATATGATAAATAAATATGTTAAACAGTAAGGCCCATAATAACGCTTACTGTTGAGTAGAGAACAATTTTCTGTATTTAAATGGTCACTTCACTCATAATAGATATTTCAGTTTCGGTATGATTTTACTGGTCTGACTATTCATGGGTTTTATGTATCACTCAAGGGTTTCTGGTTCTGCATACTCCCTGCTTCTTTGCTACCTTATCAGCAATATAAAGACAGCATCCAATAGGTATTGTCATATACATCCCCATATAAATGTTTTGATACCTTAGTGCACTTTGGAATTCAAGTGCAGAGATCTCACTGAAAAAATGCCCACTAAAATTTAAGTAGCTGGAAGTTAAAATGAAGACAAGACCGCACTTCCATAAAGTCTCACCATGAAGTTTATGCAAAGCAGTTGTTATTCGATATACTCCCTGCCCTAAGCCATGCTCCTCTGATGCATTTCACACAATTGGGCCTATTCTTATACGAATAATCCCAATCAGGTGAAACGTATCAGAGGGGCATGGCTTAGGGCAGTGAAAATGTCAGAAGCCAACTGCTTTGCTTAAACTTCATGGTGGGGCTTTATTGACGTGTGGCTTTGTCCTTTGTGTTTGCCATTCATGCTGAGCAGAATGAGCTTTTAAAGCCAGCATCCAGTGTAATACTTGATTTAAAATATAACTAGATATCTTTTAACAGCATACACTATTGTAATATTTGCTAGGATTGTGTGTTACCACTGCAGAGTTGTCATATTCAGCTCCTGATAATGTTCCAAAGAGTTGACAGAGGAAGATGGGGGAATAGGGACTGTGATGGTTTGGCCAATTGATTTAGGATAATCTGTAATTACATTTCCGGATATATTTTCTTTTTCTTTACCCCTATGCAGGTTGTATGTTGTGTGAAGAGTGTTCTATAAAGTTGCTGTACTAAAAATAGATCTTATTGTCTCTGAGGAGGAACAACTCCATCCCACCATATTTAAATGGTCACAGAAAATGAAGTGGGATTTTTGGAAAACATCACAGTGCACTACACCTAAATGAGTGCTGTTTTACCTGCCAGATAGTATAACCAAAATCTTAAATTCCACCGCTTTCACTGAAGAAGAAGCACAGTTTAGTTGCAGTTAAACCATAGCACATTTACATGAATAAGCATGTGAACATTCTTACTTACCTGTTTGATGTTTTCATTCCCTCAGCAATGTCAAACATCTTTTGATTCAGGCTGATGCATTTGTATCAGGTAAAGCCCATCTTTTTTTTTTCTCTATGTAACTGAGATGCTGCTGGAAAGCTCTGAATACTTTATTTGTATATTCTCTTGGAATCCTAATAACCTTAGTTAAATTGATGGCCTGGCATCTATATGTGGTATTACCCTACAGGCATCATTGTTGCTTGGCACCACCTTTGCTGAAATGGGAAGCATGTAAGTAAGCTCCCTACAAGTTCTGCTTTAACCACTTAAGCCCCGGAAGATTTTACCCCCTTCCTGACCAGGGCCTATTTTGCGATTCGGCACTGCTTGACTTTAACGGACAATTGCATGGTCGTGCCACACTGTACCTAAACAAATTTGGCGTACTTTTTTTCCCACAAACAGAGCTTTCTTTTGGTGGTATTTGATCACCTGTGTGATTTTTTGATCATGCGCTATAAACAAAAAAAAGAGCGTCAATTTAGCAAAAATAACAATATTTTTCACATTTTTTTATATGAAATTCCCCAAAAAAAAATTTAAAAATCAAAATTTTTTAACATTTTAGGCCAATTTTTTTTTTACCATATGTTTGGTAAAGAAAAACACAAAAAGTGTATTTTGATTGGTTTGCGCAAAAGTTATTGCGTTTACAAACAAAGGGAAAGATTTTTGTTGTTTTTTTTTTAACGTGTAATGGCGGCGATCTGATTTTTTTTTTTTTGCGGGACTGCGACATTGGGGCGGACAGATCGGACCCTTGACTGACATTTTTGACACTTTTGGGGTTACCAGTGACATTACTACAGTAATCAGTGCTATACATATGCACTGTTACTGCAAAAATGACACTGATAGTGAAGGGGTTAACTTTTTTTGAGAGGGAGGGGTTAAGTGTGTCCCTAGGGGCGTGTTTCTAACTGTGATTGGCTGTGGCTTGATGTGTAAGAACAGTGATCAACGATCCTACATAGTAGAACTGTTTGATCACCATTCTTACACAGGAGAGACTGACAGGCGGCTTTGTTTACACTAGCCGCCTGCCTTTCTCCCGCTGTCACGGACGATAGCGAGTGCCCGGCGGACATCGGGTCTGCCGGGCACACGCGCGGGGGGTCCGTGGCCGAGCGAGAGCACGCATCCGGTGGCACGCGCTCGCTCCCAAAACCCTTACAGGCTAGCGACGAAGCCCTACGTCGCTTTGCCTGTGAGGGGCTCACTGCCAACGTAAATAATCATGCGGCAGTCGGCAAGTGGTTAAGAAGTCAACCCCAATTTGCTAACTGGACACAAAAGAGTAATATTTTATCCCACTGCCCACTCGGTTCTCCCCTCACTACATTATAAGCACATAATCATTGAGGGAGAGCCTGACTTCTGTTGCCCCTTCCCCTCCCAGAGTGCTGATATCCAAGGGAAGACAGCAAGTTGATATCAAGATATATGCAGGTGCTTGCCTATAAAAATAGGTTCTGTGTTCATTTGTGTTTTATATCTGCTTGGATTTTATTGAATGTAATAACTACTAATCTGTTCTTGACCATAAGCTGTACATCAAATTTGTGTTTTACTTTGCCATATTTGATTGACTGCATGTTGTGATTTTTCCTTTTTGGAAAACCCTCCTATCTAATGTTTTTGTGTACTTAACTATGAACATTTTCTTTTGTAACAAATAAATTGTTATAAAACATGCAAGGATAAAACAAAGAAAGATAAGCTTTCAGATGTATTCAGTAAAATATTTAAAAAGAAATGACAATGCCCAAAGTGCAACAACCAATCAAAAAACCATCCCGTAGCTGGTGTGACTTCAGTAATTCGAAATATGGTTGGTTGCCATAGGTCGCCCATTACCAATGCTCTTTGTATGGCTTTTGTTTTATTTTATTTCTTTTATGTGTCAAGGTATATGAGTGCCTATATTTTCAGATGCACTAAATGTAGTCTATTCAACATCTGGAAGTAGTTTGATGAGATGTCCTGTACTGTCCTGTACACATATTTCATTTTTGAAGCATAACATGATCTTTAAAACCCAGCCTGTGACTAAAAAGCTAGAACATTGCTTTCACAAAACTGTATAAACTTGTCAAGTTAGATAGCACTTGTTATTACTTATAATCTCCCGCAATAAATAATAGCCAAGAATGTACAATCAATCTTTTAAATGCATTTATGTAAGGCAAAACACTCCACTGTTTTAGTGAAGACTTCAATACATCAAGAATATCCTAATCTAAGATACCTTTTTACATGCAAGAATATAATGTACAAGCTTGTTTCACCCAAAAAAAAAATAATAATATGCATTTAAAATTAAAAACCTTGTTTATCAAATGTGGACGGCTTTTTAAAAAAGAAGGGATAAGGGGTGCTTGATCACGTGAAAAGGAACCTTTAGGTCCACATGATGTCTGCATATGAGAATAAGAAAAATAGAAAACTGCATTTTTGGATAGAGGTTTGAAGGGTTAGGTCCTTTGAGGATAGATTGAAAAATAATTACTAGGCTTAGATCTTTTTTTATATATATATAATCTACTCAATGTTATGCCTCATTTAAAGTGCCATGGGCATTTGATTTGGTTCATGTAATTACTAAGCTTAGGTTCTAATATAAATTGTGGACCTTACCCTTCCATTCCATTCATGCTTTGATTAATGTGTTAGAATTTATTGTGAAGTATATGTGTAATTTATATATTTTTTTTTATTATCTAGTCCACTGTGCATCCACCCATTATAATAAACATAAACATACATTTTTTTTATGATTCATTGTTTTAAGAAATTTTAAGCTGTTTTTTGTGATTTTGTTTTAAATATTATTTCGTTATATACAATTTGGTTTATGAATTTTTCCATTTTGTGAGAGGACACTGGAAAATCTGGTGATAACAAAATAGACAACATACAAAAATGCTTGCTGACACTGTTTCAAGTTAAATCTTACAAAGGACAAATAGCTGTAAAGGAAGAAAGCAAAACCACTGTTCATCCAGGCATTGTTGTTGGGCTCTAGTCCAGCGCAGTCCATTTCAGCTAAAATCAATTGATCTGTGAAAAGAACTCAACACCAAGAAGTTTTTGAAATCCGCCAATAAGATCCAAAGTTGTCTAGGAAGTTTGAGTATGATTTGTGACAACTGACAATGAGTAAGAACAAAGCCTAGGCTGAGGAAGTACACTCCCACAAACCATGTAAGGGGCTGTCTAGATTCTTACTGCTGTAGTTTTAATCACAACTTCAGGGTTTGCTGAAAAGCTTTAGTAGCTCAGTAAGTGGTTCTCATTAACCACTTCAGCTTGGGCAGGTTTTACCCCCTTAATGACCAGGCCATTTTTTGCAATTGGGCACTGCCTTACTTTAACTAACAATTGCGCGGTCGTGTGACGCTGCACCCAAAAAACATTGATGTCCTTTTTTTCCCACAAATAGAGCTTTCTTTTGGTGGTATTTGATCACCTCTGCGGTTTTTAGATTGTGCGCTATAAACAGAAAAAGAGCAACAATTTTGAAAAAAAGCACCATCTTTTTTACTTTCTGCTATAAAACATTCCCAATAAAAACATTTAAAAAATCTAATTTCTTTATCAGTTTAGGCCAATTTGTATTCTGCTATATATTTTTGGTAAAAAAAAATCCCAAAAAGCGTATTTTAATTGGTTTGCGCAAAAGTTATAGCATTTACAAACTACGGGATACATTTTAGGACTTTTTATTTATTAATTTTTAATAGTAATGGCGGCGATCAGCGATTTTTAGCGGGACTGCGACATTGCAGCGGACAAATCGGACCCCTAACTGACATTTTTGACACTTTTTGGGGACCAGTGACAGTAATACAGTAATCAGTGCTAAATAATATGCACTGTTACTGTATAAATGACACTAGCAGGGAAGGGGTTAATACTGGGGGTGATCAAGGGGTTAAATGTATGCCTTCTTGTGCTTGCTAACTGTGAGGGGAGAAGGGCTCTGTGACAGGCAAAGGGAGATTAGTGTTTTAGCTAAGATGAAACACACGATCTCTCTCTGCCTGTCTGACAGAAGAGCTGCCTGCTTTGTTTACGTAGGCAGGCGGCTCTTCTGTCAGTGTCTCTAAAGATCGCTGGAGGCTGGCGATAACCGAGCCCGCTCCTCCCGCGGTCTGACTCCCACTGTGTCTAATCACTGCGGGAGCGCTGCTCTGGCGGCCGAGACTGCATGCATAGAGTCATGTAGATCTACGTGATTATGCACAGCTGAGCCGCTCTGCCGCAGTAAATCTGCGTGGGGCGGTCAGCTAATGGTTAATTTAATTGAAATTCAAGCTTGCATTCATTTTTTTGCAAGGCAATGAAATGGCCCCTTACCCTTTCCAAAAAGATTGCTTCCCTGAGTTCTAGCCTGAGTAGCCGTTCTAGAAATCTAGACTGATGGTTTGATCTGCAGTCATGGCTGCTATCAGTGTGCAAGTGTCATGGAAACTTTTAAACAGAAACTTTTATACAGAAAAATCCCTCTAACTCCTAGTTTTCTTGTACTTTATTTATTAATTTTTTTTTTTACACAAACTTTGTCAATGGTCAGCAGAGATTAAACTTGTAGGATATATGGTACTTGAAGGAGAATAAATTGGGTAACATATTATAGTGACAATTTTTTATTGCTATTAAATCCCTAACCAGAGAATATAGCTGACAGAAATATGAGCAATAAAGAATCACTAAATCAAGAAAAAGGAAGAATAATGATCAGAAATAGGACCACCAGCTAACTCCCTTATCTGAGGTGCTGGAAAAGGTTACAGGAATAAAAATCGGAGAACTGTGAACTGTAAGCAAATATTTACAATTCTCAATAAAGCTGCATAGTTGTATATGGTATAGCTTCATGGCACAGTGCAGAAGAACAGGTCTACGGTGTTTCTGGTCATCCACACAGCTGTTTGACAGCATACTACTCTTAAATATACAGTATATAACCCTGCCTGTCACTGCTGATATATAGCTGCAAGATTTCCATAGCAAGGCTTTTATGGAAAGCCACACAGAGTCCATTTCCTAGAACTTTTCTGTGCTGCTCTGTGTTTCAGCTTTTCAGATTAGAGTAGGAATTTTAAATTTGTGTTCTAAATCTGTAAAGTTAAACATACGCTTTACTACTGCAATGTTTTTTGAATGAGCATTTTCCAAAATGCTTTACCTATTGCAAGCACAACTCCAACAGAGCAGTTTTCAAGTAAATTTGCTACCTACATTTACATTTGTTTTGTTTCTTAGGCAGCTTTTGGCGATGTCATTTTTTTTTTTAATACATTTTTATTGTGATGAGCAACCATGACATACAGATTAGCAAGGTGAATATATTGATACAACATGTCACATTGGCATGCAATTTTACATTTCTAAGCATATTTACATATCCAATTGACATCTTGGATTATTTTGTTCTCTATAGGAGAGAGGAATCGAGTGATAGGGGATACGATGATGAGAGAGGGGAGAGGGTTTTGGCAATGTCATTTAAGCTAAACTGTTTCAAACCTTGGCAATTTAAACTAAGCATATTTAGAAAAAAGGCATAAATAAAGGTTACTTGCAGTAAAAAAAAAAAACAAAAAAAAACTCATATAAAAGTTATCACCAGATTCAGAGATACACTAGATTACCACCTTTACACCCATATGAACTTTAATGGTATACCAGTCTTAGTCTGTACGGTTTAATATTGAGTTGGCCCACCATTTGCAGCTATAATAGTTTCAACTCTTTTGGTAAGGCTGTCCACAAGGTTTAGGAGTGTCTATGGGAATGTTTGACCATTCTTCCAGAAGCGCATTAGTGAGGCCAGGAAGTCGCCACTCTAATTCATCTCAAAAGTGTTCTATCGGGTTGAGGTCAGGATTCTGTGCAGGCCAATCAAGTTCCTCCACCCTAAACTCACCGATTCATTTCTTTATGGACCTTGCTTTGTGCACTGGTCCAAATCATTTGGTGGAGGGGGTATTATAGTGTAGGGTTATTTTTCAGGGGTTTGGCTTGGCCCCTTTGTTCCAGTGAAGGGAACTTTTAAGGTGTCAGCATACCAAAACATTTTGGACAATTTCATGCTCCCAACTTTGTGGGGACAGTTTGGGGATGGCTCCTTCCTGTTCCAACATGAGCATGTTTGGGGTGATAGAACTTGACTGGCCGGCACAACTGAGTCCTGAGCTCAACCCAATAGAATACCTTGGGGATATATACCATACCAGCATATTCATTTGGTACATTCACATCTTCATTCCCCACATATTTTACTCCCAAGCCTACTTAGGAACATGGACCTATTCCCTCAGATGAGAATACAGTCGGATTTCTCCCACCCCTAAAAATGGGAAGTTAGTGGGAGTTTTCCATATCACATCCCCGTTCCCCCCAACTCTACCCATGCCTTTTGGACTCTGCAAATAGGAAATACGCTTTGGAGGACATCCTTCAGGGACGGAGACCCTACCTTGTCTTCCCTTCCCCCCCCCCCACTTCCCCTCTTTTCCAACCTCCCCTCTCAACCACCCCATTCCCCCCCAATTTTCTTTTTTTTTCTCTCTAACATCTAGTATGTGTTACCCCACATACAGTCTCTCTCTCCCAGATATATTTTTCACCACCCAGAGTTAAAAATTATAGCTCCTACATCATAACTACCCGGCTAGATCACGTCATAGCCGAATATTTGTTCTTGTACCCTGGTTTAACCAACATTCATCAATACTTATATGCCATGGGTTCTCCCCCCATGTTTTTTTCTGCTCTACGTTTAGGATACCATATCCATACTTAAGTTTGTTGTTAATATAACACTAAGATTACTAAAATTTGATTCATTTCATACATTGGTTTAGATTGAAAACATATTTTTGTTGTGATTGAATGTAGGAATTTCCTTAGGCCTTGTTTTGCCCTCAGTTACACCTACACATGCCTCCTGATACAGCTGTTAATGTCTCTCATATATTACTTCTTATACCGTATTACCTACCTTTTTTCTTGGTGTTAAAAATGTCATGCTCTAGACTGTATGAACCATATGCTGTTAATATTTCCTTTTGGAAAAACTTCAATAAAACCGTTTTTGGAAACAAAAAAAAGAATACCTTGGGGATGAATTAGAGCAGAGACTGCAAGTCAGACCTTCTTGTCCAACATCAGTGCCTGATCTCACAAATGCGCTTCTGGAACAATGGTCAAACATTCCCATTGACACACTCCTAAACCTTGTGGACAGCCTTCCCAGAAGAGTTGAAGCTGTTATAGCTACAACATTCATGTGCGTGTAAAGGTAGGCGTTTCCAATACTTTTAGTAATATAGTGTATGAGTGGGTAAAGCTGTAGGCAAACATTGACTTACCTTATGTATATTTAAATTGAAAACACCCCCCTTCAGCCTCCCCACAAGGGTTTTTGTGTGATGGCTTAGCTTATAGACCCAAAAAGAGGCTGCAGAGGTGGAGCCAATTACCATTTAACATAAAGTCAAAACCTGCATATACTAAGACAGATCTTTAATTCTGCCTTCCCATTGTTTAAATTGCCCTGGTTCTGTTTGGATGTCTATTTTAAAAGCAGTATTAAACCCAAAAGCAAATATTTATTATATTGAAGTTTACCAATTCTTAGATTTGATGGCTGTATTTGTTTCCTTTTTTAGGCTTTCTTTCTTCTATTGTTTCTCAAAAGCACAAGCCCTCCAGCAGAATGCATCTTTTTTCTTTATACATTGATGATCAGCTTTTATAGATTGATGCAAAACCTTGCTCCCAAAAGGAAAACAGTTTGCTACAACAGCTTATAAAGTGTTAGCTAGCGTTTGGCTTCAATTTGTTAGTGTATCTAAATCTGATAATATATTTGCCACTACCCCCACCCCCCCCCCGCCCGACTGACAGTGCTGCTGTCTGTTGTGCCTCCTGTTCTCATTCCTCCAGAGTGGGGCTCTAATACAAGAGATGTAGTACTAGCCAGATCACCAGGTGCAAACAGAGGGGGGAAAGCCAAATAAAATACAGCTGATGCAACCACTACATCTAAGGAATGCCAAGTTTCAATTTAAAACTGATTCAGCCACCACATCTAAGGAATGGTAAGCTGAAATATAATACATTTTTGGTTTTGGCTTTAATACCGCTTTAATGTCAGGTTTATCTTAATAAATATGCAAAAAGGGCTTTTGTACTGATGCTAAATAGGAAAGAACCCCCCACCCAAAATAACTATTTTCTGGTGTACTTGGAGGACAAGACAGTAATGGAGTAGTGGTGTAGCGGGTGGTGGATAGAATCACTATGCCCATTGGTGAATTGGGACTTTGGCACTCTCTAGACTGTCATATTGTGGAGATTCTCCATGCCATGGCTTTCTTCATTACTGTAGAGATTGGTAGCATAGGCAATAGAAGAGGTAAGTATCACCTTTCGTTTTGTATGGAGGTATTTTTATAACATATTAATTTTAACAAAGGAATCACTTAAAATGCTTTTACTCTACTTGCATCTGCCCTGTCTAGTCAATTGACTTGTTTTGTACAGACAACTGTAAATTCAGAAGAATCCAGCATCTCCTGGTGTTTTGGATTCTTCTCTTTTCTGCTGCACACTGTAGCCCCCTCCCCCTAGCTGCATTGCCACCAGGCTCTATTAGCGGCTCCCAGCACAGCCTTGCAATATATAAACTGACAATGCATGTGATGTCTGGGAGTAGGCTTCTGGAGAAACATCTGCATGTTTGCCCAAGAAGAACTACATAATGGCCAGGTTTGCAGTTCAGACCTACACAGGGAGCTTATTGTTGATGCCGCCTCTGCACAAGTGTGCTCCCAAACATAGATTTTGCACTAAGACAGTGCTAGGAACTGTGGGCATACCCTGGCGACATAGTGGCTGACAAAGGCTTGGTCAGCAGCAGGCAACCAGGGAAAGAGAAGAATCCAACACACCTAAAACTATTTGATTCTTCAAATTTTCTGGAGCCTATAATTTTGTACTTGCAAAAAGAATAGACTGCTCAAAAAGGACACCAGTAAGTAGAATAAAAGATAAATATTATTTAAATATGGAAATCAAGTCAAGAGACAGCACTGATATTTTATATGTGTTAGTCTTTAACCACTTTAAGACCGGAAGGATTTGCCCCCTTAATGACCAGGCCCTATTTTGCGATTCGGCACTGTGTTAATTTATGTACAATTGCCCGGTCGGGCAACGCTGTACCCAAACAAAATGTATGTTCTTTCTTTCCCACAAATAGAGCTTTCTTTTGGTGGTATTTGATCACCTGTGCGATTTTTTATTTTTTGCGTTATAAACAAAAAAAGAGCGACAATTTTGAAAAAAAAAAAAAAACAATATTTTTCCCTTTCTGCTATATAATATTCCCCCAAAAAAATGTAAAAATCAAATTTTTTTAACATTTTAGGCCAATTTGTTTTCTGCTACATATTTTTGTCATTTTTATTGTTTTTTTTTTTTTTTTACTAGTAATGGCGGCGATCTGCGATTTTTTGTGGGACTGAGACATTGCGGCGGACAGATCGGGCCCCTAACTGACATTTTTGGCACTTTTGGAAGTACCAGTGACATTAATACAGTAATCAGTGCTAAAAATATGCACTGTTACTGTAATAATGACACTGGCAGGGAAGGGGTTAACAGTATAGGTGATCAAGGGGTTAAATGTGACCCTAGCAGAGTGATTCTAACTGTGGGGGGGCATGGCTTCTGAGATGACCACAAAGACATGTGATCCTATATAGAGCTCTGTGATCATTTCAGGGAGAAGGACGGTTGGCTGTGTTTACAACAGCCGACTGTCCTTCTCTCTCAGCTGGGAGCGATCGCGGGTGTCAGGCGGCAATCGGAGCTGACTGACACCTGCATCGGTTTCCCCACTGACGATCGGGGTGGGAGCCTCCTAGCTCCTCCCAGGCGAGCGACGTAAATCTACGTCATTTTGCCTGTACGAGCCACCCTGCCGCAGTAAAAAGGCAGTGGGTGGTCGGGAACTGGTTAAATCTTTATTTTACAAATAGGCATTTAAAATGGGCTGAACCCATGACACTGATGTGGACAAAATATGGGTATTCTAAATGGAAATCACAGCTATTTGGTGCAAAATCCACCCCTGAAACTGAAATGCTGCATGGGGCAATATAGAACATGTAGGGGGTAGAGATGAGTCACTGAGATAGGCAAGTAAACTAAAGCTAAGTACACAGATTAAATATATAGATTAAAATATGTTCTACCTACCAAAAGGTTTGTGTTTTCTGCCCTCAATTACTGAGATTTACACAACTCTGCTGCCACAGCACAACCTTGTCTAGAACTGCAGGGACCTGATCTTTCTTCACTAACTTTTCACTTTCACTTACAGGTCCCTTCTCCGACCCCACCCTGTGACTGGACAGTAAAATATGATACAGGCTCTGATGAGCTCATCTCTCTTTCTCTGTTATCTCTCTTTTCAATATGGCACTTAGCGAGGCAGCACACCTAATTGGCTCCTTGTTCTCCCTTCTACTTTCTGAGCTCTGCTGTACAGGGACTGCAACAGGCTGATACCAAGTCAAATTCCACTAGTTACAATGTTTGCATTAAAAACACACACACTTACCGTTTTCCATCCAGCATCCCTGTAACTGGGCTGTTATGACCAAGGGGTGGGAAGGTCTGTCCAATCACATGACTATTGTGATTGGCTGTCTGAGTGGTCATGTGATCGGGAGCAGGAGGGAACATTACCAGAGACCAGGAGCTGTCTTTCACAGCTCAGTCACTGTGCTGGGAGTGTGCTGGGAGTGCACTGTCAGTACAAAAACCCCTTAATGCATAGGTGTGGTGTGTCGCAATAACCCCCCTCCCTTTTGTACATATGTGTTACCTGGGTAGCAAAAGGTTAAATAAGTATACATTACCATAGCGCTTCATTAATTTGTGCCTTTATATGTGCCTGGAATTCAGCTTTGAGTTTGAGTTATTAGATTCTTTAAAATATATATATATTTTTTTTCAGTAAAACAGTTTGAGATTTGCAGACATCCTAGATCTACACCTGCTAACTGGAAAAGCAAACATTTGCCAGACTAATTTTTTTTATGAAAGGAAGAGGGGAAAGATAGAAGGAAGGGGCAAATAATGGAAGGGGAGTGTTTGGAGCATTCTGCAGTGAACCTAAGCAAAGAAAAAATCAAAATAGGAAAATAAGTAAAAAAAATCTTGATGATTTATTTTATACCCATAGCAACCAATCAGCAGTCATCTATAACTAGTCTGACTGTTCTAAACGACATGAAGACATGTAATATAGATTTACATATTTTGTATGCTTTGCACATCATTGTTACTGTTTGCTTTATTATACATATCCAGAGTGAAGAAGTGCACGTTATTGTTGCAGGTTTATTTATCCATGAATACCAAGTGTCATTCTTTTTTCTATCAAATATACATAAAGCATGTTATTTTTTTTATTTTTTTTTTATAAGATATTGAAAGGTTACAATAAAACCAGATTATCTGTTATATTCCTTTATCTGAATTAAATAGATGTCCTTTAGCCATTGTCCTTTTTGGGGTACCGCTCACTAATATATAAACAATATATTACAGCCCAGCAAGGATTTGGAAAATCCAAATCCACAGCAAAATCAGACTGGATTTAACAAATCCAAGTTCAACGGACCCTGGATTTGTCCATCACCAGTTTGGAAAATGAATATGGTCGGATTCTCAATGATACATCCTTGCTGCTTTAGAAAGCTCATTTAGTAAGTGTTCTTATCCGTATTGTCTTCAGACCAAATCCTGCGAACATTAATAATCCCTGTCACTGCTTTCGTTTGTTGTTGATGTGAAGATACCTGAGTGCTCTGTTTGTTTTTCTATTGTATGCTGATATATATATATATATATATATATATATATATATATATATATAGTATGTATACTTCATTATCATTTAATTGTGTAACTCTATTTCTTTATATATTATATCAATTATTAAGATTATATAGTAAATACATAGGATATTTTATAATATATATGAATACTCGTATGCATTACTAAATCTCCTTCCCTCATATAAATAATAGTAACTCAATATGCATACTTACAGAGGAACTACAAAGATGGAGGAGGCAACTTCATCTGGAACTCCTCAGTGGCCCTTGCATGGGATCAATTAATTTTTAGGCCAGTGAGGTCTAGGGGGCAATGAATTACCGATAAAGCCCCTTACCTCCTACAAATAGCTCACATTTATCATTGTGCTGTTTACCTGAGTAGTCAAAGTAAAGCAAGACAGACAAATTTGTGGAAAACAAGTACATATTTATTTTGTAACAGTTGAATAATATAAATTCTTTTTTTTTTCAAACAACTGCAAACATCTGGATAATGCCTTATGGCCATCATCTTCACAAATGCAGTAAATACCTGAACTCCAGTTCTAGCAGAACAGAAAACCCCGCCAGCAATTATACATAGGAAAAAATTAGTGTATCCCCATGATGAAACTATGGGGCAAAAATATGAATTATAAAAACACAAGTGGAGAGACTAAGTGATAAAGAATGAAAGAAACAATGTTATAATGAAAAAGTGGAGCGACTAAGTGAAAAAGAACGAATATAAAAATGTTAGAATGAAAAAGAAAAGTGTTAGCAATATACCTATAACCAAAACATCAAACAAAAACATGACTTTAACAGCCCATTCAGACTGGCGCGATCCGACTTCGAGGGGCGACTTCGGCACGACTTGCAGGGACTTCACATAATGGAAGTCTATGCAAGTCGCTCCCAGGTTGCCCCAAAGTAGTACAGGACCCTTTTTCTAAGTCGGAGCGACTTGTGTCGCTCCTATTAGAACGGGTCCTGTGCTAATCAATGGCGAGCGTCCGAGCGCGACTTGTCAGGCTGACAAGTCGCCTGACAAGTCGCGCTAGTCTGAATGGGGTCTAAGAAGTGCATAAAAAGTCCCACAATGATGTGACTCTTCTTAGTGGTAAATAAATAACTCCAACAGTTATCCATGTATAGTGTTCATCCAACAGTTGGAATATTTCACCACGTGTTACTCCGAACCACCACCTTTGCACACTTACCAGCTATTACGCTGCCTCAGAAAGGCAGCAGACAGCATTTTTACCACAGACAAGGCATCACAGTTTGGGAATCTATCCCCATTGCAATCCTCCACTGGCACAGGGGGTCATCAGCACCACACATATATCAAACCTAGGCCTTATGCTCACCGCAAAAGATGGCCGCCGTCCCAAAAACAGAAGCAGCGGTGCTCACGTCAGCACGTAGCTCCTGGTGGTATGGAGATATGTGATGATATATTCAAATTGTTGGATAAACACTATACATGGATAACTGTTGGAGTTATTATTTACTGTACCACTATTAACCTCCTTGGCGGTATTCCAGAGTGTGGCTCGGGGTGGGATTTCAGTGCCATTAGCGGTAACCCCGAGCCACACTCGGGGTACCACCAGGGAGCATCGCTGGATCCTGGTAGAGGTTACTTACCTTGTCACTGGGATCCCGCAATGTGTCACTGCAGCATTTGGCAGTCGGATCTTCCGCCCGAATCTGTGAGCCCCGGATTCCGTCTCCTGCGACGTGACGCTCGCAGGGGGGTGGAACTGGCGGCAAATTTGAAAAGTAAAACACACAAACACACTGATATATTGTAATCCTATTGGATTACATTACAAAACAAAATAAATTGACATTAGTTTGCCCCCCAGTGCCCTTTCCTGCAGTTTTACTGTACTAATATATATTTATGATTTTGTGTTTCAAACTTTTTTCATCATAAGGTTGTTATATTCATTCTTAATCTCTTATGTGTTTCATTTTTGTTTTTGCATCTTTTTTTGGAGCTTGAACCTTACTTACTAGCTGCCTACATATTGCACTCGTCTGATTTTGGAAGCTAAGCAGGGTCGGGTCAGGTCTGGTCAGTACTTGCTAGCAGCATAAATATTTTCCCTTTCTCTAGCGCTGACTACTTCTTTTAGTTTAAAAATAATAATTCAGTGCTGCACTATAAATAGAAGATGTTGACCTATTTCTTCATTGACATCTGGGTGGGGGGCATGCTTTGGTCCAAAACGTGCATGAAGGGAGAATGAGCTGAGAACCGGATCGAAGAAGTTGCACAGGGTTGACTTGCACATAGTTATTATGCTCCATTGTTTTGCTACCACATTGTCAAAATTGAGTGAAAGCTGGGTGAGGGATAGAGAAGTGCATTAGATAAGGAATGTTCTTGCCATGACATGCTACCTACCATAAACTCATATTATCAATAAAATCCAAAGCTTTTCCCTAAGCAGTTCCCACTGGTAACCACACAATATGGACCTTGTAATCAGCAGAGCAATAATACAGTATACCCTCCAAAACTACAACTGCTTATGCCCATCCTCCTTACGATTTATGTGGTCCAACTCTCACTGATATAGCAAAATTTTGACAGGGAAGGGGTGTACACATACGGGTTGATGCACTAAATGAATAGAGACAGTTTACTGGTAAATGGCATCAATGGCTTTAGTAAATAAACCCATGGCTTTAAATGGTCACTCTGCTGAATCAACATTTATGCATACATGTTGTGTAAATAGGATTTTCAGTCTGGTGTGCATCATATGAAGCAGTGCACAAATAAATTGGTTTTTGCATACTATGTTTTCCTAGAGTCCATCCTTTTGTGTGAAGCTAGCTATGAACCTTTTTATCAAAAGATATTTAAACACACCTGTACACGGTGAGCCTCATTTAGACCTGAGCTGAAGTTGTGCTAGAGAGGATCGGTCTTGTTGATCTTGGATGTATTCCAGTCAGGGAATAAGATGGGTTCTATATGACTTGCTGAAGCTTCTAATGCACACAGTAAGGAGCTTACAGTGTGCAGTGAAATAGAATGAGCAACCTGAGTACAGAAGAGAAGCCTGAATAACTGTGCAAGACAGGAAGTATGGGGAAAGTTCAGCTTTAACCACTTGCCGACTGCCTAACGACGATTTATGTCGGCAGTCAGCCCCTCACAGGCAAAGCGACGTAGGTCTACGTCGCTAGCCTGTGAGGCTCTAGGGAGCGAGCGCGCGCCGCTGGAGGCGCGCTCCCACTCACTCACGGACCCCCCTTTGCGATTGTCCGTTACAGCGGGAGAAAGGCAGACGGCTAATGTAAACACAGCCGCCTGTCATTCTCCCCTGTGTAAGAAGTGAGATCTGCTATGTAGGACCGTTGATCTCTGTTCTTACACCTCAAGCCACATCCAATCACAGTTAGAAGCACGCCCCTAGGGACACACTTAACCCCTCCTTCTCAAATAAAGTTAACTCCTTCCCTGCCAGTGTCATTTTCACAGTAACAGTGCATATGTATAGCACTGATTACTGTAGTAATGTCACTGGTAACCCCAAAAGTGTCAAAAATGTCAGTCAAGGGTCCAATCTGTCCACCGCAATGTCGCAATCCCGCAAAAAAAATCGCAGATCGCCGCCATTACTCGTTAAAAAAAAACAACAAAAATGACAAAAATCTTTCCCTTAGTTAGTAAACGCAATAACTTTTGTGCAAACCAATCAAAATACGCTTTTTGTTATTTTTTTTACCAAACATATGTAGCATAAAACAAATTGGCCGAAAATGTTAAAAAATTTTGATTTTTACATGTTTTTTGGGGGAATTTCATATAAAAAAATGTGAAAAATATTGTTATTTTTGCAAAATTGACGCTCTTTTTTTGTTTATAGCGCATGATCAAAAAATCGCACAGGTGATCAAATACCACCAAAAGAAAGCTCTTTTTTTGGGAAAAAAAGGACATCAAATTAGTTTAGGTACAGCGTTGCACGACCGCACAATTGTCCGTTAAAGTAACGCAGTGCCGAATCGCAAAATAGGCCCTGGTCAGGAAGGGGGTAAAATCTTCCGGGGCTTAAGTGGTTAAGTGGACTTGTGTTCACTTCAAACATCCAATATGTGCAATAGAATTAAAAAAAATAAAAGAGCTTTATTGACGTACAGTTCGATCACAGGTACACTTCAACTTAGTTCACAATTTAGTAAATCAGACCTTATCATTTTATGGATTTAGGTAAGAAAACCACAGCTCTAGTACTTATCTTTGATGAGCAGCAGATTATCCCAAAAAAAAAAAATGTGATTTGTAAAGTTTTTACAATAAAATTAGATAAAACAATCCTATAATTGGCTATAATAAGAGAAAAATATGAATAATAAACATTTATTTGTTTTAAATAGTCTAAAATATTAAAAGTTAATCAGTATACAATTAAAAGCTGTGGATAATATTTTTTTTAAAATTATTTTTCTGTTTAATTCTTAATTCTTTTTAAAAGTATAACGGTATAAAAGCTTGATGATTGCCAAAAAAATATGTCCAGTAGTATTTATCTAATTATTCTGGCACTTTTGCATTTATTTTTATACTTTTTAGCTAGCAAGAAAAAAAAGCAATAAAGATAATTATATTATATATTAGTCTTTGCTTAATATGTTTTTCTAGTACAGTGTCTTCTTTTTTCTGCAGCTTCTGATTTTTACACTGCAGCGTTTACTGGGAGGATTAAAATATTAGTAAGTGCATTATGAAGCTAGCCAAACACAATCAGGCTTAGTAGAACTAAATTTAGGAATGGATAATAGTATACATTGTGCATTCTTCATGTGTACATTGTGAAAGGAATTTAATCTCTTTATGTGTGTCGTTAATATATGCTGACTACTGTATTAACATTCATGATCAACTTTGATTAGTGTCTCCAAATATAAGATCCCTTCTAGCAATTCTAGGGTAAAATGAAGGTTTAAGTGTCCTCTGAAAGCATTGTACCTTTCACCTTAGCATAATGCTGCCTAGATGGCTTTTAAGAATAGCATGCATTGGAAAAAAGAGACAATCAACAGAAAGAATTTGTCTTGCACATGCATTTACATCCATCTCAAAATTCATATATTACAGTTTAATATGGTACTCTGGTTTCAACAAAGAAAACTGGATTTTTTTTTCAGGAAATACCATATAATGTTATTGATGTTTGCTGTAATGAATGATTACACCTAGCTTATAGCTCCCCCATATGTGCTACCTGAATATTGCACAAACAGATTTTTAGTGGAGCTGAAACCTCTATACCTTTGTGATACTCACTTGTGCCTGAACATTTTTTTCCATCTGCATAAAAAATTCAAAGAAGCAAAGTTCACACGTGTTTTAAATATTTTATTGATTGCATATTGTGATGGGGGTAATTATTATTATTTTTTTGTTAATAATTCCTTTGTTATAATATACAGCTAAATCTGCAATATTAGTGTAGAGGTAACAGTAAATATTGTTTGTTCCTATATGGGTAATGCAAATGATAAAAAAAAAAAAAAACTGGTTATGTTTTTTTTCCTAAATTTAACACATTTTTGCCGTACTGGAAATTTTACGATGAACTTGTATTAGTTTTTCTGAATGCCTTCAACACTGAGCCAGAGTACATACTGTATGACAGAAAAAGAAAAACATACACACATGTGATTACCCTTTTCTTGCCATTTCCCCACTTACATGTCAGAAGTGATTTTAAACCATGTTCATCTACATTTTGTTAATTTAGGATTGGGAATTATCTCTTAAGCAGAGCTCTATTGTCTACAGTAATACTTTAGGATGAGATGTTATTTCATGGCGTTGTCAGCTTTTTTCTAATTCAAACCCTCCCTGTCACATATAAATAGATTGCTAAAGATACATGCAATAACCTGTCAGTGTCATGCATTCTGCTCTGTAATCTGAATGACACTCTATGTAATAAAATGTTCACTTCAATATATGTCTGTGGCACTGTGCTTAAATTTAGGTTTAGTTTAAAATGAGTTGCAAATATTGCCTCTGCTGTGGGCAGAGGTTTTCACATAGAAAGGGATGTAAATAAAGGAAAAACAGGATGTATATGTAACCTTCTTCCACAAGTAGGGGCACATATACAATCCAGACATGTTTATCCTATTAGGATAATTTCCTATTAAAGAAGAACTCTGCTAAACTAAACTGGCCACATAAAAACCCAAATGCACTTTCACAAAAAATACCCCTTTCTGTTAAAGTGTTTAAACCCATAACCAGAATTGTTTCTAAATATCAAATGTTTATTCTTTTTTTTATCAAGAAGAACTTTATTAAACATTCACATAGAAAACATAACAGTAACAGAGTCCAAGACCAATTCACCCCCTCATTACTTACAAATATTACAAATATCAATTCCCTCCAACACCCAATCAACAATTATACATAGTGGCAATAATTAACACCTCCCCTTTTTGCCTCATCAAATAACAACCCGCAGTATTGAGACCCACCAGTCCTCCTCTACCATACTGGTCATCAGCATCCTCTTTCACATAAGTTTTCTCCTACATTTACCCACTACCCACCCACAGCCTATCTAATAACAAGTCCATTGGTGCAAACCCTGGCATAGCTACCCAAGGGGCCCATAGCTTGTCGAATTTGCTCAGATTTTCCCTATGTTGATGGATATACTTATCCAGCCTTATAGTTTCCCCCACCTGAGTGATCCATTCCTTGACCGTCGGAGGGTTTGGAGAGATCCAGTGTCTCAAGATCAACTTCCGGGCTTGAAACAGTGCCCGCAAAATGGCCTGTTTAGTGATCTCAGGAACCTGTACCTTCCCCAAAATACCCAACAAACAGAGTTTAGAATCCTGCTGCAATGTAATTCCAAACACCCTCGACCCTCTGTTAAAGTGTTTAAACCTATAACCAGAATTGTTTCTAAAGATCAAATGTTTATTCAATGCATGTACATACATAAAAGAGTTACATAAACCCACATCATATGAAAAACATCAGGCACAATACAACCAGACACCATGGGATTGATTTACTAAAACCAATCAACTTCCATTTTTTTTTCTTTTTTTTGTCAAAGCTTAACTGAACATGCTGACTTTAGAAGCTGATCGGCTAACATGTACAGCTGGACCTGATTTTGTACTCGCCAGTTTTAGTAAATCAACCCCCATGTGAAAAGGTTAAGGGTAACAACCCCCCCCCCCCCAAATGAAGAGGAACAAAAACATTTGAATAGATTCTGCTATTGTAATACCTTGTCAAGTGCATAATGTAGCAGATGCCTGGAGATTTATTGAACTGGACCTATTGCTATGCGAAGGGTGTATCAAGCTCAAGATAATCTTCACCATAAGGGCAAAAACAGGGTGAAAAGTAGCAGAAAGAGGAGATGTAGACAGATAGAGATTAGGGATCCAAGAGTGAATAGAGGGAAAAAAGTGGTGAGATAGGTGTCAGAGTATAGGGATAGCCCCCCCGGATAGCCGAGAATAGCAGTTGGCAGGGGATTAATCGAACTGGACCTATTGCTATGTGAAGGTTGTGTCAAGCTCAAGATAATCTTCACCGTAAGGGCAAAAAGTAGCAGAAAAAGGAGTTGTAGACAGAAAGAGATTAGGGTTCCAAGAGTGAATAGAGGGAAGAAAAGTGGTGAGATAGGTGTCAAAGTATAGGGATAGCCCCCCAAAGGTGGCTATGAAAAGAGCATTAAAAGAACAATAGAGTTGGTTTGCTAAAACAGTGCAAAATCTGGTGCAGCTGTTTATGATAGCCAATCAGCTTCTACCTTCAGCATGTTCAATTAAGGTTTGACAAAAAAAAAACCTGGAAGCTGATTAGTTTCTATGCAGAGTCGTTTCTTTGCAGAGCTGCACCAGATTTTTACCTGATGGTGCCTGCTTGGTGCCTTTTTCAAAGAAGAGGCAAGAGAGCCTTGTGTGGGTCCCTGTAGGATGAGGAAGGCTTTGGACATGGCCAGCTGCAGCTCAGGCTGGGATACATTCGCCAAATGTGTTTCCTACCTGCCCTGGCCATACTTACTGCTGGCACCACCTTCACTGCTCAAGGTAAGAAGAACACGTCGGGTGGGCAGGTGGGGGGGGGGAGCCCAGGGATAACTTTATAACTGATGTGTAACCGCTACACCTGGCTCTGCACCCCTTTCTCTTCTGTCAACATGGCTCCATCTCCCCCTCCTACCAGCTCTGTCCCCCCTTCTCCTCCATCTACCCCATCCACCTGGCTGCATCTGCCCCTCTCTTCTGTCCATGTGGCTCCGTCCATCCCTCCACCTGACTCCATCCTCCCCTTTCTCCAATCCACCTGAATCCTTCCCCCCTCCTACCCGCTCTGTCCCCTCTTCTCCTCTATCAACCCACTCCACTTGGCTGCTTCCCCCTATCTCTTTTGTCAAAACAGCTCTGTCCCCCCTCTACCTGACTCCATTCCCCCTCTTTTGTCCACCTGGCTCCACCCCCCATCCTTCTGGCTCTGTCCAACCTTTATCTCCATCCACCTGGCTCCATTCCCCCTCCACCTGGCTCCATCCTCCACTCTCTTCTGTCCACCTGGTTCTGGCAGCTGGGATGACCAGATATTTGTAGTTACACACAGAAACTAGGTATCATGTTCACAATCTCTATCTGTCTCCTGTATCGTGTCCACAATCTCTAACCATCGCCTGTATACAGTCCACAGCCTCTACCAACTCCCGTATCCTGTCCACAGCCTCTAACCATCTCCTGTATCATGTCCACAATCAATAACCATATCCTGTATCATGTCCACAATCTCTAACCATCTCCTGTATTCCTTTCTGCAGCTTCTAACTATCTCTTGTATCCTGTCCGCAGTCTCTGACCATCTCTTGTATCATGTCTGCAGTCCTTGAGGGGGAGCCTGGAGAGGAGTCAAGAGCAGGAGCGCTGCCTCGACTGGGGTCACAGCAGGAGTCAGACATGTGTGTAGACTTTGGAGCGGAGAATATAGGATAAAACCAGAGCTGCCAAGCTGAAGCCTGGAGAGGACCGCCTGACTGAGCCCTACATGGTGCACCTGAGAGGAGGTCAGTGACGGCGCCACCAGGCCAGTCTGGGGGGGGTCGCTGATATAAAGGGGGAGTGAATACAGCAAGGTAAGTGGGGCCACAGATATTCAGGTGATCTGTGGTCACCGAAAGTCCCCCCTGACATTAGCATTCCAGGTGTTTCCCTTTACATCAGAGTCTGCAGGATTCCCCCTTAGTACATGGGGGAACTCTGTGGACCCTGATGTAATTGGCAAGGCTGCAGACCCTGATATAAGTGGGAACTCTGATGTAAAGGGGAACGCTGTGGAGCTCTGATGACGAGACCACCTTATATCAGAGTTCCTCTTTACACCAAAGTCTGCAGAATTGAATCATACAGAATCATGATCCACAGCATTCCCTGTTACATCAGAGTTCCCCTTGCACTGTAAGACTATACCTTAACCACTTTACCACTGTGTCCCGGAGTACTACTGCGGCAAAGTGGCTCGTTATCGTCTGACGACGTAGACCTATGTCGCCAGACTCCTCCCCATGTAGGCGGCGCTCGCGCGCCGCCGGAGGCGCGCTCCCGCTGTTTTCATTCACAGCGGGAGTCGGGCCAGGGGAGGAGCAGCGGCGATCGCCGCTGCTCTGCCCCGATCGTCAGGGAATCCAGTTTGGAGATCCGCCCGCCTGTGTAAACAGAGCGGGGGGATCTCCTAAGTGACAGGGAGTGACATATCGGAGTGTTCAGCATAGCTGGACATCCGATCTGTCCCTGGCTCACTCAGTCACCTCCCCCCCCACACGTTAGTAAGCACCAGGCATACATTAACCCCTCCCTCTCCAATAAAATTAACCCCTTCCCTGCCAGTGTCATTTTTACAGTAACAGTGCATATATATAGCACTGATTACTGCAGTAATGTCACTGGTACCCCCAAAAGTGTCAAAAATGTCAGTCAAGGGTCCGATCTGTCCGCCGCAATGTCGCAGTCCCGCAAAAAAAATCGCAGATCGCCGCCATTACACGTTAAAAAAAAACCACCAAAAATGACAGAAAAACTTTCCCATAGTTAGTAAACGCAATAACTTGCGCAAACCAATCAAAATACGCTTATTGCGATTTTTTTTACCAAACATATGTAGCAGAAAACAAATTGGCCAAAAATTTAAAAAAAAATTGGTTTTTACATCTTTTTTGGGGGGGAATTTCATATAAAAAAATGTTAAAAATATTGTTATTTTTTTCAAAATAAAAGCTCTTTTTTTGTTTATAGCACAAAAAGTAAAAATCGCACAGGTGATCAAATACCACCAAAAGAAAGCTCTGTTTGTGGGAAAAAAAAGGACGTAAATTTAGTTTGGGTACGGCGTTGCATGACCGCGCAATTGTCAGTTAAAGTCGCACAGCGCCGAATCGCAAAAAGTGGCCCAGACGTAAGACAGCAAAATGCTCTAGTGGTAAAGTGGTTAAATAACTTAAATAATCCTAAATATCCTAAGACTACACTGTAACACTGTAACACTGTACTGCAGACTCTGATGTAATGTAAGGGAAAACTCCGTGCTGGGTTATTTTAACCTGATCTTCATGTAAATGGAGAAATATGTTTTTTTACTCTTCTTATAACTTAACCACTTGCCGACCGCCGCAAGTAAATATACTGCGGCGGTCAGCCCCTCCTGGGCAAAGTGACATATCGGTACCTCACTCACCCGCGAGCCATCACCACGCGAGTGACCGGCCACTCGCGATCTCCTGCTGCAGAGGGAGAAAGGCAGGCGGCTAATGTAAACAAAGCCTCCTGTCATTCTCCCTGGTGTAACTGCAGAGATCTTACGATCCTGCTATGTAGGATCGTATGTCTCTGTGGTTACATCAAAAGCCACGTCCGTTGACAGTTAGAAGCACGCCCCTAGGGAAGCACTTAACCCCTGGATCTCTAATAAAGTTAACCCTTTCCCTGCCAGTGTCATTTTTACAGTAACAGTGCATATGTATAGCACTGATTACTGTAGTAATGTCACTGGTACCCCCAAAAGTGTCAAAAATGTCAGTCAAGGGTCCAATCTGTCTGCCGCAAAGTCGCAGTCCCGCAAAAAAAACACGCAGATCGCAGCCATTGCTAGTTAAAAAAAAAAACAATAAAAATGACATAAATCTTTTAAATCTTTCCCGTAGTTAGTAAACGCAATAACTTTTGCGCAAACCAGTCAAAATACGCTTATTGCAATTTGTTTCACCAAAAATATGTAGCAGAAAACAAATTGGCCTAAAATGTTAAAAAGTTTAGATTTTTACATTTTTTGGGGGGGAATTTCATATAAAAAAATTTGAAAAATATTGTTATTTTTTCAAAATTGTCGCTCTTTTTTTGTTTATAGCACAAAAAGTAAAAATTGCATAGGTTGCGGGACTGCGACTTTGCGGCAGACAGATTGGACACTTGACTGACATTTTTGACACTTTTGGGGGTACCAGTGACATTACTACAGTAATCAGTGCTATACATATGCACTGTTACTGTAAAAATGACACTGGCAGGGAAAGGGTTAACTTTATTAGAGATCCAGGGGTTAAGTGTTTCCCTAGGGGCGTGCTTCTAACTGTCAACAGACATTGCTTTTGATGTAACCACAGAGACAAATACCACCAAAAGAAAGCTCTGTTTGTGGTAAAAAAAGAACGTAAATTTTATTTGGGTACAGAGTCGCACGACCGCGCAATTGTCCGTTAAAGTCACGCAGTGCCGAATCGCAAAATAGGCCCTGGTCTTTGAGCAGCCAAATCCTCCGGGGCTTAAGTGGTTAAACACATTGCTAATAACACTGGGTATATGTTTATAACTTTAAATAATAATATTTTCACTATTTTGCACTTACAACTGCCATTTTATGTACTTTTTTGAAGTGTCAGTAAAAATGTGTCTCTGTCAGTAAATTTCATGGTTTTTGTCAGTAAAAAATGGGCGCTTTTTGTAAATTTTGGGTGTCCTGTCAGTAAATTTTACTTTGAGGGGGTGGTAACACTGATCCATGGCAGTATACTACCACATGCATACTGTCATGTTGGTGCAAAGAAAGCAGAAAATTGTATCAAATACTTATCGTAATGTTCCTTTCCTGGGGCAAATCCATGGCAGTATGCATGTGGATGTATGTTGCCATGTAGGTGCCAAAAGCCCAGGAAATTATCAGCTCACAACATTTCTAACAGAATGAACAGGAGCATTTTTATAATTATAGAACAGATATAACAGAACACTTCCAATGGTATTTTTTAACACACAAAAATGGAACAGATTTTAAAAAAATTAATTGTTGCAATTTACACATACTTAAAAATATGAAAATAAAACAAACAGACTCAGTTTGTGAGGATGGACATTCTCTAATGACGAGAATTGTTCAACCACTAGTCTTTGCAGTCTAATCATCAATATAAGTATGAGTGTTCATGTATGCATGTGATATAGGGGGCCTTAGTTGTAAGCTCAGTTGAGAGCAAGAACTGCTGTCACTGTACAGTATGTAAGAGTGCTCTGTGAATTGTTGGTGCATCAATTTATACAGCACTAAATACCTGAAGTAATAAAGAAAATAAATCTGCCAGTATGGAAATATGGGAGCTACAACTGCTGACTTTTTGAAAGTGGTAGTAAACCGCTGGGGGATTTCTTTTTTTTTTCTGACCTGAAAGGTAATGTTATAATGTGCTAGTATGCATTGCACTGACTGGGCAAGCTGCCGTTTATGGCACAGGACGGGTGGCTGTTCCTTCAGAGCGCATGCGCTGTTGAGGTAACCTGAACAGCGCACATTTAGAAGATATTTACAGTACCTATAGTTACATAGTTACATAGTTAGTGAGGTTGAAAAAAGACATCAGTCCATCCAGTTCAACCTATGATGCGTGTGTGTGTTTGCTTTTAACCGTACATTGTATACCCCTGTATGTTGTGGTCTTTAAGGTGTCCATCTAATAGTTTTTTGAAACTATCAATGCTCCCTGCTGATACGACTGCTTGTGGAAGAGAATTCCACATCCTTACCGTTCTTACAGTGAAGAACCCCTTACGCACTTTAAGGTTAAACCGCCTTTCCTCTAGTTTTAGTGAGTGGCCACGTGTCTTATTGTATCTCCTTTCTCTGAATAGTTTGTTCCTTATGCTCGGGTCACCAGTACAGTATTTGTACATTGATATCATATCCCCCCTCAATCGTCTTTTCTCCAGAGAGAAAAGGTTCAGGGCTTGTAGTCTTTCCTCATAGCTGATGTCCTCCATTCCCCTAATTATTTTTGTTGTCCTTCTCTGGACTTTCTCCAGTTCCAGCACATCCTTCCTGAGGACCGGTGCCCAGAACTGGACAGCATACTCCAGATGTGGCCGGACCAGAGTCTTGTAGAGTGGTAGAATAATCTCTTTATTTCTGGAGTGAATCCCCTTTTTTATACATCCCAGTATTCTGTTGGCTTTGCTTGCGGCGGCTTGGCATTGCATGCCACTGCCAAGCTTGTTGTCTACCAGTACCCCCAAGTCCTTTTCCATCCTAGACTCACCCAGAGGTTCCCCCCCTAGTGAGTAGCTTGCTTTCTGGTTTCTGGCCCCCAAGTGCATTACTTTACATTTATCAACATTAAACCTCATCTGCCATGTAGTTGCCCACCCCGTTATTTTGTTCAGGTCTGCTTGCAAGGTTTCCACATCCTGCATAGAAGATATTGGCATGCCTAGTTTAGTATCATCTGCAAATACTGAGATTGTACTAGATATCTCCTCCTCTAGATCATTTATGAACAAATTAAACAGGATTGGTCCCAGGACAGAACCCTGGGGGACCCCACTTTCCACACCCGCCCAATCCGAGTACTCCCCATTAATCACCACCCTCTGTACTCTCCCCTGGAGCCAGTTCTCTATCCAGTTACTCACCTTCTGATCCATACCTACCTTCCTTAATATAGGCTAACTTATAGGTACAAGTCAGAGATGGGGGTTTACTCCCACTTCAACCACTTGACGACCGTCCACCGCTCCTGGGCAAACAAACGTAATACTACGTCGCTCGCTCAGGAGACTCTAGGGGGTGAGCGCACGCCGCCAGCAGCGCGCTCCCACCCCTGGTTGTCAGCCGGGGAGCCAGTGGGTGTGACAGGTGGCTCCGATGGTCGCCGCCCACTCGCAATCTGCCCCCGCTGACAGAGAAGGATGGACGGCTGAGGTAAACACAGCCGTCTGTCATTCTCCCTGAAGTGATCACAGAGGCTATGTAATCCAGCTATATAGGATTACATGTCTCTGTGATGATCTCGCAACCCCAACCACCCCCCCCCCCCCACAGTTAGAATCACTCCCCTAGGCTTACATTTAACCCCTTGATCACTAATAGTATTAACCCCTTCCCTGCCAATGGCATTACTACAGTAACAGTGCACATTTAGCACTGATTACTGTAGTAATGTCACTGGTACCCCCAAAAGTGTCAAAAATGTCACTTAGGGGTCCAATCTGCCCGCCGCAATGTCGCAGTCCCACAAAAAATCGCAGATCGCTGTCATTACTAGTAAAAATAAATAAATAAATATGACATAAATCTTTCCCGTAGTTAGTAGACGCAATAACTTTTGTGCAAACCAATCAAAATATGCTTATTGTGATTTTTTTTACCAAAAATATGTAGCAGAAAACAAATTGGCCTAAACTGTTAAAAAAATTAAATTTTTAAAAACATTTTTGGGAATGTTATATAGCAGAATGTGAAAAATATTGTTTTTTTTTTTTTTTTTTTTTAATTGTCGCTCTTTTTTTTGTTTATAGCGCAAAAAAAAAAAATAGCACAGGTGATCAAATACCACCAAAAGAAAGCTCTATTTGTGGGGGAAAAAAAGACGTGAATTTTTTTTGAGTACAGTGTTGCACGACCACACAATTGTCCGTTAAATTAACGCAGTGCCAAATCACAAAATAGGGCCTGGTCATTAAGCAGCAAAATCCTCCGGGGCTAAAGTGGTTAAAGCTCAAAATTTGAAAGTTCTCCCTTGCATTGGGGCTGTACCTGCATTGCAAGAGCTAACTGCTAATTTATTTCAAAATAATTTTACTTCTCCGATCCTCTGCTCCCATGGCATACAACATGCTCTAGTTCCATATTTCCAGGTATGTTCACAAGTGGTTGGGGGGAGGGGAGGGTAGGCACTTGAGCATTTTTTCTGCTTTTGCGAAAGCCAAACATTATTGTGTGCAGGTAGAAAAAGGAGTAGAATAATATACCCCATTTACTGAGGCAAAGGAATACATTTTCTGTGAATAACGCTGTTCCGTCCCTGCCTGCACACAGCTCTAGTGCATTGTTTTCAGATTTTTGTCATGTCATGTTTGTCAGTCTACATCTCTGGAAAAAGAAAGGGGGGTGATAATTCCAAAGGCTGGTAGCTCCTATTTTTATTATGTGAACTCCCTCTGCTCTGCTCCTTCAATATGAATGAAGCCATTGATCTAGGTGTGAGCTGGAGTTACTAAAAATCTTTTTCGAATGTAAGTGTAGGCCTGTCAGTTCAATGAAAGTTGTAGTGACAGATACGATTTCTATATCTATTTGGGCCCCAGTAAAGAGTTCTGGTTGTTTAAATTAGCTGATATTCTCATTCCAACCTTACTTTTTTCTGTTTGATGTTGCCCATCAGGACCCAAATTCTAAGATGATTTATGCTGTGGCCTCTGCTGCAGAAATGGGCTACTTCAGGAAACCATGTTTTTAATCATAAATCTATGCAAGTGTAACACTGTGGATTGTTACTGTAATACAGTTTTGTATTTACCAACAAGATGTCACAGCCTTAATACAGATGTTCAGAGACTGCTGGGAATTGTAGGCTGAAAGCAGAACTTTCTTCACAGTTGAGCTGAAGTTAAACTATATAATCCATGAGCCATCACCAAGGGGAGAGAGCATATAAAAGTTAAAGCCTGGGAAGACAAGTTGAGTTGGAGAGAGGCTTGCCAAGTGGAAGGAGTGTGTGAGAGATGTGTCGAACCGTGCTGTTCCAGAGCAGAGCGGGTTGGGCTGGAGAGTACAGACTTGCTGAGAGAGCTGAGGAAGAATCTGTTCAGCAAAAAAACATGCTTAGGAGAATTTTTCAGCTGCAGGAGTGAATGCACCAATGCTGCATTTCAAGTTTAAGGGCACCCCCCCCCCCACTGCAGATCTGGATTGTCTCAAAAGGACTGGTAAAAAGGGTCACCAGCCCACACATCATTGCCACTAGTTATAATCAGTTCTTGTTACTGGCCAGGCCTGTTAGCTGCCATCCCTTGTTTGTCGTCATGAATACTGCTCGCAGGTTGCTGAACTGAGTTAACCCCTCTCTAGGCAGAATTCTTTCCCTGCAGCTGCATCCAGGTTTGCTCAGGCCATTTAAGGAGGGAACTTTTACTGTCCAAGTTCAAATTCAACTTTCAAAGTGAACCACGCCTACAATTTCACACCTTCTCTTAACCTGCCTAACGGTATCCCCGAGCGTGACTCGGGGGGGATTTTCCATGCTGTTATCGGTATCCCCGAGTCACGCTCGGGGTAGATGAGCAGAGCGCGCAGCGGTGTGTCTTACCTTCTCCTGGCGATCCAGCGATGATCTTTCATTGCTGTGACCGCCAGCCGAGATCCCCGCCGCCGCAATGCTGCATGGTAGCGGAACTACGGAGGGAAATTTAAACGTTGAACGTTGCACAAAACACAAACACATAACATTTATATTATATATATATATATATATATATATATATATATATATATATATATATATATATATATACACGCACACACACACACATATATATATATATATATATATATATACACATATATATATATATATATATATATACACACACATATATATGTATACACATATATATATATATACACATATATATATATATATATATATATATATATATATATATATATATAATATATAACACATGAATTATGATCTAATCAATAATATAATTTTATTATATAATATAATATTTTATATATATATATATATATATATATATATATATATATATATATTATATAATAAAATTGTATTATTGATTAGATTATAATTCATGCATTTGTGTTTCAAATTTATCACATCTGGGATGTCTACTAGAGTCTTGTTTTGGTCAGGTTTAAGTCAGTAATTACTAAGAATTGTAGGCCTATAATACATAACGCCAAATTTCCATTAAAAAAATTGTACCGCTTTTGTACAGAATTCCTGACATAATCATACCGCCAGGGAGGTTAAAGTGACTTTCACCAACAATTTCACATCCCAAAGGGACCAACAACCTAATTTCTAGTTAACTGTATCAATTATCTTACATTATCTCTTAAAGAGATATGTACCCACAACCTTGACTTTTGAAGGGAGCTATCCTTTTCATTCCAACTCTTAAAGGGACAGCACCTTGTATTGCATGCCAACCTAAAAGCCCCAACTAAGCTGGGAGAAGAACTAACCTTTGAACTGTTCAAATGCCCAGAGTCTATATTTCTAAAAATACTGGTGTGCAGAGGTCTAATAGCTGTTTCAGGTTTAAACCTAGACTCTTTTGACTGAGGGGTAACAAGTGAACGAGCCAGTTGAATTCCTTGATATCAATTCACGTCTCACTTGGGGAGTTTTCTTTCAGCTGGAGGGCTATTGTTTACTGTATACCTTCAGTTCTGCAGGACAGTTGGCCACACTCTAAAGGGTATTTGACCGTACCATAGTGTTCTTGTGTTTATTTACTTTGCCTACTGTTTAATCCCTTTGAATTGATGAATTGCTTTATCTTTTATTCTTTATTGCTACCAGTACAACCTGGCTGTTTCTTTTATCATAGTTGGTGTGTATTTTTCTTGTGTAACTCTTGGGAGACTCCCTAGTCAATGTATTTTGGTGGTGTCAGCAGGGGTGGGGCTCTGTTTAAGGCCAAGTGAAGAGCAGAGAACCTAAATCTACCAGCAGCTTCTCTTGGGTAAGCGCTACACAAATTTCTTTATTTGCAGGAGATTTGTCCAATTTCATGCTGATCATTTTGCATATTGCATATTTTATAAGGTATTCTGGATCTAAAGAAAAAAGTACAATTTGAAATCTTTGAAAGGGGACATCAGTTCTGGTGACCCAGATGACAACTAGGGATTACTTAATTTTGGATGGGTCTCCTATCACTTCCTGTTTTGGCAATAGGACAAAAAGAGAAAGGAAATCTCCCCAATGGGAAGCAGATGACAAAAATGGCTGGGGTTCTAAACCTTTCTTACTGTATCCTAAAAGAATAAAATGTTCCCTTTAGTTCTACTTTAAGAAGTGTGATGGTTTATAAATCTCTTCCTTTCGTTAAAAATAAAGTTTGTAATTCTTTTAGGTAATTTCAGACCTCACTTCTTGTTTGAGATTGACAATTCTGTATACTGTACAGGCTTTTCAAATAGCCACAACATTGTCACCTTTTCTCTGAGCTTTTGCCAATGGAATAGAGTGTGGTATCAGCTGTCTCTTCTGCCTGTGTAAGATCATTGTCATCCTGTTGGAAGGGGCTAATCTCTCCTATATGCATGAATTAAAGTTCTGAATAACTACATGGCAAATGAGGTTTAATGTGAAGAAGTGTAAGGGACTAAAAACATAAACGCACAATACACTTTAGGGGGGAACCTCTGGGGGAATCAAAAATGGAGAAAGATCTGGGAGTCTTAGTAGAAAATAGACTAAGCAATAACATGGAATGTCAAGCTGCAGCTGCCAAAATCAGCAGAATATTAGCATGCATAAGGAAGGGGATGTATTCCAGAGATAAAACTATAATCCTACCACTTTATAAAACACTGGTCCGACCACATCTGGAGTATTCTGTCCAGTTCTGGTCGCCAATCCTCAGAAGAGATGTGCTGGAGCTGGAGAGAGTCTAGAGAAGGGCAAATAAACTAGTTATGGGATTGGAGGACCTTAATTATGAATAGTGCTTAGAAGCCCTTGATTTATTCTCCCTGGAAAAGAGACACCATAGAGGGGACATGATAGCGATTTACAAACACCTCAACGGTGACCTCAGCATAGAAAATAAACTATTCAGTCACAACAAATGCAAGAGGACACAAGGCCATACAATGCAATTAGAGGAGAAGTGATTTAACCTCAGGCTACGCAGGTTTTTTTTTTTACAGTAAGGGCTACAAGATTGTGTAACTCTCTACCACAAATGGTAGTGACTGCGGGGAGTATGGCTACTTTTAAAAGACTCTTGGACGTACATCTCAAAGATCAAAACATTCAGGGGCATGGGAAATGATTACATCCACACACACCTACACAGGTTAAACTGGATGGACTGTTGTCTTTATTCAACCTCAACTACTATGTATCTATGTAAAGTGAAACTAAAGCTTATTTTTTTTTTTTTAAATAACAAATGTGATACCCACCTGCTCTGGTAAGTGAATTTACACAGAGCGGTCCTAAATCTCTTCTTATCAGGTCCCCAGCTGGCACTCATGGCATCTCCCCCTCAAAGAGTGCCCCCCCAGGGAAACTAGCTTGCCCTGGGGATACTGTTGCATGCTCACTCCTGAGCTGCTGCTCTTTGTATCCAGGACCATAAGACACATAGAGCTGCCGTTCAGCCTGCCCCCCGCTTTCTCCTCATTGGCTCACTGGCTGTCAGGCAATGAGGAGGGAGAAATAGGGTTAGAGGACCAATGCGCTACCTATGGGGTGGAAGTGATCCAATTATTACTGGCGAACCAATAATGATGTAATCTAACAAAAGGGGAAAAAAGCTGCCAATTTAATAGGTGTCACCACCGTGATAAAATGAATGTATGGGGGAAATCTGCGCTAATTTCCAGTGGGTAAATGTTCAAAAACCAAATATAATGAAATTAGTATTAATACATAAATAAATGAGGGGTTGAAAAGAGGAAAAAGAATATTGTTCAGCAATGAATCACACCCTGCACACATCCAAGTAAGGTGCGAATCCCCAAAAAATGTGACTGAAAAAATTGATACTAGCCAAATATCAACAGTGTGATAAATGTATAATAATAATGCAAGAAGCTAACTCTGCTCAGAAATATTAAATAATAAAGTAAATAGAAAAAAAGCAGGCAATATATGCTGATATAATTCCAGAATAACAATCAGTGACATCAATGAATCAAAACACGCACAGCAGTGGTGTATTAAAAATAATACAGTGCTGAAAGAGACAATATATATATTAATCCTATGTGAGTTAGTCCATGTGTAAACAGGTGCATAAAAGGTAGTGGTCAAAAAACGTGGTGACTCTTGTGGTTGTTTTCATAAATAAACGTGACTCTTGTGGTTCACGAAGTGTTGCCTGTAGAAATGGTGTGTCACTATGGTGAGCTAATCCAAAACTAGGTACAATGGCTGCTCACCTCCATGTACACTCAAACAAGCGTTTTGTGATAAAATCACCAGGGTATGACACGGGTCCTTCTCCACAAGTATAGACTCTGATGGGGCCACCAAAATGGATCCCTCTCTCTTTGAAGAAGTATTATGGTAGTATGGTAATAGTAAATCGCCTCTATATCACAGAGATGGTCAAGTATTCCTCCGATGTCTCATGGTGTAGCATGAAAGATGCATTTATTGCATAAAAATAGTAGACTTTATCAAGGGATCCTTTGATAAAGTCATGGGGAGTGACGCAACATTGCGGGAGGAGCCGGGTGACGTCATTTCCGGTCTACGGCCATGACCGGAAGTATCGAATTTTACCGCATCGCCGGCTGCACGTTTGTTTTATCCTTAACTGTAAGTCTACTATTTTTATGCAATAAATGCATCTTTCATACTACACCATGAGATTCTCTTTATTATTGCCCCTGTTATGAGCTGGAGACATCGGAGGAATACTTGACCATCTCTGTGATATAGAGGTGGTTTACTATTACCATACCATTGGCTGTATCTTCTTCAAAGACAGAGGGGTCCATTTTGGTGGCCCCATAAGAGTCTCTACATGTGGAGAAGGACCTGTGTCATACCCTGGTGATTTTATTACAAAACGCTCGCTGTACATGGAGGTGAGCAGCCATTGTACCTAGTTGTGGATTAGCTCACCATAGTGACACGCCATTTCTACAGGCAACTCTTTGTAAACCACAAGAGTCACGTTTATTTATGAAAACTACCACAAGAGTCACCACGTTTTTCGAACCACTACCTTTTATGCACCTGTTTAAACATGGACTAACTCACATTGAATTAATATATATATTGTCTCTTTAAGCACTGTATTATTTTTTATACACCACTGCTGTGCATGTTTTGATTCATTGATGTCACTGATTTTTTATTCTGGAATTTTCTCAGCATATATTGCCTGCTTTTTTTTCTATTTACTTTATTATTTAATATTTCTGAGCAGCGTTAGCTTCTTGCATTATTATTACACATTTATCACACTGTTGATATTTGGCTAGTATCACTTTTTTCAGTCACATTTTTTGGGGATTCACACCTTACTTGGATGTGTGCAAGGTGCGTTTCATTGCTGAACAATATTGTTTTTTCCTCTTTTCAACCCCTCATTTATTTATGTATTAATACTCATTTTATTATAATTGGTTTCTGAACATTCACCCACTGCAAATTAGTGCCAATTTTCACCATACTTTCAATGAGGAGGGACAGTCCCCTTACAACCGAGGCTATCGTGAACATTGCTGGATCGGAGAGGGCTCAAGATTGGGTGGGCTGGGGGAGCTGCTGCACACAGAATGATTTTTAACTTCAGACATAGACTGCATGAAGGTAAAAAAAAAAAAAAAAAAAAACCTTCAGCCTTTAGAACCACTTTAAGTCCAGTGATAAATTGTACTTAGTGTGGCTTTTCCACCATGATCTTGTTATGTGTTTTTTTTTTTGTGAAATACTGCATTTGGTGTACTATTTTCCTGTGAGATTGCATGTTGTGTGGCATTTTACAGTCATGACTAACTGTATTTTGTCCTGATTGAAAATATCCTTTAGTTCAGTTGTGAAGGAGTTCTAATTACATTGCCTGTTCAGCCTCATTTATGGTACATACCGCTGAACAATCCAGAGGAGGCACCCACCCCCACTCGCTAACTCTAGTTCATATAATGTAGCTCTGTACAGGGAATTAGTTATGCTAGGTTCACACTGCTGCGATCAGATTTTGAACCAACTGTCAGTGCGACTATATGATGCAACCTGGATGCAACATGGATGTGGTTTGCATATTCTATGGGGCCAAAATCAGCCTGGAATTGCACCAATGTAGCACAGGACCCTTTACCAACACAGCATTGCACTGCATTGATGTTAAGCAGGCATAATTGAACAGAATGTGGTTGATTTACTAAAACTAAAAAGTGTAAAATTGGTCTAGCTAGTCATGGTAGCCAATCAGCTTCTAACTTCAGCTTGTTTAGTCAACTACCTCCCACCCGCCGTATAAACCAATTACAGTGGGCGGGATGCTCTGTCGTTCTAGGATGCGGTGATCGTGGGTGCGCTGTGTCACTGGGACACGGCGTGATCCTGATCTCAGTAAAGAGCTGATCATGCAGATCTTTACTCATGTGATCAGCTGTGTCCAATTACAGCTGATCACATGTAAACAAGGAAATGCCGGTTATCGGCTTTTCCTCTCTCACACTGACAGTGTGCCCTAATTATCAGTGTAGCCCCAACAGTGCCCAGCAGTGATGCCAGTCTGTGGCCATCATTGATGTCAATCTGTGTCCATCAGTGATGGCAATCTGTGCCCATCCGTGATGCAAGTCAGTGGTGCATTTCAGTTCCCATCAGTGCCTGCTCATCAGTGCCACTCATCAATGTCCATCAGTAGTGCCCATCAGTGCTGCCAATCACTGCCTATCAGTGCCACCTATCAGTGCCACTTATCAGTGCTCATCAATGCCGCGTAACAGTGCTTGTCAGTGCTGCATATTAGTGCCTCCTCATCAGTGCCATCTCATCGGTGCCCTTCAGTGCAGTCTCATCAGAGCCCATCAGTGCCGCCTCATTAGTGCCCATCAGTGTAGATTCATCAGAGCACATCATTGAAGGAGAAAAATTACTTATTTACAAAATTTCCTGACAAAAACTAAGAAAACTTTTTTTTTTCAAAATTGACAGTCTTTTTTTTTTTTTTTTTTTTTAGCAACAAAAAAAAACAAAAAAGAGAAAAAAAACACTAAAAGAAAGCTGTGAGGAAAAAAAAGATAAAAATGTAATTTAGGTGCAGCATTGCATGATCGCGCAAGTGTCATTCAAAGTGTGACAGCTCTAAAAGCTAAAAATAGGCCTGAGTAGGAAGGGGGTAAAAATGCCCTTTATTAAAGGGGTTAAGCTTTGACAAAAAAAAAAAAAAAAAAACAGAAGCTGATTTGTTTCAATGCAGAGCTGCACCATAATTTGCACTCTCCAATTTTAGTAAATCAACCCCAATGTGATTTCCATTGTCATGTGATTCTGTCTGAAATTGCACTGGTGTGAACAGCTGCTGCTGGCCTGTAAAATTCAATGTAGTGGGTAGGGCAGTTCACATATATGTAGTGCAGCTACATATTTAGCCTAGAATTCAGCTTTTTAAAACTTTTGTTCACATTTTTACCAGCTCATACCCCATACGTGCATTGATTTAATTTAGCTTAACCTTTAATCTTAACTTTGTAGAAATTAAACCTGACTGCTAAAAAAAATGTACTAAGCATGTTCTCTTTGGGCAGGTATCATGTAAATGATTAATGTCATCAGATGTTGGTCTATAGAGAGAATAGAAAATGGACTGTAAAAAGGCCAACACAGAAAGCATTAAAAGGTGATTGTAATGTAAATTAACCAGAATGATTTGAAAAGAATACACCTTGATGAAAAGATGTCATAAAAGATAATAGGAAGAGACTATAAGTGACTTAAAGGGAACAATATGCCTTTACAAAGATCACAGTAGTTAATGGCAACACTAAACTTCAGATCTTCTGAATCGTTACAGTGCCCTCATCAGTAATTTCTTATTCCCCCCATTCCTGAAGCCTCTCACTAGTGTGAGATGGGAATTCTGCCCAAAGGCACTTAAATAATCTAAGAAAAAGTAAATGAATCACAATCAAAGTTGCTAATTATGTGCAACAATTATATGCACATTTTCTATTTTGATCTTCGGTGTTCAGAGTTTCCTTGACAAATGTTCTGATCTTGTTATACAGGAATGAATTGCAATTCCCTATTATAAAGGTAGGCAATAAAAGGCACGTAGTCCATTAATTAATATGCAAAACAGTACAAACCTATAACAAACAACAAATACCTTACATTATTCTACCTGTTCTACAGAGTGCACTCTGGTTCTTGTGAATAATCTTAAACCTTGTACAAACATCTTTGTAATTAAATTATTTGTAACAGACATGAGATGACATGATAACAGCTTCCTGATTCTACCATTACATCTATGGGTGAATGCTGTTTGAAGGAAAAGATGATTAGGCAAGTTATCCTAATTACTATTGCTGCCTACTGACCACCTCTCTTTCCATCTGTGGAAGTAGCTTACAGCCAATCGCAATCAAGCTGTGCCTTTGTTCCTAACTACTGTGCTCTGGGTATAACACACTCCTGGCTCCTGCACTCTCTGTACTCCACACCACTGGCTGATTCCTTCTTTACACTGACTTCTCTTTTGGATCATGTTTGCACATCCAACCATTCTTCAATGTTCATGTTTTACTTTAATGGAGATATTCATTGGGTGAGAAGATGTTTGAACCCCAAACATTGAACAGGTATATACAGATCTGGTAACCTAGTCTGTTGTGATGTTTAGCATTGTTTGGGTGGGTCTAAGACAACTCTGTAGGCACTACGATGCTGTTTGGCTTGGTGTCTTTTAAGGCTCATTGCGGTTTAAGTCAAATACTTCTGTAGTGTATTCCTATTTACTTTACTAAACAGAAAAGCTGCACATACAAGTGCAGAATACACAATGCATAGCATGCAAAGTATAAAAAAATATGCCTACAATGTACAAACGATCTATACTTCCTAATAAATAGGCATGTACAATGTATGGGATAGGCATGTATACTAATCAGCTATTTAACTTGGGTTTTCTTGTTGGGCTCTTCTCATGGCTCCTTACTTCTTTTAGTCCAGCACAAAACATATGTTTTGCCTGAGCACATGGCCTGTTCAAAGTCTTATTCCCCTCATATCCTGTAAGGAGCTTTATGAACTAACCAAACGGGTTCGTTAGCATATCAATAAGGGAAGCTAAGCCTTAGTTACTAAAACAGCACATGGTCTTAAAAATCTAACCATGTACTGTACATATCTAAGCTATGAAAATCATCAAAAAATAGCCAAGCAACATGAATGCGTAAATGTTGTATAATATGCTTGTAGGATGGAAAATCAGGCACTATCATGGCGGGAGGAGGGAATCTGTGCTGGAAGTGATATTGGATGAGGTTTTGGATGTATGTTTTTATAGTTTTTTACAATATATCATATGCTTACTATTTAATTGTATTTTATTAGCACATGTTTATTGCTTTTCGTAGTTTCATAGTTTTACTGTTTATACTGGGATGGAGATTTTTGCTTGTTGGGGGAGGAGTAAAAGATTGGGTTTGGGAGGATGATTGGGGGGAAGATTTGGACAGAGATGGAAATTTTGCCTCGGGAGGATTTAGGACAGAGACAAAACTTGTGCTAGAGCATGTAAGGGATTGATGCTTGTGAGGGGGAGATGTATGTTACATACTCCTGAGCCCAATACTACTGGTGTTACATACTCTTGAGCTCTGCATTCTGTGTATTACATGTTCCTAACTACTGTGCTCTGGGCATAACAAACTCCTGGCCCCTGCACTCTTTGTATTACACACTATTGACTCCTGCACTCTGTGTGTTACAGACTTCTGACACCTGTATACTGTGGGTTATGCACTCCTGACCCCTGAACACTGTGTATTATGTACTCCTGACCCATGCACTCTGTGCATTACACATCACTGACCCTTGAACCCCCATGCATACTCCTAACCCTGTTCTTTGTGTTTTGCATATTCCTAACGCATGCATGCTTTGCAGATGTTTTATCCTTAACATCTACGGTCTGCACATTACACACTTAAGACCCCTGCATTCTGCATGTTACACACTTCTGACTCCTGCACTTTGCATGTTACACATTCCTAACCCCTGCAGTCTGTGTGTTACAAACTCCTAACTCCTGCACTCTGTGTGTTACACACTCCTAACCCCTGAACTCTTTGTGCTACACGCTCCTAACCCCTACACACTTTGTATTACACACTCTTAGCCCCTGCACTCTGTGTGTTACACACTCCTAACCCCTGCACCATCTGTATTACAAACTCCTGACCCCTGCACTTTGTGCCATTAGATACTCCTGACCAATGCACTATTAATGCTATTTTGAAAATTATATATTCTTAGCCAAAGTGTTATAGACTCAACATCTTTTGGTTGCTAAATAGTGACCAAAAACTTAAATGAAGCTCTACCTTAAGAGTAGAACCTGACAAAGTGTTATCGCTCACTCAATTTTCTGTGTGTGGAAAAGCTTAGGTAATAGAAGAGTTTTCATTTTTAAAAACAATCTCCTGTGCTGAGCATTATGTGTGTCTGTGAGACTCTCTCTTGAGGCATAATAATGAAAGTATATTTTATGGGTATAAGGATTGTTATGTGTGCCATGTATACAGTGAGTTGGTTTATGTTTTATTTTCCCCAGTCTGCTTTAAACTTTAAGCCCATCTCCATCCCTCTTTTACCAGAATTTGGCCACATCCATTATGCGTTGTAGCACATTCTGCATTCTGCATCATTGCTTTACTAGGGTGTCAAATCTTTCACAATCCCCTGGGCAGCTCTCATGCTAAAGTTGTTCCAGGCCAGGAGTGAAACAAGAAACATCTCTTGAGATTTCTTGTGATGTTACTTCCACAAACACTTTTTGTCTGGATCACAGGACTGGCAGTATGGAATTAAGAAAAGATTGGCAGATAAGACAGTTCACATACAGACTGTGAATTTGAACTGTTTCGAATGTACCTGTTTATCTTGAGTTCAGCTTTAGAGTTAAACTCCAGGCAACATGTAAAATACAAAAATACAAAAACATAAAGGCCTATTTATTAATTTTTTTCACACAAGATTTAAACAACTTTCATGCATACTGCACATTTTAAGCTAAGATTCATAGAGAAAATAATGCGAAACCTGAGTGACAGTTGTTTGAATATTGGGTGAAAATATTGCAGACCCATTCAGTATATGGGAGCTATTTTACCTGCCAAAAGATTTGTATGCTTACCCAGTGTTAGTCCACTTTGGTCTGGTCAGGTGATCATCTGTGTCAGTGTGCAGTGGCTGCAGGAAAGAAGAGGAGTGCTTGATAGTGGCTGGGAGATCTGGGAACCATGAAGTCACTAATATGCTTCCATGTCTCAGCCATTTTTGACCCTCCCTGTTGTAAATACAGTATATTTTGTTTTGGTGATGACCAATAAATACAATAATTATGTACAGTATATTGTTTGTGTAATTATATATATATATATATATATTTACACAAACAATATAAATAATTTACTCTTCCTCTCCCCTACAGTCAAAACTGACTGACACAAAAAAAAAAAAAAAAAAAAAAAAAAGACTGACACATGGAAGCCTGAGCTTGAGATCACATGTTTGAACTAGAGCAGACTAAAAATAGGTCTAGTAAGTGCAGGGGCTGACTGGCAATTTTCATCCCAGGGGGCAAGTACAAACCAGAGGCCCATTTTGCAGTGATTCCGCCCACCTCCCACTGTCTCTCTTCCTGGTCTCCTCCTGAACCCCATTCCAATGTTAAGCTCTGCACCAGGTACTCTCTACTCACTGGCCGAATCCAGTTTCTCGACCTAGCTAGCAGGGGCGGTTGGGGGGAGCTGGGACTGTTCGGTCCGGGCTTGCCAGAGGAGGAGAGTCTCCAGTGGGGCATGGAACCTGCCTCTGCTCAGACACAGCTTACACTATCCGTGCTGGGGGGGGGGGGGGGAAGGCCTGCACTCTGTCCTTGTCTTCCGCACCCAGTAGGTCAGCGGTGGGGACTTTTTATTTCTCTTCACCAGGAATCCTTTAGGTGTGTCTGTGATAGAAGCAGTGCAGCATTTTTATGGGGCATCAGACTGGCCTGTGGGGCAATTACCCCCCTGCCTCCTGGCCCAGTCCTCCCCTGAGTAAGTGTTAAGTTGGTTACTTGGATTTGGTTCAATTTTTTTTTTTGTTCAACACTCTGGTTGAATGAAAAAATTGACCCATGTATGGCCAGCTTTAAGCTGGAATTACATTTTTAAATTATTGTAAATCCTCAATTTATTTAAAATAAAATAACAAACATGTCATATTTACCTGCTGTTGGCAATGGCTTGGCACAGAGCAGCCCTAATCCTTTTCTTGGGTCCCTGCTGGCACCCCTGTCTAGACTCTGGATTGATCTTGATTTTAAAATCAGGATCCACCCATATTCCTGAGCGGCACCTGGCTCAGCTTAGTGAGCCATTGAGAGCTTAAGCCAGCCCCCTCCACAGACCAGGATTTCAGTGAGCACTGGAGGGGCAAAACAGAGAGCCGGTGACTGACAGTCATGACCTCAGAGACAGCAGAGGACAGATTTAGCATTGGATCGATGCTGCTTCTATCTATTGAGTATGTTTGTTTTAATTTTTTTCTGAATCTCTCTTTTAAAGTTTTCCTGGGCCTCCAGGTATGTTTTTTTCCTCTTTAGATTGCTTTTTTTTGAGATTTTTAAGAGATCCAAACTATTTGATCAGGGAAGCAGAATGGGTACATTATTTTGGTTATCTGTAGTAGGCATTGCCCTATTAGGTTTTCAATGTCAGCTGAACCTGTAGTTATTTAACTAAATGTGTACTTTAAATATTACTAAACTAAGATATAATGAAACACAATCAACCAACCATAGGTCTCTGGTTACTATTTTTGGTGTTTGGTGCATATAGGTGTGTAGGCAGTTGTAGAGCTTAAGATCTTCCTTTATCTTTCAATAGAGAGAACTATACTGTATAGGTACTTTACTTACTTGCATAATCACATTAAAAGAAATTACAAACTAGTCTATGTTTTTATATACATATAAACGCAATTATCCTATTAACGAGTATGCTGCCCACGCCCCTCAATATACAGATACCTGTCAGAGAAAAAAAAAATCTACGATTCTATAGAAAGATAATCAGGAAATTCTTGAATGTAACCATATATAATAATTAGATGTTTAAAAAGTCATGGCTCCAGGGCTCTTATTCTGATCCTTTCTTTATTACGTAGTCACTGACCTGGAAAAAGCATACAGGGTGGGAGATCGTCTGATGTATGGCTGCATGCTTGATCCAAGTCAGTTCATCAACAAGTAGTGAGGTCAGGATCAGAATGATTATCTAGAAGGATGCACCTTTAGAAACATATCATCAGTGTCAGTTTCCATATTTCTATCCTCACACCGCAAACAGCTAAGGAGCTAGTTTAACTACTTCTGAACTGAAAGGTTTTACCCCCTTAACGACAGGCCATTTTTTGCGATACGGCACTTCATTACTTTAACTGACAATTAGGCGGTCGTGTGGCGCTGTACCCAAATAAAATTGATGTCCTTTTTTTTCCCACAAATTGAGCTTTCTTTTGGTGGCATTTGATCACCTCTGCGATTTTTATTTTTTGCGCTATAAACAAAAAGTTAGCGAAAATTCTGAAAAAAAAAATATTTTTTACTTTCTGCTATAAAACATTCCCAATATTAAAAATTAAAAAATCTAATTTTTTCAGAATTTTAATCCAATATGTTTTCTGCTACATATTTTTGGTAAAAAAAATTATTATTTTTTATTTATTTTTTTTTTCACTAGTAATGGTGGCAATCAGCGATTTTTAGCGGGACTACGACATGGTGGCGGACGGATCAGACTGATATTTTTGACACTTTTGTCAAAAGTTGTTTTGACACTAGTGACGAGGGTTGAGCGAACACGGACTGTATTGTTCGGGATCGTACCGAACTTTTGGGTGTTCGGTACCTGGACACGGACCCGAACATTTTACTGTATATTCTGGATACAATCCGTTGTTTGGTAATTTTATTTCATGTTATGGCACGTTTTAATGGCGCGGTTTCAACAGCTGCAGAGCAGCCAATCAACAAGCGTTTAACTAGTGTGCCCTTAGAAGCCATCACAGCCATGCCTACTAATGGCATGGCTGTGATTGGCCAGTGCAGCATGTGACCCAGCCTCTATATAAACTGGAGTCACGTAGCGACCCATATCACTCTGCTCTAACTACTGTAGGGAGAGGTTCCTGATGCTGCTGAGGGAGATATAGGAGATTATTGTAGGAGCAGGCTGGAGATTGCTTTCAGGGGAAGAATAGGAAGAATCTTCTTTAATCAGACAGTGATCTACATCGATTTTATTATGTGGGGGTGCAGTGCACAATCTTTTTGCCCTGACCTGAGCCCGGTGAGGAGGAGGGAGAAAAAAAAACTTTTATCAGTCTGTTAGGTTGGCGGCATGCGGCGTGCGCCCCGTGCAGCGGCCATGTAATGCAAGCTCAGTGCATATGTGTCTGCTTAATCTGGATTTTCCAAAAAAAAAAATTTTTTTCCTTCATATTTTACTGTGACATACAGTGTTTAGACACTGCTGTTCTAATCTGCTATTCAAGCACCAATTTAAGGGGAAAATAATTATTTTTCAGTTTTTAGGGAAAAATCATTATTTTTCAGTTTTTCATTCAAATGGGTTTTTATTCAACAGCGGAATAGAACAACAACAGTATCCAACCTGTTAGGTGGGCGGCGTGTGGGGTGTAGCAGCCATGTAATGCAAGCTCAGTGCATATGTGTCTGCTTAATCTGGATTAAAAATAAAAATATGTTTTTTACGTCATATTTTACTGTGACATACAGCGTTTAGACACTGCTGTTCTAATCTGCTCTTCAAAAATCACCAATTAAAGGGAAAAATAAAAATGTTTCATTCATACGTTACTGTGAGATACACTCTTTGGATACTGTTGTTCTATTCCGCTATTCAATAAACACCCATTTAGGGAAAAAAAATAAATTGCGGCCTAGTCTGCGTATTTTACTGTGAGGTACACCCGTCGGATACTGTTGTTCTATTCGGCTTTTCAATAAAAACCCATTTAGGTTAAAAAAATTAAATTGCGGCCTAGTCTGCATATGTTACTGTGAGATACACCCGTTGTATACCGTTGTTCTATTCCGCTATTCAATAAACACCCATTTAGGAAAAAAAATTTAATTGCGGCCTACTCTGCATATGTTACTGTGAGATACACCCGTTGTATACTGTTGTTCTATTCTGCTATTCAATAAACACCCATTTAGGGAAAAAATATTAAATTGTGGCCTAGTCTGTATCTGTATGTGTGAGATACACCCTTTTATATACTGTTGTTATATTCTGCTATTCAATAAACACCCATTTAGGGGAAGAAAGATATTAAATTGCGGCTTAGTCTGTATGTGTACGTGTGAGATACACCCTTTTAGATACTGTTGTTCCATTCAGCTATTCAATAAACACCCATTTAGGGGAAAGAAAGATATTAAATTGCGGCTTAGTCTGTATCTGTACGTGTGAGATACACCCTTTTAGATACTGTTGTTCTATTCTGCTATTCGATAAACACCCATTTAGGGGAAAGAAAGATATTAAATTGCGGCTTAGTCTGTATCTGTACGTGTAAGATACACCCTTTTAGATACTGTTGTTCTATTCTGCTATTCAATAAACACCCATTTAGGGGGAAATTAATAATTTTGCAACGTTTGCTGATTATGGTACTGTGACATACACCCTTTAAATTTGTTTGGCGCATCTCCTTCCACCACCGAGGATTGCAGGGCGCTTCAGTTTGCCTCCTGTTGCTAACTCCTCCTACTCCGCTTCCTCATCTTCATCCTCTACCGCCTCCGCCTCCGCATCCGCATCCGGAGCAGTGATCATTTCCAAGGCTTTCACAAGTGGCTCCGAGGGTGGGTTCCTGCACCCACAAATGCCAGGTACACAATTGTCCAGCAAGGGCACAGTTCTGGAGGATGACGAGGTGGAGGATGAGGAGATGGAGGAGGAGGAACCATGTTCACAGCAGGGTGGCACCCAGATAACAGAAACAACAGATACTACACCTGATCTTAGCCAAAAGGTCGAGAAGCGATGCTGGTGGCATTCCCACCTGACAGCGGGGGCACAGCGGAAGCACAAGGTGAAGGCAGAGGAGGAGGAGGAGGTCGCCAACACAGCCAGGGCACCGCCAGCACCTCAGAGGGCAGGGTTAGCATGTGTGAAATGTGGAAAAGCTTTGTCGGAATGCCACAACAACCAGGACCACCAGCTGTTTTTTTTTTAAACCCGTGGGGTGTGTGAACACACTCAGACTATCACCTGGTGGGTGCATAAAAAAGTGCACACCAAAAAAGTGAAACACAAGTGCACAGGGTGTACACATGGTCCCTGACCCTGATCCCCCAGGGCGCAAGGCTCCTGACAGGGACCGGGGTACTTAAACTGGCTAACCTGGCTGAAACCAGGCAGCCCCTTTCTTTAGGAGGTCTGCTGAGACAGACCACCCCAAGTACTAGGTGGGGCTCTCTCGAAGAGAGACCCCATGAGAGAGGGCGAACCAAGCCAAAATGCAATATCCACCCCCTCCCAAGACTTTCAGAGACAGGCCCAAGGACCTACACCCTACTAATCACGCTGTGCAAAATAAAGTGTACCGCCACAATAAAAAACACAAAATGTGAGACACACAACACATAAAATTGGGGAAAGGGATAGTGGAGAAGTGCAAGGTTAGTGCCACGTTGCAACACTATGGCAGGCCCTTCGGCCAGGAATAAAAAATTCCTCTGGTCCTGACTCCTGACAAAAAGGACCGGCCCTAGAGGCAGGTGTGAAAAACGTGTGTAGGAAGCACAGTGTCCTTGGTGCCATACTCATAGTATTGCCATCCACCGTGAATTATGGCACCCCTGGACTGCCACTCCAGGGGCACATACACCACAGGCTTTTCAGAATCCCGGTCCCTGGCAAGACCAGTGCAGCCCCGTCCCTACCAGAAGGCCTCAGAACTTAGACAGCTTTGGGAGAGCCCGGCCCACAACCAGGGACACATACCTTTTCCAAGGCCAGACTCAACCCAGAAGGGGGGGAAAAAAAAAACCTGCCTCCATCACTTTTCTTTGCCATATACCATATTTCATATATAGTCCCTTACCGTTCCTTACGTACTATACACGTACTGAATGACAGGTCTGCCCCCTTCAACTTCTGGGTCTCCAAATTGGGCACATGGCTTCAGCTTGCCCTTTACGCCTTGGAGGTGCTGGCCTGCCCTGCAGCCAGTGTATTATCTGAACGTGTATTTAGCACGGCTGGGGGTGTTATCGCAGACAAGCGCAGCCGCCTGTCCAGAGCCAATGTGGATAAGCTCACGTTCATTAAAATGAACCAGGCATGGATCCCACAGGACTTGTCCGTACCTTGTGCAGAATAGACATGTATACCGGCCTTACCCAGCCGTTGTTGTATTTTTGATCTTTCTCACTCTTTTGAGGTGTACCCTAATTTAAAAAGAAATTTAAAATTAAAAACAAAAACCAGTGTTGGCTACCTTGTCCTCCTCCACCGCCGCTTCCACCTACACCTCAACCTCCTACTTCATATGGGCCTCGTCCTCCTAGATCAAGATGATTATTTTTTATTTTTATGTTTTTTATGTTATTTTAAGTTATTTCCCTATCCACATTTGTTTGCAGAGCACTTGCCATGATCTTAAGAAGATTTTGCTGCCATTTGCAGCCCTCTAGCCCTTTCCATGTTTTCTTTAGAGGCATTTTAGTGCTCAAAAGTTCGGGTCACCATTGACTTTAATGGGGTTCGGGATCGGGGTAAAGTTCGGGTTAAGTTCGGGTCACAAACCCGGACTTTTTTTTCAAGTTCGGCCGAACCCAGACATCCAGGTGTTCACTCAACTCCTCTAGTGACTAAAAATTTTCACGGTTACTGTACTAATGACACTTTCAGGGAAGGGGTTAACACCAGGGTCAATCAAAGGGTTAAATGTGGGTTAAATGTGTCCCTAGGGGATGCTTTCTAACTGTGTGGGGGATGAAGTTGCTGGATGAACACAGAGACCTGTGTTCCTAAATAGGAAGAACACAGCATCCCTGCGTTCATCACTGACAGAACAACGGTCTGCCGTGTTTACATGGGGTGTTCTGCCTTCATGGGGAATGATTGCGAGTGCCTAGTGGACATCGCATCTGATTGGCTCCCACTGTGACCAATCGGCACGTGCCTCCGGCGGCATGCACGCACCCCCACTAGCTGTTCTGCGAAACGACGTACAGGTACGTCTTTTCACAAGACAGAGCCACCTGTCACAGTATAAGTACAGCAGCTGGTGGCAAGTGGTTAAATACTTATATATGAACTGTTTTACCTGCCAAAGGACTTGTAATTCTTTGAAATCAATTTCTGTAATCAAAGTAATCCTGTCAGCTAACACAGCTAGATCATGGACATAAATGTATGAATGGTCACATGTTTTTTTTATGTCTTTCTGGATCTGCGCATAGAGCTTAGAATATCTTTTCTACAGGAAGATTCATTTAAGCTGGGTTCACGCTGATGCGAATTGGATTTGGGTTTCCCCGGATCAAATTCGCATGACAGAAGTATGTGACCGGCTCTCAATGGAGCCAGTTCACATAACTCCGGGGCGGCCACTGAGCGCACTGGAAAAGGGTCCTTTGCACTTTGGCTCCTTTTTTAGTCTGAATACAGGCAACATTTTGGACCTGATTTGCACCTAAAATGGTGAACAGGGATGCACCGGACCCCAGGCGCAAACCCGCAGCTGCAACAGTGTGAACCAAGCCTTAACCAGTGGTAGCTTTTATTATACAGCCAATCCTCTAAAACCATTTGTATAAAATTATTTGAAACATGATTATATTTGTTTGGTACTGAATACAGTAGTGAGCAAAAGGATGTCTTTTGCACGATTCACAGTAGAATTAACATCATACCTAGTAATTTATTTAACCCCTTGCTGATGCCTCCTATCAGCCCTTCAAAGGGTTCTGAATGACAGGAGATAGAGTTCCTGACCATGGGACATCTGTAATTGGCTGTTACAGAATCACATGATCAGGTGCCCCTCCCATCAGATTCTGAGCTTGAATTGAGACCAGGAGCTACCAGTGAAAACGTAGTCAGTGTGCTGCGAATGCAAAGTGGGCGCACCCTGTACTCAAAATAGTGCTGCACCTTGGACGCATATGTGCAGCCCACTTGACCGGCTGGCTCACATGTTCCTGAGGGGTTTAGAAAGAGGTTAAAGTGGAGTTCCGTGAAAATTTCTTTTTAGCTAAAATACCCCTGGGACAGTCAGGGCTAGTGCATTTAAGCAACAATAGCCTCTGAACTGTCCCCTGTTTCACTTACCTGTAAGAAGAAATTCTTACCTTGAAAATGTCTTGTCCAGCACTGCCATCTCAGGTGTGGGCAGAAGTGACGAGCAGGGCATTCTGGAGTCCCAGAATGCCCTGCTCGTCACTTCTGGGGTAGGTGCGTCATCCCTGAACAGCTTCTGGGCATGCCCAGAAGCTGTTCAGCAGGAAATGACGCACCTGCCCCGGAAGTGACGAGTGACACAGATGCAGGCACATTGACTCCTGGGATTGATGATGCTCATCTCCCAGGAGTCAATGCAAGGAGGAAGTGACATTGGAAGCTGTGTCTGCAGAGGGAGGAAGAGGAAGGAAGGTAAGTATATTTTCATTAAAAACAAGGTAAGTGAAACAAAAACTAAATTAAATTATCCAATTCTTTTTCAGGTGTTTTTAAGCTAGCGGACGGTGCAAACTTCATTTTTAGGGTGGAACTCCGCTTTAAGTACCTTTTTTTTAATCTAGATACAACAGGGCATAGTAAAACCTCTATCAAATTTATTTTGCCATTTGTGTTGTATGTGAGAGTTTCTCTTCACTTCCTGCCCACTAAACCAAGCAGAAGGTAAGATCAAAACTCTCCAAAACTCTTACGACCTGACAGGGGTTCTAAGCAGACTCACCATTACTACTGCTGTTTAAAAATTAGGATGAATTGTTCACGTTTTACTAGTTTATCTTTAGGCTCCATGCACACTGGCTTAAAAATGGCTGCTACTACAAAAGTTTTGTGTTTTGCCTTGAGAAGCAGCTCAGTGTTATCCTATGTATCCATGTACATTAGGACGATTACAGGCATATTTTGAGCTCAACCTTTAAAGGCAGGAAAATAAATCCCTTCTGGTTTGAGTTCCTGATTGGAGCTTTCTGGCAGAAAGAACGCAAAACTCTCTCTATATTTGTCTAAACTATGTACAAAAAATGCTCTATATGAACATTTTTTTTCTGCCAAGGGAACTGGCATTTTTTTAAGCCCAGTGTGCATGGAGCCATGGTGTGGAGCAGACAAGGACTATAAAACTCTCCTCCTCTTTATAAAATAACTTTGTAAATAAACAGTTAAGGCAAAATCTTTACATGTACAATATATACATTCAGGTAAATTTCGGTTATTCTAGTAAACATTTTGACATAGACTCAGAAATATTTTCTTAGTGTATCAGTAAATACCATTTTCATACCTTTTATTTTGTTATATGTATTTTTTTTTTTTTTTCTTCAAAGGGTTTTAGCGCTGGTATTGATTTTCCACATTTAAGTCTGCCGGAAAAGAACGCCTTCCTCCATATTGTTAATGCAATAAACAGTTTTCACTTGCAAGTGGTGTACATAATAGGTAAAATGAACCTCTGCCTTATACAAATTATACAAATTGGATGTCAAATCCACTTAGGTTTAGTTTAATCTTATAAAAGTATAGTGTGTCAGCCAGTGGCATGATATGCTGTTACGACACAGGTTTGAAAACAATATGGAAGCTGATTACCTATTCAACATGATTATATCTACTGTACAACACAAAGAACCGTAATGTAAATCTAGAATTTTATAACAAGGCATAAGAAAGCACATAGGAACCTGAACAATAGTGCTTTACATTTCGAATTTCATCAATAATGGATATTAAACTAAAGACATGTAACTGTTTACCTGTATTGTAGCACTGACTAAATATAACTTTTATTAAAGAAAAACTGTCATTGGAATAAGAAGGTATAAAATAACATTATGTAGTAAAAAGCAAAACGACACTATTTAAAAATAAGAAAATAAGAAAAAATTGTGTGCATATAACAGCAGCAACTCTTCTGTGAGACACACACAGCATTAAAATCGTAATCCAAATAAAGTTTCACTTAAAACATAAAAAGAAATGAAGACAGTCCAAAGAGTGATATCACAAAGTCCATATAATCACAAAGTGCACTCTTCATCACCAGAATGATGTGTGATCCAATGTGAAAAAAGGAGCCTCCGCCTCATAAATTGGCTGCTTACCAAATATTTTTTTTTTTCGTCAAAACGTTTTATTGAAATAATGCACATTACAAAATACAAGAACATTGCAGATATATATAAAACATGGAGAACAAAGCCTTGAAACCTTGTAAACTGAAGGCGCGGCATACAGTTAGGCCAGGAACAGGCAACACTACAACAGCCACATGATAGCAGCCCAACCGCAGGCCAGAAAAACAAAAAAGAGGACAGGGGGGGAAACGTTGGGATATGAGGAATGCAATTGCAAAGGGTATAAACCCTGTCATGTGTCCCCTTCGTCAGCGGAAACCGGGGTAGGAGTACTAAGTCTAGGCTGCAGTGGGGATTCCCTGTCCCTGGCACCCCCAGGGGGAACTTGCTGTACCAAGGAACAGAGAGCCCCCACCAAAAACTGTGTGAATCCAGGCGAAGGCGTTTCGTACAAGGGACACCGGTCTATGCTGTTAGCGAGGAGTGAAAGACTACCTTTCCGGCAGCCCGGAGTGTTATACAGGGGAGCAGTGATATGGAGGTAGGAAGGTATATGGGGGGAGGTGTGGGACATCCTAAAAGGCAAACCACAGGAGGGTAGTGAGGGAGGGGAAGAAAGGGGTACATGGTAGAAAGGGGGGAGGGGGGAAGAAAGCAAGGAGAAGCGAGGTAAGGAAGCCCGAAGGTACCCGCAAGACTATGCCTGTGGCTCCAGGTTGCTACCGTGTGTAAGGCTATCGGAGAAAGTGAGAGTATCGGTGATCAAGAGCTCAAATTCTGGAAATCAGGCAACGTCCTGAAATGTATCCAGGGAGCCCAGGTCGTGTAGTATTTGTGGTGGGAGTCCCTGGCCTGAGCGACAATATCTTCCATCTCAGCCACTCGCTGAATCCGGCGCATCCACTCCGCCACAGTAGGGGGAGAAGTGGAGAGCCAATGACACGGCACACACATTCTTGCTGCATTAATCAGGTGTAACGTGAGAGATTTCTTGTAGCTGGCAAACGATAAAGACGTATGGTGGAGGAGGTATTGCGCCGGAGTAAAGTAAGGCATGTAGGTAGTGATGCGGGGATTAAGGCCTGGACCTGTCCTGGGACCAATCCTGTTTAATTTATTCATAAATGATCTAGAGGAGGGGATATCTAGTAAAATCTCAGTATTTGCAGATGATACTAAACTAAGCATGCCATTATCTTCTAAGCAGGATGTGGAAACCTTACAAGCGGACCTGAACAAAATAACGGGGTGGGCAACTACATGGCAGATGAGGATTAATGTTGAAAAATGTAAAGTAATGCACTTGGGGGCCAAAAACCAGAAAGCAAGCTACTCACTAGGGGGGGAGCCTCTGGGTGAGTCTAGGATGGAAAAAGACTTGGGGGTACTGGTAGACAACAGGCTTGGCAGTGACATGCAATGCCAAGCCGCTGCAAGTAAAGCCAACAGAATACTGGGATGTATAAAAAAGGGGATTTACTCCAGAAATAAAGAGATTATTCTCCCACTCTACAAGACTCTGGTTCGGCCACATCTGGAGTATGCTGTCCAGTTCTGGGCACCGGTCCTCAGGAAGGATGTGCTGGAACTGGAGAGAGTCCAGAGAAGGGCAACAAAAATAATTAGGGGAATGGAGGACATCAGCTATGAGGAAAGACTACAAGCACTGAACCTATTCTCTCTGAAGAAGAGACGACCTAGGGGGGATATGATATCAATGTACAAATACTGTACTGGCGACCCTAGCATAAGGAACAAACTATTCAGAGAAAGGAGATACAATAAGACACGTGGCCACTCACTAAAACTAGAGGAAAGGTGGTTTAACCTTAAAATGTGTAAGGGGTTCTTCACTGTAAGAGCAGTAAGGATGTGGAATTCTCTTCCACAAGCAGTCGTATCAGCAGGGAGCATTGATAGTTTCAAAAAAAACTGTTAGATGGGCACCTTAGAGACCACAACATACAGGGGTATACAATGTACGGTTAAAAGCAAACACACACACACATCATAGGTTGAACTGGATGGACTGGTGTCTTTTTTCAACCTCACTAACTATGTAACTATGTAACTATGTAACCTCCTGCCAGAACGGCCGAATGACGGGGCAGTCCCACCAGATGTGCAATAGAGACCCCGGATGTTGCCCACATCTCCAGCATAAGGGGGAATTTGTTGAGGAAAACTTGTGCAGCAACTCCGGGGTCCTGTACCATCTAGAGTACAGCTTAAATCCTGTTTCTGCTTACCAAATATTATTGATCTCCTATCAAAGAAGGTCTCTCTCGCCTGTGGCTATAGCCCAGCTTAGGCTTCTGTTCAATCAAGGGGACTTCGGTTGTGGAGACTTGGTCATAGATAACCCCAAAAGAAATAAAGCTTCCATTGCATAAACAGTCACCGCGTTTGCGCAAGTCTGGGAATGACGGGCTGCTGTGTAAGCCGGTCGGCTTTTATTCTATGCATGCTTTCAAGTGTTTTATGTAAGTGCAGCCTTTATATACCAATTAAATGTTATAAGGATTTTATGTTTTGGAAGCTTTAATTCTTTTGGGGTTATCTATGACTGAGTCTCCTCAAGAGTGGCGGGTATTATTTTCTTCGACCTAAGTCCCCTTGATTGAACAGAGGCCTAAGCTGGGCTATAGCCACAGGTGAGAGAGACCTTCCGTGATATAAGGTCAATAATATTTGGTAAGCAGCCAGTTTATGAGGTGGAGGCTCCTTTTTTTTAACGTGGGATCACACATCATTCTGGTGATGAAGAGTGCACTTTGTGATTATATGGACTTTGTGAAAAAACAGCATTGGCATAAAATTTCAGACCAGAAAACTCCCCATTCTAATTCTGAGGATCTTTTGACAATGCAATGCTGCGGCTACAACAATTTAGACAGAGGTCCCAGAATTGCATGGTGGTATGTTTTTGGGTGGTGCCTATGAAACATTGTTTAGAATGTAGAGGATTCTGTGGACTACTATGGTGTTCTGAATGCTTGGAATGACAAACCTAGATAAGCAAAAGTTTGCTAGAAGTATGTAAGAGTGTATAGCAGCTGAACTCACCCCCTCCCCATGCACTGCAGGGTTTAAATGCTCATTTCACCTAGGGGATAAGGGAGATTATCAAGAGTATATCTTATACTTTGCACCCACAGGCTTCATCCCTGCCAAGGGTATTGCTAGCGCCAAGCACTTTGGTCATATGTCCCATATCTCTGGAAACTTCCACTAAGTCCTGGCACTGTGGCTCCCAGCACAGCAGGGGCCACGTTCTGTAACAGGCACCTGTCAAATCTCAGACACAGCAGCATTGCAGAGCTGAATGAATTGTTGCAAAGCCTCTCCTCTGCTCTGCTTTACCATGTTACACAGTGGAGGCCACTTTCAGATGACACATCCATTCACTCTGCTGAGTGCTGCTACATCTAAGTTCTAGTTATTCAGGAAGCGGGGGGGGGGGGGTTGTGATGGGAGATTATTCGACATTGGGGGAGACGATGGTACTGGGTAGACGATGTGGGTTTTGGGGGATATTAGTACTGGGAGGGGAGGAATATTTTCATTCGGGAAGCATTGCATCTTGGAGAGCTAGGCATGGAATTTCTGCTCTGTGTTACAGACCCCTGAACCCTGCACTCTGTACATTACATGCTCCTGACCCCTGCAATATGTGTGCTACATGCTTCTTAGCCATGCACTCGGTGTAATACACTCCTAAACCAAGCACTCTGTCTGGTGTGCTCTTGAGCCACACTCTGTGTGATAAATGTCCCTGACCTCTTCACCCTGTGTTTCACTCTCCTGACCCCTGAAGACTGTTTATTACACACTCCTGGCCCTGACACTCTGTGTGTTACGCACCCCTGGACCCTGCACTCTGTGCATTACTTGCTCATGATCCTGTATCCTCTGTGTCACATACTTCTAACCCCTTCCCTCTTTATTTGATTAATATTCCTGACCCCTGCACTCAATACATTATGCACTCCCGACTCTTGTATTATGCACACTATATTGTACATCACATACTGCTGACCAAAATGTTTATTGTGTCAACATTTGCTGGTTTCTAAGTAAACCCTGAACTGTTTGTCTGAGTGTACCTTAAAGAACTTCATTAAAAGAGTTAGCAATCAGTCTATTTTCTGTGTGCTGAAAAGCGTATGCAATGGAAAGATTTATTTTTAAAAATGATTTAACTGCAGTTTATATGTGTCTGTAAGACTCTCATTTGTGCAGGGACATTGGTCCTTTGCACTGTGAAGCAGGAAGCAGAGCTTGAGTAGGCAATGAGCAAATATTGCTTGCTTATGTACAACTAGATTTACATACTGCATATACAAACCATGTCTAAAAAAAAAAAAAGACATGTATTTAAAAAATTATCATTATGTAGTCTGCCCGTTTTATATTCAAATCTAAAAAAAGAAAACTTTGAAAGATTACATATACTCTTTACATTATCTTTAAGGTAACACTCAGATTCTCTGCAGTGCAGCAACTCCAGAAATGCCACCTCACATTATAAGTAGAATCAGAAATGGGTAGTATAGTAATAGCAGCTTTCCCCTATAGTGCTGAGTGCAAATGATCTAAGAGTGGCCACTAATGGGCAGAATAATAGCCAAGATCTACAAGGTATAAGACCCGTGCTTGTCCTTGAAATTTGTTTGTTGCCATGAGCAGCTGCTGTAGCTTGGTGCCCATTTACTCAAGATGCTCAGATATAGGAGTCGGACATTTAATCTCCATTTCCCACAACTCCCTGGGTTCATAGAGATGCCCAGGAAGTATACATTCCTCAGTTTCTCTTCCATAGCAGCTAGTAGCTGGGCAACTGATTTGAAGCCAGGTTAATGGCCCTTTACTTCCGAAAAGGCATGGATGCAGCAAGGCTGGATCCAAATTTCACACAGCTTTTCTAGAAGATCCAGCTCTGGCGAGCACTTCAGTTCCAGTGGGGTGGCCCAGGATGCCTCCAGCTTTCCCCTATGTTACCAGAGCTACTCTGGACTTCACTGCGTGTGATGCTATTTATGAGTACAGTTGCAAATGACTGTGTTCTGAACTGCTTTGCTGAAGTAGAGATTTTTAGCTAGATTTTCTGTTGTTATAGAGTCTTTACGAGACTGTGCTTTACAGTCACATGTTAGTCCAACCCATAGAGGCATTGCTTTGCAGAGTCCATGTTTGTGCAGCTTATTGCAGTGTTTGCATGGTTTTTGCCATCCTCAATCTAGTTTGAAGGATTGCTTCTAATTATGTACCTGTTTAGTAAAATGCAAGTTACAGTTACTCCCTGTCTAATCTGTTGGCCAATTACTTATTCTGTTAAATTGCAATCTTCTTCCTGATAGGAGATTTTCATGGTGACAAGTCATATCCCCACTTCTCCATAGAAAAGGGGATAATTAGTTATTTATCCCAAAATATTTTCAATCACAATGGGAAATCCATTTCTTTAGCAAATCTGTTTATAGTGATTGGAAGTTCTCATTACTGCACCTCCACCTGGCTGTTTGTTGCTAGCGAAGCTCAAATTGGTTGCATTGTTTTATTAGGCTGGGTATGACCAGCCATAGCCTAACACATGTAGAACTCAACAAACACACATAATAGTCCAAACACAAAAGGCATCAAAGTCATATAAATCATTTGTCAATGTATCTCCTAACAATGGTGACATGCTTGAGAAGTTTGTGACACTAATGACATGGTCTCAATGAGGATGATGTGTTCCTTCTGGTTTATTTCCTTAACAGTGAGCATATATTTTATGCATAAATATTTAAAAATGTGTTGCCCTAAAAATAATGAGGTCATTATTTTTTATGTGGATACATATTTTATTTTAATAGGAAAATATGTTTTGGGAGAGAGCATCAACCCTGAAGCAGCTTCTTGAAAGTGATATGAAGTACTGTATGTCAGATGCACTGGAGTGTGACAAGACAATAGAGATTAGAAGAAGGTTAGAGTTCACTGCCCAGTAATAAGACTGGATTTAATTTGAAAGGCCGGTATACTTAAAGCATAAGTGCTTATATGATAGCAAGTCAGCCCTTGTTTTTATCATTATCATTTATACATTATTTGTAAAATACCTTTAAAGCAACATTTTACTCAGTCATGTATATTAAATAATTGAGGGGTTCGTATTACTAGCTCTGTGTCTGTATTAAAACAGATCACAATAACAACAGACCAGCACTCTACAGAGCCAGTTTGCTCAGTATAGTCCACATGCTCTAAGTACCTGAAACATAACTTGAAAGTGTTAGATTCACAGAGGTTCCAAGATCACTGTAGCTACTGGATTCACAGCTGGGAGAACATGTCACTTCTCTATGGTTGCAGGCTGTTCTTTTGATTCTTCCAGTATCAGATTTTATGCAATTGTGTAACCTACTGTAACCTACTGTAAATTTATGCTTAGAGGCTATCTGAAAATACATAATCCCAAGTGTTCCTCCACTAGCTTAAAGTGGAATTCCAGACTTTTACTAACTAAGACAAAAAGGTGAGCTAACATGAGCGTGCCATCATCCCAGGAGCAGTCAAAAAAGAAAAAAACGGCTCAGTTGAAGAACAACTGAGCCCAAAAAGTGGATTTAAGAGCACATGAAGGATAGACCTCAATATCAAAAATTTGTATAAAATTAACATTTATTAAATTCCATTAAAAGCATAATGTATAAAAACATCAAAGTAAACCCAACCCAAAGGAAAGGTGAGGGTTATAAGTAATATCACATGGCAATGCATAATAAACATATGTTGACACATGAATAAAGATTAACTATAAAAACATAGCGTCAATGTCAAAGAATATGTCTGCTCGAAAGTCAACGCGTTTCACAGAAGGCTTCATCAGGACTGATTGCAGACAAGAAGATTCTTCGAATAAACAAAAAAGCAATAATATTAGTATATAATGTCATGTGTGTGTAACAAGTAATACTCCAATGATATATAACAGTAGATATATATTTGACCAAAGTATTAGACCAACCTCCTCAATATGGCGCAAAGGATAAATTGGCTTTGGGCGGACACAGGGAGCAAACAAGGCCAGAAAATTCCAGGGGAGATCAATGTACTAACATTGGATTGTTAGTACAGCAGCCTCGACCTGAGCTGTCAGTTTTTTATTTCTAAAAGTGCACACTAGGCTCTAGGCTTAGTTAATTAAAGCCTGGAATCCACTTTAAGTCCCCAGTCACACTATGTAGCACATTTTTGCATATTGTCTCAACTTGCATAGAGCAGCACGTTCATTTCAATGACCTACATGTAACAAACACAGCAAAGAAGCTCATGTGCCTTTTTGAGTTTTGAGCTACAATGTGTGTTTTGCTTGCCATGCTTAGGGTGGCATAAGCAAAGAATAGCAGCACAAAAGTAATATACTTCTTGTGCATTTTGTGAATGCACACAAAATCACCCATATTTGCATGCTTTCATGAACTGCTACAATGTGAATGAAACCACAAGTTTCCATGCACATTTACATGTGTTTTTTCTGCATTATCAATGTACATTAACATGTGTTTGTAACACGTATTGGTGCAGGTTTTCATGCTCTGCCATAATCAGTATGTCCTGTAAGATGTGCTGATGTCTCAAACACCAGATAAAACATTTTTTGGCTAATGACCGCCATAGGGATGTGAACTGCCAACATTTAAAACAATGGATAACACGCATAAGCATGTTGACATGCTTTATAACACAAACATTAAAACACATAATTGTTAATGGGTCATAAATTTATGATTTTTTTTTTGCACACACACACAAAAAGTGAGAAGTTAAAGGTGTTCTATTTAGTTTGAGTGTAGATTATCCCGGCTTTCCTCCAAATTGTGCAATCCTTTCAGTTAATCAAATCAGATATTGCAGTGGGTTTGAGCTCTTTTTTTATATTCTTCGTACAGATAACCAGCTGAGGGTTTAGTAATATATGCAGCTAACCTTTATAATATAATTTAATTTGATTAACTATACAACAAAGTAAGCATTATCTTAGGGCAACAGGCTTTCATTTAAGGCCTTCTTCATACTACAACATATGTCCATGCAAGGGCCCTGTTTACCTGCACTGGGATGCACAGGCAGTCCTATTCATGTCAATTGGTACATAGCAGCTGCATGAACACAGCCACTGTTCCCAATTGGACATCCGTGCAGGTGCCCCGATAGTACACTCTCTGCTCACACATATTTCTGATGATTTTGAACTATTTGTTTGAGATGTATTTCATAAATTTTACAGACATATAACAGATGTATTACAAGCATTTTAGAAGCGTTTATCCATGTATCAAGGGTATCAAGCTTCAGAAGTTTGTTTCCTAGGGCTGGGCAAAGCAATGGGAGCAGTTCTGTAGAAGGAGAGGAGTTTTTAAGGGGTAAAAAGAGTCACTCCCATAGAAGTCTATGTAGCCAAAATGTCAGAATATGCCCAAAAAAAGCTCATGAACTTTTTTGAGCTTGGGCATAGAGCACAGGGCTCAAAAACATATAAGCACGAACAGTGATAATTAGAAAGAATGGGATCCTGCAAATTGAGCAGTTAGTTAGTTACAGTCATTCATAGGGAAGCAAAAAAGGGCTACTGGGGGCTACTGGGGTCAGTACCATTGATGCATTATAGTATTATGCGGTGAAAGGCTTGCTTTTCATTACAGCAATGCACATCTGTGAAGCCATCAAAAACAGTAAACATATATGCATTTCAGCCATGTATTTAGCTGTTTTTTTTTTAAAGTATTATTTTAAATGACTTTTGAATTTTACAAGTTGCAAGTTTTCAATTTAACAATAAAGATTCCCTTGCCTTTGTTTGAATGGGGAACCTAATAGAAGCTAAACATACATTAAAAACACTTTCCTAAACACAAAGCAATACATTATTCTACTTTACTGCAAAGAAATAACAAGTTGCAACATTTCTTTATAAAAGAGTTTCATTAGCTTACAGGAACAAAGAAACAATTATATAAAGAGACAAGAACTGTTTAGCAGAGCTCCTATTAAAAAAATATTCTGTGAGATGCACATAACAGTGGATGCTTCAGTGGTAACCAATTACACCGCATTAATGTGTAAATTTCCGCTGAGAATATACATGTAAAAGGTTTTAAAGTTATTTAGAGTTGATAGAACAGAGTTAGTCTCCCAGGGTACAAAAAATAATGCAGTAATATTCAGAATGCATGTATGTGGGTTTTAGCTAAATGCCAACAATGCTCAATTCATTTAACGCGTAGGTCTCCATAATTATAATACAAACTAACAGCTAACGAATTAAAATATTAGGAACTGATAAATAATTATTTACAAGCCTTTCTTGAAACAAGTTTGCTCCCAGTTAATAAACGAAGATACAATCCAGTATTGGATAACATAAAAAAGGTTTCTTTGTTTACTTAGATTATCTGTGATCATACTGTGCAACATCAAGCAAAAACGCACTTTGGAGGATAGCATGGGAAATATGGCATGACTTCAAAGTAGTTTATGAATAGGCTTTTAAGGATGTGGTATTAGTGAAAATAATGGTTAGAAGAGTAAAAGCCTACTGTATATGCAAACCTTAAAATTGAGATAACTAGAGCATTACTAGACTTGGAAGTGATATAATTGAGTGTGTTGGTTGTTACTTAAGTTTCTGCTTTCCAAGCATCATAAATTTGGCTCTTGTGCTGAAATTAGCTGGAGAAGTAATGTCGGGCCAGTCCTGTTCTTTGGTTCCAGTGCGGATCTGAAGACATATTTTACTAATATGTAAAGTCAATTTTCATGCATAAAGTTTTCTGCTTTCATTCCTGAACCCTCTGAATTTTATATAAACCATATCATTGAACGTCTATCATTTGCTCCCTTTTGGACTGCTAAATATACCATTAAAAGTGTTTTGTATATCTATTCAATAGGTGCAGAAATGTGTTGATTTTGCCCAAAACTAAAACTTATACCTTCAAGTACTCTTTGCCTTTGTACAAGTAGGGCTCATAGAGCTTAGGAGGGTGGTTGGGAATTAAAATAGGTCTGTGTTCTTTCTAATCCATCAAAAAAGCATTGGGTGAACCTTACACCGCTTGCTTATGATTTTATAGCTAAAAGATAGACTTTGTTGTTATATCAAAGAGAAATGTAGAAGCAAAGATGTAATATGGACAGCACAGTGGCATAGCGGTTAGCACTTCTAGCACCACTAGGGACACCAGTTTGACTACCAACCACAACACTACCTGTCTGGAGTTTGCATGTTCTTCTTGAGCTAACATGGGTTTCCTCCCACACTGCTGGTAAGTAAATAAAGTGGATGTAATCCCCATTCATGAAATCTGACCTATGCACATATATCTGTAGCATTTACTTATCTCTCTCCAAAGTCCTAAGTCCTGTGTCTTTCTGCTGCTCCGTTCCTCTGTTACCAGCATGATAACTTCTGACAAGTTCTCCAACACAGAAGATAAAAGCAGCTGGAAATTTGTGTCGGGTGGGTGCATAGAGATAGATTAACAGAGAGCTGATCTATTCACAGCACAGCTCTGCATTATTCTTCTTTCCTCTGCCTATGTGAAGGTGGGGGGGTGCCTTTACTCCAATTAGCTCACACACAGTGTATGCCAGAACTCAACAGCCAGTGCTGGAACAGAAAGAAAAAATTCTAGCACATTATTCACTTTCTAAACAGTGTGGGAAGCTAAAGACAGCAGATATACAAAAAGAAAAGCGCATTAGGGAGATTTGTATTATTTCTGTGTATCTTCTGAGGCTGTTCACTTCACTGGGTATATGTGAGAGTTTACATCCACTTTAACTGCTGTCTAAATTGGCCCTAGTATGTATGAATGTACTTTTAGGACCTTAGACTGTAAGTTCCTTGAGAGCAGGAACTGATGTGGATGTACAATATACTTGTATATGTAAAGAAACAGTTAATGCCATTCAAAAAATATATATGTTTTTTTATTTGATTTACACTTTAAAGTAAAATATATAGGTTCCATATCCAGCCAAATTCAAGGTTTTATGATATAACACACTGCAAATGACCCCTCTCTCCAGTCTTTACCATGGTGGGATTGGAGTCTAGTGCACTATAGCATATAAACATTCAGGAATATGGCTTGTTCTGCTTCATGGGAGCATGAACACATCAACTAAAGCAGAGAATATAAAAAAAAAAGACTTAAATTACAGTTTCATGTGAAGCTCCACAAATTATAAACACTTAATGACAGGTATAATTCTGCAGAATTGTGTCTTACACTTTTATATAGCTTCATTTAGCTAACAACATATACATTACAGTATAGTAGTCCTGGAAATTTCCTGTTGTTCATAAGCAACATGGTATCAGCTGGGATTCTCTAAACTATCCATCAGTATATTGTACACTCCTGAAATACACGTAATGTTTTCAGTGACTGAATAAAAATGAACAAGTGGATCAAAATTGTTAAGATGGGTGCAAATTCACTAAAGAGGAAGGCATTAAGTTTAAGGTGTGGGGGAAGCAAAGGTCATAAAGCCCAAATCAAGGTTTCCTCCATGTTCCCTGTGAAGCACCCCCTGCGCCATTTATGTTTTTATAAATTTACGTTTTTATATACAGTATATACCTTTTTCCGTGGGTCTTTCTTTCTGCAGAGGTGGGTAATTCCTAAATGTTGCAGAAACCGGCATCGCATGATGCGCTGTACTCCAGTCCTCTTTGAGTATAGGACAGCGATGGTGAACCTTGGCACCCCAGGATGTTTTGGAACTACATTTCCCATGATGCTCATGCACTCTGCAGTATAGTTGAGCATCATGGGAAATGTAGTTTCAAAACATCTGTGGTGCCAATATTTTACATCACTGGTCTAGAACATCAAGGTCCTGCCTCTTGCGGATACGTCATCAAACTGCCACTTTAAAGGAAGGCATTATTCAACCTAGTATAATAGTGATGGATCGCCGATCCCTAGGTCTGCAGGGGACAGCTCTGAAGATAGGATGAGTATTGCAGCTAGAGCTGTTTTTGTTTTTAATTATTATTATTATTATTATTTTAAATGGCTCAGTGCAATAGATTTTTTTTTCTTGAAGCTAGATTTAGGCTTTAAATGTTAACAGAAATTTATGACACTATGGTTGAAAATCATATGGTCTGAAATACAACCGAAAAGAAAGTGACATTACCAAAGTGTTCAAACAAAGAAACAGCATATTTCAGCACCATTAAAGAGGAAGTAAATGCTGCCTTTTTTTTTTTCTTTTTTTTACCTGACCTGCAAAGTAAAGGCATAATGTGCATCGCATACTGTGAAACTTACCTGCAAACAAAGCCCTCGTTGGCACCGCTGAAGGCCTCATCCATCTTCACCCTTCTTCCTTTAGGGTCTGCGGACTCCGGCTGTGTGACTGGCCAGAGCCGCATGACACACTCCCACACATGCACGCAGGAGCCGCCGGTCATAGCACAGGGTTTGGAAGAAATGTCATGGATGGTCATTCCTTCAGAGTGCATGCGTCGATGACGTTATTGGCGGCATATACAGTAAATATCTCCTAAATGATGCATGTTTAGGAGATAATTACAGTACCTATAGGTAAACCCTATTATAGGCTTACCTATAGGTACAAACAAACCAGGGAAGTTTATTTCCTCTTTAATGCAGAGTTAAGGTAGGATAGATGGCTCAGACCTTTACTTTTTACAGTTGACAAATGTATTTCTGCTCATTTTCTTTGTACTCTACCTAGTTGATACCTGCCTGACTTTGCATTTTAAGTCCACTTTAAAGTGGGTCTAAACTCAAAAGCAAAGATTAGGTATATTGCAGCTTGTCAATCTATAAACGTGGTGTCTGCATTACTTTTCTTTTTTAGTTAGTTTTTTCCTTGTGATACAGCCAGTAACACAATGGGGTTAATTTACTAAAGGCAATTCCACTCTGCACTACTTGGAAGTGCACTTGGAAGTGCAGTCGCTGTAGATCCGAGGGGGACATGCAGGGAAAATAAAAAACAGCATTTTTGCTTACACATGATTGGATAATATAAATCAGCAGAGCTTCCCCTCATTTCAGATCTTCCCCTTGGATCTACAGCAGCTGCACTTGCAGTGCACTTGTACTGCAGAGTGGATTTGCCTTTAGTAAATCAACCCCATTGTCTGTATTATTTTTTTTTTCCTTTTGGAATAAAGGTTATACAGAAATGTATAAAAGCTGATCATCACATCCCTGTCAGTGGTAAATGGTTTGTCTCAACCCTCTATATTGCCACTTTGCTGGGCAGCTTGGTCTTTTAGTTTTCAATACGTTTTTATTGAGAAGAAATAAAAAAAAAAATGAACAAGGTAATACAGTATCAAAACAACATGTGACACAGCATTAGAGAGACAGTTACACTACCTCACTGCATGAACAAAAAAACAATTTGTGTCTGTTAAGCCATGCGGGGCACGTACTATAGAACCTTATCCATGACCGACCATGTAAAGCCGGAAGCATAAAATGGGGAATCCTCACCCCCGATATGGTAGCATGATACAGTTCTAGAACTACAGCAACGTGAGCACAACAGAAGGCAAAGGAAAAAATATGAAACAAAAAACATAAAGTAAGGACAAAATGACTCTACTCGAGTATTCAGGTGCAGGTAAACTCTGACAACGAAGTAGAAAACACAGCTTAACTTTCAACCCCTGAGAGCGTCGTACACAAAGTTGACGTCCCGGGTCCCCAGCACCTGAAGAGGTTGCGAAACATTGGGGAACCAGGACGGGCAACCAATTAGAAAGGGTATCAGAGTTCCTCCGGAGTAGGGAAACCCAAGTTCTCAGCTGGGGTCAATAGAGGGAGCAAGCAGATGCACCTTAGAGGAGAGAGGAAACGGCCCTGTGAGAACGTAGTTAAGAAGGTAGCATGAGAGGGGTAGAGATGGAAAGGAGAGAGAGGGCGTAGAGAGGGAGAAGGAAGAGGAGATAAGGGGTAGGATCACCAGGAGACTTTGAGCTATGGTAGGTTCATCTATGAAATCGAAATATGATTTAGTCTAGCAGTTAGGTCTTTTAAAGGAAATACCTGACTTACTGGCTGGTTCACCAGGTGAAAATAAAGGGAAAAAATGCAGCAACCTCATTTAAGGATTGGTAAGCTGAAATATATTATTATTTTATTTTTGGGGGGTGTAAGTACCCTGTACGAGTCACTGAGTGGGAGCAACTATGCAGTTCAGGAAGCTGAAGTTAGTTTTCTGCAAAATGTACCAGAGGAGAGAAACCTTTTGGGGTTGTATTTTTCGCTTCTGATAAATGCTATATTTAAATATGACAAAAGGGGTGCATAACTTCACATATTATTGTAACTGTGTCTAAGGAGAGGTAAGGAAACCCAGAGTTTGCCCATCACTATGGATGGTGACTTCAGCTTGAGAGGGTCTTTGATAAATGTCATGGAGTGGAAAGACAATTCAGCTTTTGATCTTCAGATCATCCACAGTTTAAATGCTCTGTTCTACCATGTAGGGCCCAAAGGGATTTTGGTATGCAGTTATCAATGAGTTTCTCATTTAACTGTGCTAAAATCAAAAGTCATTATGATAAAAGAGGTTCAAGAAAAAAAAAATTGGCACATAAGAAGCAAATTCACACTTTGAAGAAAAGAATAAAATACTATGGTAAACCTCTTTCTTCATACAGTTTTAGTCGGTTTCAAAGCTCTGTGTTCTCATTTTATCAGTTTGCTTTAAAGTTCTACTGTCATTACCGATTATTTAGGAATGGAAAATGAAATGACATAAATGACTTAAAGGGACTCTGTCATTTCCCCCCTCTGTTTATAACTAGCCCATCTCAGACCCACCTACGCTCACCATCAGGTCACCAGCCACCACACTCATGTGCAGGAAGTGTTTTTTCTTGTTGTGCCACTTACACTCACTTTCTCCACATTGCCCCACCACTCAGTTGTTTCATTGCAGCCACCACAATTACCCTGCACATCTGAGTATGGGAATGTATGGAACATCCTTGCAGTATGTAGTGCTCGAGTCCGAGGGACCAATCTTCAGGCCCAAATATGGTCACTTGACAGATGGCATCATCATCCTTGTTCTTTGACTCTATCCAACACAGGCCTTAAACAGGAGCTGACCCCCCAGAGTAAAAGGGTGGCGGGGGAGCACAGGGAAGGGGAAAATAAGTGTATTAGGGAGTGAGACTGCCCTAAATGATCAAAGTGAATGCGTAAAAGGTCTGATTCTATAGCAAAAAAAATACATGAGTAGCTGTAAAAACATCTGTATTGGAAAAGGGCAGATTATAACCTATAATGTTTGTGCCCATATTTCTTGAAAACAAATTTCCTTTAAAAGAAACCTAAAAGCTGAACTCCATCTTTTGATATACTTTACATCGTTCATATGGGTAAGCTTGTCCCAAACAAACGATGTCCCTCACTAACATGTGAGGCCACTGGATGTGCAGTATAAATAGTATGTGGCTGAGGCTACATACAGAAAACCGAACTGTGTTGCGGGTTCCAGCTGAGACTTCCTATCTCATATCCGGAACACAGCAGAGTCATTCACAGCTGTGCTCAACCATTCAGAGAAAGTGATGTATTTTATCAAAGAATACAAAGCTTACCCTGATTGGCTGAGTAAGAGGTTGTGACATCATCAGCCCGCCTCTCTCACTCAGCCAATCAGAGAAAGCTTTGTATTCATTGATAGAATACATCGCTTTCTCTGAATGACTGAGTGACCTGTGATAGACTCTTCTGTGTTCCAGGTATGAGACTGGAAGTCTCAACTAGTACCCGGAACACTGTGCGGTATGCTTTATATAGCCTCAGCTACATACAGTTTATACCGCACATCCAGGGGCCTCACATGTTAGTGAGTTCATTTTGGGCCAAGCCATCGCAAACAAACTATGTAAAGTATATCAAAAGATGGAGTTCAGCTTTAAAAGAAAACTTTTCTGTTATGCGTACAAAACAGGGGCTATCATTATAGATGAATATGTTTCAGACTGGTTCTGTCACTTTAAATCTTTGAATCACTAACCCTGAGCAAGTATGCAGACCAGAAGTTCTGACCTACCACTGACTTTATATAAAAAGAATACTTGGTTACCAACTGACTCAAAAGATACTTCTGCGCTTCTGGAGGAGCCAGTTATTAACTGCGATAATGGTAATACAAACTGCTGCTACTTAACCAAATAACGAAGATATTTGTACAAGCATAAAATAAAAGAATAGTAGCGCAAGAGTCAATGTAAATTGGCTCACCAGGACTACATGCGAAACATAGGAAATGTGCAATCAACTAAAAATGACACTCAGCTTCCACTATAGGCATCACAAAGTCCTTTTAAAATATAACATAAAATGTCCATTAAAACATCCGTCAGCTCGTGAAGTTTTAGCAAGTGCCAAAAGAAGGGTCAGGAGAAGTGGCAACTCACCAGATGCTGTTGCTCAAATGTTCTCACAGATGAGCAAAAACGCAGGGTTTTACACTGGGTCAGCAGGGAACATAATGTGGTCCACACAGCTGTACAGTCGCAGTCCACTCCTTTCAATGCAATCCTCATAAACCATGTGACATGTAGGAATAAAACACCTCCAATAGTGTAATATGTCTATAACACGCTTTATTAGGTATATATAAAATAATTGCACTCACATTTGGTAGCAGAAAAAGTAGGTACTTCATTAATCAAAGGCAAGGAGAAAACAGCCGCTACACACCCTGAGCCAGCTCCACACTAGCGCAGTTAGTTCCGGGATGTTCCTCCGCCGTACCACGTGATGCCGGATACGTCATCTGGTCACGCCCGACGCGTTTCGTCATTTCCAACTTCAACTGTGGGCGTCTGACTTTGCTTTTGTATCCTGGTTCCAGGTAAGTCACTTAGAAAGTAGTATATACAGGGATAACCGGGCAACTAGCAATTTCAGAATAAGATCAACACTGGCAACCCATGTTCACTCCTAATGGGGTTTATTTACTAAAGGCAAACAATTTCACTTTGTAAGGGAAGCTGCACTTTGCAAAGTGAATTTCCCCAGAGCTTAGTGAATGTGGTGAAATTTCACTTTGCAAAGAATACCCAATTACATGCAAAAAAAAAAAAAAAACAAACATAGAGAAAATAGCATTTTTGTTTGCACATGATTGGATTATGGAAGTTAGCAGAGCTTCAACTCTGTCACTTAACCTTCTTAGCGGTATTCTCGAGCGTGGTTCCGGGTTGAATTTCAGAGCCAAAAGCGGTAACCCCGAGCCACACTCGGGGTACCGCCAGAAGCATCGCTGGATCCTGTAAGCAGGGTTACTTACCTTGTCACCAGGATCCAGCGATGTATCCCGGCTGTGTCTAGTGGCGGTTCTTCCTCCCGATCGTCTCCGTGCCCTGGCTTCCATCTCCTGCGACGTAACGTTCGCTGGGGGGTGGAACCGGCTGCAAATTCAAATAGTAAAACGCACCAAACACACTGATACTATTCAAAATAAAAACAAATCACATTAGTTTGCCCCCCAGTGCCCTTTCCTGCAGTTTTACTGTACTTTTTATGTATATATATATATATATATATATATATATATACGTGTATATATATATATTTGAATATATAGCAGATATATATATATATATATATATATATATATATATATATTTATAGCAGATATATATATTTGAAGGTAAATCTAAAGGAAGTCTACCAACAAAAGTTGTAGTTGTATAGTGTGTATCCAGCTTAAGCTCTGGGAACAATTCCCTTGCAAAGTGTATTATACCTTTTCATGTGAACAGTCTATTTGTCTTTAGTAAACGAACCCCACCATGACCTTGTCTATGTAGGGCAAAGTGACAGTGTCAATGCAAAATATCCCACCACCACAACCAAACAATGGGTCGGGGACTTTGCAAAGACACTGAGATTGAGTTACTAAAACTGGAGAGTGCACAATCTGTTACAGCTGTGCATGGTAGCCAATCACTTCTAACTTCAGCTTGTTCGATTAGGCTTTGACAAAAAAATCTAGAAGCTAACTGGTTTCTATGCAGAGCTGTACTAGCTTTTCCCAACTACAGTTTTAGTAAATCAACCCCAGTGTCATTTTACTTTGCATTGGCAAGGTGACAATGTCTCTTTAATTAATAAACATATGTGTCTATGTTTTGTATGTAGTGGTATATTAACCTTAGCTAGAAATACTTCACCATACCAGAGAATTACATTTTTTTCCAATAATTTTCTATTTTTGCACAGTTACTTAAGTCTTTGCCTTAGGGCTTCTTTAGGCAGATTTCCATCGATGCAAAGATTCTTGTAATGTAAGTTTTGTTCCACTTTATTTTTTCTGCCTATATTCTGCTTTTACCTTTCTAGCCATTTCTATGTTATGTCCCCCATGTCTTTTCCTTTGCAGGGTTAATTCTTCACTATTTATTTTTAGTGGACATTCTATTATTATCGGTGAAAGTATTATTTGTTAGCTGGGGCTGGTCTCTTCAGGGACATTATCTATCGTCTTGTGTAGAAAGTGTAAGCATATGGACAGATGAGCCGGGTCATACATTGTGCAAAACTTCCTCTCCCTAAAGAGCTTAACATTTATTTATGGTGACAATTTTGTTGACTAACAGGAAGAAGCAGAAAAATATCATAAATAGCTAAATATATTCTGCTAGACTGTAGCAGGATTCCATAGTGTATGTTACTGTGGTGTTTACTGGAACCTGATATTATATGACAAGGTGGCCAGATGTAAAATATACAATAAATGACCCAACTCTGGTTCAAAAAAAGAAATCAAATCCCAGAACCTCTCTCAATAAGTAGCAAGTTATAGAAAATAGAAACTTTTGAAGCCCCTCATATATAATCAGATGTGCATTTAATGGTACACTGTAACCTTCATCAGGATGGGCAAGTGACAGCACCTATACAAAGCGCTCCCATCCCGCTTATACTCACCTTGTTTGCCTCTGTCACAGCCAGCAACAATACCCTAAACAAGTTTAGGTACCTCAATATGAACTGGTATCAACCTCTTGCAATTCCCTATATATATAAGCACTCCTACTGGAGAGGAAGAGGTATGACTGGGAGCTAATCAGTTGTGCTGCAGTGCTTATATGCATCATACAGATGGGAGGCATGAGCAGAATGACAGAAAGAATAGCTCATCAGTCTGCTGCTTCTCCATCACAATCCAATCTCAGAATGGGGGAGGAACAAGACTTAAGGTGGAAGCAAAAATGGTTTTATAAACAGTGCTGATTGGCAGGTTTTTAAAGTGGAACTTTACTCTCTGAATGAACATTGGCTATTTTTAATCCTTATTTTGCAAGTCTTTGTAAATAGCTAGGAATGTACATCATATTTACTTGCTTTAGACTATTTTTCTTCAGTTACTTCCTGATTTTTTGCCTTCTCAGATGATGTAAGGTCAGTAGGGCAGTGTACAGAGGGTTTGGCAGGGCAGGGGATAGGGTCAACAGTCCGTAGGGCATTCTACTAGGCCATTCGTTTGTAGGACAGTGTACAGTGGGTTATCAAAGCAGAGGACAGTGTACAGGGGGTCAGAAAGGGAGTATACAAGAGCCAGTAGGGCAGTGTACAGGGGGTCAGCAGAGGACAGGGGACAGGATGGTGGAGAAAAGGGGTTATCATATCAGCAGGATGGAGGACAGGGGTCAGCAGGGCAGTGTAAAGGAGTCAGCAGTGAGGAGGACAGGGTCACTGCTGGCAGAGCATGCAGCAAATCTCTTCTTCCCATCCCCACACTGCACACAGCCTGTGTACTAAGAACTCTTCCACCCCACACAGAACATAGCTAAAATCAGATTCCCTTACAAACACAACATCCATCTGCACAGCTAGCTACTGCAGCTGCCATTCTGATCAGGGAATTTTTACAGGGCAGGACTGCAACACACTGTGCAGATGGAGGCTGTGTCTGTAAGGAAATCTGATCTCAGCTATGTGCTGTAAGGGAAGGAGCAAATCTGAAGAGCTGCCCTTGTTTCCTGTCTCAGCATAAATCCCCCCTTCAAAAATACAGTACTGATCATCACTCTCATTCCTAAACATAATTTCCCTCTGCTAGCCAAACATTCTCCCCAAAAAAATGCAATAATTCCCCTTCCTCCAAGTCCAAATCCCCCCTCTCAGCAGAAACCTTTCCACTCAATCCCACCTCCCAGCTCAAATCCCCCCAATTCCCCCTGCAGAAATCTCCCTCACCCAAAAAAATCCCCCTCCTAGCACATACCCCCCTCAATCCACCCTCCTTGCACACATCCCCCCTCAATCCATCCACCTAGCACAGATTCCCCCCTCCTGGCACATAAAAAAGGAGAGAATTGCCCAGCGGGACTTTAGATGAGGTGGACCCAATAGTCATGACACTCAAGTTGAAATATATCTGGTTTATAGTGTAGAACCAATATACAAAGTAATACAACATGAGTGTTTGACATACACAAAACAGAACTTAGTCATAAAAATATTAAAATGTCTCATAACAGTAACAATATGCACATCAATACATATATCTTGGTAACTCGATGCACGTTTCGTGGGTCGCATTGCCCACTCGTCAGGAGTGTAAGTGTGCAGGCAGATCTGGAAAGAAATTATTGTTATTGTATTATAAACATGCAGGGTTAGTGGCTATTGGGAGTATGAATACTCAAAAAATAGGACCCATGTGGGGAGACAACATACTCACAAATATAGCCGCGTCATTGTGCTTAAAACCAGTGCTTCCATACAGCAGCGGCTAAATAGTCCAACATGGGAGCTAAGGGGGAAGGATCCAGAGGCATTGCAATCAACTCAAGGAGAGTAATGAGAATGTGTTGTGAATGTATCAAACACCTTGCCAGTCTCTAAATGAAAAAGTATACATGTAGGTAAGTAAGCAGTTGCTTCCTGTAGGATAGCAGCCAACAAATGATAATGGTCATATATATTGGATGCATCAGAGACCTGAGTATAGACTCCTGGCACATATCCCCCCATCCCCCTCCTAGCACATATTCCCCCTCTTATCACATATACCCCCACCCCCCCTCCTAGCACATATTCCCTGCAAATCATTCCTCCTAGCATATATCTTCCTATCTCCCCTCCTAGCACAAACCCCCCTTAATTGTCCCTCATAGCACATATCCCCCCAAATCCTACTTCCTAGCACATATCCCAGCACATATCCCCCTATCCTCCTTCCTATCACATATCCCCTCAAATCATCCCCACTAGCACACATCCCCCCAAATTGTCCCTCCTAGCACATATTTCCCCCAAATCCTTCCCCCTAGCACAATTTACCCCATAATCCCCCCTCCTAGCACATATCCCCCCCATATCCCCTTCTTGGCACATATCCCCCCCCATCCCCCCTCCTAGCACATATCCGGCCATTCCTCTTCCTAGCACATATTCCCCCAATCCCCCTCCTAGCACCTATCCACCACCAAATCCTACAAATAGCCGCCAATCCCTCCACCTCTCATCCCAAGCACAAATTGGGATGAGAGGTGGACACACTGTGTTCCCCTGCCTGTAAGTTCCACCTCTCCCACACATGCAGAATGGCTAAATCTGGACTGTACACAGTTTGATTACCCACACCCTACCTCCCCCAAGGACTGCTAACCTCCCAGCAGCAGAAAATTTGTGTAGGGGGTGGGTAATCAAACTGTCTACAGTCCTGATGCAGCAATCCGGTGTCATTTGTTGTGTGGCGGAGCACTCCACTGATGGAGAGGGGAGGGCACAGCACAGCCTGCTCTCTCCTCTCTACTGCTGCCATTATTTTACTGAACACAGTTAACTGCAGTAGGCTGCCCACTTTTGACCCAGCCCTGAGTATGGGAATGGGGGAAGGAACTCAGCAAGCAAAGTACTGTACAGTGCCAATGAGGGGACTGGCCTGGGGGAGCACAACAGAAATCTGGGGGGGGGGTGCAGCCCACCCCAGCACCCCCCTAGACCCATAATTATAAAATTATCTCTCTCCACACTGAACCTGCAAACATATGTTGAACAGTTTGAAATCCACTAACTTTATGATTCCTGGGGATTCATAAGGAACCTACAGTAGTGGTGCACCCAAACCTCATCCCCATAAACTATGTTCCAAATAGTCATATGCAGAACATAAAATTGAGTTTAGTTTCAGATAGATTCGTTATGTTACTAATTTCGTTTCACAACATGGGGAGGTCCTTTAAGGCACCTTGTTCCCATGATGATGGGGACAAGGGCCTCTTCCCCACAACCCTGGCCAAGTGGTTGTGGGGGTCTGCAGGTGGAGACCTTATTAGAGGGGGGGTCCAGATCCCTCACCACCATGTGAATGAGTTTGACCCCTACTCATTAAAAAAAAAGTGTTCAAAGGGTTCAAAAAAACACAACACCTGTTTTTGACAAGACCTTTATTAAAAAGAAAAACACAAAACATAAAAACGCCCACCCAAACAAAAAAAAACATTGCCCCCCGAACACGACTGCTCCTATCCAGTGATACAGCCTAAGCCTGAGACAGGTAAACATAGGGAGGGGTTATCCAATGATGTAACCAAGTGACCCTGCCCCCATGTCTACCTCTCCTTGGGCGAGTATCATTCCTGAATAAACATAGGGGCGGGGTTACCCGGTGATGTCACAGGTGATCCTGTCCCATAATGACACTCGACCAATGAGAGGTAGATATGTGGTTACACCACTGGGTAACCCCCACTCCTATGTTTACCTATAATTTGGCTGTGTCCCTATGTGGGTTTAGTGGGCGAGGTTCCTTTTTTTTTTTCATTTGGGTCAGCGTTTTTATATTGTATTTATGTATTTATATTAATAAAGGACTTGTCAAAAACTAATGTTGTATTTTTATTAACTGACTGTTATTTTGGTTAATGAGTAGGGGGTACTATGTACCCCCTACTCATTCACATTGGGGGATCTTGGGGCCCTCTTTTTAAAGGGGGCTTCCAGATTCCGATAAGTCACCCCACAACCACCAGAGCCAGGGTTCTGGGGAAGAGGCCTTTGTCCCTATCAACATGGAGGCAATCTGCTGTTGGGGGGAAGAGACCCCCTGCCCCAAAGAATCCCTCCATGTTGAGGTGGCCTAGTATGGTTCAGGAGGGAGGGGGCACTTCTCCACCCACCCCTTTCCTGTCCTGCCAAGCTGCATGCTCAGATAAGGGTCTGGTATGGATTTTGGGGGGGCCCCACGTCATCCCAGTTGACTCCTTAATAACCTGCTCAATCCAAATTTGAATAGTTCCAAAAATTTGGAATCTGTTGGGAAATATATATACGGAACAAAATGAAATGAATATAATGAAATGTGTTGCTATTGTCATTTGGAGATATGGATACATTCGAATCTCCAAATAAGCAAACATTTGTCCGACTTTAGATTCGGACCAGAATTAATTTCAAATGTCTACTTCCAAACCAACCGTCTGTTTTAGCAATCCCAGAAACTGGGAACAGTATGAAAATAAAGAGGTTAATTTACTAAAACTGAAGAGTGCAAAATCTGGTGTAGCTTTGCATGGTAGCCAATTGGCTTCTAACTTCAGCTTATTTATTGAACTTCATTCATTTATTGACAAAAAGAAAAAAACATAAGAAGATTGATTTCTGTGCAGAGCTGCACCAGATTTTGCACTCTCCAGTTTTAGTAAATCAACCCAATGTGTATCAATAAGTAAAACTAAGTTATAACACACAGGAATTGGATTTGAAAGTGAATTGGAGAGCCTATGGAAACCTTCAAAAAACACATTAGGGGAGATTTATCAATACTGAATCTGGTGCAGCTGTAACCAATCAGCTTCTAACTTCAGTATCTTCTAACAATCTGTATGGCTGAACTCGGGTCGCACAGACATCACACGTGATCTGCACAGCAGTACAGTGCGAATCACATGCAATGTCTAACATCGCAATAGTGTGAACCCAGCCTCAAGGTGACTATATAAAATACAATCCAATAATCTAATCATACAATCTACATTCGATCCTTCAAAAACTATGTAGTGCAATGCAAGGAGTCAAGGACTTTTCTGATTGGTAACAAATTAAATAAATTGTTTGGATAGGCTCTCAGATTACATGGCTTTAGTAAATCTGAAGGAGATGGTACAATTAGATTGTAACGTATATCTCTACTCTGTCAGTGTAAAACAGCTATTTAATGAGCTTCTGTATTGAGGTGATGGGATTGCTTTAAAGAGAAAACACCAGGGAATCAAATAGATTCTGAATAGCACTGGCTTTCAAGTCAACATGCAAAGTAGTGGACCATATGAGCAAATCTTTCATATGTATATTATGCTAACAATTCGTTCTAATTTATGTAATGGCACATTTCATATTGTATATAGAAGGCAATCTGGTATTGTTTAATTGTGATTCTCTGCTTTCCCGTGCATTGTAGTAATTGTTCATCTGAAAGCGTCTTCACAGGGGGAAAATACTTGTTACTCAGCGGAGAAGATTTATGTACTATATTTAGCTTCATCTCTGCACCATTCTCTGAACCCTTGATAATATCTCAGTGATCTTTGTACATATAACTGTTATATCTCATTATTTATTACTAAGTTCTGTCATTTCACTTCCACCTCTCCAAGGCTTTAACAGGACATTCACAGACAGTAGTGTCTATCTGGAGTTTATATTTAGAAAAGAAAAAAAATATCAAGGACAATCTGGATCCATGGGGCAATCAGAGAATATGGACATAATGACCCACCATTCCAGCAGGAAAAAAAATTATAGTTTATAAGACTGGAGCTCAGTGGGGCAAATATTTTTATTCCAGCACATCTTAAAGTGGTTCTAAAGCCTTAAAAAAACCTTCTGTGCTGCAAAATCGAACCCCCACCCCACCCTTATACTTACCTAAGCCTGATCCAATGCAGCAATGTGCACAAGAGCAGTGGTGGCTGTCTCCCTCCTCCCTGGGCTGATTGATAGCAGCGGGAGCCACTGTCAATCAAATGCTGTGATGAGCAGGGGCGGGGCCAAGCCACCTCCTCTGTGTCAAATAGATGCAGACGGGGAGGCTCGGGAGCGAGCGTGCACGGGTGCCCCTATGGAAAGCGGCTTTCCATGGGAGCACTGTGTGTTGGGGAGGAGCCTTGAGTGCCATCATGGGACCCCAGAAGAAGAGGATAGGGGCTGCTCTGTGCAAAACTATTGCACAGAGCAGGCAAGTAAAGCATGTTAGTTATTTAATTTAAAGAAAAAAAAAAGCTTTAATGTTGCTTTAAAACAAAAAGCTTTCATTTTGCTTTAACCTTATACAACATTTAAACTGAAGTTTACGTAAAAAAACGTTCCCACAGCTTTTGTCATAGCACTTACCTGTAATGAAGGATTCCCTATTCTGTACACCCTTCCTGACGGGGCCCCCCCAACCCAGCCTCCACCCCAGAAGTGCAGAGAAACAGTGGCACTGACTTTATCTGATTACTCCCCGAAAATAGAAAAAATTCCATCCTCTGCTCCTACCTCCTGGGCCCCTCTGTTAACATGATGGGGCCCAGGAAAATGTAATTGAAGCCCTTGTAAGCAAGTAGGAGCGGTTATGTGGTCTAGTAAAATCAATGCATTAATTTAGACAGAAATGAACAATAAAACTTCCCGGGCCCCCCTCTTTAGCTAATGAGGCCTTGGTTCAGTACTACAGGACCAGTTGTACTGCCTTATCAGCGACCCTGCCTGATGAAATTTTCACTGCAAGGAAGCCTTGTCCTTTTCCTGTTTCATTGCAAAGGTTAACAACTTTGGGTCTTCAGGCAGAACAGCAATATAGAAAGTCCGAAGGGGACATGTGCCCTCCTTCATTGAGAAATGTTCTTTCACTGATTACATGATCTGTGAATGGAGGAGAGTCTGAGCAGTCACAGAATTGTCTCCTCCATTCACAAATTATGTTATAATCATTGTAATCCATTAAGCCAAGCATGCATGCTGTGCATTTAGCCCTGGTGCATAAGAATCCAGCGTTTTTGTGTGGGCAGAATTTACAGGTACATGATCTAGCCCCACTACCAGCACCCTGTAAGGGTCCTTTCACATGAAGGATCAGGTCAGATCCGCCTGTCAGTTTTTTAGGCGGATCTGATTGCATCCTTCATGCATCCCTATGGGGCAGCGGATGTCAGTGAAGACATGTCTGCTGACACCCGCTGCCATCCGCATCCGATCCTGTCTATGAAATCAGGACGGATGGAAACCCTATTTTCCATCCGTCCAGGGGATGGGATCGGATGGGATCAGATGAGAGCACAGTGCAGAGACTGAGCTGTCATCCGCCTGCTCAGCGGGGGATCGGCGGATCAATCCCCGCTGAGCAGAGAACGGTGCGCACCGGACAGCGAACTGTGTGAAAGGAGCCTAAAAGTCTATAAGGGGCTGAAAACTGCTGTGGCTGGATAAGACTGGACAAATGTGCAGAATGATACTAACATTTAGGGCAGGATACCACAGCAGTGAATAACTGGAATGCAGCATTTCCCTAGACTGAATGACAGTGACAGTACATCACATTTCAGTTTATCTTCAAGCAGTAGAATGAGAGCTTACAATGTCGCACGACAGGTCCACTTTAAATGCTCATGTGCAATATAATAACTTGAACAATGACAGAGTAAAACATTTTCAGTTAACTTAACATAAACCCCTCTGGTTCCGAGCTGCCTGGTTCACGATTAACCTGAGCTGCAGCATCTGTTAGAGGACAATGGAGAGGCAAACAATTCTCTCTGATTTTCTATAGCAGTAATTTTAGCAGGGACAGAGAATATTTTACACTGCTCAGATTATGAAGGCTGCTCCATTCCTCCAGCTTTAAATTGTGCTAGAAAATGAAAACCCCTAATAGCATTTTGATGTATTCCAGTTAGGTTTTCCATTAGGAGAAAAGGTGATATGTTCCAACCATTTGTCATGAATAGAAAAAAAAAATGAAGAAAATGTTGACAATTTCATTACACTCTGGTTATAACAGTGATGTGAAGTTACCCATTATAGGACAAAAATATGAATATATATATATATATATATATATATATATATATGTTATACACACACACATATATAATTATTAGCTGGGTGTGCCTTTGACCTATGCAACGACTCTTAAACTGCTATGAATCAATGGACTGCAGAATTTTAGATTAAGAGATACATATGTATAGAGTTGTCTGCATAGTGATGAGCTACATACCAATGACACTTGGAAGCAGAAAAATCTCAAGGTACAGAGGAGCAATTGTTGGTGCTGTTGGTGTTTGGTTGCAAGGCCAAGGTCAGTGTGTGGAAATAAAAAATGTATCATTCCATTATTCTAAATGTGGCCTAATTTGAAACATGTAAAAGGAATCACTAAACAGAAGCTATCATGCATGTCAACCCATTTTGTACTATTTAATATTATACATGAAAGTATTTATTACATGATTTTTCTTTGTTTAATCTGTTGTTAAATTGTGATATTTCTCCTGCAGAATTATAGGTTGGCTTTCTAGTGTCTGTCTGCAGGTCAGACAGTGCTATCCATATATTTGCTGAAAGTAGAACATTTGTGCCAAAAAATACTCACAGTCTTAAAAAGTACCTGCGTCCAAAAGTTATTGTATCAAAAAATGTGATTGAGGCCATGTGGACCTTAATGGCTCTGCCATAGACACTACAAAAAATAAGTTTAAAATAAAATGACTTATATTACATCAAACCCTTTTGGATTGGGGGTATGTCTTTTCATTCTCTCCTTGGTCAGATTCAACCCTCCAACATTTTGATTATATTTATGCTTGGCTATTATATACATGTATTATGGTGTAGTTATTAGCTTTTTCGTGGATACCTTGCTCAATAAAAAATACTCCTGAAGAAGCGGACAGAACCGTGAAACATGTTGAGAAGAACTGGCTAAACACTATGTTATAGACTCTATCATGTTGAGAAGAACTCTATCATGTTGAAAAGAACTGGCTAAACACTATGTTATAGACTCTATCATCTAGTCTATGGTATTCATGTGTACCGACTCTTATTATGAGAGAACTTTTATTACCTTTCTTTTTTTGGTTTTATTAAAAGGATGTAATAAGGTAATTTTATTTTAAACCTATGTGTTGTAGTGTCTATGGCAATACCAGGGACAAGAAAAGCGAAATGACTGTGCTGCGCCTTTAAATATTAGGAACAGAATGCGGTTGTTTTACTATAACTGGAGAGGGAAAAATCTGGTGCACCTGTTCATGGTAGCCAATCATTTGGTGCAGCTGTGCATGGTAGCCAATCATCTGGTGCACCTGTGCATGGTAGCCAATCATCTGGTGCACCTGTGCATGGTAGCCAATCATCTGGTGCAGCTGTGCATGCTAGCCAATTAGGTTTCTAACTCCAGCTTGTTCAATTAAGCTTTGGCAAACAAAAACCTGGAAGCTGATTGGTTTCTATGCAGGGCTGCACCAGATTTTGCACTCACAAGCTTTAGTAAATCAACCCTAATGTGTATTTAATGTTTAGTATTCCTCAAGCAAAAATTGTAAGTACAGCCAGAACCTTTTTTTTAGAATTGATAAGGGAAGGATTATAAAACCCTGTTTTTATTGCTCAGCCAGCTGCCTTTAGTGGCATCAGGGGGTGTTAGTCTTCATTAAGCCTTAACACCGATACCTTAGTGCATTCTAACATAGAAACATAGAATGTGTCGGCAGATAAGAACCATTTGGCCCATCTACTCTGCCCAATATATCTGAATCGTATGAATAGTCCCTGGCCTTATCTTATATGAAGGATAGCCTTATGCCTATCCCATGCATGCTTAAACTCCTTCACTGTATTTGCAGCTACCACTTCTGCAGGAAGGTTATTCCATGCATCCACTACTCTCTCAGTAAAGTAATACTTCCTCATATTACTTTTAAACCTTTGCCCCTCTAATTTAAAACTGTGTCCTCTTGTGGTAGTTTTTCTTCTTTTAAATATGCTCTCCTCCTTTACCGAGTTGATTCCCTTTATGTATTTAAAAGTTTCTATCATATCCCCTCTGTCTCTTCTTTCTTCCAAGCTATACATGTTAAGGTCGTTTAACCTTTCCTGGTAAGTTTTTTCCTGCAATCCATGTACTAGTTTAGTAGCTCTTCTCTGAACTCTCTCTAGAGTATCTATATCCTTCTGGAGATATGGCCTCCAGTACTGCGCACAATACTCCAAGTGAGGTCTCACCAGTGTTCTGTACAGCGGCATAAGCACTTCTCTCTTTCTACTGCTTATACCTCTCCCTATACATCCAAGCATTCTGCTGGCATTTCGTGCTGCTCTATTACATTGTCTTCCCACCTTTAAGTCTTCTGAAATAATTACTCCTAAATCCCTTTCCTCAGATACTGAGGTCAGGACTGTGTCAAATATTCTATATTCTGCCCTTGTGTTTTTACGCCCCAGGTGCATTATCTTGCACTTATCCACATCAAATTTCAGTTGCCAGAGTTCTGACCATTCTTCTAGTTTTCCTAAATCCTTTTCCATTTGACGTTTCCCTCCAGGAACATCAACCCTGTTACATATCTTTGTGTCATCAGCAAAAAGACAAACCTTACCATCGAGGCCTTTTGCAATATCACTTATGAAGATATTAAACAAAATTGGTCCCAGTACAGATCCCTGAGGTACCCCACTGGTAACATGACCTTGTTCTGAATGTTCTCCATTGACTACAACCCTCTGTTGTCTGTCACTCAGCCACTGCCTAATCCACTCAACAATATGGGAGTCCATGCTCAATGACTGCAGTTTATTGATAAGTCTTCTATGTGGGACAGTGTCAAAAGCCTTACTAAAATTTAGATATGCAATGTCTACTGCACCTCCACCGTCTATTATTTTAGTCACCCAGTCAAAAAAATCTATAAGATTTGTTTGACATGATCCCCCTGAAGTAAACCCATGTTGTTTTTCAGCTCACCACTAAGCTCTTTTAATAATTTTGGGTGTATCTCATCAGGACCCTGTGACTTATTTGTCTTCACTTTAGACAGCAATCTTAGAACGTCTTCCTCTGTAAAGACACATGCATCAAACGATTCATTAGTCATCCTTTCAAGTGGAGGTCCTTCTCCTTCTTTTTCTTCTGTAAAAACTGAACAGAAGTATTCATTAAGGCAGTCGGCTAGCCCTTTATTCTCTTCTACATACCTTCCGTCCTTTGTTTTTAATTTAGTTATTCCTTGTTTTAATTTCCTTTTTTCATTTATATATCTGAAGAATGTCTTATCCCCCTTTTTCATAGACTGAGCTAGTTTTTCTTCTGCCTGCGCTTTAGAAGTTCTTATAGCTTGCTTGGCCTCTTTCTGCCTAATCTTGTAGGTTTCCTTATCTTCATTGCTCTGGGTTTTTTTATAATTACAAAATGCTAGCTTTTTATTTTTAATGATTTGGGCCACTTCTGCTGAGTACTACAGTGGTCTCTTCCTTTTTTTGCTTTTACTGACAAGTCTAATGCAATTTTCTGTTGCCTTCAATAATGCACCTTTTAAGTAGTCCCATTTCTCCTGGACTCCATGTAATCCGTTCCAGTCTGATAAGGACTCATTTATGACTAATTTCATTTTTGAAAAGTCGGTTTTTCTAAAATCTAAAACTTTTGTTTTTGTGTGGTGTGACTCTTTCACGGTTCTTATATTAAACCACACTGACTGGTGATCACTAGATCCCAAGGTTTTCGCCTACAATGACATCATATACCGAATCCCCATTTGTGAATACCAAATCCAAAATGGCCTCCCTCCGGGTTGGCTCCTCAACCACTTGTGGCAGAGACAACCCCAGTAGGGAATTTAGAATATCTGTACTGCTGGTAGAACTTGCTATTTTGGTTTTCCAGTTTATATCTGGAAGATTGAAATCTCCCTGTTGTGTTTTTATTAACATTCTGTTGTGTTTTTATTAACATCGATTGCTTGAGCCATGAGGAAGAGAGTGGCTTTTTGTCCCTGAAAAGTGTTGGATGCATTTGATGCCCTTAACTATTAAATATTTCAAAAAAATTATTAAAAAAAAGTGAGATTAACTTGATGCTCCTCCATACACTAAATGTTTTTATGCTTTATGTATCCCCATTAGGTAGATTCAGCTCTTCTATTCATCCTGATGACAATCATCACAAAGACAGAGCATGCCCCGTTGTTACCTAAATAGGAGAAGAGGGTAAATCGTCCAATAAACAGATGTTTTGGTGACTATTGGGTAAGATGGGAATTCTTCTTTATTTGTACAGATTACTTTTCACTTGCTGGTGTTTCTTGTGGCAAATTGTAGAGTGAAATCTCCCCAGTGGAACACAAAGAGCAAAAAATAAATTGGCAGTGGTTTGTAACCTTACCTACTAAAATCCCCCCACCCCAAAAAAATGACTACACTTTATATGAGATACATATTACTGTTATAAATTACATAAGAAATGTCAACTAGAAATGTTCAAAATCTTTAGTGTATAAGCAAAAGATTATACCCTAAACTGAAAGTAAATTTTACCCACTTCACGTCCTGAAGGTTTACCCCCCTTCCTGACCAAGCCATTTTTTGCAATACAGCACTGCATTAATTTAACTGACAATGGCGCCATTGTGCAACACTGCACCCAATTAAAATGTATGTCCTTTTTCCCCACAAATAGAGCTTTCTTTTGGTGGTATTTGATCCTCTCTGTGGTTTTCATTTTATTGCGCTATAAAGAAAGAATGACCGATTATTTTGAAATATATATATATATATATATATATATATATATATATTTTTTTTTTTTTTTTTTTTTACTTTCTGATTTAAAATACATCCAGTAAAAAATCAAATTTCCAGATCAATTTAGGCCAATATGTATTCTGCTACATATTTTTGGTAAAAAAAAAAATCAAGTAAGTGTATATTGATTGGTCTGCGCAAAAGTTATATCGTCTACAAACGATGGGATATTTTTTTTTTTTTTTCATTATTTTTTTTTTTTCCGAGTAATGGCGGCGATCAGCGACTTATAGCGGAACTACGATATTGCAGCGAACAAATCAGACACCTATCTGACACATTTGATACTTTTTTGGGGACCAGTGACACTAATACATTGATCAGTGCTAAAAATATGCACTGTCACTGTACTAATGACACTGGCAAAGAAGGGATTAACATCAGGGGCAATCAAAGGGTTAACTGTGTGCCTGACCAGTGCTTTACTAGTGTGAGGGAGGTGCTTTTACTAGTCGAAGACATTAATCTGTGTTTCTGCTTTACAGGAACACAGGATCCATGTCTTCTGTACTGACAGAACGCCAATCTGCCTTGACATGCTGATCAGCTCCCACTGTGTAAAATCACAGTTAAAGCGAGCCTCCGGCAATGCGCACTTGTGCCCGAAACCCAGAAGGGCAGAATCACGTATAAATACGGGATTCTGCGCATCTCGGCCGCCCTGTAGCAGTAAATAAATAGGTAAGTAAATCTGCTATGGGGCGGTCAACAAGTGGTTAACCACTTGCCGACCGCCACACGACTATTTACTGCGGCGGTCAGCCCCTCACAGGCAAAGTGACGTAGTACTACGTCACTTGCCTGTGAGGCTCTAGGGAGCGAGCGTGCGCCACTGGAGGCGCGCTCCCGCTCGCTCTCGGACCCCCCTGCGCGTGTGACCGGCGGACCCGATGTCCGCTGGTCACTCGCGATCGTCGGTTACACCGGGAGAAAGGCAGGCTGCTAATGTAAACACAGCCGCCTGTCATTCTCCCCTGTGTAACAGCACAGATCATACGGTCCTGCTATATAGGACTGTAGATCTCTGCTGTTACATGAACAGCCACATCCAATCACAGTTAGAATCATGCCCCTAGGGACACACTTAACCCCTCCCTCTCCAATAAAGTTAACCCCTTCCCTGCCAGTGTCATCTTTACAGTAACAGTGCATATGTATAGCACTGATTACTGTAGTAATGACTGTGGTACCCCCAAAAGTGTCAAAAATGTCAGTCAAGGGTCCGATCTGTCCGCCGAAATGTCGCAGTCCCACAAAACAAATCGCAGATCGCCGCCATTACTCGTTAACCTCCCTGGCGGTAATCCCGAGCGTGACTCGGGGTGGATTTTTTAGTCCAGGATCGGTATCCCCGAGTCATGCTCGGGGTAGATGTGCAGAGAGCGCAGCGGTGTCTCTTACCTTCTCCTGGCGATCCAGCGATGATCTCTCATTGCTGTGACCGCCAGCCGAGATCCCCGCCGCTCGTCCGTCGGTGTGATGACTTCCTAGTTCCGTTCCCTGCAGCAGCAATGCTGCATGGGAGCGGAACTAGGGAGGGAAATTCAAATGTTGCACAAAACACAAACACATAACACATTTTATATTATATATATATATATATATATATATAATATACATATATATATGTGTATATATGTATATATATATATATATATATATATATATATATATTATATATATATATATATATATATATATATATATATATATATATATATATATATATATATATATATATATATATATATACCTATATACACATATATATATATATATATGTATATATATATATATATATATATAAAATTATATTATTGATTCGATTATAATTCATGCATCGTTATATATTATATATATATATATGTGTGTGTGTGTATGTATATATATATATATATATATATATATACATACACACACACACACACATATATATATATATATATAATATATAACGCATGAATTATAATCTAATCAATAATATCATTTTATTATATATATATTATATAATAAAATTATATTATTGATTTGATTATAATTCATGTGTTTGTGTTTCAAATGTATCACATCTGGGATGTCTACTAGACTCTTGTTTTGGTCAGGTTTAAGTCAGTAATTACTAAGAATTGTAGGCCTATAATACATAACGCCAAATTTCCATGAAAAAAATTGTACCGCTTATGGTACATAATTCCTGACATAATCATACCGCCAGGGAGGTTAAAAGAAAAAACAATAAAAATGACAAAAATCTTTCCCTTAGTTAGTAAACACAAAAACTTTTGTGCAAACCAATCAAAATACGCTTTTTGTGATTTTTTTTTTACCAAACATATGTAGCAGAAAACAAATTGGCCTAAAATGTTAAAAAATTTAGATTTTTAAATTTTTTGGGGAATTTCATATAAAAAAATGTGAAAACGATTGTTATTTTTGCAAAATTGTCGCTTTTTTTTTTGTTTATAGCGCATGATCAAAAAATTGCACAGGTGATCAAATACCACCAAAAGAAAGCTCTGTTTGTGGGAAAAAAAGGACGTCAATTTCATTTGGGTACAGCGTCACACAACCGCGCAATTGTCCGTTAAATTAACGCAGTGCCGAATCGCAAAATTGGCCCTGGTCAGGAAGGGGGTAAAATCTTCCGGGGCTTAAGTGATTAAAGTATGCAAATGTTTATAGTGTATGTATGGGTGTTTTGAATATAATTGAACACAGAATTTTACGCTTACTTTTGGTAGAAGAAGAAGAGTTTGATATTAGAGTTGAGCGAACACCTGGATGTCCGGGTTCGGCGGGTCCGGGCGAACTTGAAAAAAAAGTCAGAGTTCGTGAACCGGACTTAACCCGAACTTTACCCCGATCCCGATCCCCATTGAAGTCAATGGAGACCCGAATATTTGAGCACCAAAATGGCTCTAAAACATGGAAAGGGCTAGAGGGCTGCAAATGGCAGCAAACTCATCTTCAGAGCATGGCAAGTGCTCTGCAAACAAATGTGGATAGGGAAATAACTTAAAATAATATAAAAAACAGAAAAATAAAAAATAATCATCTTGAATGATGTAGGAGAAGGACGAGGCCCATATGGAGTAGGAGGTTGAGGTGGTGGAGGATATGGCAGTGTAGGTGGAAGCGGTGGCCGCAGTGGAGGAGGAGGACGAAGCCCATATGGAGTAGGAGGTTGAGGTGGTGGTGGATGTGGCGGTGTAGGTGGAAGCGGTGGTGGAGGAGGATGAGGTAGCTAACACTGGTTTTTGTTTTTAATTTTATTTCTTTTTATATTAGGGTACACCCCAAAAGAGTTAGAAAGATCAAATACAACAATGGCTGTGTAAGGCCGGTATACATGTCTATTCTGCACAAGGTATGGACAAGTCCTGTGGGATCCATGCCTGGTTCATTTTAATGAATGTGACCTTGGCTCTGGACAGGTGGCTACGCTTGTCTGTGATAATGCCCCCAGCCGTGCTAAATACACGTTCAGATAATACACTGGCTAGCTGCACCTCCAAGGCGTAAAGGGCAAGCTCAGGCCATGTGCCCAATTTGGAGACCCAGAAGTTGAAGGGAGCAGACCCGTCATTCAGTACATCAAGGCGTGTGCACAAATACTGCTCCACCATGTTAGTGCTGGGTCGTGGTGCTGCTGGTGGAGCTCCTGTTGCAAGGAGAGGATGTGGTCGATCTGTGCCAGCTATACGCACAAGTGAAACACCTTTCTCAGCTGCGAGTAGGCGGCAGAACCTTACAGCAGTATTTGGCAGGGCCTAATGCGCCTCTACAAATGTTGAGGCCAGAACAAGTACAGGCGATAGTAGATTGGATTGCTGACAGTGCCTCCAGTTCCTTCACATTGTCTCCCACCCAGTCTTCTGCTAAAAGGTCAGAGTTGGCACCTGCAGCCGATGTCCATCAATCTTTCACCTCACACCCTTGCAAATCAGCCAAGCAGTCTGAGCCTCAAGTCATGCAGCAGTCTTTTCTTCTTTTTGATGACTCTGTTAGCATGGTTTCCCAGGGCCATCAACCTAGCCCTGCCCCAGAAGTGGAAGAGATTGAGTGCACCGATGCCCAACCACTTATGTCTCAAGATAAATACATGGGAGGACCATACAGCACGTCTCGGATGATGATGAAACAGGTGCCAACTGCTGCGGAATTCCGAATTGTGGAGACCGACAAGGGTTGCAGGGGTGAAGACTGGGTGGAAGATGATGTGGAGGACGATGAGGTCCTGGACCCCACATGGAATGAACGTCATGCAGGTGACCTGAGTAGTTTGGAGGAAGAGGCGGTGGTCGCACAGTGCCACCAGCACAGCACAAGAGGGAGCAGGGTGCAAAAGCGAAGCGGCTGTGCCCTAGACACTACGCCTGCTACTGCCCAACGCAGCAAGGGACCGAGCACACCAAAGCCAGCTCAAAGGAGTTCCCTAGCGTGGCAGTTCTTCAGACAATATGATGATGACAGGACATGAGTGGTTTGCACGCTGTGCAATCAGGGCCTGAAGCAAGGCATAAACCTTCTCAACCTGAGCACAACCTGCAAGACCAGGCATCTAAGTGCAAAGCACGAGCTGCAGTGGAGTAGACACCTCAAAAACCAAGAAAGCTCTCTGGCTCCTCCTGCTTCCTCTTCTGCTGCAGTCTCGGCCTCTTCATCCACCTCTGTAGTGAGACCGGCACCTGCCACCCCGCAAACAGAGGATCTGCCAGCAACACCACCACCTGGGTCACCAACAACCATCTCCACAATGTCCCGTGGAAGCGTTCAGCTTTCTATCTCCCAAACACTGGAACAGAAGAGGAAGTACCCCCCCTACCCACCCGCGATCCCTGGCCCTGAATGCCAACATTTCAAAATTCCTGGCCCTTGAAATGCTGTCATTCCGTCTGGTGGAGATGCAGAGTTTTAAAAGGCTTATGGCGGTGGCTGTCCCACAGTACGTCGTGCCCAGCCGCCACTACTTTTCCAGGCAAGCCATCCCTTCCCTGCACAAGCAAGTGGGTGACAAAATCAGGTGTGCACTGCGCAACGCCATCTGTGGCAAGGTCCACCTAACTACGGATACGTGGACCAGTAAGCACGGTCAGGGAGGTTATATCTCCCTAACCGCACACTGGGTAAATGCAGTGGCGGCTGGGCCTGAGGCGGATAGCAGTTTGGCGCATGTCCTTCCACCATCGAGGATTGCAGTGCGCTTTAGTTTGCCTCCTGTTCCTAACTCCTCCTACTCCGCTTCCTCATCATCTACCACCTCCTCATCTGGTCAGCGTAACACCTTCATCACCAACTTCAGCACAGCCAGGGGTAAACGACAGCAGGCATTTTTAAAACTTGCCTTTTTAGGGGAAAAACCACACCACGCAGGAGTTGTGGAGGGGCATTCAACAGCAGACCGATGAGTGGTTGCTGCCAGTGAGCCTCAAGCCCGGCCTGGTGGTGTGCGATAATGGGCAAAATCTCGTAGCAGCTCTGGGCCTAGCCGGTTTGACACACATCCCTTGCCTGACGCATGTGCTGAATTTGGTGGTGCAGAGGTTCCTTAGAAATTACCCCGATATGTCAGAACTGCTGCAGAAAGTGCGGTCCATCTGTGTACACTTTCGGCGTTCTCACACTGCTGCTGCTCGCCTGTCAGCGCTGCAGCATAACTTCGGCCTTCCAACTCACCGCCTCATATGTGACGTGCCCACAAGGTGGAACTCCACCTTGCAGCAGCAGGCCATAGTGGAGTTTCAGCTGCAGCACGCACGCATAAGTCGCTTTGCGGAACAGCACCACTTCACCACCAGTAACTGGGCCTTCATGCGAGACCTGTGTGCCTTGTTGCGCTGTAACATATGCAGACTAGGCCGCAATTTAATATTTTTTCCCTAAATGGGTGTTTATTGAATAGCGGAATAGAACAACAGTATCCAAAGGGTGTATCTCACAGTAAAATATGCAGACTAGGCCGCAATGTAATATTTTTTCCCTAAATAGTTGTTTATTGAATAGCGGAATAGAACAACAGTATACAATGGGTGTATCTCACACGTACAGATACAGACTAGGCCACAATTTAATTTTTTTTCACTAAATGGGTGTTTATTGAATAGCGCAATAGAACAACAGTATCCAATGGGTGTATCTCACAGTAAAATATGCAGACTAGGCCGCAATGTAATATTTTTTCCCTAAATGGGTGTTTATTGAAAAGCGGAATAGAACAACAGTATACAATGGGTGTATCTCACAGTAAAATATGCAGACTAGGCCGCAATTTAATATTTTTTCCCTAAATGGGTGTTTACTGAATAGCAGAATAGAACAACAGTATAGAAAGGGTGTATCTCACAGTAAAATATGCAGACTAGGCCGCAATTTATTTTTTTCCCCTAAATGGGTTTGTATTGCAAAGTGGAATACAACAGTATGCAATGGGTGTATATCACTGTAACATATGCAGACAGGGCCGCAATTAGCTTTTTATCCCCTAAATGGGTTTTTATTGCAAAGTGGAATACAACAACAGTATGCAATGGGTGTATCTCATAGTAACATATGCAGACAGGGCCGCAATTTACTTTTTATCCCCTAAATGGGTTTTTATTGCAAGGCAGAATACAACAGTATGCAATGGGTGTATCTCACTGTACCATATGCAGACAGGGCCGCAATTTACTTTTTATCCCCTAAATGGGTTTTTATTGCAAAGCAGAATAAAACAACAGTATGCAATGGGTGTATCTCGCTGTAACGTATGAATGAAAATCTGAAAAATAATTGTCCCCTTAATTGGTGCTTGTTGAATAGCAGATTTGAAATGCAGTGTATAAACACTGTAAGTCACAGTAAAATATGAAGGAAAAAATGTTTCCTTTTTTAAATGCAGATTAAGCAGACACATATGCACTCAGCTTGCATGAAATGGCCGCTACACACCGCACGCCTTACAGGTTGGATACTGTTGTTGTTCTATTCCACTATTGAATAAAAAAACCCCATTTGAATGAAAAACTGAAAAATATTTTTTTTTCCCTAAATGCTGAAAAATAATTATTTTCCCCTTACATTGGTGCTTTTTGAAGAGCAGGTTAAAAAAGCAGTGTCTCAAAGTGAAATATGAAGGAAAAAAGTTTTTTTCTTTTTTAAATGCATGCCTAACAAATTGGATACTGTGGTTGTTCTATTCCGCTATTGAATAAAAAAAAAAAAAACATTTGAATGAAAAACTGAAAAAAAAAATTTTTTCCCTAAATACTGAAAAATAATTATTGTCCCCTTACATTGGTGCTTTTTGAAGAGCAGGTTAGAAAAGCAGTGTCTGTCTAAACGCTGTATGTCAAAGTAAAATATGAAGGAAAAATGTTATTTTCTTTTTTAAATGCAGATTAAGCAGACACATATGCACTGAGCTTGCATTAAATGTGCAGCACCGCACGCCGCCCACCTAACAGACTGATAAAAGTTTTTTTTTCTCCTTTCTCCTCCTCACTGGGCTCAGGTCAGGGCATAAAGATCGTGCACTGCACCTCCACACAATACAATAAATGTAGATCACTGTCTGATTAAAGAAGATTCTACCTATTATTTCCCTCAAAGCAATCTCCAGCCTGACCCTACAATAATCTCCTATCGCTCCCTCCAGGCAAAAAGATTGTGCACTGCACCCCCACACAATCAAATCAATGTAGATCGCTATCTGATTAAAGAAGATTGTTCCTATTTTTTCCCTCAAAGCGATCTCCAGCCTGACCCTACAATAATCTCCTATCTCTCCCTCCGGGCAAAAAGATTGTGCACTGCACCCCCACACAATCAAATCAATGTAGTTCGCTGTCTGATTAAAGAAGATTCTTCCTATGCTTTCCCTCAAAGCAATCTCCAGCCTGACCCTACAGTAATCTCCTATCTCTCCCTCAGGGAACCTCTCCCTAGTATAGTTTGAGCAGAGTGATGCGTGGCGCTATGTGACTCCAGCTTATATAGACTCTGGGTCACATGCTGCATTGGCCAATCACAGCCATGCCATTAGTAGGCATGGCTGTGATGGCTTCTAGGGCACACTAGTTAAACGCTTGCTGATTGGCTGCCTTGCACCTGTTGAAACCGCACCATTAAAACCGCGCCAAAACATCAAATAACATTACTGAACAACATACAGTGAAATGTTCGGGTCCGTGTCTGGGTACCGAATACCCAAAAGTCCGGTACGAACCCGAACAATACAGTCCGGGTTCGCTCAACCCTATTTGAGATCTATTATACATTTGAGCCGAAACTATCACATACACCAAACAACAGGAGTATATCGTTGTTTTGTTTGTAGCAATGCCTTCTTATTTCAAATCCCTATTTGCACTGCTCATTGAAACTTTCACGTTTGGGGGTATGGTAGCTCATGCATATGATTTCTCCTACAGTTTTCATTTTGCTGCCACATTTCTTGCTGTAAACATGTTATTTGTATACCTGTTCCTCACCTATCTTTTAAACTACTGCAGTAAACACTTTTTGGGATTGATTTACTAAAGGCCAATAGACTATGCACCTTGCAAGTGCAGTTGCTCTAGAGCTTAGTAAATGAGATAAATCTTCATGTCGTAAAGAGTTCCCCAATCACATGCAAGGAAATTTAAAAAAAATGCATTTTTACTTGCACGTGATTGGATGATGGAAGTCAGCAGAGCTTTTGCTTATTTACTAAGCTCTGGAGCAACTGCTCTTGCAGAGTGCAACTACTTTGCAAAGTGCACAGTGTATTTGCCTTTAGTAAATCAACCCCTTTGTGTCATAATATTCAAAGATTCAAAGTTAAGCGCTGCATATGAAATTTTGAACATTTCTTGCTGCCCCTTATTGAATGAGATGGGGATGACAACATAGGTCACAAACAGTTAAGGAATTGTGAGTTTTCAGGGCGAACCCCCTGTCCCGTACCAGGTCTGATTAGGACCAGTGTTGAAGCATTTTAATGTACATCATTTATCTCTTTCAAGTACATTAACATCATGAAAGCTTCTCCTGATACATAAGGACCTTTCAGGAGAACAAGTGCTGCCCTTTACTAGAAAAAAGTGTCCATGTCTGTCTTTCTTCTTTTTATGCCTATGTAATCTAAATAGGAGAGACAGAGGTAAGTAAATAATAAGCAGTGCCTACACTCTATAGGGCTTGTCCAGAATGCCTGGTGACCACATTTTATATCTCCAGTGCCGACACTGCCAAAAAAAGAGGCCACACAGAACCAAGAAACCATAGTTAAAGTGGAAGAAAATACTATTACTAAACTATACTAAAATACTAAATGTTTCCTCCCCCTCCTCCTACCTATCCTGACTAACCTGTATATATAAAACGTGTGCACTTACTAATGTATAATCTGCTGTAGTCCCGTCATGTGATCCTGCAGCTCTGGATCTCCTGTGTCAGTGAGCAGCTGCTGCAGGGGAGAAAATTGAGTGACGAGAGCTTATTTCACAGATCCCAGAACTCCCTGAGCCAGAGCAAGAGGATCACATGACCAAACCAGAGAAGATTAAACACTATAAGAAAATCAGGCAAACGATTGTCTGATTTCCTCATTGTTTCACAGCAAATCAGAACCAGTACAAGAAAATTCGTACAAAAATTCTCGTACGACAAAGGCTTTTTTTTGTTGTTGTTTATTGTTTCTGATTATGTGCAGTCTTTCGTTGCTGATTTTTCTCATATGAAAATCGTATGAAAATTGTACAAAAAACGGTACACATTAAGCAAAAATCATTCTTTCTGTTCCCATATGAGAACATTTTTAGAAATTGTCCCTTCGGGCAATTTTGTTCAGAAGGTCAGAATAAGCTGTAGAAAGTTGTGTGCACACACTATACGAAAGTCGTTATAAAAATTCATTGGACAAAAATTCTCGCCCGATTTTCTTACAGTGTGTACGAGCCTTAAGTACACACATCTTTTTTTATACAGGTTAGACAAGATAAGTGGGAGGAGGGGAGAGACAATGTTTTTAAGAATAGTTTTACTTAGGCTTTTCTTTCACTTTAAAATAGGTACATTTGAATCTTGTGCTGCAGGGACTGTATCCATGATTTCCAGGTCTTGTGAAATTTATTGGTGCAGGCTCTGCCAGTGTAAATTATTTTAAATTTGGAGAGATCCGCATTGATCAGAGGAGAAACTTGTGCTAAAGCTGGAGGACTAGGACTCTTCCAGTTGAGTAGTATAGTCTTCCTTGCTAGGAAAAGTATTACGAAAAACAGCGATATGATACAAAAGTGCCTGATTCCCCCGTGCTACTACGTGAACAACAAACAAAAACTAAAAAGTGCAAATATTGGGGTCTACTGCTATATACCTAAATGTAGTACAACATAAACTGAATACTGTGAATATAAATAGAAATGGTAAAGCACTGCCCCTATACTGTATATTATAAAAGCAAAAATAGCCTTTAAATAGATTTGCACAAATGCAGAAAATAAACAATGCAAGTATTCTGTGATAAATATTTATACCAAGTATGAATTAAAATTAAATTAATTTGATTTGTCAAAACATAAATATATACCAACAAATATTATTGCACCGCTGTGACCACAGTGACTATATTCCATGCAATAATACGTAGATTTAAACAGTGAAAAAAGTCCAATATGCAGATGTGTTCTTTTATCGCAAAAGCATCTAAAAGGAGGAAAAAAATGACCTATATGCATAAGGCCTTATGATCCAAACTGTACATACTATCTATCTTGCACCATTAGTGGAAAACATTAATGCAAATACATGCTTTACATCTCACTCCTAGATATACAATACTTTGCAGTCCATATTTGTGGGACTACAAACATGCAAGGACTAGAAAGTACACAACAGTTGGACTAGAAATGAAAAACAATAACTGTACAACAGGTGTTTTTATTGTTTATTTAGTTTTATTAATATGGTGAAATGTACTGTTTTACAAGCCCATGACATGTTTAACTATGCTTACACATGAAGTAGACTGTTTGCACCTAGCCAGAATTGATGCCAGGTTCACCTTCAACACTGCCAACACAGTCAGGCTTTTAACCACTTGCTGACTGTACCATAGCCAAATGACAGGTACAGTGCAGTCGGCTTATTCTGGGAGGGTGTACAATGGCGTCCTCTCAGAATCGAGCTTCCCGCGCACCTCCTGGGGCGCACACACGGGAGTGTCGTGCTTGCTGGGTTCACCAGACCTGGCGCATCATGGATCATGGTAAAGGGCCAATGACAGTGGTCCTTTATCATGTGATCGCTCCAATGATGGAGCAATCAGTTGTCAACAAACTGGCGCATGTCCGGTTTAGTTCTCTCCTCTCCTCGCATGCTTTACACACCAATTGGTACAGCATGCGAGGAGAAGAGGGAGATTGTGCCTCAATCCTGCCCATCTGTGCCTCATTCGTGCCTCATCCGTCTTTCATTCATGCCAGTCTGAGCCTCAATCATTCCCATCTGTGCCTCATCCGTGCCTCAATCATGCCTCATTCATGCCAATCTGTACCTCATCTGTGCATCATTTATGCTCATCTGTGCCTCATTGGTGTCTCAATCATGCCTCATTCATGCCAATATATGCCTGATCCATGCCTCATTCATGCCCATCTGTGCCTCATGTATGCCCATCCGTGCCACACCCATGCCTCATCTGGGCCTACCCATGCCTCATCAGTGCTCACCCATGCCACATCAGTGCTCACCCATGCCACATCAGTGTTCATCCCTGCCACATCAGTGCTCATCTGTGCCTCATCCATGCCACATTAGTGCTCATCCGTGCCACATCAGTGCTCATTCATGTCACATCAGTGCTCAGCCATGCCACATCAGTGCTCATCCATGCCACATCTGTGCCACATCAGTGCTCATCTGTGCCACATCAGTGCTCATCCATGCCACATCAGTGCTCATCCATGCCACATCAGTGCTCATCTGTGCCACATCCGTGCCACATCAGTGCTCATCTGTACCATGTCAGTGCTCATCCGTGCCATATCAGTGCTCATCCATGCCACATCAGTGCTCATCCATGCCTCATCCATGCCACATCAGTGCTCATCCATGCCACATCCATGCCACATCGGTGCTCACTCGTGCCACATCCATGCCAGGTCAGTGTTCATCTGTGCCACACCCATGCCTCATCCATGCCCACCCATGCCACATTAGTGCTCATCCCTGCCACATCAGTGCTCATCTGTGCCTCATCCATGCCACATTAGTGCTCATCCATGCCACATCAGTGCTCATTTTTGCCACATCAGTGCTCATCTGTGCCACATCCATGCCACATTCGTGCTCACCCATGCTACATCTGTGCCACATCCATGCCACATCAGTGCTCATCAGTGCCACATCAATGCTCACCTGTGTCACACCCATGCCACATCAGTGCTCATATGTGCCACATCCATGCCACATCAGTGCTGATCTGTGTCTCATCGGTGCTTATCTGTGCCACATCCATGCCACATCAGTACTCACCCGTGCCACATCCATGTCACGTCAAAGCTCATCCATGCCACATCATTGCTCACCTGTGTCACACCCATGCCACATCAGTGCTCATCTGTGCCACATCCATGCCACATCAGTGCTGATCCATGTCACATCAGTGCTTATCTGTGCCACATCCATGCCACATCAGTGCTCATCCATGCCTCATCCATGCCACATCATTGCTCATCCATGCCTCATCAGTGTTAATCCATACTACATCAGTGCCACTATAGTGCTTATAATTGCCCTACAGTGCATCACAAAAGTGTAATGGGTAGTCAGGAAATTAGATTTGTAACATTATGTCCCTAGAGCACATGACAGTGCTCCCTGAATGTTGGGCCTCTGTATGTGGCTAGGCTGTGTAAAAGTCTCACACATGGGGTAGAGCCATACCCAGGATGAGTAGCAGAATGTATTTTGGGGTGTATTTTTTGCTATGTACATTCTATGTGTTAGAAATATATTATAAATGGACAACTTTGTGTAAAACAAATGCGTTTTCATTTACTTTCCACATTTTCCAAAAACCTGTGGGAAAAAATTACATTTTAAAAAGACTCGTAATGCCTCCTAGATTATGTGTTGGGGTGTTTGCTTTCCAAAATGGGGTCATTTTGTGGGGGTTTCCATTGTCCTGGTGCTTCAGGGCCTTCAAAATTTTGATGGGTTGCCAGGAAATTATATGTGCTTTTTATGCTCCTAGAACGCCTGGAGGTGCTACTTGGATGCTGGGCCTCTGTATGTGGCCAGGCTGTGAAAAAGTCTCACATATGTGGTATAGCGATACTCAAAAGGAGTAGCAGAATATATTTTGAGATGTAGTTGCAAGTATGCCTATACAGTGTGTGAGAAATAACTTGGTAATATGACAATTTTGTAAAATAAAAAAATCTTAATTTTGCAAAGAATTGTTGGAAAAAAATTACAAATTCAAAAAAACTCACCATGCCTCTTACTAAATACCTTGAAATTTCTACTTTTCAAAAAAGGGTAATCTGGGGGGTATTTGTACTTCCTGGCCAGTTAGTGTCTCAAGAAATGAGATAGAGCAGGAGTACATCAGGTGTTGCCATTTTTTTCAATGATTGCCACCATAGCTTGTAGACTCTATAACCTTCACAAAGACCAAATCATATATACCTTTTTGGATTACTTTTACCAAAGATATGTAGCAGTATAACTTTTGCCAAAATTTATGAAGAAAAATTACAAGATTTGCAAAATGCTATTACCGAAACAAAGAAAAAAGCATTTTTTTTTTTTACAAAATTGTCAGCCTTAAATACCACCAAAGGAAAGCTCTGATTGTGTGGGGGGAAAAAATAAAAACATTTCATATGGGTACAGTGTTGCATGAGTAATTGTTGTTCAAAATGTGAGAGCACTGAAAGCTGAAAATTGGTCTGGTTAGGAAGGGGGTATAAGTGCCCAGTAGGTAAGTGGTTAAAGTAAAGTGAATATGGATATCCCATGTCATTTCAATAAATAAAAAAATGGGATGCAATGATAGATAATTGCAATATTTCTTACTGGTTGGATTGTTTAATGTTTTGGTGTTTACCTGTGAATGGCTGTTGCTTGGGAGTGTATATGTTGTTCATTTTATGTTAACAAAATATGTCAGAAAATCTAATAAAGCTGCTTGGGTTCCTATCTGTCTGATTTCCTAAACACAATATTCTATATGAAAACATTTTATTTTTATGGCAGTAAATACCGAATTTGCTCATTTGGGTTGGTTTTCTAATTATATAGGCCCAATTTTAATGTGTGGATTACAACTAGGATCTGAAATAACAAAATGCACAAACTGTATCCCTATGGTAGCCATTGTTTAACAATGAGCCAGTAGCAGTGTTCTGGGTACACTAAATTATAAGCAACATTTTATTATGGAATGCATTTAAAATACATTATTATAATATTTAATTGAATTCATAATAGTCCAGTTACTAATTATGTTCAAGAAAAAATGACTATGCATTAAAAACATTTTAAATGACAAATTCTCGATTAGAGTCAGTCTTAAATGAAAGAATGAAATAATTGAATTTTAGTTGAGTGAATTTTTATTTGTCATTGTCAAGATGTCTTAAAGCCAAATAGGATGATGGTTCAAATGAAACTATCACAGTAATTTAATGAAAAATTAATGTTGCCAATTTAACCACTAAATAAAAATCATAGACATGCGAAAATAAAAATGCTATCGCTAGCTTAAAATACAAGTTGGTAAAAAAAAAAAAAAATCTTTCACATCTCTTAGAATGTTATCTTTCACTTTCACTGAGCCTTTGACAGTAACAATTCCTTTCTGATTTGCTGCTGCTGCAGAGAATCCTCAGTATTACCATATTCCAAACCTGGCTTTGTTCCTAAAAATACACCATCGCTCGTTCCTTTTTTTTTTTTTTTTATGTTGTGGTCATTTTTTTTATCAACAGGGAACTGTTCATTTAACTGACATAAACAAATCTCTTAGAAAATGTATTTTAACTGCCATTTGTTGGCACGTGAATAAATTGACTTTCCTAGTATCCTGTTTCTCCAGTTTTTTTGCTGGCATTAAGAAATCCTTCCTGTTGACCAATAATGTAAAAACTTACTAGGAGAAGATAATGTGCATGATTGCAATGCCACCTTGTCAAATTTGTGGCTTTTTATGCAGTCCTGTCTTCAGCCATACATTATGCATGAAAGAATATCTCATTACATTTCATTTTCTTTACAGCAGCCTTTCCTCTCTTTGACATGCTCAGATTCCCATTAGCTTTTACCACTACTCATCTTTTAGAACAGCTGCATCTAGAAGCTTTTGCAGCATTTTAGACAAAAATAGGTGTGGTTAACTTTGTCTCCTTGCTCCTTATATAAATTATTCACAAGGTTTTTGTATGAAATGCAAGATAACCTGCTTAAACTGAAACGCCAATAAAGCTTCATTTTTTTTTTTTTCATAGGCACATTTTTTTTCTTCCAGAATACATTGAAGGTTATTATCCTTGCAGGACAGCTAAGTAAAATAATGAAATCCGCATTTACACCTATTCAGTGTCTCTTTTAAAACCCTGTTTTTATTTTTTTTTTGTTTTTTTTTTTTTATATTCAAATGGTTCTTTATTTACTCTATCATTTTTGTGCACATTTGAAGCAAGCATTAATGTTATGTGAACTTGTTAAAATATTAACTAGAGAAAAGTTTTAGAGTAAATGTTTGTAATATTTTTTTCTTGAAGTGTTGGATGTTTCACACTTAGCGCCTGAATAAGCATTAAAAAATCGACAGAATTTTGCAGTTGCAAAGGTAAGCGTCTGTCTTTCAGCTCTTTTTTTTATTGTATCTTTTACAAATACGTCACAGGAGATGCAGGAGGTTGGCCTTTTACCTGTAGTTTCCTTAGAAAACTCTCAATTTCAGAACATATGTTGGATCATCTAAGAGTTAAGGACCCGATTTGACAATCACTTTTAAGCAGAGTGAGTGGAACAATCGAAGGACAAATTTTTATGAAATCTAATGGTAACTAACACATTTCTATGTGTTAAATTGGCTCCCAGACAAGAAAAATCATAACTAATGTTATGCACATGCCCTTGTCAAAGTTAATCCAGAAGTGGAATGGTCTTTACTGCAAAAATCAAAAAAATCAAGACATTGCCATGGCACTTGAACAAAAAGTCCTTTGAAATTAGTTGAGTGCATGAAAGTGCCATTAAAAGCTCAGATGAATGATTTTGATCCTTTCTCATTCGAACGTTCTAACAAAATTCTACAGGTGTAAGGCCAGCTTTATAGTTGCACTACCTCTGACATGCTTGCAGTTTCCCACTGTCAGTCAGTTGATAATTAGGGAGTAAATAATGTGCTCAATTTACTCTCCAAAATGTGCAACCATGTAAGCAATGCCAAAGGAGTCAGGTTTATTAGGCATTATTCAATTTTAAGGAGACTTTAAAATCACACCTAGTGCTATTCTTTAATTTTTCCTTTTTTTTCATACTTATCCTTTAACCACTTCAGCTCCGGAAGGTTTTACCCCCTTAATGACCAGGCCATTTTTTGTGATTCAGCACTGCGTTGCTTTAACTGACAGTTGCCTGGTCGTGCGACACCATGCCTAAATAAAATTGATGCCCTTTTTTCACCACAAATGGAGTTTTCTTTTGGTGTTATTTGATCACCTCTGCGGTTTTTAGATTTTGCGCTATAAACAAAAAATTGCGACAATTTTGAAGAAAAAAAAAAAACACAATATTTTTTACTTTCTGCTATAAAACACTCCCAATAAAAAAATTTAAAAAATCTAATTTTTTTTTATAATTTTAGGTCAATTTGTATTCTGCTACATATTTTTGGTAAAAGAAAATCCCAAAAAGCGTATATTACAGTAATTGGTTTTGCGCAAAAGTTATATCGTTTACAAACTACAAGATAGATTTATGGACTTTTTATTTATTTATTTGTTTTTTTTATTAGTAATGGCGGCGATCAGCAATTTTTATCGGGACTGCAACATTGCGGCGGACAGATCAGAAACCTAATTGACATTTTTGTCATTTTTTATGGACCAGTGACATTAATACAGTAATAAGTGCTAAATAATATGCACTGTTACTGTATGAATGACACTGGCAGGGAAGGGGTTAACACTGGGGTGATCAAGGGGTTAAATGTGTTCCCTTTTGTGTTTACTAACTGTGTGGGGGGATGGGTTGGACAGAAGCAAAGAGAGATCGGTGATTCAGCTTAGCTGAATCACACAATCTTTCCCTGCCTCTCTGACAGAAGAGCCGCCTGCTTTGTTTACATAGGCAGGCAGCTCTTCTGTCATTCTAGACGAAGATTGTGAGAGGCCAGCAGCGATCAAACCCGCTCCTCCAGCAATTGTGTGTCCAATCACAGTGGGAGCGTGGCTCCGGCGGGGCGCGCGCCGCCGAATCCACGTTCATGTAATCACATAGATCTACGCGATTATGTGCAGCCGAGCCGCCCTGCCGCAGTAAATATGTGTGGGGAGGTCAGCAAGTGGTTAAGGACCCACTCCCCTTGGTCAGCTATGCATTGCTAAAACTTGGATCTCCAGTGACCTTTACTGTGCAAGATTTCCAGTGCTTTTGGCAAATAAAATATTGACTGCACAATGTGAGTTTTTCACAATGTGCTGCAGAACCTGAAGGATGTTCAGCACTATCTAGCTCTATTCTCCCCAGCCTACCTGTCATTGGTTTCCCCCTTCCATTTTTTTATTTCAGTTTTTTATTTCAGTGTTCACTTTCACACATGGAGGGATAGGAAACTTAGAGATTAGTTAGTAAAAGCAGCACATTTTACACACATTACACATAGTTAAAGGGTAAGTCCACTTTCATGGGAAAAAAATAGCAAAAAAAAAAAATGTATAGCATATATAATTGTAACACAAGTCATATTGTAATTGAATTTTATTAAAAATTACATTTCCTTTTCAATCTGCAGTTCTGTCATTTTCTGTAAAATGCAATGCAATATGGCTACCACAGAATGTGTACAGAACGCGTCCACCCCGAAACATAATTTCCTATTTGTGTGATTGGTTCACTAATTTTCCCAGAAGTCTACCCTAAGATACAATTTTTCTGATTTTTGGCATCCCCTGCAACAAAAAATTAATTCTTAGTGAGGTACTCCCAATAGTAAATCACAGCTAAAGGGAAGCAGACCCTGCAATGTTCCTCATCAGAGCCCTGCAGCTGCAGTAGCCTGTTGATAATTATGAAACCACCCCCATTAGATCCACTCCGCACATGGGCACAGAGGAACAAACAGGGATTTCTTTAGAAAAAAAAAAAGTAGGAATCTGCAACAAAGTTTGTTAAAATCCTTGCAATGTACAGAGATCACCCAGAGAGGAATGTTTTTTTCTCAAGAAAAGTGGAGTTAGGCTTTAAGCACATGTTTAACCCCTTATTGCCCTAGATCTGTGATGGCGAACCTTGGCACACCAGATGTTTTGGAACTACATTTCCCATGATGCTCATGCACTCTGCAGTGTAGGTGAGCATCATAGGAAATGTAGTTCCAAAACATCTGGGGTGCCAAGGTTCGCCATCACTGCCCTAGATGTTAACCCCTTCCCAGCCATTGTTATTAGTAGAGTGACAGTGTATTGTTTTATCACTGCAGGTGCTATAACTTTCTCACAAACCAATCAATATACATGTATTGGGATTTTTTTTATATCCAAAACATGTAGCAGAGTACATTTTGGTGACAATATATAAAGAAATTTTATTTTTTTACATTTTATTTTTTTATTTGATATGTTTTATAGCCGAAAGTAAAAAAAATATATATATATTTTTCTACATTTTTGGTCTAATTTCTATTCCATTTTTATTGCAAAAAAAATAAAAAAACCCAGTGTCAATCAAATACCACCATATGAAAGCTCTATTTGTGTGAAAAAAATTCTTTAAATTTAATTTGGGTACAACAATGCATGACCGGGAATTTGCCAGTTAAAAAAAGTGCCAAAAAGCAAAAAATGGCCTGGCCATGAAGTGGATAATAGGGAACAAACTTTAGACTGCTTTCACACTAACCTGTTTTTCCTGCTGCTTTTGTGTTAAAAAAAAAAGTGGAGGAAAAATGCATGACCGTGAAATCCTACGGAACTCTACACACTGATCAGTTGTTGGTCCACTGCATTTTATAAAATCCTGCTTGCTGTATTTTTGATGCATGTTTGGTGGGGTAAAAAAAAAAAAATGCACCATAAACGCAACTCCTCATTGAAATCAATGGAAACCACATCAAAAAAGCACCTGCGGCTCCATTTTTGGTGCTGTTTTGGAGTCAAATTTCCTTTTTTCACAGGTGCAAAATTCACTAGAAATGCAATAAAAATTAGGAAAAAACACATATGCAACATTACCGCATTTTTTGCAAGTAGCTTTAAAAAAAAAAAAAAATGTATTTGCCTGTCGGGTTGCGTTAACTGGTTTTAACTGATGTTAACCCTGGTTCACACTGGTGTGGCTTTGATATGACGCCACTGAATCACACATCAGTGTGATTTGCACTGCCAATTTCATTGCAATATGAACAGTTCCATTGCCAGCAATGGAGTGCGACTTGTCATGCAATTTGGAACTGTCAAACGAGGAGAGAGGGAGAAGCAATGCTGATCCTAGGCACAGAGGCACAGCGCTGGATTGAGATCAAGCTCAGGTAAGTATTTAGTGGAGGCTGGGGCAGGGGAGCTAATCTTGGAAGCTTTTTTTTTACCTTAATAAAGAGAATGCATTAAGTTAAAAAAAAAAAAAACCTTTAGCCTTTACAACCATTTAAATGATTTTGCGGGATGGGTTTTATGTATCTGAATAAGCTTTGTTATCAATTATGAGTGCTGGGTTGTCAGTATATTATTGTGTGTTTGTCTATGTGTGTGTCTGTGTGTATGCCTGTGTGTATCTGTCTCTGTGTGTCTGTCTATGTGTCTCTGTATGTGTCTATGTGTGTGTGTATCTGTCTCTGTGTGTCTGTCTATGTGTCTCTGTATGTGACTGTGTGTATGCCTGTGTGTGCATGTGTGTGTCGGTTTGTATGTGTGTGTGTGTGTCTGCGTGTGTGTCTGCATGTGTGCCTGTGTGTGTGCCTGTGTGTATGCCTGTGTGTGTGTGTGTCTGTCTGTCTGTCTGTGTGTGTGCCTGAGTGTGTATATGTTTATGTGTGTTTGAGTGTGTGTGTATGTGTGTGTGTTTGTATGTGTATGTCTGTGTGTATGTGTGTGTGTGTGTGTGTGTCTGCATGTATGTGTGTGTGTCTGTGTGTCTGTGTGTGTCTGTGTGTATGCCTGTTTGTGTCTGTGTGCGTGTATCTGTCTCTGTGTGTCTGTCTATGTGTCTCTGTATGTGTCTGTGTGTCTGTGTGTATGCCTGTGTGTGTGTGTGTCTGTGTGTGTGTGTATGTGTGTGTGTCTGCGTGTATGTGTGTGTGTGTCTGTGTTTGTCTGTGTGTGTGCCTGTGTGTGTCTGTGTGTGTGTATCTGTCTATGTGTCTATGTATGTGTCTGTGTGTCTGTGTGTCTGTGTGTGCCTGTGTGTATCTGTGTGTATGCCTGTGTGTGTGTGTGTGTGTGTGTGTGTCTGCGTGTATGTGTGTGTGTCTGTGTGTATGCCTGTGTGTTTGTGTGTATGTGTGTGTGTGTGTGTATGTGTCTGTGTGTGTGTTTGTGTCTGTCTGTGTGTGTGCCTGTGTGTGTATATCTTTCGGTGTGTTTGAGTGCCTGTGTGTGTGTCTGTGTGTGTGTGTGTGTGTATGTCTGTGTGTATGCCTGTGTGTTTGTATGTGTGTGTCTGTCTGTGTGTGTGTCTGTGTGTCTGTGTGTGTGCCTGTGTGTGTATGTCTTTCTCTGTGTCTGTATGTCTGTGTGTCTGTGTGCATGTCTGTGTGTATGTCTGTGTGTGTTTGTATGTGTGTCTGTGTGTGTGTGTGTGTGTTTGTGTGTCTGCGTGTGTTTGATTCTAAAGGGAGCTGTCAGTGTAAAGCTTGCAGGGGGTGGTGTTCACTTCAGCACAATGCACTTTTTTATTTTTTACAACTCTGATTAAAGTGTCACATAGTGCACTGCATTGCGATATCCTTTGGTGCCATCTAGTGCACTGTGGATAAATGCAGCATATCTAACTTCTACTGCATTGCACTGCCTGCACCATTGTGGTGTTAAGGAAACACATATAGAAATCAATTGCTTTCTGTGTGCCCTGGTGGTGACTGGCATTTAGCCAGTGCAGAAAATGCTAGTCACTGCACTTAGTGTGAGCAAGTCCTAAAGGATCTTATATTTTAGGCCCCCATATTCCTTCCATTACCTTCACTTCAGTTTTGATGGAGGAATCCCTCCCACTGTGCTTTTGTATACTGACAATGAGAGGTTTCCTTGCCGTCAGAAAACAATGATTACTTCTGGCGGCTATACCTGCCAACATTGATCACATGGGAAAAAGCCAACAGGATGATTGGATAGACTTTAGTACAACCAATATGCCAATAGATGGATGCAAATGAGTCTGATTAAACAGGGAACCATCCATGGCCAGCCAAGAGAACAAAAACGCACTTCTCTCTTCTTTTCTTCTTTGATCAGTGTTAGTTGAAAAATAGTTTTACTGCAGATTAAAAGTATATTTTTTTCCTATGTAAAACAATACTAAAATTGTGATTCTGGTACCAAGCTTTCCAAAGTTGTTGCCAAATGAATTGACAGCTTTTTTTTTTTTTTCAAGTGACACAAAGAAAAGAATAAAAACAAAAGAACTTTAAATATTAGTGATTAGAAAAATATTAAAAACTTTAAGGGTCCTTTCACATGGGCTTTCCACCCGGTGGACTCTGTTTTGCTCAGCGGGGATCGCTCCGCTGATCCCCAATGAGCAGGAGGATGACAGGTCTGTCTCCGCTTACTTTGCAGAGACAGCTCTCAGAGCCCTGCTCTCCTCTATGGGAGATCGGATGAAAACGGACTGCCTGTTCATTTCATCTGATCCTATCCGATCCAATCCTACAGACCAGCCTTTCTCAACCTTTTCAACACAGAAGAACCCTTGAAATAAATTTCTGGTCTCGGGGAACCCCTAGTAAAAATTTAAAATCTACAACTCATGACACATTAATGTGACAGTCAGTAGGAAGAATGCTCCTTACTTATGTCACCATTGGGAAGAATTACCCCCTTACAGATAGCTAAAAGGAACAATGGTGCCATTGGAAACTTATCTGAGAGGCAGCAATTGCCCATTGCTCAAGGAACCCCTAGCAACCTCAGGAGGAACCCTAGGGTTCTACGGAACCCTGGTTGAGAAACCCTGCTCCAGACGGATGGAAAATAGGGATCAGATCGGATAGCAGCTGCTTCATAGGGGTGCAGGGAGCATCCGATCAGGCCCGCCTGAAAAACTGACAGGCAGACCTGATCAGAAAGCCCATGTAAAAGGGGCCTAAAAATCTGCGCTCATGGTGAAATAACGATGCATCTGAACACTATACTTTGATACCAGGCATAAACATAAATACAAACCAACCGGTACATAGCATTTATCAACATAAATAGCCTATAGGCATCAATGGTGATCAATATAGAAAAACTAGTACAGAATAATAAACTTGTGACTACTGTCAACAATAACAAATAATGATCAATGATGACCAATAAAAACTTCATACAGTGAAATAGTGACTATGAATATAAACAGAAAAAGTGTCCTTAAATTATCCAAAAAAAGGGAGAGAGATAACTGATGTAAACAGTCAAAAAATGTAATCCCACAAGCTGTGATGGAAGTAGATAGACTCCTAAGATAGACAAGGTGCCATCATCCACTTTCATGCAAGGCCTACGAAAGTGCCTGTGACCCCCTAAGAAGAGTTGTCAGTAAACACTCATTAAATTGAAAAATGCGTTTCATAATACATGATGACTAGAAAAGTAGAAATATTAATTTAAAAAAAAAAAACAGCAGGAAAAAAATTATTAAGAGGAGAAGGCAAAGAAGGAGTTAATTAGTTTCATAGCTACATAGTTGGTGAAGTTGAAAAAAGACACCAGTCCATCCATCCGTTCAACCTATGATGAGTGTGTGTTTTTGCTGTCAATAGTACATTGTACAACCCTGTATGTTGTGGTTGTTAGGGTGCCCATCTAATAGTTTCTTGAAACTATTGATACTTCCTGCTGATACCTCTGCATGTGGAAGAAAATTCCACATCCTTACCGCTCAGATGGTAAAGAACCCTTTGCACAGTTTAAGGTTAAACCGCTTCTCTTCTAATTTTAGTGAATGGCCACGTGTCTTTTTATATTTCCTTTGGCTGAAAAGTTTGTTCCCTATGCTAGGGTCGCCAGTATGGTATTTGTACATTGATATTGTATCCCCTCTCAAGCGTCTCTTCTCCAGCGAGAATAAGTTCAATGCTTGTAGTCTTTCCTCATAGCTGAAGTCCTCCATTCCCCTAATTATCTTTGTTGCCCTTCTCTGGACTCTCTCCAGTTCCAGCAACATCCTTCCTGAGGACCGGTGCCCAGAACTGGATGGCATACTTGAGATGCGACTGGACCAGAGTCTTGTAGAGTGGGAGAATTATCGTTTTATCTCTGGAGTGAATCCCCTTTTTTATACATGCCAGTATTCTGTTGGCTTTGCTTGCAGCAGCTTGGCATTGCATGCCGTTGTTGAGTTTGTCATCTATTGGACCCCCAGGTCATTTTCCAGCTTAGATTCCCCCAAAGGTTCTCCCACTAGTGAGTAACTTGCGTTCGTATTTCTGGCACCCAAATGCATTACCTTACATTTTCCAACATTAAACTTCATTTGCCATGTAGACGCTCACCCCATTATTTTGATCAGGTCCCCTTGTATGGTTTCCACATCCTGTGCAGAAGTTGTTGCCCTTTCTAATTTAGTATTGTCCACAAATACTGAGATTGAACTGTTAATCCCATCCTCTAGTTCGTTTATGACTAAAATAAAATGGATTGGTCCCAGGACAGATCCTTGAGGGACTCCACTTTCCACACCAGACCATTCCAAGTACTCCCCATTTATCACCACCCTTTGAACTCGCCCCTGTAGCCAGTTTTCAATCCAAGTACTCACCCTTTGGTCCATACCTACGTACCTTAGTTTGTATAGTAAATGTTTGTGGAGAACTGTATCAAATGCCTTTGCAAAATCCAGATACATCACATCCACAGTCCATTGACTGGTTTGACAAAACTAGTGGTTACAGCGAGCGGCTGCTGTAGACAAAGTGACTTACCCGCACGTCGTTGCCTGCTTCTGGATTTAGGGCACGCAAATGCAAAAGCAGGGGGTGAAACACTTAGTGTTAGTAAAAGCAGTAAATTTAACACACATTCACACAGTTGGGTACATATTTAACCCCTTGATCTCCCTAGGTTTTAACCCCTTCCCAGCCAGTTTTGTTAGTTCAGTGACCGTGTATTGTTTTATCATTGTAGGTGCTATAACCTTCATGCAAACCTATCAATATACACCTATTGTTTTTTTTTTTTTTTGTCAAAAACATGTAGCTGAATACATTTTGGACAAAATTTATGAAGATATTTTTCTATTTTTTTTTGGGATATTTTTTTTAGCAGAAAATAAAAATATTTTTATTTATTTATTTATTTATTTATTTATTTAGTTTGGCCTTATTTCATTTATATTGCAAAACATTAAAAACCCAGTGGTAATCAACTACCATCAAAAGAAAGCTCTATTTGTGGGAAAATAAATTATATAAAATTTAATTTGGGTACAGCAATGCATGACTACGCAATCGCCAGTTTAATTAGCACAGTGCCAAATAGCAAAACATGGCCTGGTCATGAAGTTGTTAAAAAGGAACAAGGTTAATAGGATAATAGGGAACAAACTTTAGACTGCTTTCACACTGATCTATTTTTATTCCACTTTTCAGTTATAAAAAAGTGGAAATAAAAAGCATGACCATGAAATCCTATGAACTCTTCACACTGATCAGTTGCAAGTCCCCTGTGCTTTGTAAAATCGAGCTTGCTGCATTTTTGATGCATGTTTGGTGTGCAAAAAAAAAAAAAAATGCACAAAAAACACACCTCCCCATTGAAATAAATAGAAACCACATCAAAAGAGCATCAAAAATGCACACGCGGCTGCATTTTTGGTGCAGTTTTGGAGTCAAATGTCCTTTTTTTACAGGTGCAAAACGTACCAGAAAAGCTTATGCAACATTAGCGAATTTTTGCATAGGAGCGATAAGAAAGTCGCCTTATATAAAAGAAAAAAAAAAACATTATTTGCCTCTCGGGTTTCTTTAACTGATTTTAATTGACATTTAGCCCTAGTTCACACTGGTGCGGTTGTGAAATTGCACTACTTCAGTGAAATAATGGCATTTTAAGTTTGTGATGCTCCTGTAATTTGTAATTAAAATTGCCAGTATTATTAATTAACAGGTAAAAAAGAGAAGAAAACTCACTGCTCTAGGTGATTCCAGAATCAGCCTGATGACACACCGGTGCACGCCTCGGCACGCCTCCGTGGATAATTATTCATAGAAGAAATGGCTGCACTCCAGGTGTGATCAAAATTCAGGTTTGTTGGCTGAACATCCCAATGTGACAAATGTGGCAAGGTAGACACGTTTCACACATTAGTATGTGTGCTTAATGATTAAGCACACATACTAGTGTGTGAAACGCGTCTACCTTGCCACATTTGTCACATTGGGATGTTCAGCCAATAAACCTGAATTTTGATAACACCTGGAGTGCATCCATTTCTTCTATGATCAATTAACAGGTGCTGACAATGTAGAAATCACACCGGCTACCAGTTAAAATGGTGAACAATTGACTCAACCTTTCTGTTGTGTGTCTCTTTGTGCCACACAGAGCATGGAGAAGAGAACGAGCAGCAAAGAATTGTCTGAGGATTTGAGAACAAAAAATGTGGAAAGGCATAGACAATCTCAAAGTTAATAGTCTATCTTCAGAGACCTTAATGTCTCTGTGTCCTCTGTGTGCAAAATTGTCAAGAAGTTTACAGCTCATGACACTGTACATCTCCCTGGACATGGACGAAAGAGAAAAAATGATCAAAGATTGCAAAGAAGGATTGTTTAAATGGTGAATAAAGAACCTCAATCAACTTCCAGTCTAATTCAAGCTGACCTTCAGGCATAGGGTACAACTGTGTCAGCTTGCACTATATGTTGCCATCTGAATGAAAAGGGATGCTATGGTAGGAGACCCAGGGGGACCCCACTGCTGTAACAAAAACATTAAAAAGGTATATTGGAGCTAGCCAAAATCCTTTTGGAAAAATGTACTGTGGACAGACGAAACAACATTACAGCTTTTTGGTAAAGCCCATCAGTCTACTGTTTTCAAAAAAAGAAATGAGGCCTTTAAAGGAAAGAACACAGTCCCTTCAGTCAAACATGGTGGAGGTTCACTGATGTTTTGGGGTTGCTTTACTGGTTCTGGTACTGAATGTCTTTACCTTGTGCGTGGCATTATGAAATCTCAAGACTACCAAATAATTCTGAGATGCAATGTAGGGCTCAGTGTCAGAAAGTTGTGTCTCTGTCAGAGGTCATGGGTGTTACAGCAGGTCAATGGCCCAAAGCACATGTCAAAAAGCACCCAGAAATGGTTTAAGACAAAGCGCTGAAGAGTACTAAACTGGCCAGCAAAGAGTCCAGATCTAAATCCCATAGAGCACCTGTGGCGAGATCTAAAAACAGCAGTTGGGAAAAAGGAACCCTTCCAATCTGAGAGACCTGGAGCAGTTGGCAAAAGAAAAGTGGTCCAACATTCCAGTAGAGAGGTATAAGAAACTCATTGATGGTTACAGGAAGTGTTTGATTTCAGTTATTTTTTTCCCAAGGAGTATGCTACCAAATATTAAATTGGGGGTGCCAATAATTTTGTGTTTGGAGTTTTGTGTGGAATGTGTCAGATTTGGCTTTTTGTTTCTCCCCTTTTTTGTGTTTTACCAATACAAACAAGAAATAAACATGAGAATGTAAAAACATTTGTAATTGCAACAATTTTCTGGGCATAGTGATGCATTATCTGACAGCAATGCAGGGGTGTCAACATTGGTCATAACTGTGTACATATATAACTGTGTACATATATACACACAAATACACATGCATGTGTATTTGAATTTTCGGGTGTACACCCTAATGCAACAGGCTAATCCTGCCTGTGAAGGGGCGCATCTCTGTGACGTACAGAAAGTACTTCAACAGCACTGACATTTATGAAAGAAAAAAAGTGTTTTACCACGTTGGCAATTTATATTTTTCTGCTTGATTCTTTTTTTTTAAATGGCACACAGACCCCTTCAAAGGACTTCTAAAAACCATGGCAAACATGGAACATTATGGCAATGAAACATTATTGAAAAGAAAATGTTATTTGTTGGCTATTTAAACTAGGTGATCGACCGATTATCGGCAAAGCTGATATATCGGGGGCTGATATGCACTTTCCCTGACATATCGGAATCGGCCCCTGAGGTGACCGATATTGCCGATATTTCCGGAAAGTGCTTGTACTGGAGTGATGCATGCAGCTAGAGGCATAACCCTTGTACCGGCGTCCATAGCCGATGGTCGGCTGTCTTGTAATGACAACCGATGCGGCTGAGAAGCCGCTCGGCTGTCATTACAAGGAGCAGGAGGGTATGTCCCCCCCTCCCGCCGCCTTCCGAGGCGGTCTCCTGTTCAACTGCATGGCTGCCGAAGAGAAGACCTGATCAAAACCTCATTCGGCTCTGATCGGGTCTCCATGTAAAAACCCAGAAGTCATGACATCCCTTCTGGGTAATACCCCTTCTGGGTAATCGGTGCCAAATTCAAACAAAATTACAGCATTCAAAACAGCCAAAGTTGGCATTTTGAATGCTTTTAAGTGCATAGGAGGGACCCCCAGATCCCTCCACAAGAGTACCTGTAAAAAAAAAAAAAAAAAATAATAAAAAATTAAAAAAATATTTATTTTTTTAACGTGCGAAAATATTGGCCAATATCGGCCGATACCGATATGCGATGACCAAAATATCGGTATCGGCAATGAAAAAACGATATCGGTCGATCACTTATTCAAACGGTATCATTTTTATAAAAATCTATGTAAAGATACAGACCCTTTGCTTCTGATGTAGATTTAAGGGTGGCACCCCACGCAAAAAAGCAAAAAAAAACTTGAGGTCCCCCAAATGCTCAAACAGCCGAAGTTCAGTCTGAACCTAATGTTGGCTTATCCATCCTTCAAAAAGAGATTGTAGAAACATTTATTGTAGACCACTTCTTTATATCAGGCTTCAAACAATTCTCACAACCAATGAAAACGTAAATGACAACTCACCTGTAGCTTTTTAGACCTACAACTTAGCCCCACGACTCAACTTAGAGCCAGAATCACTGTCTAATCCGCTCACACCTACAGATGTTCATCTCTGGGGGATAGATGTATAGAAAAGATCTTGTGTAGAAATGAAGATAACCAGCAAAATTAAATGTATAATACGCTCTTTGTTTAGAAAAAAGTTCCAAATAAGCAAAAATAAAATCAACAGAGCATCTCAGTGCATTTCTTCACAATATTTATTTTTTCAAGAGATCTGTGCTTACCAGCACACATAGCAGCCATGTGCCAGAAGAATTATGTGCCAGAAGAATTATGTGCCAGACGGACCCGCTGATCAGCTTCCCCTGTGACAAATGGGTTTGCCCCCGCTACGTACAGGTATGTCGTTTCACGGGACAGATCCGACCTGTCGGCAAGTGGTTAAATTAATACGTCATCCACAAAATGAAAAAAGTATGATTGGTTTATTTTTTAAATACTGTAACTATTAATATGCCATTTTATATCTATATTTTTACACTTTTTTTAATGACTTAATGAAGGTAAGAGCAAATCACTGTAACCAACTGCAACCAACTACATTTCCAGCAGTAGAAATATTTGTATCCTTTTATCCAGATTGCATCAAGCCACACACTAGTCAAGGCATCTTTGGTAATGTTTTGGCATTTTGTGATCTTTGTGATTGTTATTTGATAGCATCATCATTCTTGTGTCTCTCAAAGAAGCCACAAGCATCTTTGAATGAGCATCACCTGTGGATACATACACCTGTGGATACATACAGTTTAATCAGTGTTTTTTGGTGTGAAATGTGGCTTCCGTTTCTTCTCATTTTTATATAGTCATAGTCATTTTTTTTTTTATACATGTGCATGTTTAGTAGTAGTAATTCTTCTTTATCATCTTTTTTACATGATATTTTAAACTTTTTCTCCAGCCCTGGTGAAGGAGTAATGTGTGTCCCTTTGAAATGAGTTGGCTGTTCTTTGCCTGCTTGTTCTAACCAGTTGAGCAATAAAGATTTGGACTCTTTGGACTTTGGAATTTTCATTTGGTGCTCCCTTTGACCTTTTGCACTTGGATTTCTAGCTTTCCTTTTCAAAGAATAACTGAACAAGCTGATGTTAAAAGCTGATTGGTTACTATGCACAGCTGCTCCAGATTCTGTCTTCTCCAGTTTTAGTAAATTCCCCTCCAAGTGTTTATTCTTTTTGTCAAATGAATATATCACCATCAACAATGAGTGGCTTGTTTGTTAAAAAATTAGTAATGCATAATTTTATATCTATATTTGTTTGCTTTTTTTTTTTTAAATGGCTTAAAAGAAGGCTAGAGCAAATTTTAGGACTTTTTCACGTGTAAATTTAAATATTTGTTTATCTTTTTCCTACAACGATAGATAGATAGATAGATAGATAGATAGGTAGATAGATAGATAGATAGATAGATAGATAGATAGATAGATAGATAGATAGATAGATAGATAGATAGATAGATAGATAGATAGATAGATAGATAGATAGATAGATAGATAGATAGATAGATAGATAGATAGATAGATAGATAGATAGATAGATAGTTTATCATAGATGTGACTGCTTCAAATTTTTGAAACATGATTACCTTTTGTTTGGCAAATCTTCAGTTGGGAGGGTACTAATTGGACCCGGATTATCAGTCAGGCATTCAGTCAAGTGGAGGACCTAGTCACCCTCCTGATAACTGCGCAATCAGCAATCAAACTAGCAAATAAGACATGAACATGAATACCCCTATATTTTTGCTATATGCCTTTTTTATGTTGCTTATTTTTTCATTTCTTCCTTCCACCCTCCAAACCTTCCATTCCTCCATCTGTGAACCTGTCCATAGCTTTAAAAAAAAGCAGGCAGAACGGCTTTAGAAGTGATTTAAAATGCGATGTGTGATTTGTGTCTATGGCATATCATTCATATAGTTATCATTCATATTTTGTTTGATATCACAAAGTAAGTAGAAGAAAAGGCACAATTGTGAAATCATGCATCTATCTTCAGCAGACAAAGCTGATGACCAAGAATGCAATCAACTGATTTGACTGTGAAAGTAGTGTACAGTATAATATATATGTTAGTAGGCATGGGGAGCTGGTAAGTACTGTCTGCTAGAAGTAATAGCTCTCATGCATATCACATCTTCATTCATCAGTATCACAAAATGGAAATTGTATCCCTCTAGTAAATCATGTGCTCCGTTAGCAGTGGAAAGCCACATAAGGTAAAGCTTATTGTATTCCTAAGCAGAAAAAAAATCAACACTCCTTACAAACCAGGTATCATAAGGCAAAGCAAGGAAATAACACAATTCTGTAAAGAAAAATAAAACCGGACAGATTATTTTTCAGCAGAGGCACCTGTCTTTCATGTTCTCAAGGTTTGATTAATACACACAAATCAATAATTATCTTGCTGCCCTCTGCTTCCAGCCTGTCTGAATGCAGATACATAATGTCTTATACAGGGGGGGGTTGCTTTAAAGTGAATATAAACATATGCTTAGACCTGTACTGCATGGGAAACAGGCCTGGATTGGCAATCTGGCAACTGTCAGAAGAGTTGGCATAGCTAAAAGTTTTTCTTTTTTACTATTTCAAACTTTACAGCCTGAACCTGCAGAAACTTGCATTTCTGACTTGACTTACTAAATTTGCGAAGCTTAGGAAGTGAAGAGATCTATCCTATTCATAAAAAAAAACAGGATTGACCATATGCAGCCTTTCCAGATTTCCCTGGAAGTGTTAATTATGGTGACAGTTATCATACTCACAGACCAGTTGACATCAGTGGTGTTAAAATCTCAGGAGAGCTATTAATTGGTCACAACATCAAAATATGTGCTTGCAGATTTCAGTTATGTAGGCTATTGAGTGGGCACTTAGCTTAGCTTTGTAGTTGCAACATTGTTATAATGAGGTTCAAATCTGCTGAATGCTAGCATCCAACTCTGTTCTTAGGCAAAGCTTTTAGCAAAACGATTATTTAAATCTCCAATACCAGTGCTTCATATTGCTTTAGGTGACCTATATCAACATATTCCCCAGTTCCTGAAAAGTTTATTACTAGGTACTGAAAGGAAATTTTAAGTGGTGTGATTTTGCCATTAATTTGAAAGGGTATGATATGAGGTGGGGTACTAGCCCATTGTTGGTTGATAGTTCATGTTATAATTTAATTTTTAAAGTTGAACAGTATATTATAGTTGGACTTAGAGCCAGGGATTATTCTAAGTCAAGTTAAGTGCTAAGGTTGGGGGGATATGTTTAGGAGTTAAGAATTAATTTACTGTTAAATGGTTATTTCAACAGTTAGGTTAGCTGGTACAGGGTCAATATTAAGGGTTAGATTAAAGCCTGTCTCCAGGAAACTTGGGAAATGCCCATTGTAGTGGGTCCCTTGCTCATACTGCATGGTTAAATGCTGATTTTGGTCTAGAGGGCAGAGAAAAAAAAGTACCTACCCAAACTCTTCCACACTGCTAAACCAGCCTCTTCACCCCCATGCTCCAATTGTCTAATTTCTATGTGTTACCATGACCAATTCAGGGTTCATAGTCCTGCATTGGACAGGTTGGCCAGAGCATGAAAGAGCACCGTCCGTGGGCAGGGCAGATGATCGAGTAAGTAGAAGTGCTTTTGCTATCCAGTAGAAATAAAGAGGGAGTCAACCACACTTGCAATGTGGGTTTCATCCCCACTTTATGGGAGACTTATAATATTTACTGCAGTTGAGCTTTAATGGTATAGGTTTACGTTTCAGAGTTAGCAAGGACTTGCATTTCTGTGTTAAGGGGTAGGCTATCTATTAAAGTGAAGGGGGGGGTAGGATTAAGATTGAGGCTAAGTGGTATGGATAGATAGTTTGTTTAGGGGGACAGGGTGATTTCAGTGAAATTCTCATTTGATGCTTGTGCCCAAAACTTTTTGCCCAAATTTCCAAATCTGGTTTTGAAGCAGAAAATGAATGTGCCAATGAGGTGTTATTTATAGTCTGGAGACAGGTACTGTCCTATTCCAGAATTGATACTAGTTCTGTGCTTGTGCACCTGTGTATAATGTTACTAACAGATATGCACCTTCCCTGAAACTAACGCCACCGCCTCCCGCCTCCAAGATTTGAATGATGGCATCCTCCAGCACTAAGATGTCAGAGGTTCCTATAAATTCCTTTTAATAAAAAACTCGTTATCACAGTGTAGTATAAGTTAAGTGTGGCAGCAAAGATACTATATTACAAGTAATAGCTAAAGGCCAGAGAGCTTTTAATTACAAGCAGGTCCATATCTTTATATTAGTAGCCTATAGGCAGAAAAAAAAATCTGATGCTCTAAGCTCCACCCATTAACCACTAACCACAAAGTGACGTAGGGCTACGTCGGCAAACTTTGCGGTGTTATACAGGGAAGATGCCTCTAGCTAGAGACACCATCCTGGTACCGTGGTTTACAGCCGACGGTCGGCTTTCCGTCAGTAATGACCGATGTGGCTCGGGAGCCGCTCGATCGTTACCCGGGTGAGCGGGAGGGGACGTCCCCCCCTCCCGCCGCATTCCGTGACTTTCAACGGGCCTTCCGTCCCACCGGGATACCCGAGCACCCAGCTGGCGCATCCGCCTGCTGGATGGAGTCCCAATCAAAGCCGGAAATGGCTTTGATTGGGTCTCCGATGACGTAACCCGGAGGCGGCATCCATGATGTCACTTCCGGGTTACTCTGCTGCAAAAGGCGGCAGATTTAAAAAACGGCTGTATGCAAAAACGCCGTTTTCAGCGTTTTGCATACATGAAAGTGTAGTGGAGGGGTCTAGGGTCTTTTAGACCCTCGATCCCTCCATAAAGAGTACCTGTCACATTGGTGTCACAAGGGATGTTTACATTGCTTGTGACAGCAATAAAAGTGATCAGATTTTTTTTTTTTTTTAAAAACTGTAATAAAGTTTAAAAAAAAATAAAATAAATAGGAAAAAAAAGCGAACGCACGAAAAAAAGCGTTTACAGAAGTCGAGCCGCGAATGAAATCATTGTTCAAACCACACATGTGAGGTATCGCCGTGATCGCCAGAGCGTGAGCAATAATTTTAAAAAAGAGCTACACTCTAACTCTAAACTGTTAACCTTTAAAAAAATTTAAAGCGTCGCCTATTGAGGTCTCTATTGACCGTAGTTTGTCGCCATCCCACGGGGGGGGGGGGCGCAATTTTAAACCGTAACATGTTGGGCATCTATTTACTCGGCGTGACATCATCTTTCACAATATACAAAAAAATGGGCTAACTTTACGGTTTAGTATTTTTTAAATGCAGTAAAATGTGATTTTTCAAAATTTTTCCAAAAAAATGCAGTTTTAAAGACCGCTGCGCAAATACAGCGTGACAAAAAATATTGCAATGACCGACATTTTATTCTCTAGAGTCTTTGCTAAAAAAATATATATAATGTTTGGGGGTTCTAAGTAGTTTTCTAGGAAAAAATACTGATTTTAACAATTAGATTTTTAAACAAAAAGTGTCCGAAATAGGGCTGGGGCTTAATTAACATGGCCATTTGCTGTTTATAGCACTTTATTCTTTCAGCACTTATGATTTATTTGTTGCACCCCAGGAAAAGCTCTATTTTTGGGCGAAACATGTAGGGTATTTTGTTTTTTATAGGTTTTGGTGCAGGATCACTTTAAAATGAATGGGGATATTTTTGGTGGTGGTGGTGGTGGGGGGGGGGGGGGGGACGGGGTTTGATCAGTCTGGTTTAATTCCTATATCTCCTAGATCAGGGATAGGGGTGATTATTATTAGTAACACTGCAGCATAGGACAGCTTTTAGGTCCAGTAAGAATAGGAATAATAGGGGCACTTTTTCAGGAGTATCTTAGAATAGGGAGGAATTTTATTGGCAGGTAATTCTGATACCTGCTCAATTAACTCCTTTTTTTTTCTAACTAATTGCTGCAGTGCAGATAGAGTTAATCAGACTGAGAGGAGTGTTCTGAATGAACCCTTCCCTATAAGTGAAAACACACACACCGAACAAATGAATCTAAGTCCTAACAATCTTTAGGCGTTGTCCCTAGGTTTTTTTCGTGTGTGGGCATGAGTACCTTGTTTTGAATTGATCCACCCATAAACATGCCACATCCAAAACCATTGTTAAGGGGGGATGGGTGCGCTGATAGTGTGTTGAAGCTGCTCCCGGTATTCAGTGCTTGGTGAATATATAAAATAAATATGGTGTGTTGGGGTGCGCTAAACAACAATAAATATATGAACAAAATTGTAACTTATAACCAAACTTAAATATACAAGGATATTCGTGAGTATTCAGTATAGTATGTGCAAAAACACAAAAGTTCATAAGTGTCCATAAAATGGGTGATGACAGGTAGGTGAAAAACTTAAATCAATTCCACATCCAAAGTGTATCCACCACCAAGTGAAATTCCTCCTTACCGAACGGAAAAAGGTAAGGTGCAAATTATAAACTCATATGCTGAACAAAATCCGATCTCCTTAGTGAACAAGCAATCACCTCGTGCAAAACACCTGGGTTAGCCTCTTACCAGATGGCAATCAGTATGCGCTGGTCTCTGCAAAGACACTGCCTCCCCTTCTCTTTAGAATCCACAGAATCAGTCACAGCAACCACGCTGACGATTCCAGCTCCACCATATGACAAAGGGAACAGAGGACTAATAGTGTATTACCCTTGAGATTTTTTATTTAACAAGCGGTATTGCACTTACAGTTAAGATGTCTTGAAATCAGCATAAAAAATATATTGACGTTAGAATTCCTGACGAGGCTTGCGTCCGGCTGCAGCACGGACCGCAAGTACTATGTGACGTGTGCGCCTCCTAATCTGACCGGTTTCTTCCGATTGGACTTCGACTGAGACAAAATTGCCCTGCTGTGCTGATTAAAAAACTTTTATTGCAGTTATTCCTATACAGTGTGCAGACCATTTGAATGTAACAATTTGTCTCTAAGTACTGCAAGCTGGATTGGCAGTTTGCATAAGTATAACCAAAGCCTGCAATTAGTGTTTGCAGGATTATTTATATAGAAGTCAGTGTTAGCTCTACTGCAAAACAGATCAGAACCCTGCTGTCTTTTTCATAGTTGGCTTTTGGTATAGGAGTGTAACGCTCCTGCGTTTCTTATATGGTGTGGATTTTCAGCTGCAGAAATAGTTCCACGTCAGCAGTCATGTAAGAGATATGCTGAGATACCATTCCCAACCTCAATGACTCATCATGTGTGGAAGGTCTTATTTCAGCCAGTAAATACACACAATTAGCAAGCTGGTTCCTAGAGTGACTTTATATATGTGGTAACACAATGATGAAGGTTGAGGGATAGGTTGAGTGGAGGTGGTAGGTGATAGACACTTGAAGGTGAGACAGTAGCAGATGGATGCAGGAAGGTTTAGCAATGTTGTATGATAGCGGATGATAGAATAGCAGGTGGACATACAAAAGAGATCAACCCAGTGCAGAAAAGTAGCAGTAGTCTCAAGAGCTAGCAATCTAGTTTATGCAGATGTGATAAACAGTCTCTACTATGCAGAGCTAGATGGTGTAAGCTTAGTATAAGTTTATAGAGAATTCCCCTGCGGGGTACTTAGCACTATTAGCGATACAGCCGAAGGGTGGTTCAGGAGAGGCGGATGATCCAGTAGCGGGATACAGGGATCAGCGCAGCGAGGTTCCGTCAGCGAAGTAAGCTTGCAAGCATGGAAGCTTCAAGCAAGGTTAGCATCCAGATAAGGGTGTTTGAACGAACACATGTGAGTGAGAACCGACGCCTTAAATAGCCATCTAGTCCGGCGCTGAGTGATGACAGCTCCAGTCTTAAAGGTGTATGCGCACCTTTCCAAAAGTAAATGGTAGGGCGCATACACTTGTGGAAAGTGTAATTTAGGGTACCAAAGGTACCGGAACATTACAATACCCCCCCTTAAGGCCTGCTCCTGAAGGCCTCTGGAGCTGTTTTGTCTGGGTATCTCGCATGAAAATTGCGGATTAATCTAGGGGCATGTATGTCAGAGGTGTTTAGCCAGGTGTCGTCTTGGGGCCCATAGTTCTTCCATCTAACCAAGTACTGAAGTCTTCTTCTGTAGATACGAGAATCCAGAATCTCTTTTATCTCGTATTCTTCTCCACCTTCAACTTGTACAGGAGGGGGAGGTGGAATATTAGGCCTTATTCCTTGGTCCGAAACATGGGGTTTTAGTAGCGACACATGGAAAATGGGATGGATTTTTAGGTCCATTGGCAATGTAAGCTGCACTGCAGCTTTTCCAATAAGTTTCTTGATTGGGAAAGGTCCCAAGAACAGAGGTCCAAGCTTTTTGCTAGGGATCTTCAGTCTCAAGTTTTTTGTTGAGAGCCAAACGAGGTCCCCGATAGTATACTGTGGAGAAGGTCTTCTACGAAGATCATAGTACTTCTTTTGTTGACTGTGAGCGTGTGCAATGGTAGTATTTAGTAAACCCAGAGAATCCTTTATTTGGGAAAGATAGTCTGAGGCTACTGGGTTATTTGAAGGAAGGATGCGTGGAGGGAGAATAGAGGGATGGAACCCATAGTTCAAGTAGAACGGACTCTGCTTGGTTGTACTGTGAGTTGCGTTGTTGTAGGCAAATTCTGCCAGGGGGAGAAGATCCAACCAATCATCCTGTTGGTAAGAAGTGTAACAACGTAAATACTGCTCGATGCATTGGTTGACTCTTTCAGTCTGTCCGTTGGTCTGCGGATGGTAAGGAGAAGTGAGCTTCCGCTCAATCCGTAGTATGTGACATAGTTCTTGCCAGAATTTAGAAATAAATTGGGATCCACGGTCAGACAAAAGAGTTTTTGGGATACCATGTAATCTGAAGACATGTTTCATCAGGAGTTCTGCCGTTTGTTTGGACGAAGGTAGTCTGCGAATAGCAATGAAATGTGCCATCTTTGTCAGATGGTCCACTGACACCAAGATGGTATTAAATCCTTTGGAAGGAGGCAATTCTACGATAAAGTCCAATGACAGAACCTCCCATGGAGTTTGGGGTATTGGTAGACTGCATAGTAGACCGGATGGTCTCGTAGTGTCAATTTTGGACCTGGCACAGACATTGCATGAAGAGACAAATTTTTGTATAGATGTTTTCATGTCAGGCCACCAGAATTGCCGAGAAATCAAATTGAAAGTCTTTGTCATACCCATATGTCCTGCCATAGGCACATCATGCGATAATTCCAAGATCTTGGTGCGTAGGGTAGGTGGTATGTAAAGTTTGTCGTTGTAGTAGAGGAAGCCTTCTGCATCGGTATTTAGTTGTGGTGGGGGTGAATCCAACCTTATACCATGCAGAACCTCTTCCTTCAAGGAACGGACAACTCCAATAATGCGTTTGTGAGGTATTATAGGAACGGAAGGAATTTCAAAGCAGTTCTCTTCAGTTAGTCGTGATAGTGCATCCGCCTTTTTGTTCTTATCTGCAGGTGTGTAGGTCACTAGGAAGTTAAACCTTAGAAAGAATAGTGACCATCGTACCTGTGGATGTGAGAGAGTTTTGCTAGTCTGAAGATATTGGAGGTTTTTATGGTCCGTGTATATAATTATTGGTAATTGGGTGCCTTCGAGTAAATGTCGCCAATTCTCCAGAGCCAATTTTATAGCAAGCAGTTCCTTCTCACCCACGGGGTAATTTATCTCGGGACTGCTCAGGGATTTAGAAAAAAAGGCGACTGGATGAAGTGGTGAAGTGGGGGTAGGTCGTTGGGAGAGTATTGCTCCTACTGCCAGGTTTGACGCATCTACCTCCAGAATGTATTGGAGGGATGGGTCTGGATGGCGTAATATGGGAGCGGAAGTAAACCTTGTCTTTAACAAGTGGAAAGCCTTATTTGCTTCTTCTGACCATTTAAATGGTATTTTTATGCTAGTGAGCTGTGTGAGGGGTCTCACAATAGCAGAAAAGTTTTTTATGAACTTCCTGTAGAAATTTGAAAATCCCAGGAATCGCTGTAGCGCCTTGCGTGTGGTTGGTGTAGGCCAATCCTGAATGCAGGATATTTTACTCATGTCCATCTCGATTCCTGTTTTGGATATGATGTAGCCTAGAAAGAGTACCTCATCTTTATGGAACAAGCATTTCTTCAGCTTCACATAAAGATTATGTGCAAGCAATCTCGATAATACAAGTCTTACATGTCTTATGTGATCAGACAGGGTCCGTGAATATATAAGTATATCGTCCAGATATACCACAACACAGACATCTAGTAAGTCTTTAAAAATATTGTTTATAAATCGTTGGAAAAATGCAGGGGCATTGCATAGGCCGAATGGCATCACTAGATATTCGAACAATCCGTATCTAGTTCTGAACGCAGTCTTCCACTCGTGTCCATCACGGATTCGAATGAGATTGTATGCTCCTTTCAGGTCTAATTTTGAAAAATAGGTAGCTCCACGCACCTGCTCAATGAGCTCAGGGATAAGCGGTAGAGGATAGCGATCTTTTATTGTGATAGCATTCAATTTCCTGTAGTCGATGATAGGTCTGAGACTTGAATCTTTATTGCGAACAAAAAAAAGTCCTGCTGCTGTGGAAGAAGTGGAAGGTCTAATAAAACCTTTTTCCAAGTTCTCATCCAAATAGGTTTTGAGATGGGCAAGTTCATCCTGTGAAAGAGGATAAACATGACCGAACGGCAATTTGCTATTTGGGAGTAGATCAATGCTACAATCATAGTCTCGATGAGGAGGTAATGCTTGAGCATTTTTCTCAAGAAAAACCTCAGAAAGATCCTGATAACATAGTGGTGCAATCTCATCTGTCACCACAGACAGAATCTTCCCGGAAAACGGGAGGTTACACGTTTCCTCGCAATAACAAGAAGGGAAGGTCAAGGACCGTTTCTTCCAATCTATGGTTGGTTGGTGTGTGTGCAACCAGGGAAGTCCCAACACAATGGGAAAGTGGGGTGATGGTATTAAATCGAAGGTAGAAGTCTCCCTATGAGACTCGTTAATAGTGACTAGAAGTGCTTGTGTCTGATCGGTGATCGGACCAGAGGATAAAGGAACACCGGTAATAAGACTTACTGAGACAGGTTTGAGTTTAGAAATAATAGGAATTTTATTTAAAGCAGCAAAACATATATCCATATAATTTCCACAAGATCCTGTGTCAATCATGGCCTTAGTAGTAATCCTGTTCTGGTCCCACTGTAATGTCAAAAAAACAGAAATGTAGGGGTTAGTGAATGAAGTTGTCAATCCTCCTAGAGAGACATGTGAACACTCACCCTTCTTTTTGTTGACTAGGGGACAGACGTTTATCTTGTGATCCGGGGATGCACAGTACAAGCAGAGATTTTCATTTCGTCTTTTGGCTTTTTCCATAGTTGATAGCGGTGGGCGTATGGTTCCTACCTCCATAGGAACGGCCAGACTCCGAGAGGAAACGGATAATGGCATTCCCATCTTTTCAGCCTTTCTTTCTCGTAGTCTTCTATCTATGGTAATACTGAGTTGTATTAATGCATCCAGGGTTTTTGGCAGATCCGCTCGGGCGAGCTCGTCCTTAACGGTTTCTGATAGGCCAAGCCTAAATTGGGTTTTCAGAGATGCATCATTCCATTCTGAATCAAGGGTCCATCTCTTGAACTCTGCGACAAAGTCTTCCACAGGCCTCCTTCCTTGTTTCAAGGATCTTAACTGAAGATCAGCAGTACTCTGCCTATTGGGGTCATCATATAGGCTAGTGAGCTCTGCCAGGAACAAGGCATAGGAGTTGAGAAGCTGGTCGTTTTTCTCAAAAAGAGAATCTGCCCAGGCTCGAGGATCACTTGATAGGTAAGAAATAATAGTACAAACCTTAATGTGATCAGTAAGGTAGGTACGAGGTTTTAGCAAAAAAAGTAACTCACATGCGTTTTTAAATTCGCGAAATTTTTTGCGATCACCTGTAAATACCAAAGGGGGATTTATCTTGGGTTCAGGGGACTGAGCAGAGGTAAGTTGTGTCAGTCTAATTACCTGCTGCGACAGAGCCTGATTGTCTTCTTTAAATTCAGCAAGTGCGTGTATTAACGCAGATACTTGCTGTTTTAATTGTGTCACCTGAGTGGTTATTTCTGCTGAATCCATTTTTGGGTTCGTTCAAGCTGTAACGCTCCTGCGTTTCTTATATGGTGTGGATTTTCAGCTGCAGAAATAGTTCCACGTCAGCAGTCATGTAAGAGATATGCTGAGATACCATTCCCAACCTCACTGACTCATCATGTGTGGAAGGTCTTATTTCAGCCAGTAAATACACACAATTAGCAAGCTGGTTCCTAGAGTGACTTTATATATGTGGTAACACAATGATGAAGGTTGAGGGATAGGTTGAGTGGAGGTGGTAGGTGATAGACACTTGAAGGTGAGACAGTAGCAGATGGATGCAGGAAGGTTTAGCAATGTTGTATGATAGCAGATGATAGAATAGCAGGTGGACATACAAAAGAGATCAACCCAGTGCAGAAAAGTAGCAGTAGTCTCAAGAGCTAGCAATCTAGTTTATGCAGATGTGATAAACAGTCTCTACTATGCAGAGCTAGATAGTGTAAGCTTAGTATAAGTTTATAGAGAATTCCCCTGCGGGGTACTTAGCACTATTAGCGATACAGCCGAAGGGTGGTTCAGGAGAGGCGGATGATCCAGTAGCGGGATACAGGGATCAGCGCAGCGAGGTTCCGTCAGCAAAGTAAGCTTGCAAGCATGGAAGCTTCAAGCAAGGTTAGCATCCAGATAAGGGTGTTTGAACGAACACATGTGAGTGAGAACCGACGCCTTAAATAGCCATCTAGTCCGGCGCTGAGTGATGACAGCTCCAGTCTTAAAGGTGTATGCGCACCTTTCCAAAAGTAAATTGTAGGGCGCATACACTTGTGGAAAGTGTAATTTAGGGTACCAAAGGTACCGGAACATTACAAGGAGCTCTGCAAGCAGTTGTCCGATAGTCTGCAACATATATTGGGAACTTGGTGGCTAGAGACTTTAGGGAACCCTTTTTGCATGTGCAGCACAATGATCCATACTGATAGAAGGAGAGAGCTGAGTGAGAAAGGGATTAGCTCATTAGTGTGCTGCTCCTTCTCTACTTGTGAAAGTGAATCTACAGAAGAGAAACCCCAGGCTGCATACCCTGCTTGATAGGACATTGTTGTGTGGCAGAACTGTGTAAACATCAAGAGCAGATGGACAGAAATACAAATGCTTTTACAAATAGAACAACTGATATACTGTATATTGCTATATAGGGGATGTTTAGCTCATTGGTAGTAGCTGGCTTTCTGAACTCTCTCCTGGCTCACTCAGCCTTTAGTTAGAACTCCCTGCTGTGGGGGCCCGCTCTGAATAGGTTTGCCTGACATCTGGGGTTCTCTCACTCCTCTTAGACTTCCCTGGACTTGCCTAGTTGTTCCAGCTCTGTTAGTCTCCCAGACCCTCAGCTGCCTCAATTCTCTCAGTCTAATGGACAAGGAACCTTTCCAACATGGAGTGAATCTCTCAAATAAAGCAACTCTTTTTCCTGGTAGAAACAAACACCTGTCTGCAAATAGGAGCCCTGAACTAGTCCTTCATTATAGGGGCTGTGTGCCCCTACATTTACAGCCTGCCAGCCTGCCAGTCTTCTTAAATATGTAGACTCTGGGTTGGATATATCTTCTCTCCCAAAGCATTTTGAATTCTCCAAATGACAGAGCTCAATCCAGGAATCCAGGAATACCAAAATCTGGATAAAGCTGTCAAAACATAATTTATAATTTAAACTATAATTTAAACTGGCATTGTCAAATATTAGCACCCCTGCATTTCTATCAGATAATGCACCACTTCACCCAGAAAATCATTGCAATTACAAATGTTTAGGTATTCTCATATTTATTTCTTTTGTTTGTATTGGTATTGGTATGACTCAAAAAAGTGGAGAAACAAAATGCCAAAACTGACACTTTCCATGCAAACCTCCAAAAATGGACTGGACAAAATCATCAGCACCCTCAATTTAATATTTGGTAGCACAACCCTTGGGAAAAAAAAATGAAATCAATTGCTTCCTGCAACCATCAATGAGTTTCTTACATCTCTCTACTGGAATTGTAGACCACTCCTCTTTCACCAACTGCTCCAGGTCTCTCAAATTGGAAGGGTATATTTTCCCAACTACTGTTTTGAGATCTCTGTACATGTGCTCTATAGCAGTGGTCCTCAACTCCGGTCCTCAGGGCCCACTAACAGGCCAGATTTTAAGTATTACCTTAGGGAGATGCAGACTAGAATACTGCAATCACTGAGCAGCAAATAATATCACCTGTGATGTATTTCAGTTATCTTGCAAACCTGGCCTGTTAGTAGGCCCTGAGGACCAGGGTTGAGGACCACTGCTCTATAGGATTTAGATCTGGACTCATTGCTGGCCAGTTTAGTATTCTCCAGCGTTTTGTCTTAAACCATTTCTGGGTGTTTTTTGGCATGTGCTTTTTGGTCTTTGTCCTGCTGTAAAATCCATGTCCTCTAATAGAGACTCAACTTCATGACACCGGGCTCTACCTTGCACCTCAAAATTCTTTGGTGGTCTTTAGATTTCCTAATGGTCACGTGGTCAAGATGTGCAGTGTCTGAAGCAGCAAAACAACCCCAAAAACATCAGTGAACCTCCACCATGTTTGACTAAAGGTCTCATTTCTTTTTTTGAAACAATTAGAACTAAAAGCTGTAATTTTGTTTTGTCTGTCTACAGCACATTTTCCCAAATGGATTTTGGCTTCCTCAGGTACGTTTTGGCAAACTCCTATCTGGCTTTTTTATGTTTGTGTGTCAGCAGTGGGGTCCTCCTTGATCTCCTACCATTCAAATGGCGATGTATAGTGCAAGCTGACACAGTTGTACACTGTGCCTGAAGGTCAGCTTGGAAGTTTGTCTGGAAGTTGATCGAGGTTCTTTATCCACCATTTGTACAATCCCTCATTGCAATTTTTGATCAATTTTTCTTTTTCATCCATGTCCAGGGAGATTAGCTACAGTGCTATGGGCTGTAAACTTCTTGACAATGTTGCACACAGTGGACACAGGGACATTAAGATCTCTGGAGAATGACTTGTAACCTTGAGATTATCCAAGCTTTTCCACAAATTGTGTTCTCAAATATTTAGACAATTCTTTGCTTCTCTTTTTCTTCTCAATGCTCTGTGTGGCACAAAGAGACACACAACAGAAAGGTTGAGTCATTGTTCACCATTTTAACTGGTAGCCACATTGATTTCTCCATTGTCAGCACCTGTTAATTGATACAGGTGAGTATAATTAGAAATTACAGGAGCATCACAAACTTAGAATGCAATTATTTCCTACAATTTTGAGAAGGTGCCAAAAATGTTGTCCAGTCCATATTTCCAGTTTTGCGTGGCTTGTGTCAGATTTGACTTTTTGTTTCTCTACTTTTGTTGTGTCATACCATTACAAACAAATGAAATACACATGAGACAGCCTAAACATTTGTAGTTGCAACAATTTTCTTGGCAAAGTGGTACATTATCTGACAGACATGCAGGGATGCCAATATTTTTGGCCATAACTGTGTATATGTATATATTTATATATATATATATATATATGTATATATATATATATATATATATATACTGTACACTTACTGGCCACTTTATTAGGTACACCTGTTCAAATGCTTGGTAACGCAAATTGCAAATCAGCCGATCACATGGTAGCAACTCAATGCATTTAGGCATCTAGACGTGGTGAAAACAATTTGTAAATGATTAAACTGAGCATTAGAATAGGAAGAAAGGGGATTTAGGTGACTTTGAACTTGACATGGTTGTTGGTGCCAGATGGGCTGGTCTGAGTAATTAAAAAATTGCTGATCCACTGGTATTTTCATGCACTCATCTCTAGGGTTTACAGAGAATGGTCCAAAAAAGAGAAAATATCCAGTGAGCGGCAGTTGTGTAGACGAAAATGCCTTGTTGATGTCAGAGGTCAGAGGAGAATGGACAGGTTCAAGATGATAGAAAGGCAACAGTAACTCAAATAACCTCTCGTTACAATCAAGGTATGCAGAATACCATCTTTGAAAGCACAACACATTGAACCTTGAAGCAGATGGCTTATAGCAGCAGAAGACCACTTCGGGTGCCACTCCTGTCAGATAAGAACAGGAAACTGAGGCTATAGTTCTCACAAGCTCAACAAAATTGGACAATAGAAGATTGGAAAAACGTTGCCTGGACTGATAAGTCTCGATTTCAGTTCCGACATTCACATGCCTGGGCACCCTGGGGTGCCTTAACATATTTTTTTCAGGAGAGCCTTAGCAAAATACATGAAAATTTCTCAAATATTGTATACAAGCTGGTGTGTCGATGAAGGATGCCTTTTAGTTATACTAAGTAACAAGTTTTCATTGTGCTCCATTGCAACCTTCTAGCTGCTGCCGTTCTAACGACCAATGGTGTCATCAGTTGATAAGGAGGATGTAAGTAACCTACATATCCTTGTTTGGCCCACCCCTGCCCCTTTTCTTCAGCGGTGGGGGTCACATTAGCTGAGTGATAAGGAAACATTGGAATACTAGTCAGTACCAGTTTGCAAAAGTGTATTTGCTTTGGAAGAATAAATAACCTCTAACATTGGGTGTCCACTTGGACTTGTGGATGTTGCTGCTTTATGTAAAACTATTAGAATAGTTTGTACATTTTGGAATGGGGTGCCTTGAGATTGACCATAATTTTTAAAGGGTGCCTTGACTGAAAAAAGGTTGAGAAACACTGGGGTAGGGTCAGAATTTGGCATAAACAACATGAAAGCATGGATCCATCCTGCCTTGTATCAACAGTTCAGGCTGGTGGTAGTTGTGTAATGTGAAGGGGGGGGGGGTATTTTCTTAGCACACTTTGGGCCCCTTAGTACCAGTTGAGCATTGTTTAAACACCACAGCCTACCTAAGTATTGTTGCTGACCATGTCCTTCCCTTTATAACTACAGTGTACCCATCGTCTGATGGATACTTCCAGCAGGATAATGTCACAAAGCTCAAAGCATCTCAAACTGGATTCTCGAACATGACAATGAATTTACTGTACTCCAATGGCCTTCACAGTCACCAGATCTCAATCCAATATGGCATCTTTGGAATGTGATGGAACCAGAAAATTGCATTATGGATGTGCAGCTGAGAAATCTGCAGCAACTGGGTAATGTATGGTGTAAAATCGCTGCGCTATATTCATTTAAAATATTAAAACAATGATATGGCAAACGGTATAATCCTTAGTAAGAAAAGCAGCTGACACAAAAAGACAGTAAACCTTATCTTCAATGAAATGATGAAAAAATGGTGTCGCGCTAATCAACATATAAAATTAAGCTGACAGTATGAAGCACACAAGTCCCAAGTGCAAAAAAGTCCAACCCACATAAATCACAGATGGATGAAAGCTAGCAAGCAGGAGAGTCCACCACCAATCAAGATAACTAGGTACTCTTACCAACTGTAGAGACCCCTCAGGGTCAAAACACACTCTGAATGTGGATAAACAGGTAACCAAGGGAAACCAATCGCATCGGTTCGTCTCCTCCCAAAACGACCAGATCAGACCCCCAACTGTTCCTTCAGATACTCAGGGGACATAAAAGGATACCCCTCATGGTGCAGTAACGTCAACAATTTTATTAAATAATAAGAGAGCAGCTTACATTTGTGGAGATGACATCCAGCGTGTAGCATGAAAAATTGCGTGGGTATCCCACCAGCAAGATGGCCGCCGTGTCCCTCGTCTGCGCATGCGTCAAGGTCTCAGCCAATCCCGACGCGTTTCGTCAATGCTCTCATGTCAATTTGGACCAAAATCTCTGAAGAATGTTTCCAACGCCTTGTGGAACCTATGCTATGAAGAATTAGGGCAGCTAGGAAGGCAAAAGGTGGTCCAAACAGGCACTAGCAAGGTGCACCTAATAACATTGCTGGTGAGTGTATATATATATAAGGCTTTAGCTTTAAGGAGTAAAAACTAAGATATTTGCAGGTGGTTCTTCTATGTAGTGCAAGGGTCTGCCTAATATGATGCAAATTCATTGGTGAATTTAGAAATGCCCTTATATTACATTGCTTTGGTAAATCTAAAGGAGACTGTACAGAGACTACGCAATTAAGCTGAGCATACTCTACTCTTCTATCACATTTAGCTCTGCCATCAACTATATAGTACAAGGGTCTACCTGAGTTAATACAAACTAAATTAAGTGTTTAGTTGTATCCTCATATTATATAGTTTTGGTAAATCTGAAGGAGATTGTACAAAGATTATGCAATTATCTGATTGTACAGTGTATGACAATCTCTAGATTGCATAGTGTATGGGCAGCTTAAAAGGCTTAGGGTTAGGTACATTTTTCTTTTTTTTTTGCTGGGTCCAATAATAAACTGTATGAATCAGAGCCTTTGTGAAAATTATACATTGGATCCTAATTATTACATGCTAATGTTCTAAAAACTGAAAAAGGTTATAGTGAAATATTGCCCACAGGCACTGAAAGTATGCCAATAAACACTGTCCTCTTGTACTGTATTAAAAAGTTAAAAGAGAAGTATGGCCAAAGTTTTGTGCCCATATTTCTCTTGTGGGTCACAGGAGTGCACTCACTTCTGGTCTTCTGTCCCTCAGGATCAGCTGATAGTGGACTGAATTCACAGCTGCTTCAAGTGGTTGTAAAGTCAGAAGGTTTTTTAACTAGATATGCATTTAGATAAAAAGCCTTCTGTGTGCAGCAGCCCCCTCAGCCCCCCTAATACTTACCTGAGCCCATCTTAATCCAGCGTTGTTGCAGGAGTGTCTCGACTGCCCTGGACTCGTTGGTTGAGGGTGGCATCATAGCGCCATTGGCTCCTGCTGCTGTCAATCAAAGGCAGTGAGCTAATGAGGAGGGAGATCGGTGGGACTGAGCCACAGCTCCATGTCTGAATGGAGACAGGGAGCTACAGCTTGGGTGCCTTACAGCAAGCTGCTTGCTGTGGGGGCACTCAACAGGAGAGAGGAGCCAGGAGAACTGAAGTGGGACTCGAGAAGAGGAGAATCCAGGCTGCTCTGTGCAAAACCAACTGCAAAGAGCAGGTAAGTATAACAAACAAGACTTTAGTATCACTTTCAGGCTCTGTCATGATCCACTCAGATGTCTAACTAACAGATGGCTCTAGCTCTCAACGCGAGTCTGAGAGCTGGAGCCAGTTACGCCTGCCTTCTGGTGCACTGGAGAGCCAGATCAAAGACTGACAGTCACAGTTCTCTGCTCTCTGCAGAATAAGAACTGAGTGATCAGTGTAGTTCATATTCCCATTGCACACGTTCCTGGATATAGGCACATCTATTATGGGTGCTATAGCGATCACCAGCTGGACACTGGATACATCACAGATAAGTATACATGTTTTTCAGCACTCCATGGATCTTGCATAGCAGTTCAAAAAACTTTTTATTGCACAAGTATTACATCACATCACATCAGGATAAGTGATGTTTCGTCACAGCTGACGTCTTCCTGGGGATGCCTGGGGATGGCATCCCCAGGAAGATGGCAGCTGTGACGAAACGTGTTGGATCCGGCATGCTGACGTCACCACGCAACCCGGAAGGACGGGCTTAATTACAGGCAGCCAGCTGTATTTGATTTTATGCTCTTTATTCTACTACTGTGAGTTCTTTTTACCTTATTTCTTTTAGTGTTTTAAAATATTACACTATGGAGCGACGTTTATTTTTTACATGGTGACACCAGAGGCATTATCATCGATTGGTGCTTTGAAAATACTGCTGCCCTTACGCTCTCCGGCATTGTGTTTTTTCCATTGGATACGACTGGCAGGCTTGATTTCTCAGGGGAATCGGTGTTGTGAGCATATTTGCTCTTTTACAGGCTCATCTATACTTGCTTTTGGTAAGCATAAACTCATGCTTTGGTGATTGGAGCACAGTGGTGGAAGACAACATTACACCTTTATTTAATTTATTTATCCATGATTATCACCTTATCACCAATTTGGGACTGTATCATCATTTGGGACTATCTGATTTATATGGTGTTATTTATTTGTTCATATTCATTTGTTCACATTTATTTGTGCATTTATTTATGATGGTTTATTTATGTTGAGTCACTTCATTTGTTTCTCTGTCACATTAGTGCAGCTTTCCTTCCTTTGCATTTTGTTTTTTGTTATCTCACTAAAAGCTGCAGCTGTTTTTGATTTATTTAATTAGCACGGTTACACACTTGTTATAATTGATCCTATCAATCGCCCGCTATTTGTTCACACATTTAGCCACAAGTCTTGTAGGATCAGACGGGCAATGGAAGGCAATCTTAATATCCTACAGACTGATGTATCTCTGACACCAAGCTTGAGAATGAAACCCATGATTGCCTATAAATGCAGCAGGACATTACTGGAACATTTGGTACAGGCTGATCCCAGACATGAATACTTTAAGACTCCCCCCAGAATATCACACAAAAAAAGGATGTTATAAATGTTTCAACTGTAATGTGTGTAATTCGCTCATTAGTGGTGAATATTTATCACACCCACACAGGGGCAATCAACACCAAATATTTGATTATCTTAATTGTAACACCGACTTCTGCATCTATATCCTAAAATGTCCTTGTGCATTGACATATGTAGGCAAGACGAGGGGAGCGTTCAAAAAACGGTTTCAGAAACGTAATATTAGGACCACATTGGTAAAGATAGAGAAAGGCGAACAAATTGACTTGAACAAGCCTGTAGCGATATATTTCGCCACATCCAAACATTAGACCCACGAGTTACATGGGATGGTGATTGAGCATGTTAAGCAACCTGCCAGGGGAGGGGAACGGGTACAACCTGGCGGCCTCAACATTAACTTGTCCCAAATTTTGCATGGTGATTTATAATCCCCCTTTTTTCCTGAGGTACACTCAATCGGTTATGTCCATGGGCATAAGACAATGTGGCTTTTGTCTTTTTATTCTTATCCCTTTTTCCCTTTCCTTGTCATTCTGAGGTTTGCGGCCTATTGCTGGGGTGCATAGGCACAGGAGAGAAACTACCTTTTTTAGTATGATCACCACTGTGATTTGTTGACCCCTCGGTATTAAGGGGCAGATAACCTGAGTTCTCTCTCTGCCTTGTAGAAGGATTTTTTGTCTGTAGACCCCCTTGATTTGGTAGGCTAATAATTACCCTAGTAATAGGTTCTCGTGACCCACCTTTGTTTTCTTCCTTTTGCTCATCTCTTTTCCTTCCTTTTTCCACACAGAACCTCTCACATCTATCTTTTGCTGTACCTCTCCTGGGATATCAGTTTGTCTCTTCAGTCTCCTGCTTTACATTCAGCATTCCCTTGTTTCTTCTTACCTTTTCTCCTTATTTTTCTTAATTTTTCCTTTTTTTCTTTCTTTTCTTTTTATCATTATTATTTCTTTATTTTTATTTTTAATTTTGTTATTATTATTTTTATTTTTAATTATTCCCATTTCAATGTATCTTTATTCTTATATTTATTTTTATTTTACTATATTTATATTTATTTTTAATTTATTATGAATTATATTTTTATTTATTTATTTATTTTATATTTATTTTTATTATTTTTATTATTTTTTATTTTTTTATCCATTTTCTTACGTATACATTTTTCTCATGTTTTTCTTTTTCTCCTATCAACGTTTATTCTCTTCCTTCTCTTCTCTTTTTTCTTCCCTTCCCCTCTTTTTTCAGTCTTCTCAGTTTCCTTTTATTTACAATCTCCTCCGTTGATAGCCCAGACCACTTCTTCTGCAATGTCTTTCCTTTGCCTTCCCCCTCCGGAGCCGTCCTCACTCTGCATGTTAACACGCCTGACATCATAGTTTCCATTGGTAGAAAGGACAAAAAAGAAAAAGAGGGGCACACCAACCTAGTGCATTACCATAAAACCATTTATTAAAATATTAAAAAGTGTACAAAGTACTCACAAAACTAGTGTGATACAACACACATCGAGAATAGCATATACAGTCTCCAAGGTAGCCAGGTCCCAATTGTGATGAATGGGCATGCAGATGGTCGCATGGGGCTGTTATGGCTAGGCTGACGCATTTCAGGGGCGAGCCCCCTTCCTCAGAGCCAGATGAAATGCCGCTAGATCACAAGCCGAATGGCCTAAGACTAAATGGGAGTAGACCCCACCTCTTCCTGTTCCGCCCCAACCCCAAGGGCGGGGCAAAGGGGAGGGGGGAAGGGAAGAAAAGGGAAGAGGAGGGGAAAAGGGAAGGGAGAAGAATGAGATGGAAAAGGCAGCAAGAAAGAAAGAGAGAGGAAGGAAAAGTGGGGGTGCTGGGACAGGGAAGGGACATGGAAAGGGGGGGGGGTCAAGGACACTTGTCCAGCCCGAGCCATGCCACACCCACCTTCCAAGGCCAGCTCGGACTATGTGATCCGCTGCAAAAAATGTACAGCAATTGAAACACTTGTTATAACAAAAAAGGGGAACGATAACAAGCCAGATGTAGTGGATAATGCATTGAGGACAAAGGCGGTATATAAATATATATATACACATATGCACACATGCATATACACATGCATATACATACACATACGCATACACATAAACAGTCAGTACTTTAGGTCTCCATAGGAACAGGAGAATACTCCACTGCTTTACCCGTGCATCTTCATTGGTAAGCAGAACAGTATCAACCACCCCCAACCTGTAACACTGCAGGGGGGACTACCCATGGGGGCAGAACTTGTACAGCTCACCTGGCATGGTGCACGGGGATCCCGCTAGCCTCCACACGCAGATGATCCCTGTAATCCTAATGGGAGGAGGGCGCCGCTGGCCGGGACTGAAACGGTCCGCTGCATGTTGGAAAAGCGCCATTCGGATGGCTGTATCCCTTCTCTGGGACGCACGCCAACCCGTACCCGGAAGTGAAACACCGGAAGGGCGGGTGGATGCGTTCCACCCGCATCACTTCCGCCATCACTACGGGGCGCCGCACGGACGCTTAAAGACAGAACGGAGGTTGTCATCAGACAGGCGGATAAGGGAGGAAGTCTTGTTATTCAAGACAGGGATGTCTACATAAAGGAAGCTGAAAGGCTTTTAAATGACACCACCTCTTATGAAAGACTCTTCTGTGATCCCACCATGAGGTACAAGCAAGAACTCCAGGTTCTCCTGGAAGTAGCTTTAAAGAGCGGAGTTATCACTAAAGATGAGTATCTATTCCTGTTTCGCAAATATCCAGTCACCCCTCACTTCTATCATATGCCTAAAATCCACAAGGACCCCCTCAATCCCCCAGGCAGGCCCATCATTGCTGGCATTGACAGCCTAGCCAGCAACCTGGGATGTTATGTGGATCATTTCCTACAAGATCTAGTTACCACATTACCTTCGTATGTTAAAGACTCTAGTCATATGCTGGACATTCTGTCATCATTCAAATGGCAGGATGGGTACAGATGGCTGTCTCTGGACGTCACGTCCTTGTACACGAGTATAGGACATGACTTTGGCCTGCAGGCGGTGCAGTACTTTCTAACTAAGGATCAAGCATTTCATCATGCCCAGATTCAGTTTCTGTATAGTGGCATTGAATATATGCTCAAGCATAATTATTTCACGTTTCTTGGGAGCCACTACAGACAAATCAAGGGCACAGCCATGGGGGCCAGGTTTGCCCCAAGCTATGCCAACTTATTTATGGGATATTGGGAAAGCCAATTCATTTGGGCCAATAATCCCTTTGGGGCAAACCTGGTCCTGTTCGCACGCTACATAGATGACATCTTAGTCATCTGGGATGGATCCGATGAACAGTTGCAGCAATTTTTGCTTTACTGTTCTGATAATCCCTATGGCATCGCTTTCACTCATGTGCTGGATGATGAGTGTTTGATATTTCTGGATCTTGAGCTTCGGGGGGACGACGAAGGCTTGATCTATTCAAAAACACACTTCAAGCCCAGTGCTGGGAATTCGTTTCTCCATGCCCGTAGTCATCATCACCCCAAGTGGATCAGAAATGTCCCTTTCGGCCAGTTCTGCAGGCTTAAGCGGACATGCACACGTAAGGTTGATTATGAGGAACAGGGAGCAATTTTAAGTAAGAAGTTTGAGGAAAAGGGATACAAGGCCGAACATATAAAGGAGGCCTATGGAAAGTACTTGTCCCTTTATGACGCTTCTCCGGTGGATACAGCGAAAGTGGGAAATCATGGAACAGAAGGGGTGGTGCAGGTTAGATTCTGTACTAGGTTTAATAACCAAGCCCCTGTCATACAGAAAGTCCTGAAGAGGAACTGGAAAATCCTCCAACAGGACCCTGTGTTAAAAGACCATCTACCCCCATACCCGAACCTTATATTTAGGAAACCCAGGGACCTTAGAAGTATGGTGGCCCCTAGTAGGGTTAGAAGGGACAGGAAGACCAATGGGTTAAATGGGGCCTGGGGCCGAATTTTTGACCAAAAGGGGTGTTACAGGTGTGGTGTCAACAACTGTGGCATGTGCGCACACATGTGCCACAGGAAAAAAGATGTTGCAGCCATTGATGGAAAAACCTATAAGATCAATCAGTTCATTAACTGCAGCACCACCCATGTGGTCTATGGGATGCTCTGTCCCTGTGGCCTCCTTTATGTCGGCCGCACTACTAGACCTTTGAGAGTTAGAATTGGTGAGCACAAAAGTGGCATCACTCTCCAGAAGGACAAATACTCTGTTCCCCGGCATTTTCTGGATGCACACAATAGTAGTGTTGAAGGCTTGAGGGTCTTTGGGATAGAGGCCATTAACAAAGATTTGGATGGTGGCCTCAAGTACCAACGGCTCTGCACCAGAGAGGCCTATTGGATATTCACCCTGGGGTCTTTAGCCCCGAAGGGTTTGAATGAGGAGATTGAGCTGCACACAGTGGTGTGAAAATCTCTCTCCTCCCTTTACCTCCCCCTATCTCACCCCCACCCCCCCCTTGCTCCTCTGTGGTACAGCCCTCCGGGTCGGATGGCTGTGATAGCCCATTTTTGGCCATTAGGATTAGCATCGTCATATGTACACAACGACCAGCTGGTGTTGGTTTATGAGTGTATGTTTTCTACATTACGCATGTCTGCACGGGGACATGTTTGTCCTTCTGTGGCCTGCTTATAGACAGTGATGACACAATGGCTATTTTTCACTTGCACTATACATATTTTGGGCAAGACACAAAAAACAAATATAAATAGTAATGAAGACAAAAAGTACATGTCTAAATATAAACGTATACATATATCTATATACGTTTTACGATTGTTGGCACCACTATTATATATTATTTTATTATAATACATTATATTATATATATATATATTCTTTATATGTGGTTTACTTCCATCCCTCAAGAAAATCTCCTTATTTTAGTATTATGTTTCAGTGTCATTATGGTCATTATTACATTATTTTATTAATCAATCATTTATTATTAATCATTGTTCTTTGATTGTTGTTGTGTCTTAATCATGGTTTATATGTGTCTTGCGAGTCCATTCCATCATTGTCCATGGTTCTGAGCCGCCTTTGTGGACATGTAGCATTGGTAGTTTACACAGGGATGCAAGGAGGAGGGTGGAGTCGGGTGAGCTCCGCTCTGTCCATGTCCACTGCTGGTCAGCACAGCCAGTGACCTGTGAACATATGGTCCGTGCGGCGCCCCGTAGTGATGGCGGAAGTATTGCGGGTGGAACGCATCCACCCGCCCTTCCGGTGTTTCACTTCCGGGTACGGGTTGTCCTTTCTACCAGTGGTTCTGGATACCCTTGATCCTGAAGGGGGCAGCAAGACCAAACAGCTCTCTCTACATCTGAGTTTGCAGTGCACCTCTTTCTACTCCATCAAACAGCACTTGAGCGCAGGAGGTTTTGTTTTTTCTATCATAGTTTCCATGACAGCGGCAGCCACAAAGCTCAGGGAGGAGTGTGTGGACGGTGCATGAGCGGCCTACATGGCTCGGTGCAATTGGCTTTGGGACACATTACCCAGCAACAGGGATGCTATGTCCCGCTGTGAGAGAGCACCGATTGGTGTACACCTTGGTGATGTACCCAATCGTTGCACAATAGCCACATGGTAATGCACCTACTGGGGGCCCCCTCATGGAATATATGACTATTAATATAAGTCAGACATGCAATCTTATGCACATAGGAATATTGTTTAAATATTATTTAAAACGACCTTTTGCAGGAATGTGATGTCATGTGATCTCAGAGGAAGGGGGGTGTCACTGTTTTCCATGATTTTGATTGGTGGTAGTTTCACATACAGTATATTCTGTGTTCACTGTTTACACTTTATCACATGCCTAACGAAGGAGTCCTGCGTGGCTCCGAAAGGTTGCACTTATCCTGATGGGATGTGATCCCTTTGCAATAAAACATTTTTTGGACTGCTATAAAAGATCCATGGTGTGCTGGTGAACATGTATACTTATCTGAGTGATCAGTGTTCATGTGATCACTCAGTGAATAGGAAGGTTTATTGTTATGTACCCCAAACTTCTCCTTAAAACTTTAACAAAATGTAAATATCTAGAATGGAATTTTTGATCTAAAATGGAAGAAAAAATAGTGAAACTTAAGGCGCATGTGCGGAGCTCTTGAGAATGGATGTGTGATTTCGGATCTCCATCCCACTTTTTACCGACCCATCACAGCTATCAGACTGAGCGGCCCACTCCTCTCTGCTTACCAGGGACTCCAGGGAACATCCTGATGGCAGCAGCCTCTGTCCAAAGGGACTTATCCAACCCGGATTTAGCCCCCAAGCCCTGGAGGAGGCCAAGATGGGACCCGGCCAGCAGCATGCACAGGAAGACAGAGGGGAGCACATGGAAGCTAGCCTGGAGTCAAGTCCACACACCGCTTCACACGCAGGGCACATCGCAGTGAGTAAGCTCTCTACAGAGTCTCTCCTGGAGAGGACATTTGACAAACTAATGATGACCTCACTAAGGGAACTTTAGGCAAACCCCACCATGCCAGTTTCAGAAGCGCAATTCTCTCCAGCAACTCCAATGGACTTTTCAAACATGATGTCCACTTTCTCTAAAATACTATCCCGGGGCTTAGCCTAAACAGCCTCTCAAATTACCTCAGCCATACAGCCATACATGCTGATCTACAAAATCTAGGCTCTAGGATTGCGACAATTGAGCACACAATGGATCAGACAATCGCCAGGGCTAATCAGAACACTGCTTGCATTTAAAACGGACAGGACTAACTTGAAACTGCTTTCTCCGTAATTGATGATTTGGCAAAGAGATCTTGAAGAAATAATTTTCGAAATAGGGGCCTCCCTGAATCTATCAAAGATGTGCAAACCGCAGTTTGGGCCTTTATTAAAGATCTCTTTCCAGACCTCTCAGATCATCGTCTATTTCAAAAAAATACTGGTGGTCTTTTCCCTTCCGCTTGAGCTTCACTTTCCAGAATAAAACTCATGGGTTCTCCTCATTCCAGGAGGGGGAACGCTTACTTCTTCAACTGGGCCTCATTTCACTGGATCTGCTATCGGCCTCTCACCCGCAGAATCCTGGCTCCTCCATACGCCCATCCACACCGAGCCCACTCACTCCAGTCTGGCAAAAGCAGCAGCCAAAAAGAACTAGGGATTCTCATCCTCCTTGATTTCAAGCAATAATCTACAAGAGAATCCACTCCGTATTCCCGTGCTACTTTTTTTGAGGGGGATTCTAGGTCTCTCCTTTGGTCTCTTAGACATTTGGGACTTTACCAACCCCTTTTATTTTTTATATATATATACCCGACTAGAGTTTTGTCCTTGCTTACCAGGTTATGTGGAATTTGCCTGCTAAAATGTTATTTCTATGTTATTAGGGTTTTTTGTTTTTGTTGGGATATCCCGATTGAACCCTTGAACCCTGGTGGGGTTTCATTCTTATACTGATAGATGGGCTCCCCTTTCAGATGCCTCGGTGGGGCTGGGGATCTCCTTGTTTTGGGGTGATTTCTCATCTGGGCTGATGCATCTGAGGGAAGAATCACAGAGTTCTGGGGGGAGGGGGGTGACATCCCCCTTCTCTCTCCTTTTTGCTAGGGAGCGGGGGGGGGGTTATATAAAAGTGGAGATTTTAGCCAGAGCGGTAGTTGTGCTCCCTTCTCCACCTCGTCAATATATGTCTATTTTGCATAGTGATGTGAGGGGGACAGGCAGGCCCTTCCCCTCCTTGGAGGACTTGGGAAGTCTAAGGAATGGGTCACTTTCTTGTCTCCATGGGTCCTTCAATCTTCCTTGTCTTTATCTCTTCTTTTTATGCTCTTTTTCCTTTTTTGTTTTCAGACACTGCAGGTTCTTGAGGAGTCCGCAGTTCTGTAATGCTTCCTTCTCAATTCCTGAGTCTAGGCCTCAGAATAGCCTGTTCATAGGATGGGAGGTAAGTCTCTGCCATATAATGTAATTTGATCCCTTTCTGATTCATGATGGCAACTAAAGATCTCTTTCCACTCTTTCGTGTTGCCTCTCACAATACACAGGGACTAAACTCTCCAGTTAAAAGTTGTAAATTCTTCCAATACTATCATTCCCAATGGATAGATGTGCTTCTCCTGCAAGAGACACATTTTCCTAGAAGTTTCAATCCCTCTTTTGTCCACCAAAACTTCCCCACAGTTTCATCTTGCTAATGAGAGGACAAGACTAAGGGGTCGGGATATTTCTCTCCAAACGTACTGCTTTCTCCCCACTTAATACAATCAAAGACCTCCATGGTAGATAAATTCTATTATTGGGTACTGTGGATGGGTCCACATTTATGTTTATTTCTTACTACGCCCTGAACTGAGGCCAAATGCAGTTTTTCACCGCCATGCTAGACTTTCTCGCTCCTCACTTGGTGGGTACTATCATTTTGTGTGGAGACTCCAATGTAGTGCTAGACCAGATGCTGGACAGATCTGGGGGAGGGAAGTCTCACCTCCTGCACCCACCTAAACAAAGTCTGCAGATAGCCAAACTCCTTTACTCCCACGGGTTTGTGGATACATGGAGGTAATTCAACCCAAACGTGAAAAATTATACCCACTTCTCAGCCCCTCACCAGACCTATGCCAGGATAGATCACATGTTCACAGCTGCATCTGCTATCCCCTCTGTCACCAAGTCTTTTATTAGGAACTCCCCTTCATCAGACCACTCAATGGTTTGCTTGCCATTAACAAAGCCTCTAGACCCCGATGGCCCCTTTCGTTGATGACTAAATGAGTCACTACTAAGTTATCTGGTCCAGTTTTTAATTCTGGAAAAGGATCTCGGGGAATACTTTAAAATTAATGATAATGAGGCAGTATTCCCTGAAACTCTCTAATAAGACAGTCATCAGGGAAAAAATGTATTCAACTCTCCACTAAACTTAAACTGGAGAGACGGCCGAGATTGATAAACTTGAACGGGAATTTTGTAAACTATCCAAAAGCCACAAGCGGAATCTTACGATCAAGTCTCCTTCTTTACTGGAATCAGCTCGCCTATCCCTTAATATGGCCTTGACTACCGAGGCTGAAAAGAGCCTTTGATGGTCTAATGCACATTTTTATCTTTACAAAGACAAGATTGGCTCTAGGCTGGCTGTGTTCCTAATTACTGACTACATTCCTAGATAAGATCCCTCTCCCTAAATTGTCACGGGAACATAGCTCTGCCTTAGGAGGCCAATAACAGATTCAGAGGTATTGGAGGTTCTGAAGCACCTTAAGAAAGGCTCTGCCCCGGGACCTCGACATGCTATAACAAAATGTTTGCCTCTACCTTAGCTCCGTTTATGACCCAGTTCTTTAATACCCTGAGGAGGGGGTCCATCCTAGATAATGCCGCTAACCTGGCTTTCATAGCTGTCATTCAGGGCAAAGACCCCTCAGAGGTGGGTAATTATAGACCAACATCTCTAATTAACAATGATCTTAAAATTCTGACCAAAATATTGGCAAACAGACGGTCGTTATATACCTAAAGACCAGGTAGGATTCATCCCAGGGAGGCAGGGGCCAGATCAAATACAGAGAGCAATTGATGTAATCGTTCACCTTCCCCTTCAAATACAGACAGAAATTGATGTAATCGTTCCCCTTCGGGATGGAAGCACTCACCAGGAAGGCTTTATGCTCTCTATAGACTTCCAGAAAGCATTTGACATGGTGGATTGGTCCTACCTCTTTGAGGTGTTGGAGAGGTGGGGATTCGGCCCCCGCTTTCTGAGAGTCTTAAAGGCTCTATATTCCAGCCCGAGCGCACAGGTGAAATTGCAGAGTCAATATTCAGATCCTTTCCTGATTTCTAAAGGGACTAGACAGGGGTGCTCCCTCTCCCCTATTATATTCTCCATTGCAATAGAAACCCTAGCTTTTGCAATCAGGAATAATCTGGATATCTACAGGGTACAATGTGTCTCTCAAGTTCATAAATGTGCCCTTTTCGCTGACGATCTTCTCCTTTTCGTCACCTCACCTCTTATCTCTACCCCAAACATTCTTAAATTGTTACACGTCTTTGGGAGGGTTTCGGACCTTAAGGTCAATATGTCCAAATCCTTAGCATTAAATATTAATATCCCAACTCCCTTGGTTCGATCAGCTTTAGAATCACTTCTCATTTTCAAGGAGCTCCACTTCTATTCCCTATCTGAGTGTCCACCTGGCAGCTAGTATTGACCAACTATGCAAGGTTAATTACCCTCCTCTTTACAAAAAAAAAGGGGGACGATCTAGCCGAATGGTCTGGATGTGATCTCTCCTCGCTGGGAAGGGTCAATTCTGTAAAAATTACCCTCTTACCCAGGATTATCTACCTCTTTTACTCCCTACCCATTCCACTTCAGAAAACACATATGCTAAAGCTTTAATCACAGCTCATTCGCTTGATACCATTGCCCTAAGAATACTTCCAATTATGAACACAGGGAGGATAGGATTACCAAATTTATGGAAGTACTATCAAGCAGCCCAATTGGCTCAGTTGTCTATTGTTTATGCGTGAGGCAATAGACTGGACTAGGTTAATATGGAGCACCAATCTGTCCTTAGGCATACTATAGACTTCCTGATATGGTGTCCCCATTAGGACAGGGGATTTTTTCTCCTACACTTTCACATTCTCTGGCCTTATGCGATTCTGTGTCCTAAAACCCCGCACTTATGTCAGAACTCAGACTTTGGCTCACCAATTCCATAACCCGCAGTTTCCCCCAGGACTAGATATCAGGGCTTTTCATTGGTGGACAAACAAGGGACTGTTCAGGATCAGCCATTTCATAAACTCCATTGGCCCTTTAACAGCGAGCCATCACATTAGTAAACTAGACATGCCCCAATCGGAGAGATTTAGATTAAACCAAATATGACATTTCTTACTCTCTCTTTGGAGATCTAAACCAGACCCGCTGAGAATCACTGCATATGAACGATGGTGCTCTCAGATCATGGATCAGAGGGGTGGTATTTCAATAATATACAATTCACTACCAGAGACCTCTGAAAACCTTCATATACGCTTAGCTGTGAGCAAGACCTGGAACATAGGTGGGAGGTTGACAACTGGTAAAAAAATTTTCACAGATCCTACAAGGGAATAATGAACGCCTCCCTCATTGAGGCGAGCATCAAACTCCTCGCACATTGGTATCTGCTCCTCTCCCGCCTTGCCAGGATCTTCCCAGGCTCTTCACCCTTGTGCTTTTGCGGTTAAGGCCATACGGGCTCTCTTTTACGTATACAATGACAATGCCCTTGTATAAGAGGTTTCTAGAATAAAGTATTTTACATGCTACGTAAGGTTACTAACCTTGCTATTCCAAAAAACACCTCAGATAGCTCTATTAAACAGCAGACCAGAGGGTGGCTCAAAGCATACCCAGAAACGTATCCACTTCATTTGTTGGGTGCTAACCTTACTATTGCCCGGGCCTGGAAGCAGCCATCCATTTCTTTAGCTGCAGCAAAATGCAAGATATCTTGGATAATGGACCAAGAAAAGGCAGTGAGCTTTTTCCAAGATACTGTCCGCACCTTTAATTTAGCCTGGGAACCCTGGATTTAATTAATTTGATTACCCCTGTATTCCACAACAGGATCATAAACTTTATCTGGACCACCGGTGTCTGAAATCCTTTTATTATGTCTGACTCCTTCCTTTTTCCTGATTTCTTTTCTTCCTTCTACACCTCCGCCTTTTTTTTTCTTTTTCCCTTGATAAGGTTTTTTTAACCTATGGCTATCGTAAATGTAAACTTGTACATTAAGACAGACTGTACTCAGATATGTGTAAGTTCCATAGGGAATTTCATTGGAGCTCTGCTCCACAGATCAGCTCTTTCTCTCTACACTTTCTCTGGGGGTAGATTCTCCAATACTCAAGATCATATTAAAGATCCCTTTATTCTCTATAAGGCAATGCTTTTGAAGGGGGCACTTTTATCTATGTATGGTATTTGGTATGGGAGAATTCCTTCATGATCTTCAAAGTTAGTCTGTGGGCCTGATACTCATTTGGTTTCCTCTGAAGTCTAGTTCCACCCAACGATCTTGGAGTATCATTAGTCCCCATGTATTATGACATTTGATTCCCATTTGCCTAGTTTAAAAACTATTTCTCCCCTCTCAAATGGCATGATGAAGCTGTGGAACGACTTGTACTTCCCTCTTAGTTTTTACTGTTTATACAACGTTTTCTTTAATAATGTTTGTTATTGATCAGTTCAAATAAGAACTTTTGACCGAATGATCAAAGTGGTGGTGTTGTTTCCCTATCCTTTGACACAGCTTGCTCCCAGATGGGGTGTCTGGGGTGGAGGACAATACACCTACCGCTGGATTTTTTCCAATACTATACTTAATGATCAAGTTTAAGCATGACTCTAGATTGGTTAATGTAACCATTTGATTTACCCTTTTGCTTTATGTTCTGATGCATATCAGTTGGTGACATTGTTTTCCTACACCTCTGTACTTTTTCTTTGAGTAAATCTTAATAAAAAAACATTGAAAGTAAAAAAAAATGTAAAACTTAAGCAGGCAACAGATGTATCAAAATCCAGGCGTTGGAACAGGGACCACCAGAAGTTTGATCCATCTATGGCCATTTCTGTTCCTGAGAAGGCAAGCTAATGATTGATTTCTCATGAACGAGCGTGTGGTAAACGTTTTCTTCAATTGGTTACAGCGCTGATTGTGAGTGAATTCTGAGGGTATTCTGATGGGGAGTCCCACTGTCAGTAACACAGCAGCGGGGACGATTCCCACACTCACCTCAGATGTGGAATGGGGATACTTGTTTGGTTTTTTTTTTGCTCAACCCACTGGCTGAGTTATAAAAAAAACTGAACCAGCTTAATTAGAGACTGTCAAAAAATCATTAAAGCAAACAAAAATAAATAAATACAAATCACCTGAAGAAAAGCTCTTTATCTACCGGCACTAAATATGAACTAGATTTGATTTAACATGATGTTGTTTACCATGCAAAAATGTATGTGTGGGGGGGGGGGTATACGTAGCATTTGAGAATAGGATTTTTAAGTAAATAAATCAGAATGAGTATTTTAATGGAAAAAAAATGATAAATAGCTTTGATAGGTTGTCCAGTTTTTTTTTGCTAACGTCAATGCACTAAGAATAATTTTATGGATTACTGCTTGAACACTTTTTTAATAAAACAGGCAATTGTAATAAAACGTTTTATTTCAACTCAGAAAGGAGAAGTTTAAATCAATTAAGAAAACCTCAATAAAAGAAAAAAAACTGAAGAGGAAAAAGGAAGTTAAAGCCAGTCTATGGTGCATGCCTCACTTCACGGCTGCAGGACATCAAACATCAACTAGCCCTTTCCTGCCTGACTGTCCCTAGCTTGCCCCTTTCATTAATAGGATTTCAGTTCTTCGAATCATGGATGCTTAGTGTTACATATGGGATTTACCTAGGACAGCCTGCATGCAAATGCAGCCCTCCTAGGTGGGTTAACTCCTCCAGACTGACATCCACCTGTGACAGTATTCACCATCACTGAAGGTGAGGAGCAGATAATTAATGGTTTGAATTGCTTCAGATGGGACAGTAATATTTGTCAGCAATATATATAGAAATATGAAGATTTATTCCCACTTTACACTGGGAGACTTAGACTGTTATAGACCATTTCCATGAAGTCTGACTTCTAGATATTGTGAATTCCGTGGGCTTGTCTGTGAGAGACACACAGACTGTCATTGGCAGACTTCCCTATTGTTTGTGTATTGGGAGGGAATGTGGATTGTTCCTGTCCCATTGTTAAATGTTAATGACCTCACATTGTTCTGTCCAGATGGCTAGATAATTAGTTTAGTTTGATTATGTTCCTGTATACACTTTCATCTGCATGTGCTACTGTAATCAGGCAGAGGGGAGGGATTGTGTACACTGTATGGGAGTGTAAAACTCTGTTTTCATTAGATTGTGAACCTCAGGGCCTGTTCTCAACAAGGTCCACCTGGGCGGTAACCTTGTGGGGGGAAACTGTATAAAACAGCAGCTGTACCATTAAAGTTTTGAGTTATACTTCACCCTCAATCTAGAGTCCTGTCTCTCATTGGGGGAATATGCTACAAGGTATTGCTATGTCCATCATACTCCCTTGAATAATCACTAAGCTCTTGTAAGAGCTTGTATAAGAGCTTGTTCCTGCTGCACTCTCTGGGGAAAGAGAGGTTCACCCACTGAAACCTGTAGCCTCGTCGTAGGTCCAGTGTGAGTAGGAGACGGCGAGACCCTATCCAAGCTGCGGAGGTTTGTGAGGTCTGAAGTGCTAGGAAGCACTAGGAGCATTTGTCAATGGAGGTGCCCAGTCAGGGTGCCGGTGGATCCGTTACATTGGTGGCAAGCAGGGGGATGGCGTCCTAGTGCGAGGAGAAGCAGCTCGAAGACACTGATAACATTATTGAGCGAGCTAACACCCGTGCATGGAAGAGGAATTCGGAAGAAGGTTGCGAGAGATGCAGATACATCAAAGGGGACAAGTTTCATACCAGGCCCTGCTAGGATGGCATGATTCTGTGCGCTTGGATCTCTGGAAGGAAACGCTAGCCCGTGAGCAGCACCACCAGGGAAAAATCCTCCCCTCCATCCAGAAAAGGTACTGGTCGCAGTATGGATTGCGGGAGCTGTTTTTGGAAGATACACTGCACAAGGAGCAGACAGCTGAGCTAAACAGGCTGGTCTGGGCAGAGATGTGGTTGGAAGAGAGCTATAGAGCCCTCCGGTGGCATGTATCCCAAACATGCCCTTGGAAATCGGATGACAGCCCAATGGAAGGCTTTTGCTACGGCAGCTGGGGACTGTTGTACGAGAAGCTGTCAGGGTACCCTAACTTTAGGAGCGATTTGGAGTGGCGGTTAGAGGAAATTATGGATTACGGAGAAAGGATTCTGAACATCTCGGAAGTGCTCTGGAAGATGGGGAGTTTCTGGCCGTTCAGGAATGGGAGCTGGAGATCGCCTACAGACGGCTACGGGACTCTGCTCAGCACCAGGGCTGGGCTCCCCTTGCCTGGGAATATCCAGAAGAACCAGCTGACAGTCCAGAAATCCTGACTGAAGAATCGACAATATGGAACAGTAGTAGTGTGCTTTGCTCTCCTGCACCCACGGTCTTGGATGCGGATGTCTTATGGCGGATGCAGCACGTGCTGACTTACCTGGATGAACCTGTTTCTGCATGGGACGCGCTTGGATGGAGGAATGCGTCTGTCCAGCCACTGGATAAAGGTATGGGAGAAGAGGAAGCCATCTTTATTCCCCAACCACAGGGAGACAGCAGCCCTGACCCCAATGGTGCAGATGGGACCACGGTCTCTGCACCAGACCTACAGGGATGCTGGATGGCCGGTCCAGATCCCCAACCTACCCCGCAAGAATACCAGGAGGAGGCGGTAGGTGATCCCTCCTCTCTACAGCAGACCCCCGACCAGGTCCTGGGGGTAGTATTCACCAACCCCAACCCAGCATAAGAGCTGGCAACAGGGCAGAGTGCTACCAACCTCTGCCCAGCACCCGCAAAAGCTACAGAGTTCCAGGAAGCTGGGGAAACTGGCCCCTTGTTCCAGCAACAAGCTGATGAAGTGAAGCTTCTACAACCAGCTGAAGCGCTGGCAGCTGGACAGAGAGTCAAAAAATTTTGCCCCACACCTGTGGTAGTTCTGGAGGCCCAGGGTGAGAAGGGAGAGGAGGTTGCTGTCCTCTCTCCCCAACAGTCAGTCAGAGCGTCTTCCATGTGTTCCATCCCCAGCCAGGATCTGTGCATCTGGGAGACAGTACCGGAGAAAGGTTGTCCCAACCGTCAGATGGGGGTAAGGAAGATGGAACAGCTGACTCCCCTTCCCAGCAGCAGTTGGTGCCTCAGAATGATAACACCAACCCAGCAGAAGAGCTGGCAACAGAGCAGAGTGTGGTTGGCCTCTGCCCTCAACATACAAAAGATGTAGTTCCTGTGGTAATGGATGGGACTGCAGTCTTCATGTTTATATCTCAGGGATGCTGGACAGTTGGCCGAGATCCCCAAAAGCCTGAGAAAGTGAGCCCCACCACTCTGTCTTCTCTCCAGTGGCTGAAAGGACTCCCAGGAGAAGAGCCAGTCCAAGCTTATCCACAACGGCGGGTATCGTCTACGAGAGAGGCAGAGGTTGGCTGGGTGAGTAATGCTGTTTTCTGAACAATTTGTTTGGGGTACTGGGTGGGTGCAGACATTGGGAGGGCCCGTGGAACACAGCCTACCTTAGAGAGGTTGGAAAGTTCCTTCTCTCAGCTTACTAAGCTCCCCTTATGTCTAAGTCACCATGTGTCTATTAGGGACACAGGGTGCCCAAGAAGCCCAATCTGGCCTGCCCAAACCAGACTTCCACAGACTGATTGGCTATGAGAGCTCCATGCACCTTGCCAGAACAAACTTACAAACTATGTGGAACTTTGTCAATGAAGCTGCCATGATGGATTGACTCTTTGGGACTTTTTACCTGACTAACTCAGGCACAGACCAACTAGAAATGGCATAGATAGTTGGACTTTGTTAGCACAACAACAGGACCACATGTCATTATGCTTTATTAGAAAATGTTAAAAAGTATATATTTTAGAATACAGACATACACAAGTTGGAGGTCTGGTACCTGGTTAGTCTACCTTTGGGGGAAAGATACTGTATGTGATGGTATTCACCGTCACTGAAGGTGAGGAGCAGATAATTAATGGTTTAAATTACTTCAGATAGGACAGTAATATTTGTCAGCGATATCTTCATATAGAAATATGAAGATTTATTCCCACTTTACACTGGGAGACTTAAGCCTTGTACACACGCAACGATTATCGGCCGACCGATCGTCCGACTTTTGTCCAAGTTGTGTTTTGTTGGTTGAAATGTGCCTAGACTGCACATGAATTTTCTCGGCCAACAAAATTCTACTTCAGAAGTGATGTCATGTGTTGGTTTGTTTTCTTTGTGTTTTTTTTCTTCACTGAGCATGCCCAGACTTGCTCATCAGATTTTTTCCTGTCGAAATCTGTACTGACTGCAGGAAAATCGGCCGTTGTGTTGACGGCCAACAAAAATTTTATAGCCTGCACACCAGATTTTTTCGGCCGAAAAGTTGGAGTTGGTTGTCGGAAGCATCATACTAACAAACCGAAAATCGGCAGATCGGACGTTGGCCGAAAATTCCCTGCCAATTTTCGACGCGTGTGTACGGGGCATTAGACTGTTATAGACCATTTCCATGAAGTCTGACTTCTAGATAATGTGTATTCCGTGGGCTTGTCTGTGGGAGAGACACACAGACTGTCATTGGTAGACTTCCCTATTGTTTGTGTATTGGGAAGGAATGTGGATTGTGCCTATCCAGATGGCTAGATAATTAGTTTAGGTTGATTATGTTTCATCTGCATATGCTACTGTAATCAGGTAGAGGGGAGGGATTTTGTACACTGTATGGGAGTGTAAAACTCTGTTTTCATTGGATTGTGAACCTCAGGGCCTGTTCTCAACAAGGTTCACCTGGGCGGTAACCTTGTGGGGGAAAACTGTATAAAAGAATAGTTGTACCATTAAATTTTTGAGTTACACTTCACCCTCAATCTAGAGTCCTGTCTCTCATTGGGGGAATATGCCACAAGGGATTGCTATGTCCTTCGTACTCCCTTGGATAATCACTAAGCTCTTGTAAGAGCTTGTGTGAGAGCTTGTTCCTGCTGCACTCTCTGGGGAAAGAGAGGTTCACCCACTGGAACCTGGAGCTTTGTCGTAGGTCCAGGGTGGGTAGGAGATGGCGAGACCCTAACCAAGCTGCGGCGGTTCGTGGGGTCTGAAGTGGTTACGGTGTCTGGTGGAGTGCTTGGAGCCCCGGGAAGCACTAGGAGCATCTGTCAATGGAGGTTCCCGGTCAGGGTGCCGGTCGATCCGTTACACCACCCATCAAGGTTTTATAAAATTTGCATAGCGCTTCTCAAGAGTCAGCCTGCATTGTGCTTCAGGGCTAAAGGCTCTTGGGAAGAGTACTAAGACAGGGTGAAGTTTTTAGGAAGCTATGTACAGCACCCTAAAAACCCGCCCCCATCTGCTTGCATTGCATAGAGAAGCACAGGGACTCAGTGATGACATTGTGAGGTCTAAAATAAGGTATGTAGTGAAAACATGACAGTGATAACCCTGGTCCTTTCTTTATTAGAAGAAATTCATTTATTACATTCTGTTAGGTTCCCTGTAAGTGCCGTTATCAACTACTACAGATTTCTGTACTCAGCAACTTTTTTTGTGTGGTGAATGCACAATGAAATAATGATTTCTTCTTTGTTTTGCCAAAATTCACTTCAACTAGCTGCAAGCTAAAGAAAAGTTATGCCACTTGCAATACATAGCTTAAAAGGTATGCACTGCTAGAAAATATTGCATCGTGTATCTGTTAACTTAGCTAATGGTATCGCTTTAATGCAAATTTTTTATCTTTATTTTTTATTTTATTTTTTTTTTTAATATAGAGAGTGCAAGAACAATCAGCAGAAAGTACCAGTACAATTAAATTTACCATGCCATGAAATAATCACACATAAACTACACAGTACGCCTATTCTAAAACAGAAATAAGGCGACGGAGAACAGAGAGGGGTAAAGGTAGGGGAAAAAACAAATAGGCAAATAAAGTATAACTAGTTCCTAATAAAGGTATGGTTTAGCATGACTAGCATACAATAGATCAAGTTTTCTATTTAGGAACTGGCAAGGTTTTCCTCAGTTCTGATACCTAATATGAAATAAGTGTGCAGGCAGGGAGATATCGCCATATGCTTTAATGTCACTTGTTATGATTTACTAGTAATCAGTGGTGGCTGGTGCATGATAATCTGGGGGGCTGCAAAACCCACATCCCCCGCAGGATAGCCGGTAGGCAGATCCACCTCCACCACCCCCCCCCCTCGGGACAGCCAGCCGGTCAGCCAGCAGGCAAATCCAAACCCCCCCCCCCGTGGGACGGACAGCCGGATGGACATCCTCCTTCCTGGATGGCTGTGATTCTCCTCTGGCCATGCATCTCCTCCCTCTTCTTGGCTAATGGCCAGCAAATTCGCTTCTCTTTTTAGCCAATTTGGAAAGGGGTCTCACGACCTTCTGCCTGATTGGCTGGGATGAGAATCAGTGTGATAATAGCGAATATTCATTCGCTATTGTCATACAACTGGATGGGCTCTGAGCTCACCCTTTTTTGAAGCCTATTAGAGCATTTGGCTCTAATCACATGCTTAAAAAACCCCCATTGGAATCCATGCATCTGGCGCCCTGCATGTAGATTAGGGGGCCGGATGCATGGATGGGGGGGGGTGGTACCCCTGCGCCCCCAATGGATGGGCCGCCACTGTTAGTAATTAACCATTTGAAAAGCAATTATAACATGTTTCACTCCTAAATTATTGAAAATGTATTGTTCAACATCATTGCATACCTTCCCACCATTCTATCTGTATTGTCAGTTCACACTGCACTCATTCAGTAAACATCAAGTTGCTCACTCCAGTTTTAAAATTGTGAATATCCCCACGCTTAGAACTGGAAAAATGTCTATTAAAAGGTTAATGATTGGAATGATAAATAAGTATGTGCCTCTAAAAAAATAAAAAATTAGGATAAAATAATTATAATTAATTGTAAGGTGCCAGGTGTTGGGCTGCTGCGGATAATAAAGGTAAGTGCCTTTAAACTGTGTAGTGATGTAGATATCAGTGTTGCTCCACTGTGCAAAGAATTTATGAATCAATAAAGTCACATGTGCAAATACATTGTTATAAATATAGTGATACATATATCCTCTAGCTGTTAGTGCAACAATATTCCTCCAATCACTGAATAAAATAAATAAATACATAAACAACTTATCACATCAAATAAACAGATACAATAGACTGCAAGTGCAATGTGAAAAAAATAGTCCTAATGTTTAAAAATGGAAAACCATAAGGGTGAATTAGTCCATTGAAGAATGCTGGTGCTGGACTCCAAATAGCAGTGAATCACTCTGTGCTCCCCTCTGTGTCCCCACTCACCAGAACCAATAGAGAGAGATGGGATTCTAAGTTTATCCAAGTATATAGGGGGATTGTGGGTATTGCTGTCTTCCTGGTGATATCCTTTAGCAGGACAAATGTAGTGCCAAATCCTTATCTTTATGGCTCTCAATATCGAGTATTTATGAAAAAAGGAAATCTCCATAGTATAGTAAAAACAAATCCACTTACATATAAAATTACAACGGTAAGCCTTTTAGAACGTGTGGATAGCTCTTCAGTGTGCGTTCCAACAACCGGTAGTGAAGTCAGATGTTAGTTCCCCGCTTTATACGTTTTGCCCCTCCCACTGAGCGTCATCTGAAGCTGATGATATCTACATCACTGCTCACTCCTGTTTGCCTAATCATTTAACTGATACAATTACATGACTATCGGTTTTTCAATTATTTGGACTGGCTCTCTTTATCATATTGTAATGTACAAGGATAGAAACAGATCCTTATCTGTATCATTGGTGGGTCAACTTGTTGCCTTACGGTGGATCACACTTTTACTCATTCCTTTAAAGCCTTGGTTTATATGAGAAAGAGGGATTTTGAGAACTTTTTTAATTGTTTCAGTTTGGTATTTCCCCCTTCAGGTTTGGTGGCACATTTTTTTTTTCTCTTGTAATGCCATAGATTGTTCTTTAAAAATAAATAAATGCAGTAACTGGCCATTCCAAGTAGTCTGGAACTAATGCATGGCCTAGGCTATAGGATACCAAGAGTGGGGTTTGAGATTTCTTTTCCCACTGGTAAGTTTATTCATGAAAGTCCATGTTAGGCTAAAATGACAGGGATCATTTATAGAAAAGTAGGATAATTAAGTTGCATCAAATGATTGCTGGTTGTTGAAGATTGTGGTCTCATTCACTTTGCAGCTGGTGGAGAGTGTTGGCAGTTTGGGCCAAGCACAGTCTGCAAAGCACGGTTTTGGCCCAAACTGCCAACACTCTCCACCAGCTGCAAAGTGAATGAGACCACAATGTGGTGTGTTTAGTAATGATTTGATTAAAGTTGGGGCTTACTTGGCAGGGGTTGAATACTTTGCCAAACATTGCTTTTTGAAGTCCATACAAACTAGCCCTTACAGAAACGTATTTTCCTGTACATCTGTATGTAGGAGGTGCATAGCAGTGTAGGAAGGCTTGTGGACTGGTGTCTGCTCAGTCCTAAACAGCCCTATTTAAATAAATCAGTAAAGCTCACTTCACATAATGCATATTCTGTACATGGGTATTGTACTAATGAATGGAGCTCCACTGAGCTATTTTCACTACTTACAGTAGACCTAAAGGCAAAAAATAAAAAAAAAATTGGCATTCAAAAAACAATATGCATATGTCTACTGTTTTAACTGCAAAAGGATATGTATTATTGTAAGTATGGCCATCACTGTTTGTGATATACACCCCTTTGCTTGCCAGAATGATCTTTTTGGTTTACAATTAGTCCTTTGTGGGTCAGCATTCTGCTCACTGAACCAAGCTGATGATACGGATTCATTGTTCAATGATCAGGCTGGAAGGTAGAGATGAAAAGGAAAGCCAATAAAACTGACCATTTAAATGCAATTGGGGGGTTGGGGGCAATGATTTCTATGACCACATTGAATATAATGGTTAGTCATAAGGTTTTCAAGCTAATTCCAGCCCTGATAGATACTTTTTTTCTAGATATATGTATGTATGTGACTGTTTTGCAATGATAACTTTTTTGTTTTAGGTTTAGCAGTCCTTAAATAAAATAAAGTAATGATGTGCAGATTTAAAAGTGGGCATTTTTTAAAATGACCCTTAGGGGCACAATTATCTTTTTTTTCTTTTTCGGCCTATCAAGTTCAATGAATAGCAGTCTTTCTATTGTATTGCCTCCATATGGTACACATGGAAGTTCACTTAGCAACCCGCACGTGCAACTTCCTTTGGACTTTGCTACAAAAGCACTATAAAATATTGTGCGTGCAATACATTTACAAGCCAATTAGCGAAAATAAAGTATAGGTTATTATGCATTCTCCATGAACCTCTCCCAAATCATTTTTGTGCGATAGGCTCATTTTAATGTGACCTATTGAAATATAAACCATTTAATGGCTGCCACTGAGTTCTGTTATATATCTTCCTGTTAAAGCCATATATTGTGAACAGCTTTTTCCATTCATAGTTCATTTAAACTTTGCCCTCCCTTAAATTCTCTACCTCTTTATTCTTTGCTTCTTTTACCTTCTTAATGTGTTAAATGTTTTTTATGAATATTTTATTAATGCAAAATGATCTATCCACATCCATGGTTTGGTCTAATGGTTTATAAAAATACTTTTAGCACTACATCATGAAGAGGCAGAATTTGCATCAGCTTTCCTGTAAATACTTCCCAAAGAGACTAAACAAATGGGAAAAGCAGTGTCTCAAACGGTTGTGTTAAATAGCTGATGTCACTTTTATTATCTTAAATTAATGTCTGGCTTGGTTTATCCTCAGCCTTGCAGTTATATTATCAGAATGTTGTCTTTTTTGTAAACCATATACTACAATTATATTCTAATAATGAATGCAGTTGCAAACTCTGTTAGTATAGATTTCTTTGGTGGTTATTCTTATTGCTATTGTTCATATGTGTACCTGAATGCTCTTGTTTTTTAAAAATTACACAATGCATAAAAGGACAATTTTAAAATATATCTATTATCTGATAATTATTAAACTGGTACTGTTAACTTAAGGTAAGTGCAAGTAACTTCAAATAAAATATTCAGATAGATGCTTGCAGTTCAGCTTTAGTTCCATGATTCTGTGAAACTTAACTCTTAAGCTATATTATGTAAAGGTGAGGCTGCGGTGGGTTTAGATTGGGGAGCAGTGCTAAAATCCAGGGAACAGGTTGGTTATATTTCAGACTTACACACCTAAATGTTCAGCATAGTGGCCTATTCAATAAACATTACTGGAAACAAAGCGTAAAGTTTGTCACTAACTGCAGCAACCAATCAGAATTCCCTACTGAGATAAGAATGGTGCTCGACCTCTTCTGAATACTTGTTATCGTTTGCACTTAGTTCCTTACACTGTTGGATTGCAAAAAAATCATAGTAGTGAGGAGAAACTCTGTATACCTGAGCCCAGCTTTGCAATGAATTGGATAATATGAGACCAACAGGTGTTTACGGCAGAAAACTGTTTTACTGGTGAAATGGTACCTCTTGCATCCCCTGCTAATTAATTTCCTTTTTGCGGAACACACCACAGATCCAAGTGTCCCATATGTTCCCTTTTGGAGCATGGGTCCACCACTTATCTAAAAAGTCAATAGAAAAGCTTAACTTATTTTGATGATGCACTTGAACATACTGCAGAGTTAAGGTTCCTAAGCACCTCTTTATCAAAAAGGATCACAACGTTTGAGTTTGTGGGATCACTGGTGTAAGGAAATGCCAGTGGGTTTTCTCTTAACTACGTGTAAGCCTTCTTTATTTAACCACTTGTCTACTGGGCACTTAAACCCCCTTTCTGCCCAGGCCAATTCTCAGCTTTTATCTTTAGCGTTATGTACAATTCTACTTCCTCCTCTCCTCTTCCCTTCTCTGTTGGGGTCCCCCAAGGCTCTGTTCTTGGATCCCCCCTATTTTCAATCTACACCTCCTCTCTGGGTCATTTGATAGTCTCCCACGGCTTCCAATACCATCTCTATGCTGACGATACCCAAATCTATTTATCCACCCCTCAGCTCTCTCCCTCAGTCTCCTCAAGTATCACTAATTTACTATCAGATATATCGGTCTGGATGTCTCACCACTTCCTCAAACTCAATCCATCCAAAACCGAGCTTATAATTTTTCCTCCACCACGTACCCCTTCCCCTGATTTCTCTGTCAATATCGATGGCATTACTATCAGCCCATTCCCGCATGCCAAGGTCTTAGGTGTTGTGCTGGACTCTGAACTCTCCTTCAAACCCCACATCCAATCGCAGTCCAAATCTTGCCGCCTCAGCCTCCGCAACATCTCCAAAATACGCCCCTTTCTAACCAAATACACAACAAAGCTCTTAGTTCACTCCCTGGTCATTTCGAGCCTCGACTACTGCAATTCCCTTCTCATTGGCTTACCTCTACACAGGCTATCCCCCCTTCAATCCATCATGAATTCTGCTGCCAGACTCATCCAGCTTACCAATCGCTCAGTGTCCGCTGATCCTCTCTGTCAAGCCCTCCAATAGCTTCTGCTTACCCAACAAATTAAATTCAAAATACTTACAACATCTTACAAAGCAATCCACAGCTTAGCCCCCAGCTACATCACTAGCCTAGTCTCAAAATACCAACCTAATCGCACTCTTCGTTCCTCTCAAAACCTCCTGCTCTCTAGCTCCCTCGTCACCTCCTCCCATGCTCGCCTGCAGGACTTTACCAGAGCCTCTCCAATCCTATGGAACTCCTTACCCTTATCTGTCCGATTATCTCCTACTCTATTAGCTTTTAGGCGATCTCTGAAAACCCTCCTTTTCAGAGAAGCCTATCCTACCCACACTTAACAAATATACCTCCATTTTCTCAATCAGCCCATCCCCCACAGTTATTGCCTTTTGTTTCACTTGACCCTCCCTTCTAGATTGTAAGCTCTAATGAGCAGGGCCCTCTAGTTCCTCCTGTTTTGAATTGTATTGTAACTGTATTGTCTTCCCTCACATTGTAAAGTGCTGCGCAAACTGTTGGCGCTATATAAATCCTGTATAATAATAATAATAATAATAATAATAATAATCTTTTTTTAAAACAAATAGAGCTTTCTTTTGGTGGTATTTAATCACTACTGGGGGTTTTATTTTTTGCTGCACAAACAAAAAAAGACCAAACTTTTTGAAAAAAAAAACAAAACAAAAGAGTTTTTATAGTTTGTTATAAAATTGTGTAAACAGGTAAATTTTCTTCTTCATTGATGTGCGCTGATGAGGCGGCACTGATAGGCTGCACTGATTGGAACTGATAGGCGAAACTGATGGGCACTGATAAGGCGCAACTGATCAGGTGGCACTGATAAGGCAGCACTGATGGGTGGCACCGATGGGCACTGATGGGCAGAACTGAAGGGCACTGAAGGACACTGGTAGGTGGCACTGATTGGTGGCAATGACGGGCAATGATAGGCACTGGTAGGTGACACTTATGGGTAGCACTCATGATGGGGCACTGATTGGCACTGATAGGTGGCACTGGTGGGCACTTATAGGTGGTGTTGGTTGACACTGATAGGTGGCACTGATAGGTGGCTCTAGTGGGCACTGGTAGGTGGTGCTGGTGGGCACTGGCAGATGGCACTGGTGGGCAATTATAGGTGTCACTGGTGGGCACAGATGCCCCTCTCCTCTTCGGGACCGATGTCCCTCTAACAGCAGCGGCGATCGGCTTTTATTTGACACTGACAGCGTGAGGAGAAAGAAAAACAGCTGATCGCTGGCTGCTATTTACATCACATGATCAGCTGTCATTGGCTGACAGCTGATTACATGGTAAGGGACCGGGGCCGGCCCCTTACTCTGATCTGTGATCAGCCACGTCTCATGGACTCATGATCACAGAGCGAGCCGCGCACTCCGCAGGGAGCGCGCAGGCAGCTCATGCACGGGGAGGACATACATGGACGCCCTCCTGGCAATTAAGGTCTGTGCTGTAGCCGTCTTTCGGCTATAGCACGGAGCAGAAGAGGTTAAGAGCTGTAGTTTGATACTATTTCATTTTGTAACACATTTGTACTTTTATAGAAAATGTTTACAACAAACACTTTTTAACCTTTAACTATAGCAGGACAGTCAGTACATACACATATAATTTTGTTTCTTACTGAAAGCTATTCAGTTGCTTTATAGAAGTCCGAGTGAAAAAATGACAGCATTGGTAGTCAATATAAAGTAGTCACTGCTTCTGTTATAGATAAAATGTTTAGTTAGAAGATGTTTAAACATAAAAAAACAAACAAAAGGAAATAGCAGAATGGAAAGACACAGAATCGAAAATAGTACCATAAATCATCTGCTGCCTTTGAGTACCACAATTTTTTTTCCAGGTTTATTTCTAATTGAATGGTGGCATGCCAATGGCAACTGGGAATGTTAACAAATTTTACCAGATCTCAAGTTGGTGGCTCAGTTAGTATATTTTAAGGAGCAAAGTACAAAACCATAGCGCAAATAACAGACAATTAGAATCAATTCTGTATTACCATAGTGCAGTGATGGGGAACCTTGGCACCCCAGATGTTTTGGAACTACATCTCCCATGATTCTCATGCACTCTGCAGAGTAGTTGAGCATCATGTGAAATGTAGTTTCAAAACATGTGGGGTGCCAAGGTTCGACATCACTGCCATAGTGAGTCTGGCACATTTGTGTTACTGTACTTTGCTCCTTGCACTTTAATAGCTAATATGCCTGTAGTGTATATATCAATTAATGCAAACTTTTCTAGACATACAAATATAATGTGAGCCATTTATCAAACACATGCTGACAAATCGTCAAATCGCAAACTTAAAAATAAAACTTAAAAAAAAAACTAAAAGTAAATCCCACTTAAGCCAATGGGTATAAATTCTGGAAATCAATTCTAGCCATTTTTATGTCTAATAGAGAAGGGATTGTAAAACAAGGGGCAATAGGAGCTGGGCACTGCAATGGGGGACATGTACCAATTCAAAAATAAAAAATACCACATGGTCTAACATAGCTCTTCTCCCACTGAGTATTAGGTCACATTAGCTGCTTATGGATACAAGGGACAGCTTCAGAAACACGCAACTTATACATGCAGGCTGGACAAGGCTGCTAGTGGGGCGAGAACAATTTCTCGTGTTACTTTGGACTGCACCTACCAATGGACAGCAATTGCCATATCTTACCACTGATTTTTATATACATAGCTCTGCTCCTATGCGGTATTAGGTCATATCAGCTGCATATGGACACAAGGGCACAGCCACAGGAAAACACTAATAACACATGCAGGCTGGACCAGACTGCTAGTGGAGTGTAGAGCGCTATTACAGATGGTACCTAAGATTGCATCTACCTGTGGACAGCAATTACTATCTCTCACCATTGACTTTTACACTCAAACAGCCGGTCCTCGGTACAGTAGACCAAACATATAGTGGGTTATTATCCACATAGCCAGCTGTGTTATACTCTTTAGAAGGACTCATGTGCTTACCTACCAGCCAACTCCTAGGCAACATAGCAATACCAAGATACTCCTACCATCTGTGGTCTCATTAGCAAGGTATCAGAGTGGTCCATCTTTATACTCTGGGTGGGAGGTTTTATGGGGGGGAAGGGGGTGATTATAGAGGGTTAGGTAGGGTGGGTAGGTAGGTCGGGGGTAGGGGAGACATGGGTATATTTGGGTAGGGGAGGGAAGGGGGGAGTACACCGAGTTCTTACTGTACATTGGAACCAATTTATCTTTTTATATGTTAATTTAATAAAATCTTTTGTATTAGCCATAGAAGGTGTCAGATCCATATATTTTAGATTATAGCTATTCTCTGCATATTTTCAAATATTTATCGTAACGCAGGAACTAGGGCCAGGGGCTAACAATACTAACTATTGCTCAGGAAACAGATGTTGCACTGAGCATAGCTTGAACAGAGTTGTAGAAAGACAGTATGTGTGATAGCTAGTGATAGAACTAGCTATCATAATTAGCAGGCAAGATGTGACAATGCTGATAGAAAAAAAAAACAAAATAAAGTGCATATATAGTGAAATGATAAATTGTATCTATATGGCAAACATGAGCATTGATACAATACACATATATTGTGATGTAACCAATAGAATTGATATAAAGTGCAGTAATGGTAATAATAACTGGTCACTGAAAATTAATAAATACATCTGAAGAAAGTCCAAAGTAAGTCCAAAGTGCATTGTAAAAAAGCAGAATCTTTAATCTTTATTTCATGTGAATTTTAAAACTCGTGCACAGGAAAACCACCACTAACGCCAGAGGGGGGCTTACCAGATAGAATGGACTTACGCCTAATGAGTAAGAAAAAGCATATTTAGATGGATAATCAACCAAAGGACATCTGGATAAACTTCCGCCACTCCAACAGCATCAACAGATTATTCCACTTTGCTACAGATTATTTCCAATGATGGACCATCAAGTTAAAATTAGGGCCACAAGTTCTTCTCCACATGTACTCAATAAAAAAAGATAGCTCCACATAGTGTATAACCATACAGAATATCAAATTTATTTAAAAATCCAAAACAATTACAATGTAGATGAATAAAATGGTTTCACACTATGTGGAGCGCTCTCTTTTATTGAGTACATGTGGAAAAGAACTTGTGGCCCCAAATTTTAACTAAATGGTCCATCATTGGAAATAATCTGTATCAAAGTGGAATAATCTGTTAATGTTGTTGGAGAGGCGGAATTTTATCCAGATGTCCTTTGGTTGATTATCCATCTAAATATGCTCTTTTTGACTCACTAGGCGTAAGCTTAATTGAGTTCATTCTATCTGGTATGGCCCCCTTCTGACGTTGGTGGGGGTTACATAATTACATAGTTTGTGAGGTTTGTGAGGTTGAAAAAAGACATCAGTCCATCCAGTTCAACCTATGATGTGCGTGTGTGTTTGCTGTTAGCCATACATTGTATACCACTGTATGTTGTGGTCTTTAACCACTTGAACTCCGCTCACATTGCTGCTACTGCAGCAATGTGGCTCGTTATCGTCCAGCGACGTAGACCTACGTCACTGAACTCCGCCCCTTGTGGGCGGCGCACGCGCACCGCCGGAGGCTCGCTCCCGCTGTGTTCAGTCACAGCGGGAGTCGGGCCAGGGGAGCCGCTCTTCCCCGATCGTCGGGAAATCTAGTTTGGATCTCCTAAGTGACAGGGAGTGACAGATCGGAGTGTTCAGCATAGCTGAACATCCGATCTGTCCATGACTCACTCAGTCACCTCCCACACGTCAGTAAGCACCAGGCATACATTAACCCCCCCCTCTCCAATAAAATTAACCCCTTCCCTGCCAGTGTCATTTTTACAGTAACAGTGCATATATATAGCACTGATTACTGCAGTAATGTCACTGGTACCCCCAAAAGTGTCAAAAATGTCAGTCAAGGGTCCGATCTGTCCGCCGCAATGTCGCAGTCCCGCAAAAAAAATGCAGATCGCCGCCATTACGCGTTAAAAAAAACACCAAAAATGACAGAAATCTTTCCCTTTGTTAGTAAACACAATAACTTTTGCGCAAACCAATCAAAATACGCTTATTGTGATTTTTTTTTGCCAAACATAGGTAGCAGAAAACAAATTGGCCAAAAATGTAAAAAAATTTTGATTTTTACATTTTTTTGGGGGGAATTTCATATAAAAAAATGTTAAAAATATTGTTATTTTTTCAAAATAAACGCTCTATTTTTGTTTATAGCGCAAAAAGTAAAAATCGCACAGGTGATCAAATACCACTAAAAGAAAGCTCTGTTTGTGGGAAAAAAAGGACGTAAATTTTGTTTGGGTACGGCGTCGCACGCCCGCGCAATTGTCAGTTAAAGTTGCACAGCGCCTAATCGCAAAAAGTGGCCTGGACGTAAGACAGCAAAATCCTCCGGTGGTAAAGTGGTTAAGGTGCCCATCTAATAGTTTTTTAAACAATCAATGCTCCCTGATGATACGACTGCTTGTGGAAGAGAATTCCACATCCTCACTGCTCTTACAGTGAAGAACCCCCTACGTATTTTAAGGTTAAACCGCCTTTCCTCTAGTGGCCACGTGTCTTATTGTATTCCCTTTCTCTGAATAGTTTGTTCCTTATGCTAGGGTCGCCAGTACAGTATTTGTACATTGATATCATATCCCCCCTCAATCGTCTCTTCTCCAGAGAGAATAAGTTCAGTGCTTGTAGTCTTTCCTCATAGCTGATGTCCTCCATTCTCCTAATTATTTTTGTTGCCCTTCTCTGGACTCTCTCCAGTTCCAGCACATCCTTCCTGAGGACCGGTGCCCATAACTGGACAGCATACTCCAGATGTGGCCGGACCAGAGTCTTGTAGAAAGGGAGAATAATCTCTTTATTTCTGGAGTAAATCCCCTTTTTTATGCATCCCAGTATTCTGTTGGCTTTGCTTGGAGCGGCTTGGCATTGCATGCCACTGCCAAGCCTGTTGTCTACCAGTACCCCCGGGTCCTTTTCCATCCTAGACTCACCCAGAGGTTCCCCCCCCCCCTAGTGAGTAGCTTGCTTTCTGGTTTCTGGCACCCAAGTGCATTACTTTACATTTTTCAACATTAAACCTCATCTGCCATGTAGTTGCCCACCCCATTATTTTGTTCAGGTCCACTTGTAAGGTTTCCACATCCTGCATAGAAGATATTGGCATGCTTAGTTTAGTATCATCCGCAAATACTGAGATTGTACTTGATATCCCCTCCTCTAGATCATTTATGAATAAATTAAACAGGATTGGTCCCAGGACAGAACCCTGGGGGACCCCACTTTCCCAATCCGAGTACTCTCCATTAATCACCACCCTTTGCACTCTCCCCTGGAGCCAGTTCTCTATCCAGGTACTCACATTATGGTCCATACCTATCTTCCTTAGTTTGAACAGTAAGCGTTTGTGGGGTGTAGCGGAGTAGCAGTATGATCCACGATATCTCCACTGGTAGTCAGGCACAGCATACAATAATCCTGGTAGCGTATAATATTCCCAACCCTCCAATAACCAGACGACACATAGCTTGGAGGTCAAACACTAGAATGCCTTGTTTATTGAAAAACACAGGGATCTACACTCAGCCAAAACCCCTCCCCCTTCGAGACATTCCACACATAAAGCTGAACATCCCATAATAACCTTACTCTGCCAGACAGAAACAATAGGACAATAGAAGGCAGGTATTTAACAATAACAAACCCCCACCCATCTCCTGAGGGACACTGCTCAGACATATGATAGTCCCAAGTGAAAGAGTTCTCACTCTCTCCACATAAACCACACTCCAAACACTTGGTTCTTAAAGGTATACACATGCAATAAACATAATGCATATACGAAGGACAATATCCAGTGGCTGTGTTTGCCACAATGCTCCCCCAGAACCAAGCTGGCATACACAATCTGATCCATAACGGATCGGCTTGGGGATGTCCGGGGAGTACCCACAGATCATTTTTCCAGTTCAGTTTGTCGCGATAACCCGTCAGCATGGCCATTCTGTTTTGCGGGGCGGTAGTGAATAGTAAAGTCATAAGGTTGTAACGCCAAACTCCAGTGCAACAACCGGGCATTGTCCCCTGCCACTCGGTTTAGCCATACCAAGGGGTTGTGATCCGTGGAACTGTTGTCCATACAAGTAAGGCTGAAGCTTCATTCCCTGGGGAGAAGCTCTCTGCTCAAGTAGGTTACGGGTCGTTCTCTGCCATCTTCTCCAAACGGGCTCAATACTGTTCTTAATCCAAACATTGAAGCGTCTGGACCTCAGAAGGCCATTAGGTCTCTGGGATATTGGCCTGGGTTCTGGACTGGCAGGATCGCTGAGGGCAACTGGCCTAGATCGTTCCCCAGTAAGATGTCGGTGGGGAGCTCCCGTATCAACCCCACATCACATCAGACCCGACCCGGCACCCCAATTCAAGTGGACACTCGCAGTGGGTAGTCGGTGTACTGCTCCCCCTGCCATCTGTACCACTGCTGAGCCTCCGGTTCGGGCGGCATCTGGAACCAGGTGTTGCTTGACCAAGGTGAGAGTGGCTCCCGTGTCTCGGAGACCTTGAGCGGGCATTCCATTTAACTGGACCGATTGTAGATGATGCTGTTGGTTCTCCGTAGCGGCTTGCACCGGGTTAGCTTCATGAAGGGTACCCCATTGCTCCTCGGTGTGTTTGAACCTGGGTACAACTGGGGAAACCTCTGTGGGATAGTAGGGGACCGTTGTCCGTGCTGAAGGGGGTGACCCTGGTCGGATCCACGCAGCTTGCTTCCTGCTCTGGGTACAGTCTCGTCGATAGTGACCAAACTGCTTGCACCTGTGGCACTGTACCCCACTGCGGGACGGGTATCTTGGTGTCTGGTGTTTGGAGGAGTTTCGCCCCGTCTGTGGTAGTAGTGGTCCTGTGGTGCAAGCCTGCTGCCGGGTAACAACCGGATAAGCTTCATGGATGGTAGATTGGGGAACAAAAGCTGAAGTCAGCTCCCCCAGGTCGTTTCCCAAAATAACGTCTGCGTGTAAATCCTGCATCATGCCCACCTCCACGTTCCCTGACCCAGCTCCCCAATTCAGGTGTACCTTTGCAGTGGGAACTTTGAAAATGGCTCCCCCTGCTACTCGCACAGCTACAGAATCCCCAGTGAGTTGTCTGGATGCAATAAGGTGATTCCGGACCAACGTGATGGTAGCCCCAGAGTCACGTAACCCTTCTAGTTGTCTCCCCTCCATGTGCACAGCTTGTCGGTGGTTTTGTCGATTGTCCATTGCCGCTTGGATGGGGTTAACCTCGTGTAGGGTGTCCAGGGGTTCCTCCATTTGGATTGCTGTGGAGGGTTGTAATGCAGGGGCTGCTTGGTAACAGTGTACAGCGGCTCGAGGTGCTGGTGTGTAGGCCTGATTCAGCCAGGGCTGACGAGGCCAATTCCGGGGACAGTCTTTTTGTATGTGCCCCATTTGGTTGCAGAGATGGCAGCAGGTATGGGCTCATGGTTGGTACTGACTGTTACCTCCTCCTGAACGTGGGTGTGCTGGTTCGGTGACTGCTGGTCGGTGATAGGGTTGCTGGGCAACTACCCTAGGCGGTGGTCATTGTTCCCGTCTAGTGTCTTGGTGCTCATCTGCTAATTTAGCAGCCTCTGGAAGGGTGCAAGGTTTATGGTCCCTTACCCAGAGCTACATTTCTTGAGATAGTCTCCGGAAAAACTGCTCCAACAATAATAATTGCAAAACATCCTCTCGTGAAGTGGCTTGTGCTGCATCTAACCATCTGGTGGCCGCCCTGTGCAAACAATGGGCAAACTCAGTGTGGGAATCTTGGTCCTGCTTTTTAAGATCCCGGAATTGGAGTCGGTATGGCTCGGAGGTGATGGCATACCTGGTCAAAATCGCCTGCTTAACTTTCTGGTAGTCCCAGATGTCGGCATTAGGGACTGCCCGATACGCATCGGCCGCCCGGCCAGACAATTTCCGAGCCAATATCTGTACCTGATCCTCTGGGTCAATGTTATGTAACTGGCACAGCCTCTCGATGTCTTGCAAATACCCATCTATTTCTCCCTCCGTGTCCGTGAAGTTTTTAAATGCCTGGTACAATATTTTGGGTTTACCTTGCGGCATGCTGAATGGAGTTGGGTGTACTTGGAGAGGTTGTGGCTGGGGCCCCCTTATGGCCATGATGTATTAATGTACATCCGCTGCGACCCGTTCATGGGTTTCCATTGATGGGGTACTTGGATACAACGCTATCCTGCTGCGAAATTCCAGTTCAAATTCTCGGTCTGTTTCTGGCCTTGCATCCATGGCTGCTCTGTCTTCTTCCATGAGTTCTTCGATCAGTGTCGCCTTGGTTTTGTTGCTGGCTATCTTGTCTCTTGCCTCCAGCAATGCTTTCAATGTCTGCCACTTTAGCCGTGTATAATCCGTTCCCATTCACCAGCCTTTCGTGTAGTTTTACGTACTGCCGAACTCCGGTTTCATCTGAATTGTTTCTTTTCTCTTTGTTCGCATGAATACTGCCGAACGCTGCTTTGCTGTTTGGATAAAGATCCCGTCGCTTGCCACCAATTGTAGCGGAGTAGCAGTATGATCCACGATATCTCCACTGGTAGTCAGGAACAGCATACAATAATCCTGGTAGCGTATAATATTCCCAACCCTCCAATAACCAGACGACACATAGCTTGGAGGTCAAACACTAGAATGCCTTTATTGAAAAACACAGGGATCTACACTCAGCCAAAAATCCTCCCTCTTCGAGACATTCCACACACAAAGCTGAACATCCCATAATAACCTTACTCTGCCAGACAGAAACAATAGGACAATAGAAGGCAGGTATTTAACAATAACAAACCCCCACCCATCTCCTGAGGGACACTGCTCAAACATATGATAGTCCCAAGTGAAAGAGTTCTCACTCTCTCCACATAAACCACACTCCAAACAATAATACCATTTTCATTACTAAAGTCTTGTATGTGGTCCCTTAACATCCCCTCCAAAATCTTGCAGACTACTGATGTTAGGCTGACCGACCTATAGTTACCCAGGATATATCTCTGCCTTTTTTAGATATTGGTACAACATTGGCTTTTTTCCAATCGGTTGGCACCATACCCGTCTGTAAACTATCCTTAAAGATCAAGAATAATGGTCTGGCAATCACCTGGCTGAGCTCTTTAAGAACCCTCGGGTGCCAGCCATCTGGTCCTGGTGATTTATTTATGTTAAGTTTCTCTAGTTTAGTTCTAAGTCTATCTTCTGTTAGCCATGGTGGTACTTCCTGAGGTGTGTTATTTAGTTTGGCCTTACAAGCTGGGTTAGTGTAGCCCCCCGATTCTTTCGTGAAGACTGAAGAGAAGAATTTATTTAACACTACCGCCTTTTCCCTGTCCTCTGTGGCCAAATCTCCTTTGTCGTCTTTTATGGGGCCAATGTGTTCTGGCCTCACTTTCTTACTTTTTATATACTTAAAGAATTTTTTGGGGTTCTTTTTACTCTCTTCCGCTATATGTGTTCTATTTTAGCCACCTTGATTTCGTCTTTACATTTCTTATTACACTCTTTGTAATGCTTGAATGCTGCCAATGACCCCTCAGCCTTGTATTTTTTTAAGGCCTTTTTTTTAGCATTAATATGCATTTTTATGTTGGAGTTTAGCCACCCAGGGTTTAGTTTTGCTCTTTTAAATGTATTTCCCTTTGGAATGCACTGGCCAATCCCCTTTGTTAAGTATGCTCTTGAAGCACTTCCATTTCCCCCCGTCTTCTTTGTTCCCAAGGTTCTATCCCATTTGATATTTTCTAGCAGAGAGTGTAGTTTTGGGAAATTGGTTCTTTTGAAATTCAGTGTTCGTATATTAACCTTATGTTTCCTATTACTATGATTAATACTGAAACTAATTGACCTATGGTCACTGTTTCCTAAGTTGCCCCGTATTTCTATATCCGTGAGCAGGTCTGTATTGTTGGTAATCAGTAGGTCAAGTACCGCATTGTACCGGTGCATTCACGATCTGACCCATGGAATTGTCCTGCAAAACATTTAGGAACTGCTGAGCTTTGGCGGAATGCGCGGTTCCTTCTGCCCAGTCTCTATCTGGATAATTCAAGTCCCCCATTATAATGACATTTCCTGGGTTCCTGTGCACGAGTTTGAAAATTCACATGAAATGACGATTGAAGATTCTGCTTTTTCACATAGCACTTTGAACTTACTTTGGACTTTCTTCGGATCTATTTATTCATTTTCAGTGACCAGTTATTACGATTACTGCACTTTATATCAATTCTATTGGTTACATCACAACATATGTGTATTGTATCAATGCTCATGTTTGCCATATAGATACAATTTATCATTGCACTATATATGCAATGTTTTTTTTTTCTATCAGCGCTGCACTTCATACATTTTTTATCTAGATACAGATTGTCATCTGTAGTGCTAGTCGCTTTTTCCATATTATTTTACTTAGCGCGGCGTTCCCTTTTTTCCATCTAAGATGTGACGATGCCTATATCTTCCAGTTCTGTGCAGGCATAAGGTTTGTAGAATTATAAGTAACAGATCAGCTTTGTCTGCTGGCCTGTGGGACAACAAGTGAAAGATCTGAAACAGGTTTGTGTACCTGTATATTGGGATATACTTACTCTCCTGTCCTGGTTTGGCAGAAATCTTCCTCTTCCGATGACCACCCTACTACCACTGCTGTAACCTTCTGGTGCAGCTGGGGTTAATATAATGGAGGGAGCTGTGACAGGCACTCATGAACAGTGCCCAACTACGCACAACCTTTCATAGAAAATATAGCTTCTCTATAAGGTTATCTATGAATGGAATAAACCAACATTAACTGTAGTCATGGACTTTATGTGGATCTGTATGGAGAAACTGAGTATCATAAAAAAACAGTTTTTATTTACATTCCATTATAAAACATTACAAAACATATTAAAATATACTCTACTTAGAGGTTCACAACATGCATAGATTCTAACACAATTCACATGTTGACTCAATGCATCTTTTGAAATCCTTCTTCAAGAGCACATGTGAAAGAGTTTACAGAGTATAAATACATCAGTTATGAATATATATTTCAATTGCAATGTTAGCTTTTATCATATAAGTGAATATACCCTATGAATACAGCATACCAATACATCGGAACCCGCACTTGATCTTTGTAGAAAGATACCCAACAATTCAGTTAGCTTGAATTCACATCATGTAATGTTTCCCATGAAGGTGCATCCCAATCTGCCAAGCTGGAAGCCACTGCTTCTCAGGTAAGGATACCCGTATATGGCCAAGAATCAACTGATGATCTAACAGGCACAATCTACAGAGGACACACATATATGTATATTTTATGTTGATCAGGAAAAAACGTTCATATTTTTTCAGGGTGCTAAAATAACTAGATATGCCAGGGACCTACCTTTGAGGTGAGGGCTAAACCCAAAAAATATAATGGTAGTATCTACAGTATGAATGAAGGAAGGGCAAGTAAACTGAAAGGCCTATCTCCTCCATTTTTATTTATTTTTTTCTTAGTAAACTTAGGTTTTAAGGGGAGAGGTACATATTTTGGGCTTTTGAGAGTGTCAAGAAAGATATGCTTCAAGGATCAGCTAACAATAGTTGGATGCTACTATTTTCCAACACATATGTGGTAATAAAAGATCAGTCTGTATATAAGATCAGAAGTGGTACATCTGTTGCCACATTTAGGCTAAAAAGGATAGATTGTCATTATGAATTGTTAATTAGAATAACTTTTTGATACATGTAACATTTATGCAGCTGGAGAGTGCTGATTGAGTTCCATTTAATAACGTTAGTTTTTTCACCTATACTTTTCAGCTTACCCGCATGGAAGAAAAATATATTTAAAATATATTTTAAAAAAACATTTTTTTATTTTTCCCAAATATATTGGAAATATGTTTGAAATGCTACAATTTTGGCCATATTCAATATATTTCTAAATTTCTTTTCCCTAAATATATTGGAAATACATTTTTCTTTCATATGGGTATATTCAGTGAATCCACCAAAAATCATGAGTAGAAATCATTAGAAAGGTCACCTGATTTTATGGAATAAAAACAATTATACTGTATATAGGATTATTCATAAAAACATCTCACAGCCAACCCAGGTAATGCAGCTGTCCTCCTGATGAAATTAGTAGTTTTCTTTTTTCTTGCCTCTGGGGGTGATGAAGACTGTAGTAGAAAAATATCTCTTAATCCTAGCAATGTAAATCATACTTATTTCCCATGGAGTCAGCCGAAGATGGAAAAATGTGCATGTAGTTAAAGTGCAAAGTTTTGTTTGTCATATTTTACAGCTTTGGCCAAGTTTTCAGTATATTGCTTGACACCGTATTTTTCTATAAACCAATAGACCTTGGATCAATACAGTCCCTTCAGGCAGCACTTAATGTTCATATGCATATATTTGGGTTGCCATAGGAGTCACAGATGCAGAAATGTCTTCATGCATCTCCATGGCTTTACTCATCACTTAGATATCTCTTTTGTCAGAGTAGAGTAGCTTGAAAACCTAACATTCCTCACTCGAGTGGGTGACTCAAACTCCTATTATGGCCATTTTACAGTATCTCACAAAAGTGAGTACACCCCTCACATTTTTGTAAATATCTTATTATATTTTTTCATGTGACAACACTGAAGAAATGACACTTTGCTACATTGTAAAGTAGCGAGTGTACAGCTTGTATAACAGTGTAAATTTGCTGTCCCCTCAAAAAAATCAACACACAGGGGGCGTGGCCGCCGCGTAGCCGTATGGACGTGTGAGTTCGCCGCTCCACCGACACAGGGACAATATCCAGCAACATCGGCGCCCTATCTTCACCGATCGCCTTGTCAAGACCCTCATCGGATTCACTGAAGCCTCCTGCATCCATCGATATGGCCAGAAAGAAGAAGGACGGCGGGCAACCCCGTCAACTCCAGCACTTCTTCATGCCCCAAAGCCAGCAACGGAGCCAAGATGGCGCCGGCAGCAGCTCCCCGGCCTCCTCGAGCGGGACCTCTCCGGCACATCCCAGCCCTACACCTCCACAGGGCCAGAAGGCAGGCCAGCCCCGATCTCCAACGGTCTCAACACCGCTCACTGGGAGCCCGGCGAAGAGCAGGCCACGGCTGATAGAGGACTCACCATCTGGGGAGGTAAGCCATGAGGAGGTTTCCTCTCTGAACTCTACCAGGGAGCTTGCTTTCAATATAGACTCTTTCCCTGTCAGTGACCGGCCGGTCTCGGAGGTGAAACTGAGAGACATGATGATGTCTCTTAGGGCCTCTATGCACGCTGATTTAATGGACTGTGTTAAATCGTTTAAAGGAGAGGTCAGGGCCTTGGGAGGCCGCATGGACAAAGTGGAGGGCAAAATGGGGGAATTTGCAGTATATCATAACGAGCTAATTGATTCCCACTACAGCCATGAGGAAGAAATAGACAAGTTAAAGAACAAAATTGCAGATATGGAGGACAGGTCACGGCGTAACAACGTCAAGATCCGGGGGGTCCCCGAATCTGTGCAGCCCAACGATTTAGAGTGATATGCCAGGGATCTGATCCATGCAGTCCTACCATCTGCACCTTCTTCTGAGCTGGTGATTGATCGCATACATCGCCTCCATAAACCTTCCCACATCTCTGAAGACATTCCAAGGGATGTCATCATGAGGATTAATTTTTACCATATAAAAGACCGTTTGATGTCAGAATTCCGCAAAATGACTCCTGTTCCGGAGAAATATGCCAGGATTCAGCTGTTCGCTGACTTATCCCAACATACTCTCCAAAAACGGAGAAACCTCCAACCGCTTACTAAGGCGTTGAGGAACCATGCAATCATCTACAAGTGGGGGTTTCCGGTCAAACTGACTGTCACATACAATAACAAGGCCCACACCATCACATCTCTACAAGCTGGCCTGGATCTGCTTCAATCATGGGGTATTCTCCCTGCTCCCAGAGCTGATCTCTCTACACCGTCAAATAGGGTGTCCCCTCTCCCGGAAGAGTGGCAGACGGTCACATATGGGAAGAAGGGGAAGAAATCCTCCAAGGGAACGCCGCCTCACGGTACCAACACCTGAATGTCCCTGGGCATACGGCTGCTCAGGCCACTAGTACTTTTTCCCCCTCGCAATGTTATGCAGCAAGACTGCATTCGAGACCATTCTCATTTTTTTACTGACCTTTTCTTTGTTTATTCCTTCTGTTCTCTCTCCCTATAAGTGTTTCCCTACCCTCCACCAATGTGGTCAGCTCATCACAAGGAAACCTGGAACGTCTCTACATCTGGAACCACTCGACAGCCGTCGCCCTGATGTGTATTCCAGCACCACCGTTGATCTCCACTCTGAAGCTCATCTGATGCATCTAGCTACAGGTACTCTAACCCCTCTAATATTGACAGTATATGCCCATTAAAATAACAACCTTTAATGTTCGGGACCTGAACCATCCAGCCAAGAGGTCATCTCTGTGGTCTGAGGCGCTGAAACTTCAGAGCGATGTTCTGTGTATACAGGAAACCCACCTACAGCAGACCTCTGCCCCCACCATAGCTCACAAGAACTTTTCGCACATCTTCCAGGCATCTGCTTCCCAAAAGAGAAAAGGAGTACTGATTGCGGTTAGAGACTCTGTGGCATTCTCATTAGTGGACCTTAAAGCTGATCCCAATGGGAGGTATGTTATAGTTATCTGTGAAGTGAACAACATGCCACTAACATTGATCAATGCATACTCCCCCAATACACATGAACTCCGTTTCTGGAGGAAGATTTTGCGTATGGCCACTACCCTGAAACGAGGTTCTGTTGTGATCTGCGGGGACTTTAACATCACATCTGATCCGCAAATTGAAACCACCTCATCTCCCCGACGTGCTCCTCCAGCCTTACAGCCTTTATTACATTCTATGGATATGTACGACTCATGGAGATGTCTGCACCCGGGCGAAAGGGACTATTCTTACCATTCCCAATGTCATAAATCTTACTCTCGCATAGACATGATTTTAGTTGATAAACGCTTGCTTCAGATGACGATGTCTGCAGAGATACACGCCATTACCTGGTCAGACCACGCCCCAGTCTCCGTAGTAATACGCGAGTCCGGGGCGCCTGGCCCTGCGTATCTATGGAGAGCCAACAGCCAAGTTCTGGAATCTCCGCACCATGCCAAATATATTGCTAAATGTTTGAAAGAGTATTTTTGTGACAATGCTGGCTCTGTGGCGGATCATGTGACTGTATGTTGCGCTCACAAAGCCTTCATAAGAGGTATTCTTATACAGCTTTGCTCTAGGCTTAAGAGACAGAGGAGTCAGCAACTTGACCACATTCTGGACGAGATCAAAAAATTAGAACCTTTGAATAAGGCTTCCCCCTCACAACTGTTAGCCCAAAAGCTCTCCCGACTTAGGCTAGATCTCCGACAATTACAAATTGATAATCAGGATAGACTCTTCAGAGCTTTAAAACTTTCCCACTATTCACAGGGCAACAAGGCGGGCAAGGTGCTAGCCAACCGCCTAAAAACGAAACAGGTCAAAAACAGAATCGCACACTTGCTTGATCTCGCCACCAAGGCAAAGATCATGGATCCTCAGGCAATCGCTGATTCTTTCGCGAGCTATTACAGCTCTTTATATAACCTGAAGGATGATCCTTCCACCCCGCAACCTACAGATCAATCCATTTCGGACTTTCTGTCCTCCATAAATCTGCCCCGCCTCTCTCCTGAACAACTTCAGGCTTTAAATGCTCCGATTTCACCCCTTGAAATAGCAAAAGCTATCCGCACGCTGCCGAGTGGGAAATCGCCTGGCCCTGATGGATTGCCTAACCTCTATTATAAGATGTTTAGTGATGTGCTCAGTCCACACCTGTCTCTGGTGTTTGAGAATGCTGTCTCCTCTGCCTCACTACCACAAGAAATGTTGCAGGCTTACATTGTGACATTGCCTAAACCGGGGAAAGACCCTACGTCCCCCCGGAATTTCAGGCCGATTTCCTTATTGAACACCGATGTGAAACTGTACGCAAAGGTTGTTGCGCTGAGGCTGCACCCTGTCTTGCCTGACCTGGTCCAAGCGGACCAGGCTGGGTTCGTGCAGGGCCGCCAGACCTCGGACGCAACGAGAAGAGTGATTGGCCTTATTGAAAAAGCGAACTCTGGTCGGATGCCTTCTCTGCTGCTGTCCTTGGATGCGGAGAGGGCATTCGACCGAGTGCATTGGGCGTACATGTCTCAGGTCTTGCTGAAGTTCGGCTTTCAGGGCCCCATCATTTCAGCAATTCTTGCACTGTATTCGAACCCATCTGCCAGGGTCTATACCTCCAATATGCTTTCTCAACCTTTTTCCATTACGAATGGTACCAGACAGGGGTGTCCGCTGTCCCCATCAATTTTTAATCTGTTAATTGAGCCACTGGCGGAAGCAGTCAGGTCCTCGAAAGACATCAGCGGCATACGTATAGGATCCAGACATCATGTGGTGAACTTGTTCGCAGAGGACGTCATCATATTTCTAACGGATCCTGTTCGATCCCTGGCTGCAACCCACGACATATTGCAAAGATTTAGTCTGGTGTCATATTATAAGGTGAATTTCACGAAATCGCTGATTTTACCGATAGCTATACCCCCGAAGCAGTGTTGTTACTTGACCGCACAATACCCTTATACGTGGAAAACACATAGCATTCCCTACCTGGGTATCCAGCTAACCCCGAAACCTTCTCAACTAGTTGAGGCCAATCTACCGCCTTTAATAACTAAAATAGCTGCCGAGTGTGCTTGAGTTTCCAAAACAGAACTTACTTGATCAGGACGTCTTGCATCATTCAAGATGCTCCTCCTGCCGCAAATCCTTTATATCTTTAGAACGTTAGTAGTCCCCATCCCACGTAAATTTCTTACACAACTGCAGGCTACCCTGAGGGGGCTGGTGTGGGGAGGGAAACGTCCTAGGAGTAAGCATACTCTCTTGGTTAAGCATTGGTCGGCGGGGGGAATGGGCATGGTAGATGTTAAGGACTATTTATTGGCATCACATCTGGCCCAACTACGTGCATGGGTTTCATCCGAGCATGGGACTACATGGAGCGCTATGGAAACTGAGTTCTGTGCCTCTTCTTCCCTGCGATCGGTGCTTCTGGCCGATAGGTGGCGCCCTATGTCACTGAAGGACAAGCCGTTATCGATTCAAGCTTCTCTCCTGGCTTGGAGAGAGTTTGCCTCGTCCACACCAGACCCCTCTCTACTTGTGAAAGTGCCCATACCTATACATGTCTTGGAACTAATCATGCCCCACTTATCTCTTAAACATTGGGTGGCGAGGGGTATCTCCACGGTTGACAACTTGCTGAACGGAGTCACCTTAAAACCGTTTTCCCAACTGCAGACCACATATGGCCTCCTCCCTAATGACTTCCTCACATACGTGAGCATATCCCACTTGCTCCGCTCTCTACCGTCCCCACATTTATATCTCCCGTCCGCGGGCTGGATGTTTTTGTTAGGCACCTCACGGGCGGCAAAAGGAACGTCCCTATTTTATAACTGTCTACAACAGAAAACGGTGTTTCGTAAGACGACACCTTTGATCAAATGGGAGGAGGATCTGGGAGAGGAATTCACTGGAGAACAATGGCGAAACGCACTCCGCTCCGTCAGATCCGCTTCTTCTTGTGTAAACCATTGGGAACTTTCTCAAAAAATTAATCTGCGTTGGTACCCCACACCCTACCGACTTTCCAAGTTCATACCAGATCACTCTCCTCTTTGCTGGTGGGAATGTGGGGAAGTAGCCCATCTTAAACATGTATTCTGGTCCTGCAAGAACCTAACCAGCTTCTGGAACAAGCTATTTTCCATTATCTCAAGTATCACAGGTGTCCTCACCCGACCCTCCCCAGCACTAGCTATTCTAAACGTGGGCATAGACAAATTTCCCAAAGATTGTAGGTGTGTAGTATCACATATCCTCTTAGCTGCTAGAGGTTTAATCGCTCGTAAATGGAAAGAGGTTGAGACGCCTAGCGTATCTGCAGTCTTGGACTTGGTCAAGACTAACCAAATGTATGAAAGTATGCTTGCACGAAAGGCGGGCAAAGGGACTGAATATGACGAAAACTGGAGGTTGTGGTATTCTTGGATTTCTACAAATTGAAATGTCTATCTAAACTCCATCTGAGCTGACCACCCCCCCCCTCCCCCAACTACCCACCTATCCTAGTTCATAACTGTACGCCCCTGTAGTACTAAGTTTGTTATGCAGATGCAGACTCGATGATAGATTGAGTGTGAAATATGTTAATTGAAGATACTTGAACAGTATAGCTACTAGCCCCTTCTCCCCCCCTCCTCCCCTCTTTACCTTCCATCTGCCCTTCCATTCCTGGCCCTTCCTTCCTCCCTCTCTGCCTTCCTCCCCCCCCTCCCCCTCTCTCCCCCCCCCTCGTCCCCCCCCTTCGTCCTCCCCCTCTCTCCCCCCTACCCCATCCATCTAGTCCGCATTCCCTCTCCTCTCTCTCTCTTCTCTCTCTTCTCCCTCCCCTCATCCATCTTCAATCCTTCGCTTTATACCCTCCTCCCCCCTCCTCCCCCCTCCTCCCCCCCACTTCCCTCTTCCAAAACATCCAAAACAACCATGTCCTGTGGTCTGATGAGACCAAGATAAGCTTATTCAGTTCAGATGGTGTCAAGCGTGTGTGGCGGCAACCAGATAAGGGGGAGTACAAAATCCAGGGTGTCTTGCCTTAAGTCAAGCATGGTGGTGGGAGTGTCATGGTCTGGGGCTGCATGAGTGCTGCCGGCACTGGGGAGCTACAGTTCATTGAGGGAACCTTGAATGCCAACATGTACTGTGACATACAGAAGCAGAGCATGATTCCCTCCCTTCGGAGACTTGGCTGCAGGGCAGTATTCCAACATGATACTGACCCCAAACACACCTCCAAGACAACCACTGCCTTGCTAAAGAAGCCGAGGGTAAAGGGGATGAACTGGCCAAGCATGTCTCCAGACCTAAACCCTATTGAGCATCTTGGGGCATCCTCAAACAGAAGGTGGAGGAGTGTAAGGTCTCTAACATCCACCAGCTTCTCAATGTCGTCATGGAGGAGTGAAAGAGGACTCCAGTGGCAACCTGTGAAGCTCTGGTGAACTCCATGACCAAGAGGGTTAAGGCAGTGCTGGGAAATAATAGTGGCCACATAAAATTTTGACATTTTGGGCCGAATTTAACATTTTCACTTAGGGGTGTACTCACCTTTGTTGCCAGCAGTTTAGACATTAATGGCTGTGTGTTGAGTTATATTGAGGGGACAGCAAATGTACACTGTTATACAAGCTGTACACTCACCACTTTATATTGTAGCAAAGTGTCATTTCTTCAGTGTTGTCACATGAAAAGATATAATAAAATATTTACAAAAATGTGAGGGGTGTACTCAATTTTTTGAGATACTGCAAATATCCACTTTTACAACATTATAAGGATAAATAATTATATTTATTAAATAAAAACTTTAATGGAATTCATAGTGTGGAATTCAGTTACAACTATCCTCTGATGATTAGCAGTTGTAATTGTTCATTCATGTGAAGTGTGTGTGTGTGTATATATATATATATATATATATATATATATATATATATATATACAGTATATATGTATAGTTACAGTATATATACAGTATATATGTATATTTCAATGTCTAGTGAACAAATAAAATATTCATTTTTGCAGTGAAGATTGTATGTAACTAAAAGTAATATTTTATATACATTTTAAAGATGATTAATTCACATGTCCCAAATGATTTCTAAATATAATTTACTACTTTTTCTTGTCACTGGGGATTGTGCTTATTGCCTGCATTTAACTGACAAAATCGGGGGAAAATTATAATTTATTATACATAGATCAAAATAAATTTCAGTAAAAGCTGCTTTGTATAGAGCAGAATAACTGACAAATTACATAAAATGCCCTTGCATCTTCAGTCATAAATGGAAAGCATGAGCAAGAAAACACTATAGCAATTTAAAATCCATTTCTAAAAAAAATTCTCTGAAGCCCCAAAACATTTTAAATTTGACATTGCTAAATAGCGATAATGTCTTAAATGGCAAGCTATTAACTATATAACGAGGGTTTCGGTGAGTGTTTCTTACTTTTTGACATAAATTACATTGTTTTATTTGAATTTTCTTCCTCTAAGAGGTAATACAAGATGCATTATGTATGGTAAAATGCCATCATATAGCATGACTCGCAAACACCTGAGCATGTCTTCTACTAAATGTGCTTAATCTCTTAGGATTTAATCTCATTTTTGATCAACATTCCACGTGCTGTAGCTAGTGAGTGGCATGTTAATGTGACCTCATTAAACTATTACTTGGCTTGTAGAGGAAATTGGCTACTGAATATAAACATTAATAATGCATATTTTTTTCCTCATCTCCACTTTACCATTGCTTTGCCAACCATCTGGGGAAATTAAAAAGGGTTACTGATGTCAATCAGCCAGTCCAATGGCAAAAGGAATCCACAATTAATAATGCTACATTAGAACAACCCTGAAAAAAAAACCCTATTAATAAAGCGTCATTATTCCTCCTGCTTGAGTTGACAAATAAGAACACTTTTCCCCAGGGATACTTTTTTCTGTATGAAAGATTCATAATAATTGCTTTTTCATAAATTGCCCACAGAAAAATTGTGATTGCATTTCTTTCAATTTAGGATTCTAAACAAATATGCATTTGTAGAATGTTTTCATTCCGTTCTACCCTCTCCTCCTCCTCTCCTTTGTCCCTGTTTTTGCTTGCTAAGCTACCTAATATTGCACTTACTTTCAACTTGTTAGTCCTTAGATCATGCCAGAAATAACTTATCTTACTAGTTATGGTTCTCTCGCTATCGTCAATGTCAGCATTCTTCACTTCTGTTGCGGTTCAAAGTTTTTTCCATTATGGAATCACCAATATCAGCTGTTGTCAATTAAGAAACTGCTGTGCTGTTGAGGCAACCGACACAATAGACTAAGCATGTAGATAAAAATAATGAGCAATATAGTAATAAAACAGGCAGACCATGTAACACTTGGATACATGAATGCTTAAGTATAGTACACAGTGATAAACACTAGAGAGATCCTTTTTATTATCGGTATAGCCATTCAATTTTTATAATTGTAAGGGTGACAATGACTTGGAAGGGATGATCAGTATAAGATAAAAAACATTTCCCAAAGTTACTGCTTGTTTACATTTTAAAGCCTAACGCTGGCTTATTTTTCCAGTTTTTTCGTTTTTGGAAGAATGGAAAACAGTAAAAAACTATTTTGTGAGGTTTTTTATTTTAAAAATAATAGTACTAACAAGTTTTACCTGAAGGGCTTTAATATATTTTCCCGGGACCCTGATTTTGAAGTGGTAATCCTAAACCAGCATTCTTAGGAAATTAAAGTACAATACTGTTTATTACTGTATGCAGTGTCCTGAAAAAAAAAAAAAGTGAGTTTCAAATCTCATACTATATATAACTATGTATGTGTATATAATTGGTAAAAAGGCGATGGTAATCTTTTATAGTGCTAAATACAAATACTAAATTATTTTCATAAAAATCCAATAAAATTATATAATCAATATTATAGTAAAAGTGCACGTGCTGTACTGTACTTGGTGCAAAAAAAAAATTATTGCAAATCAAAGTGGGACAACTGAGGAGGAAAGAGGGATTTTGTTCAAAGAGAGCGACAGTCTCTCCAAACCAGGGACAGTTGGGAGGAGCGAGCCCAAGCGCTAACCAGTCAACCATTACAGATATTTGGACCTAAAGGTTGTTTATACATCCATCAAAGGGAACTGGCTGCTACTACTCCAAATGACAGCTCAATATCTGTTCTTGGGTCAGAAGATGCCACTACATGTCACATTATAGTGCTCAGGCACACAGCTGGTCACATTCCCTATGTTCTCAGCTGCACAACAGCTGGGGGAAGAGCAGCAACAGTACACTGAGCTACCCAGTTAAAGGCTCTGCAGGGAGGGTGTGTCAGGACAAGTCTGAGCATTGGATCAGAGCAGGCCAAGTTCCCAGCACAGCTATCTTCCATATCTTTATATGTGCGGACTGCATTGTCCACGTACGAGTAACATAGGAGCAGGATATTCTGGATAAGAAGCCGGGGAGAGGTCTGATCCACCCATTTAAATGGATCACAGGCGTTGGGGGTCCTTGTGACCTGCCATAATCTGGTAAGAGGCAACGTGTGGCACACCCCAGCACCTGGAGCACTATAGATCTAAACAATCAAGTTTACACAAGCACTCCTTTGTTGCATGAATTGCTCAGGATTACCAAATATATTAGAGACACTTTAATCACATTTTTTAGAGCACTGTAAATCTAATGTTGATATAATTTAAAGGTATATATCACTTGTGATTTAATTTATTTGTGGATGCACTATGAAGCACTTTTCCTTATTTGCAATGATCTTTGCACAAGTAAAGGTTAGCACTTGCACCTTAATTTACTAAGTTGATGCACTAGTAAGCACTTTGATTTGCAATAATTTTTTTTTTTTTTTTTTGCACCAAGTACAGTACAGCACGTGCACTTTTACTATAATATTTATTATATAATTTTATTGGATTTTTATGAAAATAATTTAGTATTTGTATTTAGCACTATAAAAGATTACCAGCGCCTTTTTACCAATTATATACACCTATTTATTGTTTTAAAACAATTAAAAGGGCAGCAGGTTTTAACATCTTTTTTAAAGGGCTAGGCGCCTTCGCAAAACTTTTAATAACTATGTATGTGTTCAAGATTACACTACGAATCCTGGAATTTGTAAAAGTAGCTCCACAAAATTAGGCCATGGTGATCATTTTACCAGATAGAAACTGAATTTTTTTTTAGATATACACCATAATACAGGATTATATGTCTGGAGCTGCCAAATAAAAAAAAAAAAGTAATTAGGTGAGCATACAATATACATTTACTGACAATGCTTCTCACATCCAAAGTTCGTCTTTAAGTTTAGAGGCCACAATCGTATAATAAGCTGCAACAAACTGAATATAATGCTAAAAAAGAGAAATATTTTCTCACAATGATAAATAACTACTCTAGCAATTCTTTCTTTTTTTTTTTTTTTTTTTTAGAAAAAGCTTACACCTGGTAATTAACTCCTTCATTATATATGTAAGATAGGTGGAACTATTATTTTTGTTTCAGTTTATCCCTCCTAAAGCAGAACTTTACCCATAGAAAATTGATAAAAAATAATTTTCTTTATCAAGGAACATACATTCCTCAATATTATTTATGCTACCAAAATTAGTGTATGTTGTAAATTGCCTCCAGCATTGTTCCTGTTTCTTCTTGCTGAAAGCTGCCATTTTGCCGGAGCCTAGAGCACCTGTTACATTAAGCAGAATGCAGCATTAGGAACTATGCTCCTCTTGCACCACAGGAGAAGTGAAACTATTTTGGGGGAGGATAGAGTTACACACTCTGGAAGGAAAATCTCAAAGCTAAAGTCTTCAAGAGATTCACAAGGAAACATCTGTTTGGATTTACCAGCATTTATATAAAACTACTGCTACTACATATCAGGTACATGTATATTGGACTATTATGCATTCCTTAGCTTGCTTCTGCTCATCTTGCATCTGCTGGCAATGAGATGTCAAATATTGCAGTGTAAATGGATTAATGGATGTCACAATAAAGAAATGTATATTATACACTCTATATATATATATATATATATATATACATATGTATACTGCAATTAGTATATGAGGAAAACACAGTTTAAATGGCATTACCAATGGTAACATTGTTTAATTACTTGTCACTTCAATAATGGATCAAATAAGGACTGCTGTGAATGGCATGGCTACACACTTACCACATGCTCATTAGGCTGCATAGGTAAGTTTGGAGTCTATAGAAAGAGAAGTGGCCATATGCTGACAGCATTGCCTAGAACAATCGCTCCAGATAGACTTCTTTATTGTGAACACTACTTAATAGTGTGTACTGTGACATTAATGGGATTGTGCTTTCAACCATTCACTAAAAAGTAATTATGTTTTTTAAATTACCTGGAAGATTTTTTTTTCTCAACTATTATTTTTTTTTTTACTATTTAGATCATAACTCATAAAAGCTGGGCTCTATTTTGACAGGTACTGACAAAGGAATGCCAAAGAATTGTGACACAATTGTCACCTTCAATGTGCTCAAGTTGAAAAACTCAGTTTGAGTGCTAGGTATTAATTAGAGCCGCTATATTAGGAAAAGAAAATATAGTGGAGTCGAACATTAAACAAAGAAGAATTCTCATCTCAAAGGTTTCCATTATGTGCAGCTTATTTCATAAAGCCATTTTGCATTCTAATGAAGTACAAACAATTACTAGCAGAGTAACTAATTTCATGCTATTACAGAAATCATATAAAACAATTCTTGCTGTTTTATGAATTTTTAATGGAAATTTTCTTCGTGTTAATTGAGAAATTCATTGGCTTCATATAATGAAATTTGTATTTTATCTTTGTTCACAGGAAGTTCTACAACACAAAAATGAGAGAAAACCAACTGAGTATTTACAGGAAAAATATGCAGGGTGCTTATAAACAATTATAATAATTGATGGACTGACAATAAATAATCCTTTAAACATATTAAGGAATAATCTATGGTAAGTGTATTGTAAATTCCTGTACTATTTTATAAAATGTAACGGAAATTAAAACACTGCTGTAATATTTATTGCTCCATTTATTGAAGCAAGTGACTTGCTTATAATTGGTGATAACTGAATATCCCCCTTGCAAGTAATAATAAAGTGAACTTTGGTGGATATAAAAACACAATTACTGCAGTTATGTCTTCATTAAAAAACATTAAATGTGTTTTTAAATGCAATAACTCTGAGTACCGGAATATGTCTTGATATCCACTCTGCACAGCAACCCTAAAATTGGGAGAGGAAGGGGCAAGACTATGACCTAATCAGGCTCTTCAGCATACACATGTGCTGACAGTGAAGATGCTGACTGGAGGTGACAGCAGAGTGATGACTATATCAGTGTGCTGTTACTTCATTGTCAAGTCAGCAAGCTGAGGTATTGTTTGACCAGTGTTCTTATCAAATATTAAAAGTGGTGCATTGGAGACACAGAGCCTGTGCTGTTCTGCAGGTGTTTACCTACCTGCTTACCTAAGTCCAGAATGTTACGCAGAGAGAGCTTTCTTTTGCCGGTATTTAATCCCCACTGGGCTTTTTTTTATTTTTTACTCTATAAAGAAAAAAAAACTGTTTCTCTTGATTCCTGCTATAAAAAATTGCAAATAAATAATCTTTCTTCATAAATTTTAACCAAAGGTATTCTGCTACATTTATTTGGTTAAAAAAAAGGGTTGTTTCACATTAGATGCGGTGGGACTGCATCGGGTGGCTATCCCAGAGAAGTCCCATAGCATGGACAAGGCAAAATGTCTTGTGTCTTTTGTGCACAGTTTATACCATTGCATTGCAGTGGTGTGCGGACACGATGCTCTGGCTATTGAACCTCATGACATGTCTGTGTAACGTCTCATTTAAGTTTGTTTAAAAAACAAAAAAGCGTCTGCAGCGGTTGATGTGAATCATCCCTAAGTGCCTATTATTTAGACTGTGTGAAAGTTATACAGTCTACAACTATTGTATATATATTTGTAATTTATCAACCCTAATGTGATGACTACCTATCTAATTTCTTGAAGTTCTATAATGTCAGGACAGTACAAATACCTGAAGTAGATACTCCAAGGTATTTAGTAAGAAACATGGTGAGATTTTTTAAGTATTTTTTGTCACAATTTTTTGGAAAAAGAAGGTATTTCTCTCACACAGCATGAGCATACTTACAATTACACCCCAAAACACATTATTCTACTATTCCAGAATATGGATATACCACATGTGAGACTTTTTTGCTACCTAAAAGCATAGAGAGACCCAAAACCCAAGGAACGCCTTCAGACTTTTAAGGAGCATACATTTTGCATCTAATTTCCTGACTACCTATCATACTTCGTGAGGCCCTGAAGTGGTAGGACAGGGGAACCGTACAACATTAACAACATGCCCACATTTTGCAAAGTAGACCCTCCAAAAAATGTCTTTACTGCCTAAGGGCCTGGACCCCTTTTTATGATTGAGGGGAAAATGAATTACACAGTTTACCAAAATATCCTACAGCATAATGTCAGGGTGGCTTTATGTCAGCTGAAGTTTTTGTAGAAATTGGGTGATGCAGCAGAACAATGCCCCTAAGCATTAAAGTAAATACTCCACAAACTGGCTTCAGAAAAAGAAAATGTGCCTTTTGGAGTGGCCCAGCCAGGGCCTAGACCCTAACCCCATAGAGATGCTGTGGAATGACCTCAGAAGAGCCATTTACACCAGACATTCTACAAATGTGTCTGAGCTGAAGCAGTTTTGTAACTGTGCAGGTCTGATCCAGAGTTACCAAAAGCACGTGCATGAAGTCATTGCTACCAAAGTAGGTTTGACCAGCTATTGAATTACTTACTTCTTCCTCCAATACTGTGAATGTTTATTGGGTATGTTAAATAAAGACACAAGAAACTAGAATTGTTTGTGTGTTATCAGCTTTTTGTGTTTGTCTATTGTTGTGACTTAGGCCAACCAGTTCCTGCTGAATCGGCCGAAATTTTAACTCGGGCACTGCGGGCATTCTGAATGTACCAAGTTGATTGATCAGCTTTGGTAAACCAGCCTGCCGTATTCACTTGCAATTATCGCTGGCAGCTGCTATGGCTGCTAGTAATAATTATTGTCTTAAATGGATTCCCACACCTGTCCCTGCCTTCCTACTGGTAGCAGACAATTGCTTGGCAAGATGGATTCCCCTGTCAGCACTGTCTGTGTTAAAGGGGTAATTGTGCAAATTTCTTTCCTGCAACGCGTTGTTGTAGGAAAGAAATTTGCACCGTCTTTGGCCTGCCTTAGATGAGGATTGGATCATATTGTGTGGCAAATTACTTCAGAAAACCAGTTAATTCTACATATTTTTTTCTTGCCACTGTATATTGGAGTTTTTTGCAGCCTAGCTGATTAGAGGAGCCCAAAATTCAAAGAGTACCTTCAAGCTTTCAAGCATCCAATAACCTGACTACCTATTACATGTTTGGAGGCCCTGGATTGTCAGGAAAGTAGAAACACCCACAAAATGACCACATTTTGGAGACTAAACACCTCATGAATTTTTTTAGGAGGCATGGTGAGTACTTTAAAGATTTCATTCTTTACTACAAGATTTTTGAAAATCCGAAATCAGAATGAAATCCGAATGAAAATAATTTTTTTATGCAAAGTAGTCTGTAATGGAACTGCCGGCACTGTGTTTGTGGGCTTCCGTCAGTATACAGCTTCCTACAGTCCTGAACATATGTACCAGATTTTCCAGCTGCCCTGCATACAAAACTAGCCGACAACTTAGCTTGTATGTATCTGAAAACAACTAACTCATTTATTGAACAAGAAACAGACTTTTATCCACTTAAGAAGTATGTCAGTCACTACATGAACAATGACCTGAATATTTACCCAAAACATCACACAATGGTAAGATAAAGAGGTACAGCTGACTCATGGCTAATCCCATGTAGACAAGGTTATCATTAACATGCTAAATAACTCAGCACACTTAAACCAGCTGGGATGACAAGACTGCTGGCAACAATGCTAAAACAAAATACAAAATTACACATTAGCCTAAGTATAAACACAGAACACCTTATTATACAGACAATGGCAAGATACCCCAGTATCAGTCTGTCCGTCTACTACATTGAAGTACATGGAATACACATCAAAGCATTGCTTTGATTATTTAGGAGACACAGACTTCATGGCAACAGTTTACAACAGTCTATAGGTCTCACAGTGTAAAGTGGGAATAAATCTTCATAGTTCTTGAGACATATTGTTGATAATTATTTCTGTCCCCTTTGAAGTAATCCAAAACATATTATGTGTCCATTAAGTCCATCGGGGTGACTTACACATAAGAGGGGCCTAGGGAGCTAAGACAGGGATTTCCCAACCTCTCTAAGGTAAGCTGGGTTCCGCAGGCCCCCAACCAAAGTGAATCCCGTCACATCTCTTACCTTTCTGAAGGAGACTAATGTAGGAGGAGACCCCAAATGGGTTGACTTCGAAGTTAGTCCATAGTTCCCATTCCCCAATGTCTGTACCCACACCATACCCCAAACAAATTGTCTTGAACACAGTGTTACTCACCCAGTCAACCTCTGCCTCTCTCGTAGACCATACCCTCCACTGGGGTGAAGCATGGACTGGCCCTTCTCCCTGGAGTCGTTTCAGCTGCTGGAGAGAAGATAGGGTGGTGGGGCTCACTTCATCAGGCTGTTGGGTATCTGGGCCAACTGTCCAGCATCCCTGGGGTATACAATTGAAGACTGTAGTTCCATCCACTTTCTCAGTAAATCCATCCTTTGTTAGTTGAGGGCAGAGGCCAGCAGCACTCTGCCCTGTTGCCAGCTCTTCTGCTGGGTTGGTGTCATCATTCTGGGGTGCCGTCTGCTGCTGGGAAGGGGAGTCGGCTGCTCCATCTTCCTTACCCTCATCTGGCTACTGGGACAACCTTTCTCTGGTACCATCTCTCAGGTGCACAGATCGTGGCTGGGGAGGGAAGACAGTTTCCTTCGCTCTGACTGACTGTTGGGGAGGGAGGACAACAACCTCCTCCCCCTTCTCCCCCCGGATACGGATCTGCTGCTGGGCTCTGACCGCCACCTTCTCACCCTGGGCCTCTGGAACTACCACAGGTGTGGGCAGAGGTCTTGGACCCTTTGTCTAGTTGTCAACGCTTCTGCTGTAGAAGTTTCTTATACCTCCACAGATGCTGCTGGCAGGAAATCCCATTTTCCTGTCTGTGGTGTTACAGAAGGGTCGGCTGCCTATTCTCTCAGGGATGCTGAATCTGCTCTTGGTGTTGGGCAGAGTTCAGTGATGTTAAGGCCCTGATGCCTGCTGTTCCACAGGGAAGTAAACTAAAAGGTCAGGGACCTTGCACACATCTTCCTGGGTCACCAATTGTTGCAGGCAGAGGTTAGCAGCACTATGCTTGGATGCCCGCTCTTCTGCTGTAAGCTCACTGAGACTTTCCTCCTTGACAGAAATCCCCAGTCTCTGGAATTGCTGAAAGTCCAGGGCACAGGCTGGTGGCACTTGGGTCCAGTGCCAAAACTTTGGCAGGTGATTTATCATCCATAACATCCTCCGATAAAAAGTCAATTAAATCTGTAATCCGTGTTGGGGATGGGTAGTGGAACCGACCGCCTGCACCCCCAGTGCTGTTGGCTGCTGCTGGGACAAGGGACCTAAAATCTCCTCTCCCAGTAACACTGGTTGGTGCTGGGTAGGGGAACCGACTGTCTCCACTCCCAGTATGGTTGGCTGCTGCTGGGACGAGAGACCTACAATCTCCTCTCCCAGTAACGCTGGCTGGTGCTGGGTAGTGGGACCGACCATTTTCACTCCCAGTGCTGACGGCTGCTACTGGGACGAGGGACCTACAATCTCCTCTCCCAGTAAAACTGGCTGGTGCTGAGCAGAGTCTAGAAGCCGTCTGTAGGCGATCTCCAGCTCCCATTGCTGAACGGCCAGAAACTCCATATCATCCGGTGGCCAGAGCACTTCTGAGATGTTCAGGATCTTTGGAATCCATCATTTTCTCTAACCACCACTCCAAATTGCTCCCAAAGTTAGGGTTCTCTGACCACTTGGGTTACATACCAGTGGAGAGCTCTGTAGCACTCGTCCAATCGTATCTCCTCCTGGACAAGCTTGCTTCACTCAGCTTTCCATTCCTTGTGTGGTTTATCTCCCAAAACCAGCACCCACAATCCATACCGCGACCAGTACCTTTCCTGGATGGAGGGGAGGATTTTTCTCTGGTGTCACTGCTCACAGCCTAGTGTTTCCTTCCAGAGTTCCAAGTGGATTGAATCACGCCATCCTAGCAGGACCTGCTCTGACACTGGTTCCCTGTGCTGTATCCATATTTCTCGCAACCTCCTTTCCGAATTCCTCTTCCATGGTGGCTGGTATCTGTACCTCTCCTCTTCTGCTAACCAGACCTTGGATCCCAGTGGATGTTTGGATGTCCCAGACTGCAGGAAGCATGCTGCCGCTGCCAACCAGTGTAACGGAACTGCCGACCCACACTGTGTTTGTGGGCTTCCATCAGTATACAGCTTCCTACAGTCTTGAACATATATACCAGATTTTCCAGCCGCCCTGCATTCAAAACTAGCCGACAACTTAGCTTGTATGTATCTGAAAACAACTAACTCATTTATTGAACAAGAAACAGACTTTTATATAAGAATTATGTCAGTAACTACAGGAACAATGACCTGAATATTTACCCAAAACATCACCCAATGGTTAGATAACGAGGTACAGCTGACTCATGGCTAATCCCATCTAGACACGGTTATCATTAACATGCTAATTAACTCAGCACACTTAAACCAGCTGGAATGACAAGACTGCCAGCAACAAAGCTAAAACAAAATAAAAAATTACACATTATCCTAAGTATAAATACAGAACATTTTATTATACAGACAATGGCAAGGGACCCCAGTATCAGTCTGTCCTTCTCCTACATTAACCTCCTTGGCGGTAATCCCGAGCGTGACTCGGGGTTGATTTTTCATATCAGGAGCGGTAACCCCGAGTCCCGCCGCTCCTCTGTCCCTCCGTCGGTGTGATCACTTCCTAGTTCCGTTCCCTGCAGCAGCAATGCTGCATGGGAGCGGAACTAGGGAGGGAAATTAAAAAAAAAAAAAAAAACGTTGCACAAAACACAAAACACATTTTATATTATATATATATATATATATATATGCATATATGCATATATATATATATATATGCATATATGCATATATATATATGCATATATGCATATATATATATGTATATATATATATATATATATGCGCATTATATATATATGTGTGTGTGTGCATATATATATATATATATATATATGCACACACACACATATATATATATATATAAAATGATATTATTGATTCAATTATAATTCATGCGTTATATATTATATATATATATATATATATATATATATATATATATATATATATATATATACACACATATATCTATATATAATATATAATGCATGAATTATAATCTAATCAATAATATAATTTTATTATATATATTATATATTAAATAATAAAATAATATTATTGATTCGATTATAATTCACGTGTTTGTGTTTCAAATTTCTCACATCTGGGATGTCTACTAGAGTCTTGTTTTGGTCAGGTTTAAGTCAGTAATTACTAAGAATTGTAGGCCTATAATACATAACGCCAAATTTCCATGAAAACAATTGTACCACTTTTGGTATGTAATTCCTGACATAATCATACCGCCAGGGAGGTTAAACTACATGGAATATACATCTGAACTTGTGTATAGTGGTATATATACACACATAATTATATGTATATAGACACCTAGCCATATATAGGTGTGATAGTAGCAGAAATATATTACTGTAAATGATTTCATTAGCGCAAGCATATATTTCTGCTACTATCACACCTATATATGTCTAGGTGTGTATATAAATATATGTATGTGTGTATATACACCACTATACACAAGTTCAGATGTTTTGCCTGCCTCCAAAACCCCCCAAAAAATGCCAGCAAAAACACACCTGGGCATTTTTTTTTTTGACGCTAGCGTTTTTTTGGCATTTTTTTTGGTTCTTTTGAGGCAGGCAAAACATCTGAACTTGTGTATAGTGGTATATATACACACATAATTATATGTATATAGACACCTAGCCATATATAGGTGTGATAGTAGCAGAAATATATTACTGTAAATGATTTCATTAGTGCAAGCAAATATTTCTGCTACTATCACACCTATATATGTCTAGGGGTATATTTACAGACATATATATGTATATATACCCCCTATACACATGTTCAGATGTCATGTCTGACATCAAACATGTCCTCAAAAAAGCACTGGCAGTGGCAGCCCCTGCAGCATGAAAAATGCTTGGCTGGTGAGAAGCCATATTCCTGTCCCGAAGCAACTGCTAATGATCATTTCTCTATAGCGGTCACCCTGCTATGGAAGGGTTTTGTCACCCTTCCATAGCAGTCACTGTCAGTTAACCCTACACTACACTACGGTCCCTTTACACTTAACACTTTCCCTACAGAAACTACATTTTTGAAGCTAACTTAAGTGTAAAGGAGCACTCTAACTACACAAGATATCCCTTTCCTCACACTAAAAATAGCTAAATGACACTTTGTAACACATTAGAACAGAACAGCATTCCACTCTCTTCCATGTCCCGTACAAGAATGCTAGGAATTTGGCGGGGGCGATCTTATATACTGGGGGGCGTATTCACTAATGATTGGTCTAGGGACCCCCTAGTCACTCCAATCACATTCCTAGCATTCTCCTTCCCCCTCAATTGGCTTTTGCTAATGGTTCTGGTCCAATCACGGGCTTTTAAAGCCCATTTCCTGAAGCATTGCATTTTGGTCGGTTCTGGTTGCCGAATTCTGAACTTTTTGGGCAAAAAGTTCTAAATTCGGCCGAACCTCGAACACCCAATGTTCGGGCCGAACCGATGGTGGACCCAAACCGTTCGATCATCCCTAATCGCCATACCATTCAATGTATCAACCAGACCAGTGCAGCCAGCAACAGTGTTCCGATGGCAAGTTTCACCAGACCAGCATGAGCCTGTAACAGTGTTCCTGTTACTGCCACACCAATACAGTTTCACAAGAACAGTGTAAGCCAGAAACAATGTTCCTGACACACCAGTCCCAGTATCACCAGGATAAGTGCAGCCAGCAGCAGTGTTCCTGTTCACCACCACATTAGTAACATTGTCACCATTGTAAGCTATTCTGGATAGAAGCAAAGTCACAGGTCTATCCGAGGTCAGCAGCAGGCAGGAAAGTAAGTACAAAGCCAAAAGGCAAAAGCATGGTCAAAGGCAGAGCCAAGTTCGGGAATGGGCAGATAGAAGAGCAATGAGGATTTATGATCAGGTCAGTAGCAAGCTGAGTTAGCAACAGAAGTCAGGATTCAAGCAGGACACAGAAAACAACTGAAGACCAGTCAGCACAGAACATGGGCATGAGCATTCTTGAAACAGCCCATCTGGCACCAACTGGAATTGTGCAGGTGCATCACCATTCTGTGGGAAACACCATTGGCATACACATATCTGTGCATCAGATGTCTCACAGGGATTCCCTGACATTGTTTTACCAGAGTATCCAGTCAGTGTCTCTATAGTGTCACAATAATGATCCTGTATTGGGATGGCTAATAGCCGGGGACACTGGCTGGATGCTCTGGTGACACTGTAACAAAAAATCTCTGACAATCAGTGTGGAAGCACTGTATTTCCTCTCACAGCTGGTTAGAGTGTGAGGAAACAGGATATTGGCTGCAACATATTGCCTTTGTTTACGTATGTGAATACTGTGATTGCTCACAGTGATCATATGGTACATTGCCTATTTAATTTCCAAAAACACAGCGATCATACACTGTTGCATGCTAAAGGGTTCACATGAACAGCGCAAGCAGGAGGTCATTTTATTATGCTCTCCAGCACTTAGGTGTAAGCTGTCTAGCTATTTAAGTACAGTGGCTAGATGCCAAGTAGTCAGTATCAGTAAGACTTCCTAAACAGAATTAGAAATCCTTTACTACATAGATTTCCATATATGTTTACAGTGTAGTCAGCAGTTCAGCTTTAAAGTGAGTCAGTGATTCACACCATGAGAAAACAAAGATTTAGTTTAATTCCATCCTACCAAGTAACATACTTACCTTCCTTTTGCACTTCCAGGAGCAAAAAGAAAGTCTTATGTAAGCTATGACTTGTCAGAGCCGTGGTGTTGATTTACTAAATGCAAATTGGATGTTCACTTTGCAAGGGTATTTTCCCTCAGCTTAATGATTCTGGGAAGCAGTGCTGACATCCAACCATGTGCATGCAAAACTACATTTTTATAAAATTTTCCTTGCACGTGAATTTTCACCATATTTACTAAGCTAAGGAAAAACTTGCTTGCACAGTTCCAATTCCCTGGCAGAGTCAATAGTCTATTTGCCTTTAGTAAATCAACCGTATAGCTTACGTAGGGCTATGCACTCCCTATATGATACCTCTGATTGGCACAATGCTCCCCTATCTTCTGAAGTATCAGATGTTTCCTTGTACTAAACAAAGTGACTGAGGAGTGAAGGAAAGGTACGTACAACATTTGCAGCTGGGAAAAGGGGCAAATCAAACTTCTTGTTTTGCCATAAATAGAAGAAGCACAAGTGTTCTTAAGGGTAAATTCCAATTAATTAAACATTTAGCATTGCAATTATTCTCTCTCATGGTATTGTTAGACTAATCCAGAACTCTCCTGTTGATTAAAATTAATTGTAAATGTTCTAATGGTCTTCATCTTAAAATAACTGAGTTTTATTCAGTGGGGAAATGTACAACATCAGTGCTTCAATTATGGGGGGGCTTTTCCATTTTTATTTTATAGTTTTTCTGTTATAAATTGAAATATCAATTTTTTTTTTTGGCTAAGGCTCAGTAGATTTGGCTATTGGATTTTAGAACACTCAACTATTGGAGAATGAATGAGTGAGTGTTTTTCTATGCAAACACTGCTAAATGCATGGCAATCCCCTGTATTTCGGAAACTTAGTCCTAACTCCATATAGTACTTACTTTGTGTGATTCTACAGACATTAATGGAATCTTGAAGTCCCATATGAATCTCTTTGCAAAAACAAATTATACATGTTATGGAACTCCCTCGGTTTAAATGTACCTTAGTCAAAACAAGTAATTTTTAAAATGGTCTCTTTCCTTTAAATCATTTTTAAGAAGCTCTACCCAGTGGTTACATTTCTGTGCAGAGACACACTAAAAGTCTTTCTCAATATGGCTATAGAAAACTACATTAAACTCAAAATAAAGTGGAGACTCTAACATTTTTGGTAAATTTTATTTTATTAATATATTTACTAGTTTCTAAATAATTTTTTTTCTGTGTGTATATAGCATGTCTTTATTTTACCAATACAATTTTAATACAAGGTGCTTCTATAGGTTGCAGACATGCAGAACTTTCTGATAAAAAAAGCCCTTTTCAAAGCACCCTATTAGTAGCTATGTCTGTATATGCATCCCCAATGTAAAGTACCTAAAGATAAAATGTGGTCATTGTGAGTAACCATTTTCTGACCGCCCTATAGCACGTTTACTGCTACAGGGCGGCAGCTCTGTGTAGGATCACTTATTTATATATGATTATTATTATTATTATTATTTCAGGTACTTACAGTATATAGCGCTGTCAATTTATGCAGCGCTTTTACATATAAATTGTACATTCACATCAGTCCCTGCCCTCAAGGAGCTTACAATCTAAGGTCCCTAACTCACATACATACACAGTAGGGCCAATTTTTTTATTTTATACAGGATCCAATTAACCTACCAGCATGTCTTTGGAGTGTGGGAGGAAACCCACGCAGGCACAGGGAGAACATGCAAACTCCAGGCAAGTTATGTTGTGGTTGGGATTCGAACCGGTGACCCTCTTGCTGCTAGGTGAAAGTGCTAACCACTACACCACTGTGCCGCACTACACCAGTGATCCGCGCTCCCTCTGTGTTCCGGAGGCGGGGGGGGGGGTACGTGATCCAGCACCGATTAGTTACCAGGTCCAGTCCAATGAGTTTTGACCTGGACCTGTTGATCAATTCATTTTACCCCGTGATCGCCTCCCCCCCCCAGTTAACTCCTTCACTGCTTTGTCACAGTGTCATTAGTACTTAAAAATGTCTACAGCAGGTAATGTTCACGCTGCCAACTCTGGCAAGGTGTGAGTCCCTAGTGATAATGCCACGACCCCAGTAGATTTGGCACAGATCATAAATGTGTGGAAACACCTCTCTGAATCTGAAATGGTGTAATATGTAAATGCTGGTTAGAGTCATATATCAAAATCCTCAAATGTCGGGCCAAATAATGGGCATCTGACATGGGTAGAGGAAAACCTGTATGTTTGAACTCAGCAATAAGCTTATCTAACACCAAAGACGTCAGGAAGTGTAATTACATACTTTAGTGTCTTGGCCAATCTTACTGTATTTCTGTGAGGAACTTCACCAGAAGGCTCAGCAAAAAGGAATTAGTAAAGTTTCAATCTCAACTCCAAATAAATGAGAGAATGAGATTAGGAACCTCCTTGAGCAAGGGAAAGTGACCTCTATTGGGACACATAAGTTAAGGGAATGTGGCGTGAAACTGCAAAAAGAAGTAGAACTGTGGCAGAAGTTTTATCAAGAAAGCTGTAATGAAAGTAACCATTTGAAAGAGAAATGTAAATGATTAATGCAATAATTAGGAAGTTTTGAGGAAGGAAAATGTTTTTCTAGCAAAAGTTGCCGAGTAACCAGCAGTGGAAAAAAATGTAACAGTTCAATTCAAGAACAGGAACTAAATAAAAAATAAATAAATATGAGAGTTCCATAAGGTCATGGTGTCCATGCAAAAGGGTAATGCTTATTAGTCCTGCATTAAAAATTAAATATTCATAGACCCAGATATGATTCCCAGTCTGTTGGTTATGACCCACACAAGCGGGGGAGTCAGGCAAAGAGTCCATATCCTACCCCAGCCATCTTCTAAATATAGGAGGGCAGAAATTGGGCAGCCATGCATAAATAGGTATGAGTCATATCAGGTCACTGCAAAAAGACTAGCACCCCTAAAAAGACACCATACACCTCCAGAATTAAAAAGTTCTTTTTAAAAAGAGTACTGTCCTGATTTTTGTTAAGAAAAGGTTCTTAGATATTATTGATTACCCTGAGGCCTATGAAAACAGCCTTTCTGTGTTGTGCCTGCAGGATGTCATTTAAAAGTCAGCCCATACAAAAACTTTACTGCTGCTAGAGCTGTTATCTACAATTTAAAACATACACAGCACCAAAGCCCCATTGAATTTTTTTTTGCTGTACTCAAAAGTGCCTAACACCCTTCAATGAAGGAGCCTGAGTACAACCACCTGGAATTTAAATCCCTGTGCTTTGAGGCGTTGCCCATGCACATAATAATACGTTTGGCAAAGGAACAGGTGACATGCCACCTAGGCCCCAAGGGGACACCGGATACCTTAAGGAGGACACCGTACATCCCATTAACAAGGGGGGGGACACCCACAAATAAATAGGGATTTGCCCCATCTTAGGGTTCCCCAAAATCCTCTGGAAGTTCAAGTGACATTAAGGCCCAGACCTCACGCCAGAACCCCGTAACTGGTTCTGATGGGGATCTGTCCCATCTGTCTGAACCCGAGAGACATAGGCACCGCAGGAGGCAGAGCCAATAATCAAATTCTGAAAAAGGTTTTCAGCAGAATAGAAGCCAAATGGATCAGCTGATCACTTGGTTCACTCAGGGCACTGCAGCCCAGAATTAAACAAGCCCTCTTTAGGAACAAATCATGTGGCCAGCCAAGGGCCACAAAATCCTTAAATGCCCAAGTGGCAGGAATTAGAAGGGATACACTGAATAGAGGTATAGGAAACAGAGGTTCTAACACCATTTTATTCCCAGGTCACAGCATTGAGGATCCTGAAATCCCTGTCAGGGGATCTTGGTTGTTAGATACTAACTACCCTCCTATTTTTCAGTGGACACTTCATCCCTCTGACTCAAACAGGTCACACAAAGCGGACACATTTTCAAAAATCGCCAATGACGGTGATAACAAGGAGGATCAAACCCTAATGACGTAATGAAGTCAAGAGTTTAAAGGTTGAATACGGTAACCAAGAAGGAATCCTCAATGCCAGGTAGTTTGTTGCCTACAATAAATTGCATTGATGCACCAAAGGGGGAGATATCATATTTTTTTTTCCTAAGTAGTAGGTAAATTTTAAACAAAATATTGTATCATTGTATAATTGTCCAATGTGTAGTATCCATGGTGATAAATACATCCCATGTTAATGAGACCCAGAAGTCAGTCGCTCTAGGAAAGGTCGCATATATAGTCTCACCTTCCATTGAGGTCAGATACTTGACTGATCACACGGTGGACTAAAGGAGAACTCTGAGAAAGCTTAGGGTACCAACATCGCATTGAAATGTCGATTGATAAGAATGTATATTCATACTGTATGTTTCATCCAATAGGAAGAGATTAACCTTCCATGCCAGGTCGTTGATTGGTACAGAGGATGATGTTTGCCAAAAGACACAGCGATCGGATGGGTCATCTCTCCTTAGAGCCCAGCTCAGGACGGACCCCTCATTGTATCAGGTCCCTCTTCAGGAATCGTGCTGCGAGACGCCCCAGATTCTTGTTGACGGAGAGGAAGATTTGTTTCAACAGATCTTTGTGCATTTGATCCGAGGAAATCCATTGAGAGGAATCGCACTACCTCCTGTTTTCAATTGAAGGAGATGTGAGAATAGTGCATTGCACATGTGAGCAAACCTCAGTCTAGGTGTATGACACTGTAGACCATGCTGAAACCATTCATTATCCAACCAACATCCAAGGTTGAATGTCCAAACAGATTTCTCAGATTCCTGATTGCCAACATTGTTTTACTGCGCTTTGAATGGTAGTTGCCAATGCCATTGCAGCAGTTAATTTCTGTCTCCATTAAGACTTTGCAAACTGATGATGCAGATTTCAAGGAACATTTGAGTTTCTTTACTAGGAGATCAGAATTCAAAGAGACAGACAAGGAACAGTTTGTGACATAGATAACGCTAAGCAAAGTCGCTACGAACTGACATTTCGAACTGTTTTTTTTTTTTCTTTTCTCATTTTTCATTTTTACCGCTTTACTTAAAAGTTATGAACAATTCCCAATATGAACTATTCTCTTACAAAAAGAGAACAAGACATTTTTTTTCTTTTGCTACTCCTTAAAAAGCTTTCTTTCCAGATATGCCTAAGTTGCTCACTTGCCTACTGGGAAGAAAGGGGGGGGGGATATGTCGGGACTATTGGGGGTGATTCAAACAATAATAGGTAAAATAAAAATGATTTTAAAAGCCATGTATATTTCATATTATGCATAGAGATTCTGAATGGTACAGCGTCCATCTTGTTTCTAAGGTCAAAGAAAGTTCATTATGTACTTGTTAAACAAAATGTCTCTCACAGGCTTACAATAGGGTTTTATACTTTCAGCAGACATTTCTATTTTCTTTTGTCATAAATAAGGTGATACATTGACATCTCTATCAGATAAGACTTAGTCAGTCTGACCAGATGTTAAGGGGATGGTAGTGCCAGTCTGTCTATAAGTATTTAACAATAGACAATGGCTCAGTGTTTTATATCCGACATTTAAAGATGAACTATATAAGTTTTTAAAGATACATCATTAGGTGTGAGAAGATATTAGCCATAATTATGTCATTATATTATGTAAGGCATATACATATATATTTAGGAATGTTATATACCATTTTGGGTTTATATTCTTAAGTAGTAATCTTACTTAGACTTAAGACTAGAGTTAAAAACGTATTACTTCATTTCAAGGCATGTGGTAGGAGTGTTTATATAAGAATTGCTTTGGATTAGACTAAGTGTTTTAGGTATCGTAAATATTACAGGCCAGACAAAATGCCTGACAGCCTTTGGCATGGTCAAATAAGTAATGGCTATTCACTAGCCAGAGGTCAAAGAGGTCATCAGATAAGGATATAATGGTAATTGTTTCTAATTATGTTAACTACAAAATCTAATGAACGGTACGATACTGTCCTCTATAGACGAAATACCAAATGCAGTTTTGGGATATTTCAGAAATTTCCATATAGAAATATTATATTGTATTAAAAATATAATTATTGAAATTGTATTACTTGCAAGATGAATGATGGAGATACAGATGGACATTTATGTATGTACTGGAAGTATGGACAAAGTTTTATATGTGTTTTATGATTACTCTTACATATAGAGAAATCATCCTTTAATTTTATTATACCAAGGTATAGGGTTAATTATTTTAAGAGGTGTGACTCTGACCTCACCAGTTTAGGTATAGAATATCCCAGCCAATGGAGATAATGTTTCATCCCTCTGGGTTTAACTTATGGTAATTTTTATAGCCCTTTGTTCTTACTGTATAAAAGAACAGCCCAGATATGAGAGAGGACACATCACATTAGATTACACTACTGACAACACACCTCACACTTACATCACACACGCTACTCCATTCCTCGATAGACTCATCCAGACATACTCCATTTTGTCCATCATTCATCTGAAACTTGAAGGGAAGCCACCATCTTAAGAAAGGCGTCCATCTTAGGACTCTGGTAACGCCCATTTGAAGCTAGCGGCCATCTTAAGTGTGGTAATTATGCCTTGCTATGTTATTTGATTTTATTTAACAATTGTTTATTCCTTCCTTATATGTTTTATATTGCATATTTTAAGGGTAATGAGATTACAATCCCAGCCGTATAAACCATGGTAGATTTTTCTCTAAAAAGCTGATTTTTGTTTTTATACATTTTTATTAATATCAGATTTAGTGCATTATTTGCAATTTTAAGTCTTCTGTTTTGCATGGCTTATTCTCACTCATCTGCAGTGAAGTGACTTTTGGCTATGCATTGCGCAGACCATTGTAGTCTGTTTATATAGAACATTAATTTATGGCTTATACTATACCTGGAGAAATGGTAATCTTACTTTCATTTTGTTTCACTTTGTTTCAGTTTCACTTTCATTATTGAGCTAAACATCACATTGCATTGATTGTTTGAAGTTAGTATATTTTATGTAGAGTTATATTTTTGTGTCACTTCTTGTTTGATCATATATTGTGATTTACATGTCTTGAGAATAAATATTTTTATATATATTCCACACTGTAGACTGTACTCACTAAGATTGGTATATGCTTTTAAAAAGAAATTAATCAATTAAAAAGAATTCTCGACATTGATTTGTGGAATAGGTGAAGATTCACCTTCCGCACAGATCTTTGCTTATTAACCATAAATAAATACACTGCTATATTCAGAGCAGTATAAATATTCTGACGTAATTAAGTACGAGCGCGAGATATTTATTATTAAATATTCTTACAGTACAGTATAAAGATTTTTATTACTGATCACTGTATTAGTGTCACGGGTAACGCCAGATAGCATTAGCATCAGTTACTGTCAATCCCAGATAGTATCAGTTTGCCCACCACATATTCACTATCACATTTAACCCCCTGATTGCCCCCAGTTAACTCCTTTACTGCCCTGTCACAGTGTCATTAGTACAGTGTACAGATTTTGTTACTGATCACTGTATTAGTGTCACGGGTGGTGCCAGATAGCGTTAGCGTCAGTTAGTGCCAATCCCAGATAGTGTCAGTTTGCCCACCACATATTTACTATCACATGTAAACCTTTGATTGCCAGCAACATTATCACATACACACTAAACCTCCATTTCTAGTATAGTGTCAGAACAATCAATATATTTGATTAGATTAGAACTGTACTAGCGTCCTAAATAGTATAGTGTTCCCAAAAATGCAGCATTAGCAGGATCAGCCCTGACTCCTGCCAACACCTGGGTTTAGCCCCTTGCCCCCCCCCCTCCAACAAGTGCAGAGTCAGTAGCTCACTGTCACTTCCGACTCACACAAAACCGCAGCGTTAGCAAGATCAAGCCAGATCTCTACTAGCACTAGCAGGTAAATTGTATTTGTAGTGGTTCAAGCAGTCCCTGACAGCCAGGTGCTCTATTACCCTTGAGTCACACTAGGTACCTATACATTTAGTGGCACAAATGTCCAATGAAAGGTACACTAGTAAAGAAGCTTACAGGATTCTGATTATGTGTCAAGGTCTTACCTTACCCTGCTGTTGGCAGCCATCTTGGACATGTGCAGACTACTGTCTCCTATAAACTCTGATTGCATCATCACTTGCCTGCTGCTTGGGTGTCGCACAGTGATGATGCTGCACACCTGACTATATCATTCACCTGATGGGTTGCTGTCCCTGCCCTTGCGTTTATGCTCCAAGGTGCATCACTGCTAGCAGTCGTCTGTTCTCCATGTTCCTCTGTGTCTGACCAGGCTTGGCTGATGGCTCTCCTGGCTCTCAACCCCGCATCAGCAAACTACCCACTACCCACTTCTGGACTAGTAGCAGCTAGTAGCTGCGGGAGGTAGGGGACATCCACATGCCCAAAGGAGCCGATCTTAGAGTCCGCTCCCAGCCGCTGCAAGCATAGGGGGAAAGGCTGGAAAATCCAAGATGGCACCCGGGCAATCTCTCTCTACACAAGGCCCGGAGCCTGATGCACAGTTAGAGGACATAGGGGACAGTATGGAGCTGCCTGTCACACAGAAATCTCTTGTGAGTACCCCCCACTATAATGGAGACTCTCCTGCCTCAACAGAGTTACCGATTGATGGTTTAGATGTCTGGGGGCTTTTCACTTGGGTTGTCCGGGGCTCTGGGGATCCCTGTCTTTTGGTCTTCTGGGCTCGGCTCGCTTTGACTATAATTAACACCGATCTAATCAAGTTCTTCTTGGAATACACATAGGGGCATCAAATATACATCAGACATAACAGAAAAGGATTTTTGAGTTGGGGACACTTCAGCCTAGGGGTTTGAACATTGAGTTTCAATCTTAATTGTTTTATTTCCAATTATTAATTTTAACTCCCCTCTCCTCCATTCGGCTGTTATCTGGTTAGAAAGGGTTTATTTTTATTACAGACCGATATGTTTATATTAATCATTTTAGTGCCTGTTATCTTCCATTATTTATATTCTGTTATGCCTAATGTATATTTCATGTCCCTATGTGTTTTCCAAGAGGAACTTGATTAGATCGGTGTTGATTATAGTTAGTCTTACTGAGAGTTTACTGAGCTAGCAGAGGTTTCAGTTAGTAGTGCTGTCAGCATCACATTGCTACGAGCGACTTGAAAGACATCACTATAGCAACAATACACAGAAGCCGATTATTATTTAACTCCGGCATTTGATTCATCAAACTCCACCCTGAGAAAGTCACATGACTGTGATGCAATGAGTTGAAGGAGCTAGTGACGGCGGCTTTCAGCTCACTCTCTGTGTATTTAACAGCTGAGTGTCTGGCGTGGTGCCAGAATTGGATTCAGAGACATACAACATAGATATCTCTTTGCCTTATCATTTATGTGGGGGCGCTCAGTGTGAGACGAATCAACACTCTGCTGTTACCAGATGAACATATAGAGCTATTCTCAAGGCACATTTACAATGTGCTGTAGGTGAGCGGACATTGCAGCCAGAGTCATTGGTGGAAGATTTCTTCTGTGGCTCTTCACGCATATTTGAGCACTATCACTTTGTGTGTACACAAGTTTTTTTTACTTTCAATAGATTTTTATTGAATAAAAAAATACAAGCATACATCAACTGATATAGAACAAGAGCAAGGTATGTGAGACATAAGAGTCACAAAAGCATGTTGGATGGGTTCATGTGGTAACTAGAGCAGAAGTCAAAATCGTCCATCGCCAACAAGAGCGAGAGTCAGCTTGTGAAAATGCCAAGAAGTGCTATGTATGGTCCGTAAAACACAGGTAACGGGTTGTCCAGTCCTGTCAGTGCCCCAAATGGGAACATAACGCACCAACAGGGAGGAAGACCTATATAGAAGGACCGCAGGAGTACCAGTGGTACAGACTCCATTATAAACGTGTGGTATCTAACCGTGGTAACAGGCAAAGTTTTTAACTCTCGGTGTAGATATAATGGAGATCCGTAAGAAGAAAAGAGAAAGAAAATGAGAGTAGGGGTCAGGTGGGGAAAAAAAAGGCTAAGAGAAGGAAGAGAGAGAAAGGCAAAGATCAATAAGAGAAAAAGTAAAAAAAAAGGAAAGAAAAACTACAGTGAAGGCAGAGATGTACTCAGCACAAGAGGCAATTAGGGAATAGAGACGTTCATATGGCGCGCCCAAGGTTCCCAAATTGCCTCAAATTTATCATGAGTATTTTCCATTTTGCTCACCAAAGCCTCTTGGGCCATAATCCAAGAGATCATGCGCTTAGCTTTCGAAAGGGAAACATGGGGTTGTTTCCAAGCTCCAGCAATAATGATCTTGGCACCTATCAACATAAAACGTATCAATTTCTGTACATACTTGGTAGCTGGTCTCATCGGGCATTGAGGAGAGCAATTTGAGGAGATTTCGAGAACTGAAAATTCGTGACCCTTTGGATCATATTAAAGATTCCACTCCAAAACTTTCGGATTCTGGGGCAGCCCCACCAGACATGATGCATGTCCCCTAGAAGTCCACAACCCCTAAAACATAATGGGGAAGAGGAAGGATACAATTTAGCAACCCTGGATGGGACAAGTACCAGCGGGAAAGAACTTTAAGATTGGCCTCAGCCAAAAATACATTCGTTATACCCTTGGTAGCCGAGGCTGCCGCACTGTTCCAGGCTTCGGTGGACCATGTAAAGGCCAGGTCCCGTTCCCAATCCAGCATATATTTGGTTTTGGACTGAGCTGCCAAAAGAGCACAGTAAATGATGGAGATACCCTGCCTCCTGTCATCATCCTGGCTGCACCAGTTTTCTTATGGTGTGACCTGTAAAGGGCGAGCCCTTGCGCCCCTCTTAAGAGTGCAAGAAGTGCGTCAGCTGAGTGAAACGGAAGAGTTCAGAGTAGGGCATACCCAATTTAGTTCTGCAGTGCGACTCTGATAAAGGACCTGTAGGGGATAGAAAGTGTCCTATCCTGAACATATCCTTATTTAACCTCCACTGAAAAGCTTGATTGTTTAGTCCTGGGGGAAATTTGGGGTTCCTAAAGATATGAGCCAACGGTTGAGTGGAAGAGACCAGAGCAGGGTTGCGTTTCAGAGAGTCCCACAACGCCAAGGAGTGAGATAGGGTAGGGGCCAAGACAGGGGGCCTAAATTTAGGTTCACTCCAAAGCAGAAAATCAATAGTATGGTGGGGTACTGCCTGTCACTCCATAGAGAGCCAATATGGCATCCCAGCTTTCCTATAAACATCGGACAATTGTGAGATTTGTGCTGCCTGATAGTACCAAGCTAGATTAGGTAGTCCAAAGCCTGCCTGTTTGCGGGATCTGTATAAAATTTGCTTAGAGAAATGGTATCCTCGCCCCCCCAAACAAATTTATTAATACAAGCCTGAAATTTCAATAAATAGCACCTGGGGACTGGGATAGAGAGTGAGCGAAAGTAGTATAAGATCTTAGGTAACAGAGTCATTTTTATGGAATTATTTCTCCCCAACCAGGAAAGAGATAGCGGATATCACGATTCTACATCGAAGAGGAGGGATTAAAGTAAGGGGGGGGGGGTAATTGTGTTGGAAGAGTGAGGCTATGTTGGAAGTCAAGTTGATTCCCAAATAGGGGATAGAGGTGTCGGACCAGAGAAAGGGGAAGTGAGATATGAGGAGAGATACTTACTCCGTATCCAAGGTGACATTTAAAGCTAAGGATTTATCATAGTTGACCGTAAGGCCTGAGGCCCTCGAAAAACCATGTAAAAGATCACAAATGATTGGAAGAGAAATAAGAGGGGAGGTGACAAACATGAGAATATAATCTGCGAACAGGGCGCATTTGTGGCAAAAGGGACCACAGGAGACTCCAGAGATATCTGAGTGCGCTCGTATCGCGATAGCAAGGGATTCAATGGCCATAGCAAATATCAGGGGGGAGAGCAGGCAACCCTGCCTTGTCCCACAGGCGATAGCGAATGGTGAAGAGTAATGACCCTGAATCCTGATTTGTGCTACGGGGTTAGAATAGAGTGCAGAGATTATGTTCATAAAAGAAGGACCAAAGCCCCACTGGCGTAATACTTCAAAGATATATGGCCAGGAAACCGAATTTAATGCTTTTTGAAGGTCTAGGGAAAGAAGGAAGCCCTTTTGAGGGCGGGGGGGGGGTGTCATCCCAGCCCGACCTCAAAAGGGATATTATGATTACCGCTCTACGGATTTACGGATTTGGTCTGGGCCTTGACGGCCAGGAATGAAGCCTACCTGGTCTTTGTGAACATACAGACAGATGAAGGAAGCAATGTGGTTGGAGAGCATTTTGGTCAAAAGTTTAAGGTCATTATTAATCAGGGAAATGGGTCTATAGTTACTCACCAGACTAGGATCCTTGCCAGGCTTGGGGAGGACCATTATAAAGGCTGAATTCATGGATACCTCAAGAGGTTTACCGCGTCGCAGGGCTTTAAAGAAGCTCATTAAGAAAGGGGAGAGGGACGTAGAGAAGGTCTTATAATATATGGCTGAAAAGCCATCAGGGCCAGGGGCCGAATGGGCCTTGGCTGTTTTGATAGCTTGAAGAACTTCATCTTTCCCGAGATTGCCTCTTCCATCAGGGAGTGATGTTTAGACGATAAGGCAGGGAGATGAATGGAATCTATAAACTTCCCTAAGTCCTGTGTGGAAGAGGAGGGTGAGGGTTGATACAATTTAGAGTAGAATTTGCGTAAAGCGTCCCAGATTCTAGATTGGTTTTGAGAGAGTGTCCCCAAGAGAGTTTAATCTTAGGTCTGGGGGAAAGTCTATGAGTAAGCATAGTTCCCTGCTTATCAGAATGAGCATAAAAGTGAGCATTAGTCAAGCGTAGTTGCTTTTCAGCAGTAGAGGTGAGGGCCAAATTCAATTCGGGCTTAGCTTTATCTAAAGTCCCTGGTGGGGTTACGCTTATGAGATTTGTTCAATGCCTGGAAGGCGGACTCCAATCAAGCTCTATCTGAAGCCGTAGCCTTCTTCAGTCTCAGGGCGATTTGTATAAACTTACCACGCACGGTAGCTTTATGCGCTGCCCATAAAGTTTCAGCCGAGATATCTGGAGAATCATTGATAGAGAAGTACCAGACAGAGTCTCGGATGTAGGATTTATGAGCGGAGGAGACATTAGGAGAGGAAATCAAGAAGTGATCGATTCAAGAGAAGGATTGATGCGGATTGGAGAAATGGGTATAATCCCATAAGGATGGGTATTCTCTCTCCAGATGTCTACAAGGCCCTGTTGAGATAAAAAGTGAGCAATCTGGAGACTCTGTCTGGTGGGACGGGTCAGTTGCCTACCGGGGGGACGTTTTTTGTCTAGTCCCTGATCAAATGCCACATTCTAATCACCACCAAATACAATTAATCCCTCCAGAAGGGGGTTTAAAACACAGAACATAGCTTGGAAGAAGGGTTTTTGTTTGTGATTAGGGGCATTGTAGTAGATGAACGAGAATAAGGAGCCCGCTATCGTACCTTTTATCAGAAGATATCTACCAAAATTGTCCCTGTGTTCGGATATAAAAGAAAAGTGACACCTACGGGAGAACAGTAGAACTACACCCTTAGTCTTATTGTCTGCGTTAACTAGATAGTGATTAGGATACTTGGAGTGAAGGAATTTCAGGAATTTAGAGGTATATGCTTTATACAGGAAGAAAAAAAAAAAAAACGACCCTACTCGCATTTTTGAGAGGAGCCTTCAACCAGAAAAGTGCCCAAAAACACATGAAAACACACGAAAAAGCGTGATCAAGCACGAAAAGACATCATGCAGTTTGAAAAAGCATGAAAAAGCTCAAAGAAGCTTGAAAACACAAAAAAATAATTTGAAAAAAATGAGCAGAGGGGAGAGTTTGTAAGAAAAAATGCTTTTGCTCAAAAAAACTTAAAGAAGGAGCTCAAATAAGCTAGAAGAAGCTCAATCAAAACGTGCAAAAAAGCCCAAAAAAGTACAAGCTTCTTCAAGCTGAAATAAAAGCTTAAATGCCTGTAAAAGCAGCTTTTTTGGGGGGGCTGCAGTGTGCATGAGCCCTTTAAGTGCAGATAGTGGGGATGGGGGGTTGTAAATAGTCTGGATTATTTGGGTTTATATCAAATTAAAAGGAAAGTAAACCTCCTAACAAAAGATTATGTCTTGGTTCAGAGTATATGGCCATCTGTAGTGACTGGGCCAGGATGATATAACAGTAATGCCTGATCATTGGAGTTGCTTTGTCCCTGTACACAGAACTGTGCATGCCCGTCCCACTATACACAAAAAAAAACTGCTGACAGAAAACTCATTTTACAAAACCAGTTTACTTCCACCTTAAAGCCAAGATCTTTTTGTATCCCAATAATGACTTGAGTTTCAGTCTGCCTTACGCTTTATCTGAAGAACACAATTTCAAATAGCGATTTTAACTGAGGATATTTAGTGTCATAACAATTTTCTAGATTTTTACTGGTAAAATGGAAACACATAGCAATTTCATCTATAAACTTCTTTTATGCTAAATGATATATGCAAACTGATTAGTTTTCAACAACATGAAAAAGACTATTGGCTTTTTTTTTTTTGTTCTGCTTCTGTCCTTTCAGTTCCAATCCTCATTTTATTAGAAATATGACATCTTTCAAAATGTCTGAGAAAATGATAAGTTGAATCTCTCCTTGATTGTTCTAAATTGCTCCTCTGCTATATTTCCATTTCCTAATTGTCGTACCATTATACCACACTCCAGAGTTGCATACTAAGTGATAAATAATGCATGTAGTATCATAAGTAATAAAGTGAATTACCTCAAAATGTTCTTCAAATTCAGCTGCTATACCAGATGTATCTTCAGTGAAATTGTGCATTATCTTCCTATCATATGCTATGTACTGTATACAGAGGACATCATTATTATCCATTGTTTTGACCACTGATCTTTGCAATTCTATTATCCAGAACATTGCAATCTCTAAAACAGATGCACATTTTTATTAACCTTTTCAGTTTTACTATTTGGTTTAAGAGAACCTCTGCAAACATTCTATACATTTAATTTACTTTAATAAAAAAAAAAGTTGATATAGAAGAACATTCTTTTTTAAGTTTAAAGTAAACATGTCACTTCTGTCCCCATGCAAACAGATCCTTTCTGTGCCCATGTGGAATAGTCCCCTGATTCCATTCATATTCTGCAACTGCAGCCTTGAATTCCAATCCAACTTTAGATTGCCACATGCAACTGGCATTCCACAAACCAATGAAAGCACCTCTGCAACAGGTAGGATCAGAGCTGCTGATAGAAATCGCGGGGGACTGTACAGACTACCTGACATGCCCCCCCCTCCTCCCCCAGAAAATATTAAAGCTATATTTCGCTAAAAATACAATAAGATCATTCTTAGAAGACACAAATACAACATAACTCACAGAATTTCTGCTAAATCTAAAAGAAAAAAACTGAGTTAATAAATAAAAATGAAGATGAGATGAAAAACATATACAGGCTGGGCAGTTGGAGCTCCAAGATCAGAGAGATAGAGGGAGAGAAACAATGTTACAGAGATAACAAACTTAGGAGCAGAGCTAACATTAAAGCCAGGGCTGGGAGGGGGATTACTGAGGAACGACTGTCTCTTTCTCAGCAGATAAAAGCTGGCAGCAGGGAGAGTCCAGCTTTCAGCTGCTGGAGGAAGAGTTCTACAACTGTCGTCCATCACTAATCCCCCTCCCTATGTGGGCCCCCCTGTGTGCTCAGGCCCCCTACAAGTGGACCGGTGGTCCCCTCCTATCAGCAGCCCTGGGTAGTAGATATGAGCCAAATGGTCAGACTGAGGGTAGCTTCAATTTGAACTTTACTAAACAAGCGCAGAGTAGGATTACAAATGCAAAATAGGAAAAGGGTGAGCATTCAGTACAAATCAATGTTAAACCAATTATGAAGCTGTACAAGCAGGAGCTCATAGAAGCAAGGTCTCTAACTTAAAGAGGAATCTCCCCCTCCCCCCCCCATTATCTTTTTTTGTCTTCCCGGCTTATTGATGCTTGGCTGTGCACATTTTAGTTACTCACCCACAAAACAGATCCAGCGTCGTTCTACTGAGATCTTCTTCTCCACCAGGTCCCACATCATCATGTTTCTCTGTGGCGTCATCGGAAGGCTGCATTGGCTCTTCTGGGTTCTGGAGCATGATGATGATGATGTGCCGCTAGGCAGTAAAAGAGGGTGACTTGCAGAGTTCCCATTGTCTCCTGAGATATGAAAATCACGTATCCTTGGAGGTAAATATACATATTCGCCAGCATATGTGCCTTGCACTTGTCCTTGTGATGGGATCTTTCTGCAATAAAAACCTTTAGACATTGATTGGGGATCCTTGGTCTGCTGGCAAATATGTATGTTTCCAGTATCCACCTGGTAATCGCTACAGTGACCACTACAGATGAGACTTGTTTCCAGGAATGTGTGTGATAAAAATATACAGACAAGACTGTAAATCCTAAGAGGTGCCGGGCCTACTGACGTCTTTTGCCTAGACAAATGACCGAGGATGGGGTTTGGGCTGAGACTAAATAAGGGGGGAGGGGGGCAGGGGGAAGAGGAGGCAAGTTCATATAAAGGGTGAAGATCTGCTTTAATAACGACATTAAGGAGGAGATTTACTAAAACTGTAGCGTGCCAAATCTGGTGCACAGAAACTAATCAGCTTCCAGGTTTTTCTGTGAAAGCTTAATTGAACAAGCTGAAGTTAGAAGCTGATTGGCTACCATTCAGAGCTGCACCACATTCTGAATGCTCACGTTTTAGTAAATCCCCCCTAAGTAACAGTACAGCACAGTACAGTATTAACATAGGATAGACAATTGTGTTGGTAGTTACTATACTTAGTAGGCATGATAGGTTCCTTTTAAATTGTATGTAAACCCTAACAATAAACTTTTTTATTTGTTCTCTTTTAGTCTGGTAAAAATGAAAGTGAATATGTTTTTTTTTTTTTTATTAATTTTTTCAGAATTACAAAAAAGAAATGCCAGTTGATCTTTCCAAAAATCCTTGTGAGTTCTTCTGCAATCTTCAGCGTTATCGCCCCTGCCCAGTTCACCTCTATGAACTACAGAACACCTTCCCTCTAATAAAGATGAGTAGAAGGAGAGAGCAGCCTGGGATGGCACTGCTGCTCTTCCACAGAAACAGCATAGTGAGCATAGTGAGCAATGGTTTTCAGGCTAGTGCAGGGAGACTGGTATTTACAGGACTGCCAGATAAAAATAAAGGAAAAAGAACCTTAAATATGTAAATGAATGCAGCCACCACATTTAAGGACTGCTAAGTTGCAATACATTAAATGTTTTTTCTTGGGTTTAAAAAATCTAAACAGAGTATGTGGAGGGATGTTTTCTCCTCTAAAATAGCTTAAGCTGATCATAAAAGATAAAATGTTAGCGCTCAAGGTATAAAGTAAACAATATTTCAAAGGTCCACAAAGTCCATGACAATGTCCATAGAAAATCAAAAGGGCCTGTAAAAACAGGCTGTGGATAGTAAACACACACTAAGGGCACAGCTCTTCTCTGGAGTGAAGCCTACTCTGAATACAGCATAAAAAGAAAAACAGAAGAGCGCCTCTAAGTGTAATATTTTAACGTATGTATACAAATGCAAAAAGCTCATCTGGGATGGAGGATCCAGCAGCGGCCTCACACTCACATCTACCTGGATTGGATGCACGAATCTCCCCACTGCTGGATCGTCACCCCACCAGGGGATTTAAGTCACTTTAAACGTTCAATGGTTGTTGGTGCTGGTGTTGACGGGCTGGTCTACAGAGATTGGTCCTGAAAAGAGAAACTATTCAATGAGCAGCGGTTTTGTGGAGGGAAATGCCTTGTTGATGTCAGAGGTCAGAGAAGAATGGGCAGACTGGTTTGAATGAAAGGCAGCAGTAATGCAAATAACCACTCATTACAACCACAGTATGCAGAATACCATCTCTAAACGCACAACACAACACATCGAATCTTGAAAGGAGACGCATTTCAGAGCATGCGCAAAGTCTGTTCAGAGCATGCGCTCTCCTTTCTCAAGTTTCTCAAGAACACTTGAGAAAGAAGCGCACTTGATCTATACGGGACTTGTGCATGCTGAAATGCGTTGTGTCTTCTTCCCATTGGTGACGTCACACGCCAGTCGATGCTGCATTCCACACTGCCATCCATCCAGCTCCTACCCAGAATTACTAGGTCCTCACTGGTGAGTTCCCTACTATACTGCGGCCTCACATCTACCTGGATTGGATGCACAAATCTCCCTGCTGCTGGATCGTGACCCCCAGATGAGCTTTTTGCATTTGAACTCCATGTGAGCTTTTACTTGGCTGATTGTTCCATTTGCATACATTAAAATATCACACTTAGAGGCGCTCTTCTGTTTTTCTTTTTAAGCTTATTATACACTGTGAGATTTTCAATCAGTTTTTAGGCAGTTGCAGTTTGTTCTCCATCCAATAGGTGGCTCTGTGCCATTATACAAATTAAGTGGAGGCTCATGAGTTTTACAGACTCTGTAGGTATCTCAGGGAGAGCAGCTGTCTGACTGAATGTAGAAATCCCAGATGACCTTCGGTGGTCATCTTAGGTGGGGAAGTGCTAATAAATAGCAGTGCCCTAATGGATTTGGTGTGCATTTGGCAAGTGAAGAGGATAAAGATAGTTGCCCTGCCTATTAGGCAGAGAGACAGTGTGAGGGAAAGGTTTCTGCATGATGAGGGACAGCAAAGGGACACCAACAAAACAAGGAGAAATAATCTCAGCCACCGCACACCCACAGGACCTCCCTGACTTAGTCCTGTGGGTGGGGGTGAAACATATCGGAGGGTGTGGCCTGGATGGAGTTAGGCTGTAGCTGCTGTCACCTATCACATGCCTAGGGCTTATATGGTGTGAGCTGGCTGAGATTTTTAGTTCTTGTTCTGTGGATTATATGGAGTTAGTATGGACTCCGAGTCTGACTTGGACCCTCAGTGGAATACATGGATTGGGGGACATCGATGCAGGATTAGAGACCCTAACGTTTGTTTTGGTTCACAGCAAAGGAATACCGCTGCATATATCCTCTATTCACTGGTCAAAGAGCTGCCGTTACAGTTGCAACCTTCTGAGTCTTACCATTCTGCCAGTCAGCCAAGTAGAGCTTGCCTGAATTAGTGGCTTACTTTGAGCCTGTGTGAATCACTGCTGCATTCCCGTGTTGATTCTTGTGACATGCCGGTACAAGATAGTGATTTACTGCATGTCTTAGGCCCCTTTCCCACTTGTTCGACCTAAAAGTCATACGGTTTTGCTGTGATTTTACCACATTTTTTTTTTATTGCGATTTTGACTGGACTTGAAGCAATACCTATGTCTATGGGCCTCAAAACGCATCAAAGTTGGACCAAAGTAGTGCAGGGACTACTTTTAAGATGTTGCCACTTGAAGTTGCACAGATATGAACGGTACTCATTGGAAATCATGAAGTATGACTTGTCATGCAACTTTGCAGTCCCAAGTCACAGGACAGGTGGCACAAATGTGAAAGGGGCCTTATGCTGCAACATGTGCCACAAATGCCTGAACTATTACTCTGCCTTTTGGTTTCTTTGTATGTATAGATTGCTTGGGTTGTTCCTGACATGTGTTGAACGTTTCATGTCAATAGCACCTTTAGAAATATATTTACTTAGAAAAATGGTGACGTGTTCAATACTTATTTTACCCGCTATCTATATATATATATATATATATATATATATATATATATATATATATATATATACAAACCCAATTCCAAAAAATTGGAACAAATTGTGAGTAAAAGAGGAATGGACTAATTTACAAATCTCATAAACTTATATTTTATTCATAATATAATATAGATAACATATCAAATGTTGAAAGTGAGACATTTTGAAATGTCATGCCAAATATTGGCTCATTTTGGATTTTATGAGAGCTACACATTCCAAAAAAGTTGGGACAGATAGCAATAAGAGGCCAGAAAAGTTAAATGTACATATAAGGAACAGCTGGAGGACCAATTTGAAACTTATTAGGTCAATTGGCAACATGATTGGGTATAAAAAGAGCCTCTCAGAGTGGCAGTGTCTCTCAAAAGTCAAGATGGGCAGAAGATCACATAATTCCCCCAATGCTGCGGCAAAAAATAGTGGAGCAATATCAGAAAGGAGTTTCCCAGAGAAAAATTGCAAAGAGTTTGAAGTTATCATCATCTACAGTGCATAATATCATCCAAAGATTCAGAAAATCTGGAACAATCTCTGTGCGTAAGGGTCAAGGCCAGAAAACCATACTGGATGCCTGTGATCTTCGGGCCCTTAAGCCCCATACACACGAGAAGAAATTCGGCCGGGAAATTCCGTCCGACGACCGATCTGCCGATTTTCGGCTTGTTAGTATGGTGCTTCCGACAACCGACTCCGACTTTTCGGCCGAAAAAATCCTGGTGTGCAGGCTATATAATTTTTGACCGTCAAAACAAGTCCGATTTTCATCTCATTAGTACAGATTTTGATGGGGAAAAATCTTATGAGCAAGACTAGGCATGCTCAGAGATGAAAGAACACATAGAAAGCAATCCAACACATGACATCACTTCTGAAGTAGAATTCTGTCATGCAGGAAAATTCGTGTGCAGTCTAGAGCACATTCCAACCAACAGACACGCACTCTGGACAAAAGACGGACGACCGGTCGGCGGAAATTCGTTGCGTGTGTATGAGGCTTTAGACGGCATTGCATCACATGCAGGAATGCTACTGTAATGGAAATCACAACATGGGCTCAGGAATACTTCCAGAAAACATTGTCGGTGAACACAATCCACCGAACCATTCGCCATTGCCAACTAAAACTCTATAGGTCAAAGAAAAAGCCATATCTAAACATGATCCAGAAGCGCAGGCATTTTCTCTGGGCCAAGGCTCATTTAAAATGGATTGTGGCAAAGTGGAAAACTGTTCTGTGGTCAGACGAATCAAAATTTGTTTTTGGAAAACTGGGATGCCATGTCATCCGGACTAAAGAGGACAAGGACAACCCAAGTTGTCATCAGCGCTCAGTTCAGAAGCCTGCATCTCTGATGGTATGGAGTTGCATGAGTGTGTGTGGCATGGGCAGCTTACACATCTGGAAAGGCACCATCAATGCTGAAAGGTATATCCAAGTTCTAGAACAACATATGCTCCCATCTAGATGTTGTCTCTTTCAGGGAAGACTTTGCATTTTCCAACATGACAATGCCAGACCACATACTGCATTAACCGCTTGCCGACTGCTCACAGTATATTTACTGCGGCAGTCAGCCCCTCACAGGCAGAGTGACGTAAGTCTACGTCGCTCGCCTGTGAGGCTCTGGGGAGCGAGCGCGCGCCCGCGGAGGCGCGCTCCCGCTCCCGCGTGGTCACGGACCCCCCCGCGCGTGTGACCAGCGGACCCGATGTCCGCCGGTCACTCGGCGATCGGCGGGGGAGAGGGAGAATGTCAGGCAGCTTGTGTAAACAAGCCACCTGTCATTCTCCTCGCTGTAAAAACACTGATCACATGGATCTACTATGTAGATCCGTTGATCAGTGTCCTTACAGCTCAAGCCACAGCCAATCACAGTAGAAAGCACGCCCCTAGGGACACACACAGCCCCTCCCTCCCAAATAAAGTTAACCCCTTCACTACCAGTGTATTTTTACAGTAACAGTGCATATATATAGCACTGATTACTGTAGAAATGTCACTGGTAACCCCAAAAGTGTCAAAAATGTCAGTCAAGGGTCCGATCTGTCCGCCCCAATGTCGCAGTACCACAAAAAAATCGCAGATCGCCGCCATTACACGTTAAAAAAAAAACACCAAAAATGACAGAAATCTTTCCCTTTGTTAGTAAATGTGATAACTTTTGCGCAAACCAATCAAAATACGCTTTTTGTGATTTTTTTTACCAAACATAGGTAGCATAAAACAAATTGGCCGAAAATTTTAAAAAATTTTGATTTTTACATTTTTTTTGTGAAAAATATTGTTATTTTTGCAAAATGTACGCTCTTTTTTTGTTTATAGCGCAAAAAGTAAAAATCGCACGGGTGATCAAATACCACCAAAAGAAAGCTCTGTTTGTGGGAAGAAAAGGACGCCAAATTCGTTTAGATACAGCATCGCACGACCGCGCAATTGTCTGTTAAAATCACGCAGTGCCGTATCGCAAAATACCCCCTGGTCGTTTAGCAGGAAAATCCTCCGGGGATTAAGTGGTTAATTACAACATCATGGCTGCGTAGAAGAAGGATCCGAGTACTGAAATGGCCAGCCTGCAGTCCAGATCTTTCTCCAATAGAAAACATTTGGCGCATCATAAAGAAGAAGATGCAACAAAGAAGACCTAAGACAGTTGAGCAACTCGAAGCCTGTATTAGACAAGAATGGGAAAACATTCCTATTCCTAAACTTGAGCAACTTGTCTCCTCAGTCCCCAGACGTTTGCAGACTGTTATAAAAAGGAGAGGGGATGCCACACAGTGGTAAACATGGCCTTGTCCCAACTTTTTTGAGATGTGTTGATGCCATGAAATTTAAAATCAACTTATTTTTCCCTTAAAATGATACATTTTCTCAGTTTAAACATTTGATATGTCATCTATGTTGTATTCTGAATACAATATTGCAATTTGAAACTTCCACATCATTGCATTCTGTTTTTATTCACAATTTGTACAGTGCCCCAACTTTTTTGGATTTGGGTTTGTATATATATATCCTGGGATAGTGATCTAGTTAAGTAGCAGAGGGGGTTGTTAATCAGTTTCAGCTGCTTTGGTGTTAATGAAACAGGTGCACTAGATTATCAACCTCCAAAACATGAATGGTTTAACAGGTGGTTTACCAAATGCAAAGGTTTTGCATTTGGCTTGGGTCAGTCTCACTACATGCTACATGGTAGCATGCACGATACCTGGACCGCATAGAGGTTGCACAGGCTAAATCCAAATCCTCCAGTATGGCATATACTGTAAATACATGCCATTGCCAGAAGGTTTGCTGTGTCTCCCAGCACAGTCTCAAGAGCATGAAGGAGATTCCAGGAGACAGGCAGTTACTCTAGGAAAGCTGGACGAGGCCGTAGAAGGTCCATAATCCATCAGCAGGACCGGAATCTTCTCCTTTATGCATGGAGGAACAGAATGAGCACAGCCAGAGCCTTACAAAATGGCCTCCAGCAGGCCACTGGTGTGAATGTCTCTGACCAAACAATCAGAAACAGACTTCATGAGGGTGGCCTGAGGGACCTAAGTCCTCTAGTGGGCCCTGTGCTCGCTGCCCGGCACTGTGACGCTCGATTAGCATTTGCCATTGAACACCAGAATTGGCAGGTCCGCCACTGATGCTCTGTGCTTTTCACAGAAGAAAGCCGGTTCACCCTGAGCATGTGATAGATGTGAAAGGGTCTGGAGAAGCTGTGGAGAATGTTATGCTGCCTGTAACATCATTCAGCATGACCAGTTTGGTGGTCCCTCAGTGATGGTCTGGGAAGGCATATCCATGAAGGGATGCACAGACCTTTACAGGCTGGACAATGACACCCTGACTGCCATTAGCTATCGGGATGAAGTCCCATTGTCAGACTCTACGCTGGTGCAGTGGGTCCTGGGTTCCTCCTGGTGCAAGAAAATGCCCAGTAATGGGAATACCCAGCCATGTAAACAAAGGGGTGGGGATATCGCTTACTACACTGTCCAACTATGGTCACATGGTCATATTAGGGCAATGACATTGGTCAGTTATGACTATGACCATATTTCGTAAATTACATCACCCAGGAGACCCCAGGCCTTTGTTTATAGGGCTTGGAAGAAGTAATTTGTCCCATGCACATAACAAGACATTTTTGTTATTTTCATTTTTTATTAAAGGACTTGTCAGATTGTTCTCCTTATTTTCTATATACATTTTGAATGTACCCCTTACTCCTTTAAATGGGGAGGTGGTATCTGAGGGCCTTCTTGTCTTAGAGAGGTCTTTCAGTCCTTATCCTTATAAAATTGGGTCCCCCCCGACAAAATACCCTCCCCATATTGTGGTCTAGCATGGAGGAGTTGTCTCCCTTCCCCACTTTCTGGCAGTCAGGCGGCATGCCCAAATAAGGGTCTGGTTTTGTATTTGGAGGGTATCCCACCACCATTTACTTGTTTTTTGCATGGGGATCCTCCTTGACATCCACAGCATCCTCATTAAGGATAAGGGTCTGGTATGTATTTTTTGAGGGATCCATATGGCATTTCATTTTTGTGTGGGGTCCCCCATTAACATCTTTACCAGACCCTCAACTACGATAAAGGTCTGGTAGAGATGAAAGGAATCCCCATATGTGTTGTTTACAAACAGAAGTCAGCAGCCAATGGTGTCATTTAATTTTAAAAAAATGTGCGTGTATAAATGTCAGTCTTGCTGCAGTAGGTTTTATACATTGTACAGCTGCACCACTTCACAGGCAGGTTAAGGTCACCTCTCAGGCATGTTTTTTTTTATAGGAATTTAGCATTTAAATTTTTAGTTTTAACCACTTAAGCCCCGGAGGATTTTCCTGCTCAAAGACCAGACCCCTTTTTTCAATTTGGCACTGCGTGATTTTAACTGACAATTGCACAGTCATGCAATGCTGTACCCAAACATAATTAACGTCCTTTTTATCCCACAAACAGAGCTTTCTTTTACCTGTGCGCTTTTGATTTTTTTGCGGTATTAATAAAAAAAGAGCAACAATGTCTTTTAAAAAATATCCAATATACTCAATTTATGTCATATATTTTGGCCAAAATGTATTTAGCTACATGTCTTTGACAAAAAAAAATCTCAATAAGCGTATTTTTATTGGTTTGCGCAAAAGTTATAGCGTCTACAAACCTTGGTGTAAATACTGGAATTTACGCAGCTTTAATTTCTGACTGCCTATCTCAATTCATGAAGAGCTAAAATTGCAGGGCAGTACAAAACCCCCCCAAATTACCACTTTTTGGAAAGTAGAAATCTTGAGGAATGTCCTGAGAGGCATGTTGAGCTTATTGAATATTTCATTTTTTTGTCACAGGTGTTTGAAAATCTTTTTTTACACAAAGTTGACATTGAAATGATATCTTGCTCACACATGCTATGGGTATACGTGTAATTACACCCCGAAATATATTCTGCTGCTTCTCCTGAGTACAGGGATACCACATATGTGAGACTTTTTCCGAAAACCAATCCCCACCATCAGAATTTTAAAGGGCGTACATTTTTCATTGCATTTTCTCACTACCTATAACGGTTTCAGAGGCCCTAAAATTCCAAGATAGCACAAAACCCCCCCAAATGACCCCATTTTGGAAAGTAGACACCCCAAGCTATTTGCTGAGAGGCATGGTAAATCCATGGAATATTTTATATTTTGCCACAAGTTTCAGGAAAATTATTATATTTTTTTTTATTTCTTTTTTTTAACACAAAGTTGTCACTAAAAGATAAATTGCTCACACATGCCATGGGTATATGTGGAATGACACCCCAAAATAAATTCTGCTGCTTCCCCTGAGTACAGAGATACCACATGTGTGAGACTTTTTGGGAGCCTAGCTGTGTACAGGACCCCGAAAACCCAATCAACACTCTCAGGTTTTTTTTAATGGCGTAAATTGTGCATTTCACCTCCGCACTACCTGTCACAGTTTTAGAGGCCCTAAAATTCCAAGATAGCACAAAACCCCCCAAAATGACCCCATTTTGGAAAGTAGACACCCCAAGCTATTTGCTGAGAGGCATGGTGAGTCCATGGAATATTTTATATTTTGCCACAAGTTCCGGGATATATATATATATATATATATATATATATATATATATACTTTTTTTTGCACAAAGTTGTCACTAAATGATATATTGCTCACACATGCCTTGGGTATATGTGAAATGACACACCAAAATACATTCTGCTGCTTCTCCTGAGTACAGGGATACCCCATGTGTGAGACTTTTTTGCAGTCTAGCCGAGTACAGGACCACGAAACCAATCCCCACTTTCAGGCTTTCCAAAGGCTTAAATTGTTGATTTCACTCCTGACTACGTATCACAGTTTCGAAGGCCATGAAATGCCAAGACAGCACAACCCCCCCCCCCCCCCAAGTGACCCCTTTTCGGAAGATAGACACCCTAAGCTATTTGCAGAGAGGCATGTTGAGTGTTTTTCAGATCTCACTTTTTGTCACAAAGTTTTGTAAATTGAAAAAAGAGGAAATAAAATGCATTTTCCTGTTTTTTTCTTCATTTTCCCCCCAAAAAAATGAGAGCTGCAAAATACTCACCATGCCTCTCAGCAAATAGATTGGAGTGTCTACTTTGCAAAATTGGGTCATTTGGGGGGGTTTAGTGCCATCTTGGCATTTCATGGCCTTCAAAACTGTGATAGGTAGTAAGGAGTGAGATCATCAATTTACGCTCTTAGAAAGCCAGAAGGTGCGGATTGGTTTTCAGGGTCCTGTACGCAGCTAGACTGCCAAAAAGTCTCACACATGGGGTATCCCTGTACTCAGGAGAAGCAGAAGAATCTATTTTGGGGTGTCATTTCACATATACCCATGGCATGTGTGAGCATTATATAATTTACTGACAAATTTGTGTAAAAAAAAAAAAAAAAGAGATAATTTTCCCAAAAACTTGTGGTAAAATATTAAATATTCCATGGACTCCCCATGCCTCTCAGCAAATAGCTTAGAGTGTCTACTTTGCAAAATGGGGTCATTTAGGGGGTTTTGTGCTATCTTGAAATTTCAGGGCCTCTGAAACTGTGACAGGTAGTGCAGAGGTAAAATAAGCAATTTACGCCATTAGAAAACTTGAAGATGGGGATTGGTTTTCGGGGTCCCGTACACAGCTAGGCTCCCAAAAAGTCTCACACATGTGGTATCCCTGTACTCAGGAGAAGCAGCAGAATGTATTTTGGGGTGTGATTTCACATATACCCATGGCATGCCTGAGAAATATATCATTTAGTGACACAAATTGTCACTTTCGCGAAACTTAGGGCAAAATATAAAATACTCCATGGACTCAATATGCCTCTCAGCAAATAGCTTTGGGTGTCTACTTTTCAAAAAGTGGTCATTTGGGGGGTGTTTGAACTGTACCGGCATTTTATGCTCAATCTTAGCCACACATCACCCACTCTTCTAACCACTTGAAAGCCTTTTCTGTGACTTTTTGTTTACATGAAAAAATATATATTTTTTTTTACTAGAAAATTACTTTGAGCCCCCAAACATTATATATTTCTTTAAAGCAGAGGCTCTATAGAACAAAATGATGGATGTTGCAAATTTTTTTGTCACACGGTATTTGCGCAGAGATTTTCCAAATGCAATTTCTGCGAAAAAATACATTTTTTTTAATTTAATGCCCAAATACACTATAAAATTCCAAGTTGTTTGGTAAAATTTAAAAGATGATCTTATGCCGAGTACATAGATACCAAACATGACATGCTTTAAAAATTGTGCACGCCTGTGCAGTGGCAACAATCTACGTACATTTTTAAAAGCCTTTAAAAGTCTTTACAGGTTACCACTTTAGACTTACAGAGGAGGTCTACTGCAAGAATTACTGCCCTCGACCTGGCGTTCGTGGCGATACCTCACATGCATGCTGCAATTGCGGTTTTACATATGACACTAGACCAACACTTGCGTGCACCTTTGCGTGCAAGCATGGGGGGACCGGGGGGGGCTTGATTTTTTTTATTTATTTATTTTTGCTTTTTTATGTTATTTTGACACCTTTCCTTTCATTTTTTTTTTAATCATTTTTATTGTTATCACAGTGAATTTAAATTTCCCCTATGATAGCAATCTGTAGTGACAGGTACTCTTTTTTAAAAAAATTGGGGTCTTTTAGACTCTAGATTTCTCCTCTGACCTTCCACTGTTTGCGGAAGAGAATTCCACATCCTTACTGCTCTCACAGTGAAGAACCCCCTGCGTATTTTAAGGTTAAACCGCCTTTCCTCTAGTTTTAGTGAGTGGCCACGTGTCTTATTGTATTTCCTTTCTCTGAATAGGTTTTTCCATATACTAGGGTTACAATATTTGTACATTGATATCATATCCCCCCTCAATCGTCTCTTCTCCAGAGAGAATAAGTTCAGTGCTTGTAGTCTTTCCTCATAGCTGATGTCCTCGATTCCCCTAATTATTTTTGTTGCCCTTCTCTGGACTTTCTCCAGTTCCAGAACATCCTTCCTGAGGATCGGTGCCCAGAACTGGACAGCATACTCCAGATGTGTCCGGACCAGAGTCTTGTAGAGTGGGAGAATAATCTCTTTATTTCACCACAGGAATATTGTGTAGTATTACACACCATTAACCGCCCAACAACCAAACCCACTGATTTAATGGTGGGTATACATGACAATATTCCACGTATACCTAAAGGTATTTTAACTGCAGTGGTGAAATCAGCCTATCACAGCTGCTGCCATCAGAGGTATCCATATTTGCTGAGCGCAAACGCTGTTTGTGTCAGATATACTGTATACAATCAGTGTGGCAGCTGACGGGTACCTGCAAGAGAAACAGGTTAACAAAAGAATGAAAAACAAACAAAGTACAGTAAAAGTACAGTGGGAAGAGTAGAAGAACAAAAAAATAACTGACACAACAATTGTTTTTGGTTTTTTATTTACTTTTTTTTTTTAACACTTTTTTTTTCTGTGAACTGCGATTTTCCAGCTTGGGTCTCTCAAAATGTCGATAGCCATCGAACATCTTTCGAGACCCTGTGTTTGTGTGCCCTACACTGTGTCGTGCTGTACCCTACACTAAAACTCCACTAGTGTATGGTAGCGACGGAAACAGTCCCCGATGCAGAGACCAGGTTGGCCAGGACAGTCGGGACAATAATAGCGGGTGTCACGCCTACATCCGCGCCTGCTACAGACACTCTTTGGGGGTGTCTTTGTGTAAGGGTACGCCGGAGGACTTATGGAAAGTGCCTCTCATGCAGCCGGCTCACTGCATCTGGAAGGGGAAGTTGGACAGGAACACCTCCTGGGTACAGGTAGGCTTCGATGATCTCTTCCTGGAATTCTTGGAAGGATCCAGTTCGTCCTGATGCTCTGTATAGTACAAAGGTATTCAGCATAGCAAATTGGAATAAATAAACAGACACTTTTTTGTACCAGCGTCTGGCTTTATGGGCAAATAAATATGGCGCCAAAAGCTGGTCGTTAAGGTCCACCCCTCCCATATTAAGGTTGTAGTCGTGGACACAGAGGGGTTTCTCCAAAACGCAAGTTGCCGTAGAAATTTGGACTGTCGTGTCTGGGTGAATGGAGGACCGAACGAAAACATCCCGTGTATCCCTCCACTTCACTGCAAGCAATTTGTCTGTTTTCAAGCAGGCTCTCTCCCCCCGACTAAGACGGAAATTTACAAGCCATTGGGGGAAGCCCTGGCGATTAGGTCGCATGGTGTCACATGCACCAAATTGTAATTCAAGAAGGTGACTAAATAGTGGCACGCTTGTGTAAAAGTTGTCCACATACAAATGGTACCTCGTTCCCGGTAAAGGGTGACACCAAATCCAAAACTATCTTGCCGCTGCTACCTTTGTAGTCTGAGCAGTTGGGGGGCTCCACACAGCTATCTTTTCCCTCATAGACCCGGAAACTAACTGTATAACCTGTGGCCCTGTCACAGAGCTTGTACAGTTTGACCCCGTACTTGGCACGCTTGCTGGGGAGGTACTGTTTCATAACAAGACGGCCAGTAAATTTAATCAGGGACTCGTCAACGCAGACCACTTCTTCGGGGGTAAACAAGGCTGCAAACCGCTGATTGAAGTGGTCTATGAGGGGCCGAATTTTGTGGAGCCGATCATATTCAGGGTCTCCCCGAGGACGACAGATTTCATTGTCATTGAAATGCATAAATCGCAGAATTTGCTTGTATCTCGCCCTGGACATGGAGGCAGAGTACACGCGCATATGGTGAAGTGGGCTAGTGGACCAATATAGCCGCAATTCACTCTTTTTGGTTACGCCCATGTTCAGGGAAAGGCCCAGAAAGATTTTAAAATCGGGAACAGTTATAGGTTTCCAGCCGAATTGTCTGGCAAGGGGCGAATTTGGGTTGGCGGCAATAAATTGTTGTGCGTATAAATTTGTTTGATCCACAATAGATCCGAAAATATCTTCCGCGAAGAACAGCTCAAAAAAGTTCAGGGGCGTAAAACCAGCTGTCTCCATGTGGATACCAGGTTGGGCAGTGAATGGGGGAATTACTGGTGCTGTAGAATCAGTGGGTTGCCAATTGGGATATGCCAGCGCATCAGGGAGGGCACTATGGGCTCTACGGGCCTGTCTTCAAATACGCAGTGGCTACGGGCCACTACTTGTGCTAGCCACCGCACAAGCTTCAACTGCACTTATGGGACTTGCCACATCACCAAGTGTTACTGCAGTGCTGGTTGTACTAGGTCCAGGGTGTACTAGGCCGCTGGTTCTTGCCAGGCCACCAGAAGGATGAGCGGCACTAGTACCGACACTCTGCTCCATACGAGCACCCTGCGATTCCTGCATCTCAACAACTCCAGAATGGGGTCGGGTACACCTGGGTCTAACAGGGACCCATCTGTCGTCGGAGCTATCTGTCAGGGAGCCGCTGCTGTCAATAGGTTCGTATACTGACCCTGATTCTGCCAGTGAGGTTTCCCCATCGCTCTCATCTGACATGATCAGTATACTGTAAGCCTCTGCACTACTGTACCAACGTTTGAACATTTTAGTAACTAAATTTACCGGTACAGTAGTGTGACTCACAGGTAATGAAAGCACCTGGTTGTCAAGGACTATTTCAACCGCTACCAAAAAAAACTGCTAATGCTAGCAGGGATCAGGCCTGACTCTGCTAACACAGCGGTTTTGTGTGCTGTGTTTTTTGTAAGTGACAGTAATCTATTGATTACTACACTTGCCTGGGTGGGGTGGGGTGGGCTGGGCGGAGGGGTTAAATGCAGGTGCTGGCAGGAATCAGTGCTGATCATGCAAACACCACGTTTTGGGAACCCTAAACTATGGGGACGCTAGTATAGTTCTGATCAGATCAGATATTGATCTGTTCAAACACTATACTAGTAATGGAAGTGTGTGTGTGTGTGTGTGTGTGTGTGTGTGCGTGTGAGTGGTAATCAAGGGGTTATTTCTAACTATGCGCTGGGATCTGCGCTATTTTAGACTGACGCTAACACTAGCTGATGTCACCTGTGTCACTAATAATAGTGATCAGAAAAAAAACTGTACACTATAAAAGTGACACTGTGACAGGGCAATGAAGAGGTTAACTGGGGGTGATCAGGGGGATCAGGGGGTAAAATCTTTATTGGGGGGGTGTTGGGGATCCTAAACCTCCTTGGGACAGAAACGAACTCGCTAGTGCTAACTCAAGTCACAATCACACTAATACAAAATACAGTAAAACACTATATTACATGTGTATTATTGTGCAATGTGACAGGGGGGAAGGGGTTAACTGGGGGTGATCAGGGGGGTATCAGGGGGATCAGGGGGTTAAATATTTATTGGGGGGGTGGTGGGTATTTTAAGTGTAAAAGGATGGGCCGCAAACACTAAACCTGGTCACAAGTCACACTTATACGGGTAGATAGGAAAATGCTATATACTGTATACAGTGTGTGTTGTGACAGGGGGTGTAGGCGTGATCAGGGGGGTATCAGGAGGTTAAATCTTTATTGGGGGGGGGGGGGTGGTGGGGACCCTAAACCTTCTTGGGACAGAAACTAACTCACTAGCGCTAACTCAAGCCACAATCGCACTAATACAAAATACAGTAAAACACTATATTATGTGTGTATTAGTGTGCAATGTGACAGGGGGGAAGGGGTTAACTGGGGGTGATCAGGGGGGATCAGGAGGGAACAGGGGGTTAAATCTTTATTGGGGGGTGGCGGGTATTTTAAGTGTAAAAGGAACGGCCGCAAATGCTAAACCTGGTCACAAGTCACACTTATAGGGGTATATAGGAAATTGCTATATACAGTATACAGTGTGTGTTGTGACAGGGGGTGTAGGGGTTGACTGGGGGGGATCGGGGGTGAAATGTGCCTATCTAAGTGTGAATGTATGTGCTTGGTGCAGTACTCACAGTTAGATGTGCTCTCTCCTCTCGATGAATCCAAAAAGGATCATGGGAGGGGAGAGCAGGTCTTTTCTGAGCCTGTGTTTACATTTCACAGGCTCAGCATAGAATCTGATTAAGCAGGACCGATCAACAGGTCAAGGCCAAAAATCATTGGTCTGGACCTGAAGACTGATCGATTCTGAACTCAATCAGTCCATCAGCGGGACCGCGGGCGCATGCCCCAGACCGGCGCGAGCGAGTGACGTAGTACTACGTCGCTTTGCCTGCACAGGGCTGACTGCCGCAGTAAATATACTGTGGGCGGTCGGCAAGTGGTTAAAGAATAAGTTCACCTACTGAACATGTTACACCAGTTGAGTAGCATGGGTTGTCAGCACCCAGGGCAAGGTAAACTATTTATGCCCCCCCCGGTCAAATATCAAGCAGCATTGGCCGGTTCAATAAAAAACATCTGACATTCGACCTGTGTGTACAATATCTGGTCCAACAGAAGCTGCATGACCGAAAAAGGGGTGCATCCACTGGATGATCAGCATCCAATCAGTGCTCTCAGCCAATAACTGAGAGAGCTGACCGTGTGTTCTGGTGGGCAAGGGGCGTCCCCCTGTCAGAACACAATAGCTCAGCAGGGGAGATCACTGTATTAACATCAGATTGTATTTAAAGTGGCTCCTCCCAAGCTCTTAAGTTTTTTCAATTCAGCCCGCAGGGTTATAGCTAAAAATAATGAATAGCGCGTACTGTGAACTTTCTGCACTCCACAAGTCTCTTCCACCAGGGTCATGGTTTGGGGGAGGGGAAAGGGTCAGTGCCTAGGCTCCTCACCTTCCAGGGTCACTTCATTCTTCAGCACCTGCACTGCCTGGTCATAGGTGACTGTCAGGAGGGGGAGATAGGTGGTAGAGGGAAATAAGTAGGTGGGTGGGGGGTGGCAGAGGTAGGTAGGTGGGTGGGGGTAAGAGGTAGGTGGAGGTAGGTAGATTGGGGGGTAGAGGGAGGTAGGTGGTGTAGGTAGGTAGATTGGAGAGGTAGAGAGAGATAGGTGGGTGGGAAGGGAGGAGGTAGGTAGGTGGGGGGATGTATTGGTAGGTAGGTTGATAGGAAGGCTCATGCCTAGGCTCCTCAACTTCCAGGGTCACCTCCTTCCCTGCCTTTTTCAGTACCTGCACTGCCTAGTCATGGGTGGTGCTCTTCAAGTTGGTCCCATTGACGGACAGGGTGGCGTCTCCCACTCACAGAGTCCAGCTGCTGTTGACGGCCAGTCCCAGGAAGATCTTGGAGATTGGGACAAGCATCCTGTTCTCCTGGTTGCCTTTTATCTTGACCCCCAATCCGCTATTGCTAAAGAGGGAACCCATCTAGGTTGCATGGTAACCTTACAAAAAGTGGTTACCTCCCCCACCTATAACTGGTCTTGACAGTAAGGAGCACTGGAAGAGCAAACACAGGTCAAAGAAGCCAGGGGATTTCTAGTCACTACTTACCAACCAGCCAGCGACCAACCAAATAAACCTATCTAACAGTATGCATTAAAACAGGGGTTAAGTTGCACACATTTGCAAATACATGGGTAAGCTGCAAGCCCCGGCAAGGCAACCTGATATCTGCAGACCCTAACTCTACCTTTAAAGAGTCTCCACAGTGGGAGCACATGTATTATAATGGATAGATGTAGGACAGGTGACTGGAGGACAGGTGAACACCCAGCACAATGGCAGCAAAGGTGCGTTGCCTGACCAATATAAACGACAATACAAAAAGTGGCTAAAATGATAAATGCACATTTTTTTACTTGAAAAATCATGGAGGCTAAGATGAAATTAGCCTTAAAGAAATATTAACATTACCGCTTCCCACCAAATGGAATTAAAAAAATATATATTTTTTGCTTTGGTACATGATCTCCAGAGCAGTGCTCAACCCTCTGTGCCATTTGTTTGACAATTCCTTGTCTAATAGCCTAGAGATAGAGAATTGCTATCACTAATTTTTAAAATCCATCTCCCATTGGCGTTAACTGGTTTCAGATTCAGCACCTGGAAATCACTTATGTTTGCCAAAGCCAAACCTAGGTTTGGCCTACCCCCATATCTCAGATTCACAGTGTTTCAAATATCGTTAGATATGGTAATTCTGTTTAAATGTAAATACCCTAACCCATTACCAGATAAGGTTACAGACCTGTGCATGTATCTCAAATGTGCAGATTGTGCTTACACTACTGAGGGCCTGCACTCTTTCCTCTAATGCCCCCAGCAGTTTTGAAATTCTCTGCAGGTACTGGGCTCAACCTTAGAAAGAAATAGCTGCCTACTTTTTAGCCTGGCAAATGAGCCAAGCCATTTTTCACCTGATTATTGTCTGATTCACACATGCCCCAGCCTGGCATATATGACAAATATTAGAACTACTGGGAGGGAAACACTGCAGGTGGTGGTCAATATATATTGAAAATGGGAGGGAGTGGTGGTGCATGCATCTATAATGGTGGTGCATTTATCCACTAATATTATAGTAGTTGAAATATGTGTATTATTATAATAATTATAGTTATAAATATTACATATCAAACCATCCACATAAATCTGTATCTGTCTCCTTAACATTGTGCTGAGAAATATGTTACTTTCATTTGTTTCTGTTCTGAAGAAGATTCCCAACACTGACGTTGGTTAATTTGCTTTGACTGGAATCAAGAGAGATAAGACGAAATGCTTTGAACAATAGCATTTCAGAAAACGTAATATGGCAGCCTTCATTTCACACAAAAGATACGTCAGCCATTCAATTATGATTTTTAAATGATTCATTATTTCTAATGAATTGTCAGTGAAACAGCAAATGCTTTAAATGAGTTAGATATTTAAAAGTAATACAGATGAAATGAACTGGGCACATGCTTGTACATGAGATACCAGAAAAAAAAATCATATTATTTTGCCAGTAATATATGTTTTTTCTTTCCTTTGACTTCCAGCGACAATGTTTATGAAAGAACAGTGCTATTAAATTGCACTCTGAGCACATTTTGCATTTCAACCTTATCTCCTATATAGTTCATATTTTCACATAGGCTATTCTTGCTTTGGATAATAAGCTTTTATCTGCCTGCAACATCTTTGCTGAATCCATTGCTGGTCTTATTCTTGAAATAAATGCAGACACGTGGGGGTATATGAATAATGGTCCAGCAAGTGACAAGAAGCCTGATGAGTTACCACAGTCTGATTCACATGTGGGCCAATCTACTACGCGCCTTGCATTTATTAGATTTTCCTATTTCTTTCCTTGAATTTCATCAAGCGCGCCTCGAATGGATTTTTAAAGACGCAAGCTTGTATTTACAATATGGGGAAAACCGAGGAAGAAAGAGCAGATATAAATACTGCCTTAGATATTTCATTTGCAGCACTGTATCTTGTGCTGACAGTAAAAAAAAAAAAAAATGAACACAGCTTTACAGATTGATCACAAATTATTTTTCGCATTGCATTCAGAAATCTTCTCAGGACACTGAATTGTGTATTACCAAGCTTAAAATTAAACCTCATTTATATAAGTATAAAAACATGCATTTTCTATTCTAAACATAAAATATTTTCAAGATCAAGCAATGTAAATGTTTCTCTTATCTGTTAAAAAAAATATTCAAATGCAGTCGCTAAAATGACATGCTGTATACTCTTTAACAGTTGATATCTTATCAAAAGTAATTTTTAGCATTTTAAAATCTGGAGATTTCTATAATATATTAACTGGTGATTGTGCCATGAAGGCCCTTGTTCAGGCATTTCCTGGTAGAGGAGACAACTCTCTGTCCCTAAGCATCCCAACTATGCGATTGTGTTCTTTTGCTGTTACACAGGATGAGAGACTACAAGTGGCAGTTTTAACAAATAGTACACAGGCATGGTTCACAGTTGTCTATCAGGAAATTCACTATGAGAAAATCCATGTACTTATTACTGAAATAAATGCATGTAGACCAATAATTATTGCAAAGAGGCTGAAGGAGATCAGCAGCACTGAAATGCAGCAAATAATAAAAACGAAAAAAAACAAAAAAAATGTTTATGTATTTTATTACGTACACTATTTATTTATTTATTTTTTAAAGACAATTGCCTATTCACAGTAGTTTTGGAAACTAAATTTCATTCAATTAGGTTTCACAAAACATTTATCCTATGATATATCTTAGCCCCTTATGATCTCCTGTAGCCTCTTTGCAGTGATTTCTGTTCTACATGCACACACTGGACCAATGGTTGAAGTAGTTTGCTTGTGTTGTTAAAAAAATCCTGCTTGCTGCCTCTTTAGGGCAGTTTCCAAAAAAACACACTCTTTTGGGGATCATTGATAAAACATGTAAACCACATCTAAAACACACTGGACTGCAACTGTGCTGAAAATGTAAGATGCAGTAAATTAACCCTTTAAAAGACTTGGATGGTTGAAACTGGGCGTGTAATTAATAAACACATTGGCGGGGGGGGTGTGTGGTCTAGACGCGGTCTAAGATGGACGTCTAGTCTCGAGCTCTTGCTCCACAAGGCCCAGCTACAGACCCAGCAAGCTGGATTAAAGCTCTGACTTGCACCTTTGGCATGGGGAGATCATCAAGGAGCACCTCTACAACCAGATTCAGATCTCCCTGAGACGCCACTTCGCAGCTAAACCGAAGTATCCCGGATATCTTCAGACCGCGCTCACGGGACGCCATACGGCCTTCTCCGGCCTCTGCCCGCCAATCCCCCTCACCTTGCAGGGACGCTGCTCAACCCAGCACACAAGCCTACCAGTCGAACTTTGTCCAGGAAAAGCCCGGAGCTAACCTAGCAATTTGCCTTAGCGATCTTCAGGCAGTGGCACTAGATATTAAAATTGCTCTATCAGCAGCTATCTCCAACCTGAAGGCAGATATCCACGCCATCGCTAACAGGGTGGAAGAAGTTGAACCGGTAACCCTCCGACATGATACCTTCCTGTGCCAGGTCCAACAACTGACCGAATCCCAATCCATCCACCTATCTAAGTAGGCATGTAGAAGATCTCGACAACCGCGGTCGTCGCAACAACCTCAGGGTCGGAGGGAAACCAGAATCGATTGATTACAGAGGACACTGAAAAAGTAACGCTTGAACGCTTTTTTCTCGTCAGTCTTTACACATGAAAAGGAGGGGTACACTGACCATGACTGTATGGTTAGTAGTAATACACAGGACTTGCCGCTATGGCTAACAGAGGGTGAAATCAGGAAAAGGCTGGATAAAATTAACACAAATAAATCACCAGGCCTGGATGGCGTACATCCAAGAGTACTCAAAGAACTTAGTAAGGTTATATCTAGACCACTGTTCGTGATCTTTGCTGACAGTATTATGACAGGAAATGTACCAGGGGATTGGAGGAAAGCAAACGTGGTACGGATATTCAAAAAAGGGAAGAGGCATGTCCTGGGAAATTATAGGCCTGTCAGTCTGACATCGATTAGTATGTAAACTTCTGGAGGGGATAATAAGGGACTATATTGTAGTTTGCTAAAGACAACAACATCATCAGCAGTAATCAGCACGGGTTTACAAATGGGCGTTCTTGTCAAACCAATCTCTTAACATTCTATGAGGAGGTGAGCTGTGAGCTAGATAGGGGGAGACCAGTGGATGGGGTGTACCTGGATTCTGCTAAGGCGTTTGATACAGTTCCCCACAAGCGCTTAATTTAGAAAATAAGGTCTGCAGGCATCGACCGCAGGGTTTGCTCTTGGATACGGAACTGGCTAAAAGGGCGTGTCCAAAGGGTGGTAATAAATAGCGCATACTCAGACTGGTCTGAGGTGGTAAGTGGGGTCCCCCAAGGCTCAGTCCTGGGACCAACCTTCTTAAATTTATTCATAAACAGCATTGAAGACGGGATCAGTAGTTATATATCAGTTTTTGCAGATGACACAAAATTGGGCAGGGCAATAACTGCACAGCATGAAGCAGATATCCTACAGAATGACCTGGACAAAATAACAGAGTGGGCAACGACATGGCAAATGAGGATTAATGTTGAGAAGTGTAAGGTTTTGCACTTGGGGACTAAAAACATAAAAGCACAATACAATTTAGGGGGGGAACCTTTGAGGGAATCAAAAATGGAGAAAGATCTGGGAGTCTTGGTAGAGGATAGACTAGGCAATAGCATGCAATGTCAAGCGGCAGCTGCCAAAGCCGGCAGAATATTAGCATGCATAAAAAAGGGATGTATTCCAGAGATAAGACTGTAATCCTTCCACTTTATAAAACTCTGGTCCGACCGCATCTGGAGTATTCTGTCCAGTTCTGGTCGCCAGTCCTCAGGAGGGATGTGTTGGAGCTGGAGAGAGTCCAGAGAAGGGCAACTAAACTAATTAGGGGATTGGAGGACCTTAATTATGAAGAGCGTCTGCAATCGCTTGATTTATTCTCCCTGGAGAAGAGACGCCTGAGAGGGGACATGATAGCAATTTATACATATCTCAATGGTGATCTCAGCATAGAAAAAAAGCTATTCAGTTGAAAGGAATGCATGAGGACTCGGGGGCATACAATGCAATTGGAGGAGAAGTGTTTTAACCTCTGGCAACGTGGGGGATTCTTTACTGTTAGGGCTACAAGATTGTAGAATTCTCTACCACAAGAGGTGGTTTCTGCGGGAAGTATGGTGGCTTTTAAAAGACTCTTAGACGTACATCTCAAGGAGAAAAACATTCAGGGGTATGAGAGATGATTACGGCCACACACACCTACACAGGTTGAACTGGATGGACTATGGTCTTTATTCAACCTCACCTACTATTTATCTAACTATCTATTACCAACACATCTCTCAGGCAACTGTGGCCATCTTCAACGACCTCTTAGGCAGACCTCTGGAGACACCAGTGGCGGCTGGTGCTCAAAATTTTTGAGGGGGCGCAAAAAGAAAAAAGTAATAGGTATTGCTTCGCGCCAAAAAACGCAGTAAAAAAATTGCGTGACTTTGAAGCTGTGCCCCCTTCAATGCAATGAACACTGTGCTGTGCCCCCTTCAATGCAATAAACACTGTGCTGTGCCCCCTTCAATGCAATAAACACTGTGCTGTGCCCCCTTCAATGCAATGAACACTGTGCTGTTCCCCCTTCAATGCAATGAACACTGTGCTGTGCCCCCTTCAATGCAATAAACACTGTGCTGTGCCCCCTTCAATGCAATAAACACTGTGCTGTGCCCCCTTCAATGCAATGAACACTATGCTGTGCCCCCTTGCCCCCTTCAATGCAATGAACACTGTGCTGTGCCCCCTTCAATGCAATAAACACTGTGCTGTGCCCCCTTCGATGCAATAAACACTGTGCTGTGCCCCCTTCAATGCAATGAACACTGTGCTGTGCCCCCTTCAATGCAATAAACACTGTGCTGTGCCCCCTTCAATGCAATGAACACTGTGCTGTGCCCCCTTCAATGCAATGAACACTGTGCTGTGCCCCCTTCAATGCAATAAACACTGTGCTGTGCCCACTTCAATGCAATAAACACTGTGCTGTGCCCCTTCAATGCAATGAACACTGTGCTGTGCCCCCTTCAATGCAATGAACACTGTGCTGTGCCCCCTTCAATGCAATGAACACTGTGCTGTGCCCCCTTCAATGCAATAAACACTGTGCTGTGCCCCCTTCAATGCAATAAACACTGTGCTGTGCCCCCTTCAATGCAATGAACACTGTGCTGTGCCCCCTTCAATGCAATGAACACTGTGCTGTGCCCCCTTCAATGCAATAAACACTGTGCTGTGCCCCCTTCAATGCAATAAACACTGTGCTGTGCCCCCTTCAATGCAATGAACACTGTGCTGTGCCCCCTTCAATGCAATGAACACTGTGCTGTGCCCCCACAATGCAGAGTTCAGCGTGCATGCCCCTTTCAATGCAGAGCGCCACAGCATTGTCCCCAATCACTGCAGAGCGCCACAGCATTGTCCCCAATGATTGCAGAGTGCCCACAGCATTGTCCCCCAATGATTGCAGAGTGCCCACAGCATTGTCCCCCAATGATTGCAGAGTGCCACAGCATTGTACCCCAATGATTGCAGAGTGCCCACAGCATTGTACCCCAATGATTGCAGAGTGCCACAGAATTGTACCCCAATGATTGCAGAGTGCCCACAGCATTGTACCCCAATGATTGCAGAGTGTCACAGAATTGTACCCCAATGATTGCAGAGTGCCCACAGCATTGTACCCCAATGATTTCAGAGTGCCACAGAATTGTACCCCAATGATTGCAGAGTGCCACAGCATTTTACCCCAATGATTGCAGAGTGCCCACAGCATTGTACCCCAATGATTGCAGAGTGCCCACAGCATTGTACCCCAATGATTGCAGAGTGCCACAGAATTGTACCCCAATGATTGCAGAGTGACACAGCATTGTACCCCAATAAATGCAGAGTGCCCACAGCATTGTACCCCAATGATTGAAGAGTGCCCACAGCATTGTACTACAATGATTGCAGAGTGCCACAGAATTGTACCCCAATGATTGCAGAGTACCCACAGCATTGTACCCCAATGATTGTAGAGTTCCACAGAATTGTACCCCAATGATTGCAGAGTGCCACAGAATTGTACCCCAATGATTGCAGAGTGCCACAGCATTGTACCCCAATGATTGCAGAGTGCCACAGCATTGTACCCCAATGATTGCAGAGTGCCCACAGCATTGTACCCCAATAAATGCAGAGTGCCCACAGCATTGTACCCCAATGATTGCAGAGTGCCACAGCATTTTACCCCAATAAATGCAGAGTGCCCACAGCATTGTACCCCAATAAATGCAGAGTGCCCACAGCATTGTACCCCAATGATTGCAGAGTGCCACAGCATTTTACCCCAATAAATGCAGAGTGCCCACAGCATTGTACCCCAATAAATGCAGAGTGCCCACAGCATTGTACCCCAATGATTGCAGAGTGCCCACAGCATTGTACCCCAATAAATGCAGAGTGCCCACAGCATTGTACCCCAATAAATGCAGAGTGCCCACAGCATTGTCCCCCAATCAATGCAGAGACCAGCGTGCGTGCTCCCTTCAATTTAATGCACTTACCTGGTGGCGGCGGCGGGTTCTTCCCTCCTCGATCCAGTCCGTCCTCTCTGCGGCGGCTGCGGCGGCGGCTGCGGCAGCGGCGGCGGGAAGGTGAGCGGCTTCTCCCTCGTCCTCCGAGCAGCGGTGACGGTGAGTGACTGACTCACGCACCGGCACCGCCCCCACTGTGACGTCAGGGATCGGATGTCCTGGATGATGATTGGTCCAGGCTGGAGACTGGACCAATCACAGCCAGGATATCAGAAAGTGGGGGTGTCCAATCGCAAAGACTTGCGCTCGGGTTACGCCCCCAGAAGGCAGCCGATCGGCGCCTCTTCTGGGATGTAAACCCCACCCCCCCCCCTAGCCACCACTTCCATTACAGAGGCCGGCGAACCCAATTTTTTTTTTGTAAAACTTTATTTGTTCGCTTTGTCATTTTTTTTTCTTTTTTTTAGGGGTAGGGGGGGGGGGCGCCCTGGCGCCCCCTATGCACGGGCCGCCACTGGGAGACACCCATAGCCATGGAAAGAATCCACAGAGCTCTTCGCCCCAGGGGAAGAGATACCGATCCCCCAGGGAGGTGATATGCTGCTTAACCCACTTCCCCTTGAAAGAAGATATCTTCTGCAATGCCAGGCTTCAACGGCAAATCACTTAGCAGGGTACAGAAGTGAAAATCTTTCAGGACTTGTCAAATATCACTTTACAGCATAGAAGAGAACTGTGGAACAGCTCCACACAAGGGCCATCCCGTACTGCTGGAAGTTTCCCTTCTGCCTGTGGGCCACAGCCAACAGTCACACAGCCCTGTTTAAAGTCCTGGAGAATCTGGAACACTTCTGTTCCTCCCTTGGATTACCACCTATTGAGCTCCCGGACTGGTACAGCTAATTAAAGCTGCCGCCGATCAGGCGTGTACTCTCAATGGATGGAATTCATGGAGAGGGTAACTTTAGGCACCATAGAGCACATCAGCCGCCCTCCTCACCAAGAGTAGACCCAGAGATGTCACACAATGGAAGACCAACTGCCTCACCGGAGAGCCCGACACACACCTTAAGACTCCTTGGCAATATGCTGCTGATGCAAAGTACATTCCTCTGTCTTACATTTGCTTTCTTGAGGACCCCTACTCTTTACCAAAAATGTGAAAAACTATCAGCGCAGTATGAAACCTAAAAAAATGTGATCAGCTGCAAACACTAAAATGTGATCCGACTACACAAATAAATGATTCAGTAAATAATATGTGTTGCGCTGAATCAAACAAAGTGCATATTGTGGGGACTTTAGCTCGGTTTCTATAACAGGTCGCGCTAACTTGAATGATGGAAAATAAAGTCCATAAAGTCCATATATCAGGATCACAGTGTTCAAACAGGCTCCCTATGGATATACGCTTACCAGAATTGGTAAATCAAAAGGCAGGTTCTCTGAGGCAAATCTCGTCCCTTTGATAGTAGACTGGAACCAATATCTCGCGTAGACTCAATAGTAATGGATGAAAGATAAAAACGCAATAGCGTAAAACCCAACACAAACGGAAGAACTTATACACCAGAGTGAGTGACTAACAACTGAATAAATTGTGTGAACTTAACCAGTGTATAATAACCAGAAGGAAGAGAGCAGGAATGCTCTAAATGGGACACCTATAGGTACCCCTTACCAGAAGTAGCTGGAAATGTATGCAATCGTATAAGTATGTACAATCCTGTGACAGCTGGTGTCGCCTCTTACCACAGTGTAGAGATAAAAATGCCAAAGTGAATGGAAAATCCTAGGTATGTGTCTTCTATGTAGATAACCACTACCAATACCACTCGCCTCTTACCAGATAAAAAATCAGATTGAGCCAGATTAAGCAAGAGAATCAAATATGACAGGATGCCAGCCTTCACCAATAGGATTTGCCTCTTACCCTAAGGAGATGGTAAATTCGCCTATAGGAATGGTGAGCTTCACGGAACCTGCAGTGGACTCATGGACGAATGACTCTGAGATTTGCAAAAAGACCTCAAGCCACCAACGCAAGGGCCAATTTCACTTCTACCAGAAATATGGAGTAGTGTTGACTTTTTTTTTCACCGGTGTTTAGTTCAAGGATATCTTCGATTTCTCCACAATCAATAGGCAAAGCTGAAGTCCCAGCTGTCTTTTACGGATCAGTGAACCAGGATAAAATCAGTGTGAAAATCACTATAATCCACAGTCAAGGTTGCACATTCTTCCTCTAGCTTCATTCAATAATATAAACTTTCCTTTTCAAACTGCAGCTGCTGCCATTGTAGAATTCAACGCAATATGGTAAATCGGGAGGCTTTTTGTACACTGTGGCTGTTGTAATCAAAGGGGAAACCATCCATTCAGTCCAGGCTTCAGTCTCATATAATGGGATTCAGAGGTGCGGTGTCTCCATTAAACGTTCACTTTAAACCACAATCCACTTTAGCAGAGATTTAACATCCAGAGCTGTCATTGAAGAGTGATCAGACTGGTTACAATGAAACTTTTCCCTGTGCTGGGGTGAGGCCCCTCCCTGCCAGCCAGCAATGACACACAACTGAAAAGTTTAGGAAGACAAGTTGAATTTCACAATGGCTTTTAAGTTTACTTAGCAAGTGGGAGGAGATTGTAAATCAGAAATTAAGCTACAGGAAGAATGTGCAACCTTGACTGTGGATTATAGTGATTTTCACACTGATTTTATCCTGGTTCACTGATCCGTAAAAGACAGCTGGGACTTCAGCTTTGCCTATTGATTGTGGAGAAATCGAAGATATCCTTGAACTAAACACCGGTGAAAAAAAAAAGTCAACACTACTCCATATTTCTGGTAGAAGTGAAATTGGCCCTTGCGTTGGTGGCTTGAGGTCTTTTTGCAAATCTCAGAGTCATTCATCCAGGAGTCCACTGCAGGTTCCGTGAAGCTCACCATTCCTATAGGCGAATTTTCCATCTCCTTAGGGTAAGAGGCAAATCCTATTGGTGAAGGCTGGCATCCTGTCATATTTGATTCTCTTGCTTAATCTGGCTTAATCTGATTTTTTATCTGGTAAGAGGCGAGTGGTATTGGTGGTGGTTATCTACATAGAAGACACATACCTAGGATTTTCCATTCACTTTGGCATTTTTATCTCTACACTGTGGTAAGAGGTGACACCAGCTGTCACAGGATTGTACATACTTATACGATTGCATGCATTTCCAGCTACTTCTGGTAAGGGGTACCTATAGGTGTCCCATTTAGAGCATTCCTGCTCTCTTCCTTCTGGTTATTATACACTGGTGAAGTTCACACAATTTATTCAGTTGTTAGTCACTCACTCTGGTGTATAAGTTCTTCCGTTTGTGTTGGGTTTTACGCTATTGCGTTTTTATCTTTCATCCATTACTATTGAGTCTACGCGAGATATTGGTTCCAGTCTACTATCAAAGGGACGAAATTTGCCTCAGAGAACCTGCCTTTTGATTTACCAATTCTGGTAAGCGTATATCCATAGGGAGCCTGTTTGAACACTGTGATCCTGATATATGGACTTTATGGACTTTATTTTCCATCATTCAAGTTAGCGCAACTTGTTATAGAAATTTTGCTCGGGGTGTGGTCACACTTGAAGTTGCTGCTGTTCCTTTGTCCATTAGCGTGGTTATTACCTTTTATTTACTTTAGCTCGGTGGCGGGTATGGATGACCCCTTGAGGGGGTTTGTTACACAGGGAGATAGCCGAGAAGTGGTTGCAAACAGTTTGGTTTATTCATGCGATTTTCTTCACACAAATGCAAGCTTCAAAAACAGCATAATTCAAAATAAACATAAATAAAATAAATCCTTGCCACTCACATACAGGAACCTACCTACGGAGTCTGTCTCCAACCTACTGTTGGGCAAACTTTGCTGATCCTACAGCAGACACTCATGTTTTTTTCTTCACACAACAAATGTCCATAGAACATGTCCCTTTTCCTCTTCACATTGAACATGTCCCTTTGCTTGTCTCTTCACATAGCAAACAGTTCATTTATTTCTTCCACATAGAAATAGTTCATTTTCTCACCTTGAGTAGTCTTCACACTTTTTACCCTCCTCAGCGCACATCGCTTCAGGAGGTCTTCCCCATGCTCACACAGCTTTCAGGGGGCACACATCTGACTGTCCTCCTCTCCCCATGCCCACATAGCGTCAGGAGGCAGCAATCCTTCTCCCATGCTCACTCAGCGTCGGGAGGCACACATCTGACTGTCCTCCTCTACCCATACGGCGTCAGGAGGCAGCAATCAATAGGACTTCCTTTGGACAAATTATAGAGACCTTAACTTCCTCATTCTGAACAGCTGAAGGCCTTTCAACTTCCTTAAGCCGTCCTGGCTACCTTTTCAGCTGACACCCTATAGTAATTGGTGAACTTTCCAAACCAGGTGGAAATGTATCTCCTGCCTGTGACTACATCCACAGATTTACCTGACTTCCTGTCACAATATGAAAAATATTAAAGATATTCAATCTCAAAATATTGCAAAAAAAGTCCATCTGATTAAATACGTGAAATTAATATTGAATAAGTCCTTTCGGAAATAACATATATAAAAATCCACTTGTATATAAAGTGCTGTGTTCTCTAGATAAAAACTTTTTTTGCAATATTTGGAGATTGAATATCTTAAATATTTTTCATATGCACTTTGTTTGATTTAGCGCAACACATATTATTTACTGAACCCCTACTCTTTGCTCTTTCTTCAGGATGCCACCTGAGTGCCCCAACCACTACTTTTCTCTCCCCATGGCTTCCTAAACGGTCTCCACCCGGCTGTTGAACACTGTTTTCCAACTACCTGCCTTGCAAAGCACAAACTTTCCCCTCTCCAGACAACGGACTTTGATTTCACACCCGATCCTCACAAGTGGCTATGGGACAACTTCAGCACTACTTTACCTCAAGACCCTTACTGTTGTAGGACAATATGTACTTTCTCTTCTCAGCTAACCTTCCTACCAGCTTTGGAGAACCGCTCTCTGGCTTTAGGCTTCTTGCCCCACCGAGTAAGGTTGTACGGCTAATCTGTTTCTTAAATAGTCTAAACCTTCTCTTTTCTCTTATTGCTATTTGCATCTCTTCTGCTCAGAACTCTCCTCTCCCTAATTTCCCTATCTTCATTCTTTACTTTCCTTTCACGTTCCTCCTGCTCTATTATCTGGTTCCCTGACATCTCTCCTCTATGCTTAACGCTGGTCAGCTCTATACACTCTTTTTGTACTCTGGGGTCCAGAATTATTATACTTACAACAACGGATTGATGCCCACATATTTCACTTGTTATGTATTAATGCTTAGTTTACAGATAAATTTCATATCCTCTACTTCCTGACAATACGTAGACTGTATTTTACTCCCTATGGGATTTGCCGCCTTATCTCTTTAAAGCTCACTGTAACCAGGAGAGGGTGCGGGAGTTTGGACAAGGCTTCGAAATTTTGAGGGAGCATCTTTCCCTCCCTAATACATTCTCCCTTGCTCCTGATCTGTGGGTCACCTCCCCGCCTGGATGTCCGACATAGATAAAGGTCTCCCATTACAAGAGGCTTGACTTAACAGTCTTTAGTCTAATGCTAGCTAGCCTCTTATCTTAGATCTCTGTAGCTGCGTTAGTTTGATTACCGCCTACAGTTACATGGGCAATGCCCGAATATCTACTCTTTGTCCGAGCATTTATGGTATGTTTCCCGTTCAGTTGCTGATGCACCTCAGCATTGGTAATCACGGTCACCCGAGGCACACATAAGACCTTAGCACATCGTCCTTCATTTATTACATTGCTGAAATTTGTGTTCATATGCATACAGGTTTCCTCCCCATGTGTATTGTACAACCCCTTCTCCTGGCGATCAGCCCTCCATTAACCTCCACATTCCCAGCTATAATAACACTTTATAAAGACCTTGGAGGGAGTAGGGACTTCTCCTCCCTCAGAGACCTTTTTCTTGCTACCCCCACACACAGTGGGCTCTGGCAGCCACAGCTGACCATATCCGTAACTGCCTCCCCGCCTCTCAGGTAGGGTAACTGGTTTTTACCCCCCTTCAGTAGTTTATACCTTCCCCTTCCTTCCCCTTTCCTACCGCCCAGTTCCTCCCTATCCTTTCCCTTCACCCTTCCTGGGGGTGCCCCCCCCCTTTTATTTCCTTTGGGCTCTCCTGTCCACTCTTTCTGACTACAGTTGTCATCTCCTCCTCCCAACAGGCTTAGTTTGGTGCCTAGATTGACTTTTCACCAGCTGCCCAAATCTAGATCCCCATCCTTAATTATATTACCCCACACTCCGGCCACTACAATGCACTCTCTCAAAGTGATATCACTCTATACCAAAGGACTTAACATTCCAGAAAAACAGTCTCAACTCCTCTCCAGCTTACGCAGCCTAAAAGCTGATGTGTTATTTCTCCATGAGACACATTTCAAATCCACAGCCATCCCTAAACTAGAAAACTCCAACTTTCCACATGCATTTCATGGAACTGCAAATCAATCTAAATCCAAAGGAGTTTCAATATTAATCTCTAAAAACACACCTCTTCAGATTTCTGAAACACTTGCAGATGACCTCGCTACCTTTTCCTTAAAGGGATGTTAAAAGAGACCAGACTACATTAGCGAATATATATAGCCCAAATACCTCCCAAGTCCCCTTTTTCAAACTAATCTTCAAACTTCTGGCAGATTTCCAATTGGGTATTCTGATTCTAGGGGGAGATTTCAATGTAGCTTTGGAACCACTTATTGACATTTCCTCAGGATCCTCATCCCTCCCATATAGGGCCATTGAACAGATAAAGTTATGCCTACAAAATCTTTCTCTACACGATTCGTGGCGTACGCTACACGACTCGTGGCATACTCTCCACCCCTCCGATAAAGACTATACTTTTTATTTGCCCCCGCACAAAAGATAGTACCTATTCCTTTCCCAACAAGACCTTCCATATTTCTAAACCAACAAATGGAGCATCGGTTCTCTCTGATAATCATCCTATCACCATGACTCTGACGTTCCCAGAATGAACCCCAAAGACGTACATTTGGAGACTGGACCCAACCCTACTGACTGACGAACACAGAGTAGAAGAAATCCGCACTTGCCTGGCGAACTATTTCACTGACAATGATACTCCAGATGTCTCACCTATGACGCAATGGGAGGCACATAAATGTGTGATTAGGGGGAAACTCATAACACTTACATCAGCCATCCATAGGGAGAAAAAAGCCAGGGTAGTAGAATTGATTACTGAAATCAAAACGGCGAAATTGAAGCACAAACAGACATTAGCTCAAGCTGCTCTCCTAGAATTAACAGATCACCATGCCAGGCTAAAAGAGGAACTAAACAGGAGGATGAAAAGGAACTACTATCTCATGTTTTCAAAAAACTTGCAAATCAAATCTTATCTCGAATTCACAAGGATGAATCCTGACTTCCCCCACGGGTATGAGCCCCCATTTCATAGCCGAACACTGGTCACAAGATACAATGCGAGTGCATCATTTCTTCAACGGAGGTGCACCACTCTCTTGTCCTTCATTAACGCGCATAACAGGGAAATCACTGATTGCCCCTTGGACTTACCTTCTAATATCGCAATTCCTTTGTTCCTTGCAGAAGGACTCGAATAGCACTGACCCTCCTACCCCCTTCAACTTTACTCTGCCAAAAGTCAGGCCCACACAGTAAATTGATCTCCACTATTCACTCTTTGCTCTCCCAGAGAACGCCTACTACCCCGAACAAACCATGTATTGCTTGGGAGAAAGACCTGAACATATCACTATCCCCAAAAGACCAGGACCATATCTACTTCCATATACACAAAGGCTCCCTTAAGTCAAATCTGGGCTGCTTCTGTAACACACAATGTTATGCTTTATACCAAGGGAGGGACCAAGTTTGATCAGAGTTTCCATCCTCATTTCTACCAGTTATTGACTACTTGGTTCGCAAAACACTGTACTTACCTGTTTTGAGGTCCTTTTTTCATTAACAAATGTTACCTGACCATTTTCAATTATATTATGGACTGTTAACTATTATTCTGTTGTACTCTGTATTCTGTAATGCATTTCCTCTTTAATAAAAAAAGTTTGAAACAAAATAAACACATTGGCAGAGGTCCACAGATAATGGCAGCTGAATTTATATGCAATCTTGACTTTTTCTATGAAAGCCAAGCTTGATCTCACTACCTCATACATTCTAAGCTTTCCACTAATGGGCAGCTTCACTAACCAGGAGGGAGGTTCAGAAGGTGGGAAGGGGAGGATCAAGCTCTATGTTTACAGGAAAAAGTCAGGGAATGCACACAATTTTGGCTGTCTTTATCTCTGAATGTATTCATTTTAATATGTGCTATTCCGGGAAGGTGACCTTTGCTTATGCTCTTTTTTTTTGTTTTTTGATGGGCTAACATAAAAACAAAATATATTTGCCCTAATTATCTTCTAATTGTAAACTGTTTGCACAAATTATCTGCTATTGTTGAGTGAACTTAACTATGCATTATTGTTAGTTAGTTAATTTTATTGATTCCAATGACCAATTTCTGCATGCTTAGTTGACGGATCAACCAATAATAGTGGCAAAAGTTTTAAAATTGAGGGGACCTGAAAGTACAGCAAACTGAAAATTCTGAGCAAACCCCTTCCACACTGCTTTACAATCTTAACAATTTCTAGCAAACTTTGAATAAACACACAGATTTTGGTTCAAAAATATTGCAATTCAAACTGGGTAACTTTATCAAGGTAATCACTCTCCGACTAGTCCCTACTTCCCTACTCTACTGTGTAAAATGTCAAATACTTAATTGCTTAATACAAACTTTATTGGGCATATATAGAGTAGACAGACACAGGTGCAGGAGAGCTATAGACTTGACCTGACCTAGGAAATAGTAATATATATATATATATATATATATATATATATATATATATATATATATATACAGAGCTCAGCATGAATTAGTACACCCCAACAGATTATTTCCTTTTAGAATCAACATTTTCTATGGGATACTGTACTACAAAATAATACCACAAATGTGAGCCATTTGTCTCAACCAAGATTTGTTAATTTGCACACACCAAAGAGTATTTTTCCTAACAAATTCCTTTTAGACTATGTTGGAATTATTTATTCATTTACTAATTATTCATTAAAAACAAGTGTCCAGCAGACAGTTGATTTTAAAAAGGCGTTACTTAACAAAGAAAACCCCTTCCCATTTCATGTTGTCAGCAATGGCATCACATGGAAAAGAAATGTCACAAGACCTGAGAAAGAAGATTATTTCTATACACAGAAAAGGTGAAGGCTACAAGAAGATCAGTAAAGCCTTACTTATCCTTCAGAATACTGTAGAAAAAGTGATACAAAAAATTTAACAAAGATGGAACTGAAAACGTCTCACAGAGATGTCCAGGCCGTCCAGAGAAGTTAACATTTCGACAGGAGCATCTTTTGGTGAGAAGAGTTGAAGAAAATCGCCATGCAAGTTCACTGCAGTTAGCTAAAGAAGTAGAAAGTCAAACTGATAGTAGAAAGTCAAACTACACTGCAGAGAAAGGGCATGCATGGGTGTCATCCACAAAGGAAGCCTCCCCCAAAGCCCATGCACAAAAAAGCCCACCTAGAATTTGTCAGGGCCCATGCTGAAAAAGAAGACTACTGGGACTCTGTACTCTGGAGTGATAAGACCAAGATAAAAGTTTTTGGAACTAATGGCTTCAAAACTGTATGGCGTCACCAATGTGAGGAGTATAAAGAAAAATGCATGGTGCCTACAGTGAAACATGGTGGTGTCAGTGTCCTTCTGAGGGGCTGCATGAGTGCTACTTGTGTCGGGGATCTGCATTTCATTGATGGTATCATGAATTCACAGATGTACTGCTCTATATTGAAATAGAAAATGCTACATCACTCCGTGCCCTTGGTCGTCGTGCACTTTTTCAACATGACAATGATCCAAAGCAAACATCTAAAGGCCACTGTTGCATTTCTACAGAAGAACAGGATGAAAGGGATTCAGTGGCCAAATATGTCTCCTGATCTGAACCCAATCAGAATTCTGAAGAGACAATTTGAGCATCACACTCCGTCCAGCATCCAGGCTCTAAAAGAGGTTGTTCTTGAAGAATGGAAAAAGATAGATATTGCATATGTCGCCAACGTCTTCATTCCATGCCTAGAAGACTTGGTGCTGTCCTTACAAATCATAGAAGTCATATAAAATACTAGATGTAGTAGTTTTTGTTGTGGGGTGTATTCATTTGTGCATCAACTAATTTGAGTAAACCTGAAGATTTTGTAATCTTAGTTATATTATTAACCTTACTTTCATGTAATGAGCTAAACAAATGTTCTATAAAACTCAGCTTGTCAAAATTTTGGAAATTGTTTTATTTGTGTTCATTCAGCTATTGATTAAAATCTTACTTTTCAAAAGGGGTGTAATCATTTATGCTGAGCACTGTTTATATATATATATATATATATATATATATATATATATATATATATATATATATATATTTATTTATATATATATATATATATATATATATTTATATATAGTTTCTCAGAAAATAAGTGCATCCCTTACATTTTTGTAAATATTTTATTATATCTTTTCATGTGACAACATTGAGGAAATTACACTTTCCTACAATGTAAATGAGTGAGTGTAAGGCTTGTAAATTTGGTGTCCCTAAAATAACTCAACACACAGCCATTAATGTCTAACCACTGGCAACAAAAGTGATTACACCCCTAAGTGAAAATTATCCAAATTGGGCCAAAAGTGTCAATATTTAGTGTGGCCACTATTATTTTCCAGCACTGCCTTAAGCCTCTTTGGCATGGAGTTCACCAGAGCATCACAGGCTGCCACTGGAGTCCTCTTCCACTCCTCCATGGCAACATCATGCAGCTGGTGGATGTTAGAGAACTTGCGCTCCTCCACCTTCTGTTTGAGGATGCCCCACAGATTCTCAATAGGGTTTAGGTCTGGAGACATGCTTGGCCAGTCCATCACCTTTACCCCCAGCTTCTTTAGCAAGGTAATGGTCATCTTGGAGATGTGTTTGGGGTCGTTATCATGTTGGAATACTGCCCTGCGGCCCATTCTCCAAAAGGAGGAGATCATGCTCTGCTTCAGTATGTCACAGTACATGTTGACATTCATGGTTCCCTCAATAAACTGTAGCTCCCCATTGCCGGCAGCACTCATGCAGCCCCAAGACGATGACACTCCCACCACCATTCTTGACTGTAGGCAAGACACACTTGCCTTTGTACTCCTCACCTGGTTGTCACCACACACGCTTGACACCATCTGAACCAAATACGTTTATCTTGGTCTCATCAGACCACAAGACGTGGTTCCAGTAATATATGCCCTTAGTCTGCTTGTCTTCAGCAAACTGTTTGTGGGCTTTCTTGTGCATTATCTTTAGAAGAGGCTTCCTTCTGGGACGACAGCCATGCAGACCAATTTGATGCTGTGTGCGGTGCATGGTCTAAGCACTGACAGGCTGCTCCCCCAATCCTTCAACCTCTGCAGCCATGCTGGTGGCACTCATACATCTATTTCCCAAAGACAACCTCTGGATATGACACTGAGCATGTGCACTCAACCTCTTTGGTTGACCATGGCGAGGCCTGTTCTGAATGGAACCTGTCCTTTTCAACCACTGTATGGTCTAGGCCACAGTGCTGCAGCTCAGTTTCAGGGTCTTGGCAATCTTCTTATAGTCTAGGACTCTAGGTCATCATTATGTAGAGAAAAAAAATGTTTTCAGGCCCTCAGAGAGTTCTTTGTTATGATGTGCAATGTTGAACTTCCAGTGACCAGTATGAGAGAATGAGAGCGATAACAACACATTTACACACACCTGCTCCCCATTCATACCTGAGACCTTGTAACAGTAACGAGTCGCATGACCCCGGGGAGGGAAAATGACTAAATGGGCCCAATTTTGACATTTTTACTTAGGGTTGTACTCACTTTTGTTGCCAGTGGTTTAGACATTAATGGCTGTGCGTTGAGTTATTTTGAGGGGACAGCAAATTTACACTGTCATACAAGCTGTACATTCACTACTTTACATTATAGCAAAGTGTAATTTCTTCAGTGTTGTCACATGAAAAGATATAAAATAATTACAAAAATGTGAGGGGTGTACTAACTTTTATATATATATATATATATATATATATATAGATAGATAGATAGATAGATAGATAGATAGATAGATAGATAGATAGATAGATAGATAGATAGATAGATAGATAGATAGATAGATAGATAGATAGATATAGCAGCAAGAGGGTCGCTGGTTCGAATCCCAACCACGACACTACCTGCCTGGAGTTTGCATGTTCTCCCTGTGCCTGTGTGGGTTTCCTCCGGGTACTCCGGTTTCCTCCCACACTCCAAAGACATGCTGGTAGGTTAATTGGATCCTGTATAAAAAAAAAAGGGCAGGGACTGATGTGAATGTACAATGTATATGTAAAGCGCTGCGTAAATTGACAGCGCTATATAAGTACCTGGAATAAAATAAATAAATAAATAAATATATATATATATATATATATATATATATATATATATATATATATATATATATATATATATAAAATAACATCTGTATTTAAAAAGAAATAGCTGATGCAGGTCTTAAAATATGACCAAGAAAATAGAAAATAAAGTTTGCACAGCAAGTTTGTTAAAAGTTGGAAAAAGAGCAACTTAGGATTCTATTTTTACTATCATAAGACTTCCTACTATCTGTTGTTTCATATGCATGTAGAGCTGTAATGAATTCCTGATCTAATGGAATGTCATAATAGAATGTCAAGTTGACCTTTGGTGTGTAAGAGCAGAAATCAGGCAACAGCTGCATTACTGTACATTACTTTATACATATTTCAAATAACCTATGTAGGTTATACTGTCTACATTTTTCAAAGTAATATATATTTCTACATGTCCTATTGTTTGGCAGTATGCATAATAAAGTAAGTAGCATAGAGTTAATCCCAATGCATACTATGGCACATAACAATAGGCTCAGTAAAACATAATCGGTTCATATCACCTCTGTTATTTTTCTGATGTGTGTACTTAATCATGTGGGTAATGTGCAGTGTAGAACAAGAGCATAACTACAGTATATAGAATGGAGTCTCGTAGCATTAGCAATATCATAGGAACCCTTGCCATTTAATGCCCCACCTGGATGACAATTCCTTACACTATTGCCATACTAATTGCTTTAATCTGGTTGAGGTTACTGAACTATATACTGTATACATTCATTGGATCTTAATTATTTGTGAGATATTTTTGTTGCTGAAATGCATCATAGTGTAAACAAAGTACACAGGATTCTGGGCCAACTCTGTTTTGTGCCTCCTCTTGGCATAACATAAACAATGTAAACATATAGAACAAAACTATCCATTAAAGTATACAAAGGAGCTTTAAAAATTGATGTAACCTGAATTTTTATTTAATAATCTTATTTAATAAATACTAAATACATTATATACATATAATTCCAAAAAAAGTCTTTGTTGGCTTTAAGATGTGGTAAACATGTATAGGGGAATCTTAACCTCTATGTGGTCAGATCTGTGTCATACATGAGCTCTTTTAGGGATATGTGGGCGATTTCCCCAAGTCTGATTTTGTTTTTTTAAAGTAATTGGCCACTAATTTCACATCTTGACACTGCCTTTTGTAAGACTGGCCTTTGATCTTATTATTTAGTAGTGCTCAGCATAGTCAGCTCTAAAAACATATTCCCCTTTGAATCTAGGAATATGCAGTGCTCTTAGTTGTTAGGGATGAGCTTCAAGTTTGGACCAAACCTATGTAAGAATTCAGACAGCTGAGGGTAAACAAAGGGTGGAATGGTTGCTAAAATGTGAAAATAAAAAAAAACAAAAAAATTACTTGGGGTTCGGTACCCAAAATATTTCACAAAACCTTCATCCCAGTGTGCAGTCCAGCTGGCCAATAAAGGGGGTGGGTCGATCATGCACCATAACCAGGCCACATGAACTCAACAAGGGGAAGGTATCCTAAAAAGTGGTACCCCCCTAAAAAAAACCTCTTTCCCCCATAATTGATGAGAACAAGAGCCTCTTCCCACAACCCTGGTCCAGTGGTTTTGGGAGTCTGTGGGTGGGGAACTTATCAGAATCTGAAGGTCCCCCTCAAAATAAGAGCCCCCTAGATACCACCCACCTACGTAAATGAGTAAGGCCCCATTCACATTGCCGCAATCCGACTTGGGGGGGCGACCTCCGAGGTCGCGGTGCGAGCAGCGCGCCACGACCTCGGAGCGGCCGCCACGGACTTCATAACATTGAAGTCTATGGCGGTCGCCTCCGGGTCGCCCCAAAGAAGCTCCGGACCCTTTTTCTAAGTCGGAGCGACTTGTGTCGCTCCTATTAGAACGGGTCCGCAGCTTCTCTATGGAAGGCGACCTACGGCGACCTGTGAGGCGACCAGGTTGCCTCACAGGTCGCCTTAGTGTGAACGGGGACTAAGGGGTACATAGAACTCTTAATTATTTACACACAAAGATGTAAACATTAAACAATGTATTACACAATTTGACAAGTGCTTCATTAAAAAAAAAAAAGTCATTAGATGTAAATCCAACATCAATCTGGTCATCTAGTGATGCACATCCTCTTCCATCATGATAAACGATGCCTGCCGACCAGCTGAAAAAAAAGCACTTCTGAACAGATGGCTGAATGACAGATCCCCGGTGACAGCCACATTGTAAATAACAGGGCAAGGATGATGGCTGATGGCAATAGCTAAATATAGCCATTTTCATATTTGGTCAGGCATGTCAGGCACTTTGTGGCTACTTACTTATTCAGAGAGGTGGGGTGGGCCCTTATTTTAAAGCCAAGAGCCATGCACAGAAGGGGGTTTGGTTTTGATTTTTTTGTTTTTCTGTAATTGACAATTTTTATTGAATTTTTTCAACACAAAAAAAGAAGAAGAATAACAAACACTGGAAATCTTGCAAGAATCCAATAGCAATCTGTCATAGAGTACATACATTAATACACTTAGGTACCAATTGAAGCCTACAAATCTGCCGCCAAGGTCAGCTACCATATACTGCGTAAACTACAGGAAGATCAAGCAAACTAGTTGTGCAATAGGGGTCTATAGGGGCTCATGGATGATCTTCTCTGAGATGCCATGGTTCCCAAACCGCACAGTCATGATCTACCTTATCAGCCAGGCGTGCCGTGAGAGATTCCATGATTTCTGCATCCTTGATCCTAGCATAGAGCTCGGTTGATGTCGGCGGTGTTTGTCTCTTCCATTGGAGAGCTGGCCACCGTTAACATTTGACTGGTCAATTTCTTGGCTAATCTAGGTAGTTTGGGGGGTGTAACCCTTAAAGCAAGATTTTTGGGTGGAGGGGATTATCTACCTCGAATAGTCGATGGAGGAGCTCTTGGACCGAGCACCAGTATGGCTACAAACATGGGCATTGCCAATAGATATATAGCAAATCCACGGTCTCTACGACACCTCCAACAGCAATTCGAGGCTAATGGGTGTATTGTGTGTAGGCGGGTAGGGGTCATATACCAAAAAAAATAACACTTTATATGTATTTTCCTTTTTGTAAGAGTACAAATAGAGCCTTTGGCTGCCCAGGACCATATGGTCTGCCACTGTTCAATGGAGAGCTCTTCTCCAAGAGCTTGCTCCCATTTAAACATATAACTTTGTTTGCCTTGAGAGTCCATATTGTACGTGTTTATTAATTTATAAATATTTGAGGTTAAATCTTTTTAGACCAGCCAGAAAGAATTAAGTGCTTAAATACGGACAATTTTGAAAACTGAAGGTTGGGTGTGAAGGTTAGTGCATAGTGATGTATTTGAAGATAGCCCAAAAAAAAGTCCACGGGGCAGATCATGTTTCTCCCTGAGCTCCTCAAAAGAAAGTAGCGTTCATAAACAGGGTTCACTAGGTGGTCATAGTGCATAGTGGAAGGGGAAATCATGTGATGAGTAAGTCTTTCTGGCAACTTAGGATTGAAAAGAATGGCTGTCAGCAAAGAAGCTTCTGATTGGAGACGATGTGCTTGTATTAACTGTCGCCAAATATTGCGCAGTATGGCCATAGTTTGCAAAAGAGAGGCAGAAGGTATGTCAGCATCTGTGTTCCACAGTAGGTTATTCAGGTGAGTCGGGGCTAGCCATAGTTTATCCATTTCAGTCCATCCGTTATTCGCCGGGAGGGAAGTCAATGAGGCTACATCCCTCAGTTGAGCAGCATAATAATAGCATATGAGGTTAGGGAAAGCTAAACCCCCTCATTCTGAGAGCCAATGAGGATTGAGCAAGCTACCCTGTGTTGTTTATGGTTCCATACAAAGTTTATAAGAACTGCAATGAGTTTCTGAACCTGCACCAGGGGAATAGGTATCGGTAAAGTTAGGAAACAGTACGGAATTTTGGGCAGGATAGTCATTTTAACTGATGCTATACGCATACAGCAATGAGATTCAGTCGTGTCTCCATTTAGTTAAAAGATATCTGATAGACGCAAAAAAAGGCTTAATGTTAGCTTCATAAAGTGAGTCATATTGTGACATGATGTGAGCCCTAAGGTTTTTCATGGCAGTAGTTTTCCACATGTAGGGAAAAAAAAGACCCTGAGAGATGGTGCACATCCGAGGGAGACATGTTGAGTGGCAGAGCCTCCAATTTAGAGGGGTTATTATTATACAGGATTTATATAGCGCCAACAGTTTTAGCAGCGCTTTACAATGTGAAGGAAGACAATACAGTTACAATACAGTTCAAAACAGGAGGAACTAGAGGACCCTGCTCGTTAGAGCTTACAATCTAGAAGATTAAACTTATAACCAGAAAAGGACCCAAACTCATCTAATAACTTATAAAGATTGGGAATGGTTACTTGAGGATGTGTTAGGGTAAGAAGTACATTGTCTACAAATAGGGAGATCTTAAACCTATGCCCTCTAACCAGGACATTGGGATCAAGATGAATCCGGGCCGCCAGAGGCTCAATGAACAGAGCAAAAAGTATTAGAGAGTGCGGAAATATTTGCCTTGTCCCATTTGAGATAGTGAAGGAAGGAGAAGCAGCAAAAGGTGATTTAATGGAGGCAGAAGGAGCTGTGTACAAATGTTTAATCGCTCTAAGAAATGGCCCCCAGAAGCCCAGATGATCAAGAGTTGTAAACATGAATGGTCATCTAAGCCGATCAAAGGCTTTTTCAGCGTCTAAGCTAAGTTAAATCGCTTCTGTGTTTTGCCTGTTAAATATGTATATTTTAACAATAACTCTTCTGGTATTGTCACCTGCCTGTCTCCAAGGGACAAAGCCCACCTGATCCTTATGTATTAAAGAAGAGAGGTTGATATAGGGGGTCGACATGTCTCTCGGGATCTCAAAACTTTTCCTTGGCTAGTAAATGCGGTATAGATGGGTCATTGTAGAGGTCGGAGAAATACTTGCTGAACATTTGGGCGCTCAGGCTGGGAGCCAAAGACCCCGTTAGAAACCCGAAGAGCTTGGGGGGCCAGCGCATGGGTTTTTTCTTGAGGTTTGTTAGCCAGCAAGGTATGGGCCTTGTTGCTTCTATCGTAAAATACCTGGCACAGCCTTTGGAGGGCTTTTTTGACCTTGCCTATGTCAATATTTTTCAAGAATGCACTCAGGCAGACATTTTGACATTAAGAGGCGTATTGAGGATGTGGAGGAAAGCCAGGATTTCATATCCCGCAGCCTTGCCACAGTATGTTGTCTCACCAGCTTGGCGTTTTTTTTCCAAGCTGTAGAGGTAGCTATACATTATCCACGCAAAACAGATTAATGGGCTTCCCAGAGAACACCCGTAGAAACCTCTAGGATAAAGTTCTCAGTGAAGTAAAGCTTCAGGGCTTTCTCTGTTAAATCAGTTTGCTGCCACTTGCCTCTGAGAATAAGGAATCGACCATGAGAGTCAGAGTAGGAGGACGTGGGTGTAAATGAGGAATCCAACCCTGCCTTTTTTAAGGATTAGAGGCCTGGGGAGAAATGTCTAGATGCAAACACCAGAGTGCCTCTCTTGTCAAAGTGCATTTTGTGCACAAGTATCACCTCCGCTCCTGAGTCCCTGAAGCTCTTTAATGCCAGCTGATGCTTAAAGTTTGAATTAGGACCAATGACATTCAATGAGTAAATCTTTATCTTAATTATTGGGGGAATTTGACAAACGCTGAGGTGGAGGGGAGGAACAGGGAACACAGTACTTATCTAACCAAGAGTACCAGGGATGCCAGCCACGAGGTCACGGATGATCACCATAGAGTAGAGACATCTCGAAGAACCAAGGAGTGAGGGGCTAAGGACAATAAAGGAAAGAAAAGAAGACATAAAAGTTGATCACAATCCAGAAAAGAGACCATTGAGGTACAACATTCAGCCAAAAGTGCCATATTACCTCCATCCTCCCCTCTGGGGGCGAGAAAGGTAAAGCGTGAAAAAAAACGAGTTCCAGTTATTATTGTGTTTAATTAAAGGCAGCAGCTACAAAAAGGGTAGCTGCTGACTTTTAATAAACACACACTCACCTGCCCCAGGATCCAGCAATGCGGCCACCCAAGCCCTCGCTTCTCTCTCTCACCGGCATTACAAGTGTGGGCACCCAGCCGTGATAGCTTGCAGCTTCACAGCTGGGTGCCCACTGCGCATTCGCAGGTTTTGCCGCGCCTCTTCATTGATCAGGCAATCTTCAGGGACCTGTGACATATCCCAGAAGATTGCAGGGAGGGAGGGGAAGAATGAGAACTTCCGCTCAAGTCGCCTAGGTGGCCCAAGCCGAAGTGGGAGCAAATACCTGTCAAAATTAGGTACCCCCTTTTTTTTTTTTTCTTAGTTATGTCTCCTCCTTTCTGATTGCCCACAGTAGTGCTTCAATGTTTTAAAAAAACCAACAGCTCCTGCTGTCGTTTCCTTCTATGTTCTCAAGTTTCAACCTCTTGTTATGGGGATTTAATGTTATACAGAATGCAGTTGCATGTAAAAATGGATATGATTGTGGCTAACCTTAGCTACCTGTATTCAGAATATGTCTGTATCATGTATCTTGTATTAGTTGTTAAAAATCTAATAAAATTTGTTTGGAAAAAAAAACGAGGTACCTGCTCCCCCCCCCCCCAAAAAAAAAAAAATAACACGCCAAATGTAGTATAGGAGGGGGGAGGGCTACCTAAAGCGTAACTTCCCTTTTTAGGTGGAGCCCTGCTTTAAGGAGGAACTCTAAATCACAAACTACGCTGAGGGGGATAGTGTCAGAATTGAAGCGTCTGCCACTCACACATACTAAAGACCTGTGTGAGTTAAACAAGGAGCTGGGTGGAGATCCTTAAAAGAAATTGGTAATATTGTATATCACATGTAAATCAGCAAACTGTGAAAAAAAAACTAGAGGTGCCCCAATCCAGGCTGGGGGCCAGAGAACGGTCCAGGTTGTTGCAGCTCTAAAAACGTACCAATGGTTTGAAAAACGTGCGAATGGTCTGAAGAACTTTGGTTTTGATTTTAAGAGACCCTTGCCATTTTTCTGTTTCTTTTTACATGGGGTACCCTCTTGAAAGCCATTCATAACTCTCATCGGAAAAGGGTTCTAGAATTATTATATATTTTTTTTCTTTTTGTCATCTTTGCTGTGAGATATACTACAGAAAGAAGTATAATTTAGACAAAGGATATTCAACCAATGGTTTCCATTGACTTCAGTGAGAATTGGATTAACATTCAAAACTCATAACATGTTTGATGAACCTCCTGTGAACCTAACTTAGATACATTTGGCTCCTCTCTACTAGCTTTGAGAACCCAGTGCTGTGTGACATGAATTTGCTGACAAAGATGTAAACTTATTGTTAGAGTTAGTGTTAGGGTTAGAACTAAGATAACTATAAGGGTTAGGTTTAGAGCTGGGGTTAGTGTTACTCTTATTGTAAGGTAATCATCAGGGGAAGGATTAGTGTCTTTTAGCACACAAACTTGTCCAGGATATCTTAAAATAACTTCTGAAATGCTCAAGCACCTATTGCATCTCAATTAACCACCAAAAACTGCCCTAATTGCATCTTCACCTTTGACTCCAATGTATTTTGACAAAATGTCCTAATTTTTCATGAAATTTCTATAAGGTAAAACCTCCTACAAAAAGTATACTATGTGCAATACATTTGAAAATAAATCACATGATCATAAGTAGACCCAGTACAAATGCATATGCAATGTATTTGATCAATTATATTCTATAATTGTCCATATTTAACAAAATAAAGTATACTAGTAGTAGTAGCTTTCCTTAAGCTGGAGTGTTCCTAAGTAAAGTGTTTGCAACTAGGCTGTAGCCAACCTAAGCTTTGTGTTATCAGTGTTTGCTGGGTTTCTTCTAAGCCCAGGGCATTGATACATTTTGTCTGCTGCTGTTAAATGCTCTCCAGGAGTAAGAAAATTGCACCTTTTTAAGTTATAAATATTTATTCTATCTTGGCCAAAAACCAAAGGGTTTATTCCAGTAATGTGGGCTGAGGAAGAGATTACATATTTGTGGTGTCCTTCCTAAAGTGTCCTTTCCTCCTATGCTGCTGCCTGAAGAGGATATAGCTGTGAGAGCACATCACCTTCCAGGCTCCTCCTGATGAGGATCTGAGAGCAGAGGTTGATTTGTTCTTTTAGTTTTCAGTTTTTTCTCTTAGTATTCTGCTAGTCGCTGGTCTGGTCCAAAAGAAAAAAATGTGGCCTGTGGCAGGGGTCTAAAGAATCCAAAGAGGCCTAGGAAACAGGAAGTTAGCCACCCGTGTGAGTCTACAGAAATAAAGCTAGTGTGAGAGAGAGGCCTAAAGAATACAAACCTGGCCTGTGACAGGGACCTAAGATGTAGGAAGGTAGCTATCCATCTAGGCCTACAGAATCAAACCTGGGTTTTGGCAGAGGCCTAAGAAACAGGAATATAGCTGTCCCTCTGTGCCTGCTGATGTAAAGAATTTTGCCGCTGTTTTTGGGTATCCTACGCCCCTAAACTTATTATGTCCAAAGTAATCAAGCCAATAAAATTGCAAAAAGAAAAGTGAAAGATCTGAAGTCTGTCTGTCTGTCTGTTGCTGTGCAGTCACAGGGTGGGTCATTATTAGGAAGGCTAGAAGGGCCCTTTAAAAATTGTGGCAGGCAGAGGAGACGCGGATGTAGCGAGCTGCACCATGATGTGGTGAGTAGTGTTGAGCGAACACGGACTGTATTATTCGTGTTCGTACCGAATAATTGGATTTTTTGTACCCGAACACGGACACGGACACTTTACTGTATGTTCGGGTAAAAATCCGTGTTCGGTCGTTTTATTTCCGGGTTTTGCATGCTTTGGCGCTCTTTTCATGGCGGGCTTTCAACAGCCAATCAACAATCGTTTAACTGGTGTGCCTTAAGCCATCCCAGCCATGCCTGCAAATGTCTCAGTAGCTGTGATTGGCCGTCTGAAGCATGTGACCAAGTCTTTATAAGTTCGAGGCAGCCGCAGCGGCGTCATTATGCTGCTTAGATTCAGGGACAGAGCACACATCAACGTGCTGGCTGCTGATTAGGGAAAGATAGGCAGGAAAAAACCATTTGTGTCCGGATAGAATTGAGGGACAGGTCGGAGTGTTTAGGCAGGGCGAGTTGTAGGCATTTTAGGGATAGAGTCTGCTGAATTATATAGGGTCAGTGTCTTCTACAAACTACAATCGATATTGCTGTGTGGGGGGTGGGGTCTGCACTCAATCCTGATCTACGATCTCTTCTCAATCCTGTTAGGGACAGAGTCTGCTGAATTTTAGGGAAACTGTGTTCTACAAACTACAATCGATATTGCTGTGTGGTGTGGGATTGGAGATAGGCAGGTGTCAGTGATCCACATCCATTTTTCTGTGTGTGAGCTGCAGTGAACACAATCTTTTTGGGCTGCAGTGAACACAATCTTTTTGGGCTGCAGTGAACACAATCTTTTTGGGCTGCAGTGAACACAATCTTTTTGGGCTGCAGTGAACACAATCTTTTTGGGCTGCAGTGAACACAATCTTTTTGGGGTGCAGTGAACAAAATCTTTTTGGGGTGCAGTGAACACAATCCTTTTTGGTGTGCAGTGAACACAATCTTTGTGGGGTGCAGTGAACAAAATCCTTTGTGGGGTGCAGTGAACACAATCTTTTTGGGGTGCAGTGAACAAAATCCTTTTTGGGGTGCAGTGAACAACATCCTTTTTGGGGTGCAGTGAACACAATCTTTTTGGGGTGCAGTGAACAAAATCCTTTGTGGGGTGCAGTGAACACAATCTTTTTGGGGTGCAGTGAACACAATCTTTTTGGGGTGGAGTGAACAACATCCTTTTTGGGGTGCAGTGAACAAAATCCTTTTTGGGGTGCAGTGAACAAAATCATTTTTGGGGTGCAGTGAACACAATCTTTTTGGGGTGCAGTGAACACAATCTTTGTGGGGTGCAGTGAACACAATCTTTTTGGGGTGGAGTGAACAACATCCTTTTTGGGGTGCAGTGAACAACATCCTTTTTGGGGTGCAGTGAACACAATCTTTTTGGGGTGCAGTGAACACAATCTTTGTGGGGTACAGTGAACAGAATCTTTGTGGGGTGCAGTGAACACAATCTTTGGGGGGTACAGTGAACACAATCTTTGTGAGGTGCAGTGAACACAATCTTTGTGGGGTGCAGTGAACACAATCATTGTGGGGTGCAGTGAACTCAATCTTTGTGGGGTACAGTGAACACAATCTCATACTGAAGGTTTGAGGGTGCTGCCTGTTCCATACTCCCCCTACTCCTCATCTAGCCTTTTAGGGGTACAAACAATAGTAATTGGGGCCTAGTGTGGTTGTGTACGTGTGATATACATACACTTTTTTGGGATCATATTTTCTATTCCGCTATTTAATCAAAAACCTTTGGGGATCAGTTAAATTGGGGGATAGTCTGTGTTGGTACGTGTGAGAGAGATCCACCTTTCCAAGTTGTTGGGGTTCATCTCATACTTCTGAAGGTTTGAGGGTGCTGCCTGTTCCATACTCCCCCTACTCCTAGCCTTTTAGGGGTACAAACAATAGTAATTGGGGCCTAGTGTGGTTGTGTACGTGTGATATACATACACTTTTTTGGGATCATATTTTCTATTCCGCTATTTAATCAAAAACCTTTGGGGATCAGTTAAATTGGGGGATAGTCTGTGTTGGTACGTGTGAGAGAGATCCACCTTTCCAAGTTGTTGGGGTTCATCTCATACTTCTGAAGGTTTGAGGGTGCTGCCTGTTCCATACTCCCCCTACTCCTAGCCTTTTAGGGGTACAAACAATAGTAATTGGGGCCTAGTGTGGTTGTGTACGTGTGATATACATACACTTTTTTGGGATCATATTTTCTATTCCGCTATTTAATCAAAAACCTTTGGGGATCAGTTAAATTGGGGGATAGTCTGTGTTGGTACGTGTGAGAGAGATCCACCTTTCCAAGTTGTTGAGGTTCATCTCATACTTCTGAAGGTTTGAGGGTGCTGCCTGTTCCATACTCCCCCTACTCCTAGCCTTTTAGGGGTACAAACAATAGTAATTGGGGCCTAGTGTGGTTGTGTACGTGTGATATACATACACTTTTTTGGGATCATATTTTCTATTCCGCTATTTAATCAAAAACCTTTGGGGATCAGTTAAATTGGGGGATAGTCTGTGTTGGTACGTGTGAGAGAGATCCACCTTTCCAAGTTGTTGGGGTTCATCTCATACTTCTGAAGGTTTGAGGGTGCTGCCTGTTCCATACTCCCCCTACTCCTAGCCTTTTAGGGGTACAAACAATAGTAATTGGGGCCTAGTGTGGTTGTGTACGTGTGATATACATACACTTTTTTGGGATCATATTTTCTATTCCGCTATTTAATCAAAAACCTTTGGGGATCAGTTAAATTGGGGGATAGTCTGTGTTGGTACGTGTGAGAGAGATCCACCTTTCCAAGTTGTTGAGGTTCATCTCATACTTCTGAAGGTTTGAGGGTGCTGCCTGTTCCATACTCCCCCTACTCCTAGCCTTTTAGGGGTACAAACAATAGTAATTGGGGCCTAGTGTGGTTGTGTACGTGTGATATACATACACTTTTTTGGGATCATATTTTCTATTCCGCTATTTAATCAAAAACCTTTGGGGATCAGTTAAATTGGGGGATAGTCTGTGTTGGTACGTGTGAGAGAGATCCACCTTTCCAAGTTGTTGGGGTTCATCTCATACTTCTGAAGGTTTGAGGGTGCTGCCTGTTCCATACTCCCCCTACTCCTAGCCTTTTAGGGGTACAAACAATAGTAATTGGGGCCTAGTGTGGTTGTGTACGTGTGATATACATACACTTTTTTGGGATCATATTTTCTATTCCGCTATTTAATCAAAAACCTTTGGGGATCAGTTAAATTGGGGGATAGTCTGTGTTGGTACGTGTGAGAGAGATCCACCTTTCCAAGTTGTTGAGGTTCATCTCATACTTCTGAAGGTTTGAGGGTGCTGCCTGTTCCATACTCCCCCTACTCCTAGCCTTTTAGGGGTACAAACAATAGTAATTGGGGCCTAGTGTGGTTGTGTACGTGTGATATACATACACTTTTTTGGGATCATATTTTCTATTCCGCTATTTAATCAAAAACCTTTGGGGATCAGTTAAATTGGGGGATAGTCTGTGTTGGTACGTGTGAGAGAGATCCACCTTTCCAAGTTGTTGGGGTTCATCTCATACTTCTGAAGGTTTGAGGGTGCTGCCTGTTCCATACTCCCCCTACTCCTAGCCTTTTAGGGGTACAAACAATAGTAATTGGGGCCTAGTGTGGTTGTGTACGTGTGATATACATACACTTTTTTGGGATCATATTTTCTATTCCGCTATTTAATCAAAAACCTTTGGGGATCAGTTAAATTGGGGGATAGTCTGTGTTGGTACGTGTGAGAGAGATCCACCTTTCCAAGTTGTTGAGGTTCATCTCATACTTCTGAAGGTTTGAGGGTGCTGCCTGTTCCATACTCCCCCTACTCCTAGCCTTTTAGGGGTACAAACAATAGTAATTGGGGCCTAGTGTGGTTGTGTACGTGTGATATACATACACTTTTTTGGGATCATATTTTCTATTCCGCTATTTAATCAAAAACCTTTGGGGATCAGTTAAATTGGGGGATAGTCTGTGTTGGTACGTGTGAGAGAGATCCACCTTTCCAAGTTGTTGGGGTTCATCTCATACTTCTGAAGGTTTGAGGGTGCTGCCTGTTCCATACTCCCCCTACTCCTAGCCTTTTAGGGGTACAAACAATAGTAATTGGGGCCTAGTGTGGTTGTGTACGTGTGATATACATACACTTTTTTGGGATCATATTTTCTATTCCGCTATTTAATCAAAAACCTTTGGGGATCAGTTAAATTGGGGGATAGTCTGTGTTGGTACGTGTGAGAGAGATCCACCTTTCCAAGTTGTTGAGGTTCATCTCATACTTCTGAAGGTTTGAGGGTGCTGCCTGTTCCATACTCCCCCTACTCCTAGCCTTTTAGGGGTACAAACAATAGTAATTGGGGCCTAGTGTGGTTGTGTACGTGTGATATACATACACTTTTTTGGGATCATATTTTCTATTCCGCTATTTAATCAAAAACCTTTGGGGATCAGTTAAATTGGGGGATAGTCTGTGTTGGTACGTGTGAGAGAGATCCACCTTTCCAAGTTGTTGGGGTTCATCTCATACTTCTGAAGGTTTGAGGGTGCTGCCTGTTCCATACTCCCCCTACTCCTAGCCTTTTAGGGGTACAAACAATAGTAATTGGGGCCTAGTGTGGTTGTGTACGTGTGATATACATACACTTTTTTGGGATCATATTTTCTATTCCGCTATTTAATCAAAAACCTTTGGGGATCAGTTAAATTGGGGGATAGTCTGTGTTGGTACGTGTGAGAGAGATCCACCTTTCCAAGTTGTTGAGGTTCATCTCATACTTCTGAAGGTTTGAGGGTGCTGCCTGTTCCATACTCCCCCTACTCCTAGCCTTTTAGGGGTACAAACAATAGTAATTGGGGCCTAGTGTGGTTGTGTACGTGTGATATACATACACTTTTTTGGGATCATATTTTCTATTCCGCTATTTAATCAAAAACCTTTGGGGATCAGTTAAATTGGGGGATAGTCTGTGTTGGTACGTGTGAGAGAGATCCACCTTTCCAAGTTGTTGGGGTTCATCTCATACTTCTGAAGGTTTGAGGGTGCTGCCTGTTCCATACTCCCCCTACTCCTAGCCTTTTAGGGGTACAAACAATAGTAATTGGGGCCTAGTGTGGTTGTGTACGTGTGATATACATACACTTTTTTGGGATCATATTTTCTATTCCGCTATTTAATCAAAAACCTTTGGGGATCAGTTAAATTGGGGGATAGTCTGTGTTGGTACGTGTGAGAGAGATCCACCTTTCCAAGTTGTTGGGGTTCATCTCATACTTCTGAAGGTTTGAGGGTGCTGCCTGTTCCATACCCCCCCTACTCCTAGCCTTTTAGGGGTACAAACAATAGTAATTGGGGCCTAGTGTGGTTGTGTACGTGTGATATACATACACTTTTTTGGGATCATATTTTCTATTCCGCTATTTAATCAAAAACCTTTGGGGATCAGTTAAATTGGGGGATAGTCTGTGTTGGTACGTGTGAGAGAGATCCACCTTTCCAAGTTGTTGGGGTTCATCTCATACTTCTGAAGGTTTGAGGGTGCTGCCTGTTCCATACCCCCCCTACTCCTCATCTAGCCTTTTAGGGGTACAAACAATAGTAATTGGGGCCTAGTGTGGTTGTGTACGTGCGAGATACATACACTTTTTTTGATCATATTTCCTATTCCGCTATTCAATAAAAACCTTTGAGGATCAATTGAATTGCGGGATAGTCTGTGTCGGTACGTGTGAGAGAGATCCACCTTTCCAAGTTGTTGGGGTTCATCTCATACTTCTGAAGGTTTGAGGGTGCTGCCTGTTCCATACCCCCCCTACTCCTCATCTAGCCTTTTAGGGGTACAAACAATAGTAATTGGGGCCTAGTGTGGTTGTGTACGTGCGAGATACATACACTTTTTTTGATCATATTTCCTATTCCGCTATTCAATAAAAACCTTTGAGGATCAATTGAATTGCGGGATAGTCTGTGTCGGTACGTGTGAGAGAGATCCACCTTTCCAAGTTGTTGGGGTTCATCTCATACTTCTGAAGGTTTGAGGGTGCTGCCTGTTCCATACCCCCCCTACTCCTCATCTAGCCTTTTAGGGGTACAAACAATAGTAATTGGGGCCTAGTGTGGTTGTGTACGTGCGAGATACATACACTTTTTTTGATCATATTTCCTATTCCGCTATTCAATAAAAACCTTTGAGGATCAATTGAATTGCGGGATAGTCTGTGTCGGTACGTGTGAGAGAGATCCACCTTTCCAAGTTGTTGGGGTTCATCTCATACTTCTGAAGGTTTGAGGGTGCTGCCTGTTCCATACCCCCCCTACTCCTCATCTAGCCTTTTAGGGGTACAAACAATAGTAATTGGGGCCTAGTGTGGTTGTGTACGTGCGAGATACATACACTTTTTTTGATCATATTTCCTATTCCGCTATTCAATAAAAACCTTTGAGGATCAATTGAATTGCGGGATAGTCTGTGTCGGTACGTGTGAGAGAGATCCACCTTTCCAAGTTGTTGGGGTTCATCTCATACTTCTGAAGGTTTGAGGGTGCTGCCTGTTCCATACCCCCCCTACTCCTCATCTAGCCTTTTAGGGGTACAAACAATAGTAATTGGGGCCTAGTGTGGTTGTGTACGTGCGAGATACATACACTTTTTTTGATCATATTTCCTATTCCGCTATTCAATAAAAACCTTTGAGGATCAATTGAATTGCGGGATAGTCTGTGTCGGTACGTGTGAGAGAGATCCACCTTTCCAAGTTGTTGGGGTTCATCTCATACTTCTGAAGGTTTGAGGGTGCTGCCTGTTCCATACCCCCCCTACTCCTCATCTAGCCTTTTAGGGGTACAAACAATAGTAATTGGGGCCTAGTGTGGTTGTGTACGTGCGAGATACATACACTTTTTTTGATCATATTTCCTATTCCGCTATTCAATAAAAACCTTTGAGGATCAATTGAATTGCGGGATAGTCTGTGTCGGTACGTGTGAGAGAGATCCACCTTTCCAAGTTGTTGGGGTTCATCTCATACTTCTGAAGGTTTGAGGGTGCTGCCTGTTCCATACTCCCCCTACTCCTCATCTAGCCTTTTAGGGGTACAAACAATAGTAATTGGGGCCTAGTGTGGTTGTGTACGTGTGATATACATACACTTTTTTTGGATCATATTTTCTATTCCGCTATTCAATAAAAACCTTTCTAGGGCAAGATCTTAAATTACAGAAATATGAGGAGACCGTCAAATAAGGGCCGTGGCCTGGGTCGTGGTGCTGCTGGTAGAGCTCCTGTTGCAAGGAGAGGACATGGTCGATCTGTGCCAGCTACACGCACAAGTGAAACACCTTCCTCAAGTGTGAGTAGGCGACAGAACCTGCATCAGTATTTGGTAGGGCATCAAACGCCCCTAGAAGTGATGAGGCCAGAACAAGTTGAGGCGATAGTAGATTGGTTTGCTGCTGACAGTGCCTCCAGTTCCTTCACATTGTCTCCCACCCAGTCTACTGCAGAAAGGTCAGAGTTGGCACCTGCAGCCAATGTCCAACCGTCTTTCACCTCACCCCCTTGCAAATCAGGCCAGCAGTCTGAGCCCCAAGCCATACAGCAGTCTCTTATTCTTTTTGAGGACTCTGTCAGCAGGGTTTCCCAGGGCCATCCACCTAGCCCTGCCCCAGAAGTGGAAGAGATTGAGTGCAGCGATGCCCAACCACTTATTTCTCAAGATGAGTACATGCAAGGATCATCGCAGCACGTCTCCGATGATGACGAAACGCAGGTGCCAACTGCTGCGGCGTTCAGCATTGTGGAGACCGACAAGGAGGGCAGGGGTGAAGACTGGGTGGAAGATGATGTGGAGGACGATGAGGTCCTCGACCCCACATGGAATGAACGTCATGCAGGTGAACTGAGTAGTTTGGAGGAAGAGGCGGTGGTCGCACAGAGCCACCAGCACAGCAGAAGAGGGAGCAGGGTGCAGAAGCGGAGCGGCCGTGCCCTAGACACTACGCCCGCTACTGCCCAACGCAGCAAGGGAACGAGCGCACCAAAGTCAGCTCAAAGGAGTTCTCTAGCGTGGAAGTTCTTTAGAAAATGTGCTGATGACAGGACACGAGTGGTTTGCACCCTGTGCAATCAGAGCTTGAAGCGAGGCATGAACCTTCTCAACCTGAGCACAACCTGCATGATCAGGCATCTAAGTGCAAAGCACGAGCTGCAGTGGAGTACACACCTTCAAAACCAAGAAACGTCTCTGGCTCATCCTGCTTCCTCTTCTGCTGCAGTCTCGGCCGCTCCAGCCACATCTGTAGTGATACCGGCACCTGCCACCCCGCAAACAGACGATCTGTCAGCAACACCACCACCTGGGTCACCAACAACCATCTCCACAATGTCCCGTGGAAGCGTTCAGCTTTCCATCTCCCAAACACTTGAGAGGAAGAGGAAGTACCCCCCTACCCACCCGCGATCCCTGGCCCTGAATGCCAGCATTTCAAAATTATTGGCCTTTGAAATGCTGTCATTCCGTCTGGTGGAGACGCACAGTTTTAAAAACCTTATGTCGGTGGCTGTCCCACAGTACGTCGTGCCCAGCCGCCACTACTTTTCCAGGCAAGCCATCCCTTCCCTGCACAACCAAGTGGGGGAAAAAATCAGGTGTGCACTGCGCAACGCCATCTGTGCCAAGGTCCACCTAACTACGGATACGTGGACCAGTAAGCACGGTCAGGGGCGTTATATCTCCCTAACGGCACACTGGGTAAATGCAGTGGCGGATGGGCCTGAGGCGGATAGCAATTTGGCGCATGTCCTTCCACCACCGAGGATTGCAGGGCGCTTCAGTTTGCCTCCTGTTCCTAACTCCTCCTACTCCGCTTCCTCATCCTCTACCGCCTCCTCATCCGGACAGCGTAACACCTTCACCACCAACTTCAGCACGGCCAGGGGTAAACGACAGCAGGCAGTTTTACAACTTGCCTGTTTGGGGGACAAACCACACACCGCGCAGGAGTTGTGGAGGAGCATGGAACAGCAGACAAATGAGTGGTTGCTGCCAGCGAGCCTCAAGCCCGGCCTGGTGGTGTGCGATAACGGGCGAAATCTCATAGCAGCTCTGGGCCTAGCCGGTTTGACGCACATCCCTTGCCTGGCGCATGTGCTGAATTTGGTGGTGCAGAGGTTCCTTAAAAACTACCCCGATATGTCAGAGCTGCTGCAGAAAGTGCGGGCCGTTTGTGCGCACTTTCGGCGTTCTCACCCTGCTGCTGCTCGCCTGGCAGCGCTGCAGCGTAACTTCGGCCTTCCCGCTCACCGCCTCATATGTGACGTGCCCACAAGGTGGAACTCCACCTTGCACATGCTGGAAAGACTGTGCGAGCAGCAGCAGGCCATAGTGGAGTTTCAGCTGCAGCACGCACGCGTGAGTCGCTCTGCGGAACAGCACCACTTCACCACCAATAACTGGGCCTCCATGCGAGACCTGTGTGCCTTGTTGCGCTGTTTTGAGTACTCCACCAACATGGCCAGTGGCAATGACGCCGTTCTCAGCTTAACTATCCCACTTCTATGCCTCCTTGAAAAAACAATTCGGGCGATGATGGAAGAGGATGTGGCACAGGATGAGGAGGAGGAGGAGGATGAAGAGGTAACATTTCCAAGGCTTTCAGGGCAGTCATTCGCAAGGGGCTCCGAGGGTGGGTTCCTGCACACGCAAACGCCAGGGACGCAATTGTCCAGCAGGGGCACAGTTCTGGAGGATGAGGAGGATGAGGAGGAGGAGGAGGAGCTGGAGGAGGAGATGGAACCATGTTCACAGCAGGGTGGCACCCAGGCCAGCTCATGGCCATCACTGGTGCGTGGCTGGGGGGATACAGAGGACACGGACCATACACCTCCCACAGAGGACAGCCTTTCGTTGCCTCTGGGCAGCCTGGCACACATGAGCGATTACATGCTGCAGTGTCTCCACAACGACCGCCGAGTTGCCCACATTCTAACTTGTGCTGATTACTGGGTGGCCACGCTGCTGGATCCCCGTTACAAGGACAACGTACCGTCCTTAATTCACTCACTGGAGCGCGATCGCAAGATGCGCGAGTACAAGCGCACGCTGGTAGACGCCATGCTGCTGGCATTCCCATCTGACAGCGGGGCCACAGTGGAAGCACAAGGCAGAGGAGGAGGAGGAGGAGGTCGCCAACGCAACCAGGGCACCGCCAGCACCTCAGAAGGCAGGGTTAGCATGGCCGAAATGTGGAAAAGCTTTGTCAGCACGCCACAACAAACAGCAGCACCAGCAGCTCAGATGGAACGTCTTAGCAGGAGGCAGCATTTTACCAACATGGTGGAGCAGTATGTGTGCACACGCCTACATGTAGTGAATGACGGGTCTGCCCCCTTCAACTTCTGGGTCTCCAAATTGGGCACATGGCCTGAGCTTGCCCTTTACGCCTTGGAGGTGCTGGCGTGCCCTGCAGCCAGTGTATTATCTGAACGGGTATTTAGCACGGCTGGGGGCGTTATAACAGACAAGCGCAGCCGCCTGTCCAGAGACAATGTGGACAAGCTCACGTTCATTAAAATGAACCAGGCATGGATCCCACGGGACTTTTCCGTACCTTATGCAGAATAGCAATGGATACCGACCTTACCCACCCATTGTTCCATTTTTGCTCTTTCTCACTCTTTTGGGGTGTACCCTCATTTAAAATTTTTGAAAAGAAGCAGTGTTGGCTACCTCGTCCTCCTCCTCAGGGCCAGATTAATGTAGGGGCTATTGGAGCTGCAGCTCCAGGCCCCTACCTTTTATATAGGCCCCGGGTTGGCCATATTCACTGTTACCGCTCTTCTGTCACTTGTAAACACAGAAGTCTGGCTTCTATGCTCGCTTCCCCAGGCAGCACCCTCAGAACCTCCCCACACAGCGTGAAGGCCGGACAAGGAGGGACAGTTGGCGATGCATGGATGTGTTTATGGGCTTCAGAGACAGCATCCCATGTTGAATTAGGCATGCATGGCTGCACCCTTCCTCCTCTGGGTGCATGGCAAGGCACGGCCCTTAAGGCCCTTCAAAATCCTCAGCACCAAGCCCATGATGCTGTTAATCCGGCCCTGGTCCTCCTCCACCGCCGCTTCCACCTACCCCGCCCATAGGTGTGCGCAGCCTATTGCATTAAGGTGTGCACCCCAAAGTTGAAATACACATGCATGTGTTTGCCAGCAGGGAGAGTAATGTATCGGGGCCATGTACCTGTAGGCAAGGAGAAATAGAGCAGAGCAGGTCCCAGGGAGATCTTTCCCATCTCCTCACTGGCAATGCTATGTGCCCTAGGTGATTAGGGTGTGCCCAGGCACACCCAGCACACCCTGTGCGCACGCCTATGTCACCGCCACATCCACCACCACCTCAACCTCCCTCCTACTCCATATGGGCCTCGTCCTTCAGAGATGAAGAAGAACATTGTTTTATTTTTCTGTTTTTTTTTGTTGTTTTAAGTTATTTCCCTATCCACATTTGTTTGCAGAGCACTTGCCATGCTCTTAATTACGTTTTGCTGCCATTTGCAGCACTCTAGCCCTTTCCTTTGGTGTTTTAGAGCCATTTTAGTGCCTTAAAGTTCGGGTCCCCATTGACTTCAATGGGGTTCGGTGTCCGGGAAAAGTTCGGTAAAAGTCCGGGACACGGACCCGGACTTTTTTTTAAAGTTCGGCCGAACCCGTCGAACACGGACATCTAGGTGTCCGCTCAACCCTAGTGGTGAGACATGGGAGATCTGGCTCATGCAGGGAAATCGGCCAAACTGACAGCTTGCTTTAATGGTTGAAAGCAATGCTTTATAACATATTTGTGAGTATTTTATAGTTTTATTAAACTCTGAAGGTCTAAAGATACTTTCACTATTGTGGGCTTTATTTTTCATTGGTGAAAGTCAGAAGATGAATGCTTAACAAGATCTTTCTTTCTGAAGCAAGAGAATCATGAGATATATTCAGAGGTGTCATTAACCATTTCAGCTCTGCATGCTGATTATCATAGATGTGAGACATTGAGTTTTGGTGGGTTATTGAATTCACATTGAGGGATTGGTGGTCATGAGCACTACACAAAGAAGGAAATTATTTGAATCTACTGTATGTGGACACTATTGGTGATTTATAATGCACTGTTGTGGAATATTTAATTTGCTTCTACTTTTTACTCTCTCATAAAAGGTTGTTAATTTGGTATAGTTTGATTCAACTGTATATGTATTCATATTGTATTTGTAGTATGAGGATTTGCAGCGCCACCTAATGTCTGTTTATTTGATTTTTCTCAGACACAGATTTGATATGAAATATTTTGATTGGTCTAAATCCCTAATATCTCAAATTATATTGGTGTCTACCGTTATGATTTCTTGTTTTTAATTATTAAGATTTAACTTAAGGCAATTTTTTTTTTTTTTAAGTTTTGAATAGAGTGGAGATGGATTAGAATAGCTGTTTGTATTGCTACCTCTGCCCCCCTTACCCCCTTAGAGAGATTCACCCTCTCTGTTTGTCCTGTTTACCTTAATCACCAAAAGTGAAAGTAAAAGAAAATCCCAAATTTTGGTTTGTCCCCAGAACAGTATTAGAGGAAAAATCTTCCAATCGGAGCACTAGTACTAATGACTTGTGGGACCCCAATGGATTCCCTTAAAGTGAAAGCCCATTCAAGACCTAACTAAGCCTAAATTTACTCCCATCCCCATTCTAAGCCTCTATCCACCCTGTAAAAGGAAAGCCCTGTATATTTGCCTCTTCTAAAGTCGCTCCAATCCAGTCACATGATCTCTCCAACACTGGCTTCAGTAAAGAGATTGCTAACAATGGCTGCAGAGACTGTGCGATGCCATCCCCTATAGGCTTGCTAAGATTAATCTGTTGTTGGCTGATGCTTCTCTTAACTGAAGCCGGCACTGAATGCTGGTCACGTGATTAGACCGGAGTGACTTCAGAAAAGCTAAGTATAGGCATATTTCCTGTTACAGGGTAGATAGAATAGGCTTAGAATGGGGGTGGGAGTAGATTTAAGCTTGTTTAGGTTTTGGCTTTACTTCCACTTTACTTTTAAGGATTTCCTCTCATTTCCTGATTTGGCTAAGGGACAGGAAGTGGAAGTAAATCTCCCCAATGAGACACAGATGGCAAAAAAAACTGACAGGGATTAGAACTTCCCCTTACTCTATCCAAAAAAAAATCCAAAAAAAGTTTTGCCTATAGTTTTACTAAAACGAAATCTTATATCAACAGATAAAAATAATAATTTAGCAATCCATTTCAGTGATCATAGCAAACTGAAATGTGTTCAGCTGCTCTAAAGCTGGGTAATCACTAGTAGAGTTTCATTTAACATTTTTTGTTGTAAGATTGTTTGTTTTTCTAATCATTAGTGGGTCAAATGGTTTGTTTTCGACTGCAGTGATAAGAAAATTTTAAGGAGCAGGATGGACATTTATTAGGGGTACTATGTGTATGTGGTTTTAATTTAGTAAAATTCCAAAATCATTTGTTAAAAGTAAACTTAACCTTGGACTACTTTCGAATGTTCTGAGAATTTTTGTACAATTTTTTCAGAGAATTTTTGTACAAATTTTTCTAAGAATGTTCGTACAAATGTTTATGCAAATCAACTATTTATGATAGTAAAAAAAGAGCAGGTGCCTTATGAATTTTTTTAGGGTAACACCAATAATCTTTTTTCAGCGAATACTCAGATCTGCTGCTAATCCACTAAGGATTAACTATATATAGATAGAGAAAATTTAAAAAAGGTCAGCGCAATATCTGTTGGTTCACTGATTCAAAAATAAGTTATTATATTATAATCTGTGGGGCTCTGTGTATAAAGTGCTATCAAAATCAATCAAAAAATATAAAATATTAAATCCACAATTGTATGTGTATAAGTGCAAAGTGCAATATCAAACTCTTAAATGAAACACCCAGTATAATAAATACTGACGGTACTGTATATTGGCAAATCAACTATTATATACTCAGCTTAAGTTACTGCACTTTTCATATTGCCAAGAATATAAATAAAGTCGTAGCAGTCTATGTGACTGCTATAGGGCCCAGCACCATTTGGCAAACATGGTTAGTAAAATTAGTTTTTTTTAGTAACATTTTAGTAAAATTAGTTAGTTTATTAAAATTACTTCCTTTTGCACCTTTTTTTTTTCCATTAACAATTTTTATTGAAAGTAAAGTCAGGTAACATACACTTGTTGCAACATATGTAAGATTACACATAAATCCGCCAGGCGGCGTAACAAGGCATATAAACAATTAACAAAACAGTAACTGAATAATGGTTGTATGTAGGTAAGAAGAAAAAAACAGACTAGCATTGGATAGCAAAATGAAAGGCATATAAAGGTTAAAAGAAATCCTCAGGCACCGCCATATCTTAGAAGACATAACAGCAGGGTATGTGCCATACAACTCCTGTCCTGGCTAGTTACCTAAATGATTTTCCAAATTTTAGATTTCACACAAGAGAGAACAGAGGGAGGGAAAAACATTAAGGGTTAGAAATAGAAGGCAGAAAAGAAGGGACAGAGAAGAGAATGAGAGAGAGACAAAAACAAAAACAAAATAGGGGGAAAGGGGGAGGGGGAGAAAGAGGGCAGGGGGGACAAAGAGGGGAGGGGGGACAAAGAGGGGAGGGGGGAGAAAGAGGGGAGGGGGGAGAAAGAGGGGAGGGGGGAAAGTGCAGATACAATGAGGCATGTGCAAGATGAATTCTACAGGTCTAGCTCCCCGCATACTCATGACACCCCGCTTACAGAAATGTCCTCTTATCTAGATCCTTTTGCAACTTTTATGCATATGCTAAAAAAGCAATTAGCATTCTGTATGACTAGGGGAACCACCTTTGAGATGAAAGTCAGAAAAACAGAGGGTCCTGATGTGTTTTGCTATGGTTGGTTACAGCCCTGAACACTACTCCTTGTACTGCCTTGTGAAATGTACCCTTATCTAGCCAGTATTGTAAGTAGCAGCATTAGGTTCTAGCTGGCACTTGTCTCTGTGCAGTAAAACCAAAGCCCAGCTATACTTTGCTAAATAGATTCCTGAAAGAGCAAGACTACAGAAATACACACTAAAGAATAAAGGAGTTTATTGGTCTGGCTGCACTACAGAGCCGAGTGTATTTCAAGCATGACCAAGTCAAAGCAGAACAGTAGCCAGAAAGGAAGAAGTAATTATTTCAGATTACAAAATGCTTCAGTGATTCACTTCATGAGACAACTGCATAGTCTACTTCAGCTTGGATGCAATCAATACTATATTTCGTCAAAATCTTGTAAGGTTGAAAACAAGATGATTCACATTGTTACAGACAGTAGCTGGGGGCTGTTTAGGAATACATTACAATAAGCAAAACTAGTTTCACAGTAAGTTTTATTTTACAAAAACAAATCTTTTAATGCATCCCCCACTATTAGAATGAGTCGGAGTAGGCGTATCAAACTGGCAAACTTCCTTCCAAAATTACTTAATAATGATATAATGTTCTAGTGGCTCAAAAAGGCTTATTAGGCTAATTGCCAAGTATGCAAAAATAAAAAAAAATAAAAATAAAGGTTTATGTCAGCAATCATTGAAAAGGCTATCAAATCTTGGTAAATCTTTGGTGGGCTCATGCCGCCCCCCACAGCTGTGTCTCTGAACATTCATTATGTCATAATTATAAAGTCCCTTTGAAGTGGATAAAAATCCCTAGCCTCTTCTCATCAATTATTTTCACCTGTTAATTCATTTTGTGTGAGGTAATAACCTCAGCATAATAACAAATGTGCAAGTACTCCGATTTTGCAATTAAAAGCAGCAGGACTCCTATTTTGATCATACAGACTGTGACATCCATCACAGAAAACAATTTGGGCCTAGCGGGATGACAGATGCCAAAGTGATGGCTCTACTAACTAACTGCTTGTCGTGAGGGGGAAGAAAAAAAAATGTATAAGCTGGCTTCAGTCTGCAGCTGCAAGCTATCTGATAGCTTCTGACCATTCAGAGAGAGAAGCCCGCAGTGACTAAATTACTGGGAGGTAATTTTACTTCAGAAAATGTGGATTTTTTTGATATGTCCGCCATACATTCCAGTGGCTGGTGTAATTTGAAAACAAATAGTCTTTCATTTGAAAATATCTGTAATCGTTGTCAGTGTTCTGCATTCAGTGTTTCTCAGCCCTCAGCATAAAAAAAAAAAATAAAGCCCCATTCTCATTATGTTGCCTTTTTTTTTTTTTTTCAAATCTTATTAGATGTAGACGTCAAGTGGTTATCCTTTTGTTTTGTTTGAGTAAATCGGAACAAGGGGGATTTCTGCAAACCTTTGGACAGGTGCCTAAATAATAGACGAGATTTCTTCTGTTGCTTTTCACTTTGCATCACGGCTTAATGAATTCTTAGTTGGGTTTTCAGGCAAGTGACTAGCAAATTTTAAAGCAATATGTTTCTCAATTTTTAGACAATTATTACAGTAGCCTGCAAGCAAGATACCCAATTAGTCGTCAAATGGATTCACAAGAGAATAAAATCTGCACACTTTAAAAGCATAAACATATCACAGACTTTACGTGAGATTGGCGGATGCATCCGGGGCTCCTCGATCTGGGTGTATTTACATTTTGTCATTGTGGATTACAGTACACATGAAGGAGATCAGATGTCTTTCACACACAAGTCTGATTTAGTCAAATAGGGTGGAAATTGCTCACATACAGGATTAGCTCAGTGCTTCGATGCTTTTCAGAAAGCTTCTCAGTAATCAACCTGAATGATAGAGCACAGTAAGGCTCAATACTGGTTTAGAGTTTAGCTCAAAAATGTTTTAACCCCTGCCCGCCCAGCCCCAGCATCCCTTTTTTAGGGTCTGTATATCCTGGGAATTGGATGGATCGGCTGATCACCTGACCAATGCTACCTACTCTATGCTTGTGAGAAAGGGCATTGAGGGTGAAATGTGTATAGGGAGTATTATAAAGTATGGTTCTTGCACTAAGGCTGGCCATACACTATACAATTTTCTTGTTCAACTTTCCTTTAGATTTACCAAAACCATATAATATAAGTTCAAACCTGAACACTTTCAATTTGTATGCAATCAGGCAGGCCCTTGCACTACATAGTTGAAGGTAAATCTAAAGGAAATTGAATAAGAAAATTGTATGGTGTATGGCCAGCCTTACACAGAGGGTGGTCAAGATACACCTCAATGCAGCATATACTCAAGCTGATGCTAATTAAAACAGCTGTTCAAAATAATAAATAGGGCGTTGTAATGCGCTTCAAGGTGTACTAAAACCAGTATGTAATAAAAGATTAAACGAGCTGTTCCAAACGATGAATACATTAATATTATAAAAGTGCTCATGTGCTTCAAGTATAGGTGATATAAATAAACTTAGTATCCAATTTCACTGTGCATATCATAAAATATAATTAATCCTTATTCTTAAATGAGGTGCCTTAAAATCAAAAATATATATAAGGTGCTTAAAAAGTGCAGGTGCATCAATATAAACTTCTAGTGTACAAAGTGCTTTTCTAGTTCTGTAAACCACTATGCTTCTTCCGATGTTAAGGTGTTAAACTTAAGTGTCCCAGAATATTAAAATAAAATAGTCCAATCCATCATATATCCAATACAATACATAAATAAACATATAAAGTGATCCGTAGTGCTTTCTATTTTCCACCACCTTCCTGTATTTCTTCAGTGTATTCACCTCTGAGTGCTCAAAATGCTCACCTCGATCAGGTAAGTAATACGCCAGTATCACTTAACCAGTGATTCCTCTGGTTCCAGCTCCTCTCCGCTTTGTTCGTTTCCCTCTGGGATGGTCCCTTGTCTCCTGGGTCGTATCCAACATTCCCTCCTATGCCACTTTCTCTTTCTTATGGGGGCTTTCCAAATCTTTACCACTTGCGATCCTTTATTGCTGCTCTTTTCCTTTACAGCTCATGTAAATGATAGGGGCCAGCATAGTGTAGTCGTTCCAAATATTTATTACACAAAAAATAGCCAACTTACATTTAAAAACACAATCTAGCATCTGTTGCGGTCTGTTCCGGGTTCTCTGTCCCGTTCCTAAACGTCACTTCCGGGTAATCCTACGCGTTACGTCATGAAGACACGTGACTTCCTCAGGGCATTATGTATAGGGAGTGCGGTTTTCTAGGGGTAGAAATTATGCATGATAGCAAGCATACAGCAGGCATGCAGGTAGATAATATATATGCAGCATTTTTATGGACTTTGGGATAAAGCACCAAGAGTTTAAAACAGAGTGTGACTCTCATCTTTAAATATTTCTATGTCATCCATGCGGGTTGCTATGGCTAGGATGTCCCGCTTTAGGTCAGTTATGGCAGCAACAAGTGTGTCTTTGATGTCAGTGGTCACCAATCGTAAGTCCCCCATTTCGAGTGGTTGTGTGTCTGACATACCCGATGCGCCAATTTGGTAAGGGGATTGTCTGGGTGGGCTGAGGCTGGACGCATGTGTCGGTCTGGTGGAGGCCTGAGTAGAAGCTGCGGCCTTGCATGTCTGGGATTGGAAGAGCTCCGGTATATTGCGGCTCAGTTGCGTGCCCGGGTCCCTGGATGACCGCAATCTGGTCTGCGAGGGGTTCCTGGATGACTTCCCCATTGAGGCAGCTGAGTTAGTTGAGTCGGGCTCCAGCATGACTGTTAGCAAGACCCTGTCGGATGAGAGCACAGGAGTTAGGCAGCATATTGTCTCGGTAACAAGCCACGTCCATCTTTAAATATTTTACTGCGATTGGCTGTCAGAATAAGATTCAGGAGGGCAGTTTTTTTCAATATGAAACCAAAATTAAGAACAAGGGGACACAACCTCAAACTAAGTATATGAAAGTTCAAAATTAATCTTAGAAAGTATTATTTTACTGAAAGGGTAGTTGATGCTTGGAATAAACTACGAGCAGAGGTAGTGAGACAGTCAACAGTAAATGCAAATATCAAAGGATCCTGCGAGCTACTACGACCAATACTATTTCAATCAAGCCAGCTGCAAGCATTGATCACCATCTCATACTGAAGTGTATAGTGAAATAATAAAACAAACCTTAGTGCAGCACTAAGGTTTGTTTTATTAAGTCAACAGTAAATGGCTTCAAACATGCTTGGGACAAATATAGATCTAAACTCAGACAAAAAAGTTAAGCAAAAAGCAAAAAAGCAAAAAATAAATAAATAAATGGGCAGACTTGATGAACTGGTGATGTGTAAATGGCTGGGCTAAATGTGATGACTAACAAAATAAAAGTGAGTCAAAATAATGTGAAATATACCATAATGGGTGCACGTATGTGCAAGTGCGTTATAAAAACATAAAAAAGTCCAAATTGGGTCTTCAAAGCATGTGACACCTTGCAAGAAAATAATGCTCAATCCACTTTGGTGATCACCACGTCAACCATCACCAACACAAATAAAATGGATTCCATTACAGAGTCAAACCAGCCTGTATTTTGCCAGTCCCAAACAGAAAATCAGCTCATGCTGCTTTGCTGTTCCAGAGTATATCTCATTTTCCAGTATATAGTAGCATCAATGGCAACCAGACAGTACATGAAATTACACATAAAATTTAAATAGAAGAATGCACATAGTGTAAAACCAACTAAAAAGCTTTATTGCACTTCAAAGTATGAATACTACTTACATGGATAAAACAAATATGTGATTTGTAAATAAAATATTCCCGGGATGCATGGTACAAAATTTCAAACATTGCTTCACAAAGTTACTAGTCCAGATAAGCATAGTGACAGTGCGTGCATTAGCTCCACCCAATCAATGGACTTCTTGGTCTTTTTCTGCCATCACTTTTCTATGTTTCTATGTCACTGATGTTAGCACTGTTGGGTGGTTACATGATTGGGAGCGCCCCTGCTAATTCCTGTACATTAGTACAGATCCAGAGCTGTCTTTGGCACAGAAAGCTCTGCTGTCCATGAAGGCATATGTGCAGCATGTGGGGATTAAATCCCACCACCCTCTTTGCCACCACACATATGTGTTACATGGGCAGCAAGAGGTTAATTATGTGTCCAATGATGCATTTGATATTGTGCTTCTTTAACCTCTTACCGACCGCCCACCGTAGTATTACTGCAGCAGGGCGGCTCGGCAGCGTACTACGTGATTTCGTGCAAAAGGTTTCAGCAGCCCGACACAGTGGGAGGCGGGCCGCGGGAGGAGCAGCAGCGATCGCCGCCTTCCTCCCGCGATCGTCAGATAAACTGACAGAAGACCCGCTTGCTTATGTAAACAAAGCAGGCGAGTCTTCTGTGAGACAGGCAGGGAGAGATCAGGGGTTTCAGCTAAGCTGAAACTTCGATCTCTCTGTGCCTGTCACAGAACCATTCCCCCACACAGTTAGTAATCACATTTAGGTACATATTAACCTTTTTGATCACCCCCAGTGTTAACCCCTTCCCTGCCAGTGTCATTTATACAGTAACAGTACATATTTTTTAGCACTGATTACTGTATTAATATCACTGGTCCCCAAAAAGTGTAAAAAATGTCAGTTAGGTGTCTGAGCTGTCCGCCGCAATGTTGCAGTCCCGCTAAAAAATGCTGATCGCTGCCATTTCTAATAAAAACCATAAAATAAATAAAAATTCCAAAAATCTATCCCGTAGTTTGTAAACGCTATAACTTTTGCGCAAACCAATTAAAATACGCTTTTTGTGATTTTTTTATGAAAAATATGTAGCAGAATACAAATTGGCCCAAACTGATAAAAAAATTTGATTTTTACTTTTTTTTTATTGGGAATGTTTTATAGCAGAAAGTAAAATATATGGCGTTTTTTTTCAAAATTGTTGCTCTTTTTTTGTTTATAGCACAAAATCGAAAAACTGCAGAGGTGATCAAATACCACCAAAAGAAAGCTCTATTTGTGGGACAGAAAAGGACATCAATTGTATTTGGGTACAGTACTGCAGGACCGCGCAATTTTTCATTAAATTAACGCAGTGCCGAATCGCAAAAAATGGCCTGGTCATTAGGAGGGTAAAACCTTCTGGAGCTGAAGTGGTTAATAATTGTAGTAAAGTGTAGTTGGTTCTGGAGGGTGTGAGGAGACATGATGCAACCCGGTCATCCCTCTACCATCTACTACAAATTCTTGGTTCTCAGGTTCTTGGCCTACAACCTCCAATTTCACAGTAGCTGAATGCCGTTTAAAATGCTCCCTTTTTACTGTGTAGGCTGATGACAGCACTGACTCCAGTGGGGAGCAATGCAGTGGGCATTTTGAGTTCATCACACTGCTCAATTTTTTTTTCTTTTTTTCCTACCTTTATTTGAAGTTTCACATACTGACACTTCCTTCGTATCACTGCACTGCAGCCTGGTGACCAGCAATGCCATCCCATGAACTGCAGAAAAATATAGACATGCTGCACAGATCACAGCACCGCACCCCAGCATTGTGGTGTTAATGGGGCACATAGAAAAATGTTTTTTTATGTGGCCTAGCAATGACTTGCATTTATTCAGTTGGGAAAAATGTGGGTCACCACTGATAGTATGAATGAGCCCTTCGTGAGCAAGCAGCTATCAGCTCTACCTTGGAGTGAGCTGTGGTAAGGGGGCAGTGCAATGTGCATTTCAGCACAGTGCATTGTTTGTTTGTTTTTTTAACTTTATTTAAAATGTACAACGTGATATCATAGTCATGTCTCTGCACTGCAGTACAATGCACATGTGACATGAGGTGACCTCCAGTACACTGCAGAACAATGCGAACATGCTACACCATAGAAAACAATTTCTGTGTGCCCTTGTGGAGGCGGACTTTTAACCAGTGTGGAAAAATATCAGCCAATACATATAGTGTAAATGAGCCCTAAAACAACACAAGATAATGCAGTTATGTAGTCATTACCCATTAAGAACCGCCCCCGTACATATACTGAGGCAGGGCAGCCCTTAAGCACAAAATCACATACCCGTACAAGAATCCTTTCTTATGCTCTGGGGCGCTCGTGCGCCATCGGAGCCCCACTCCCACTGTAAATGGACTCGGCGATCGTTCTGAGAGAGGCTGAACAGTGGTCTGCCTATGTAAACAAGGCAGATCGCCGTTCTGCTAGTAAGAAAGACAGATCTTGTGTTTCTGCTATCCAGGAACACGGATCTCTGTCTTTCTTCAATTAAACCCTCTTCCACACAGTAAGAAAGCACTCCCAGGGAACACAGTTACCCTTTGATCACCCCTGATGTTAATACCTTCCCTGCCAGTGTCATTAGTACAGTGACAGTGCATTTTTTTTAGCACTGATCATTGTATTGGTGTCACTGGTCCCCAAAAAGTGTCACCCAGTGTCAGATTTGTCCGCCACAATGTCACAGTCCTGCTAAATATCGCCAATTGTTGCCATTACTAGTAATAAAAAATAAAAAAATAAAAATTCCAGAAATCCATCCCATAGTTTGTAGACGCTATAACTTTTGCGCAAACCGTTCAGTATACGTATACTAGGATTTTTTTTTACCAAAAACATGTTGCAGAATACATATTGGCCTAATTTTTTTAGAAGAAATTTATTTGTTTACATTTTTTATTGGATGTTTCATAGCAAAAAGTAAAGAATATTGTTGTTTTTTTTTTTCAAAATTGCCAGTCTTTTTTTGTCTATAGCGCAAAAAATAAAAACCGCAGAGGTGATTGAATACCATCAAAAGAAAGCTCTATTTGTGGGGGAAAAAGGACATCAATTTTATTTGGGTACAGTGTCGCACGGTCGCAAGTAAGTTAAAAAACACAGTGCCGAATCACAAAAAAATGGTCTGGTCAGGAACCTTCCGGAGCTAATGTGGTTAAAAAACAAACGCATTAAAAACTAAACTCCAACCTTACCTTCAGTCTTGCTCAGTTGTAGAGGCTAATTTCCTGTACTGAAATTGCTTACTATGATATCAATGCACACTGTAAGCCCCATACAGTGTGCAATAGAAACTGTAGAAAGAACCTGCTCCATTTACTGGCTAGAAGTCATCCAGCATCATGCAGTTCTTTACTTCCCAGGCAGATTGTCCCTGACATGCCCCTTCCATTTATTACATTTAATTTCATCATAGATGCTCAGCAATACATATATTTTTTTATAAATAGTGCTTTGCTACCAAAAAGTAAAAGAACAGAAAGCATATAAACATAGTTACATAGTTAGTGAAGTTGAATAAAGACACCAGTTCATCCAGTTCAACCTATGATGTGTTTGCTCTCAAAAGTAAATCATATACCCCTGTATGTTGTGGTCATTAAGGTGCCCATCTAATAGTTTTTTGAAACTATCGATGCTTCCTGCTGATACCGCTACATGTGGAAGAGAATTCCACATCCTTACCGCTCTGACGGTAAAAAACCCTTTACACAGTTTAAGGTTAAATGGCTTCTCTTCTAATTTTAGTGAATGGCCGCCCCTGAAACCAGTTTTCAATCCAGGTTCTCACCCTATGGTCCATACCTACCTACCTTAGTTTGTACAGTAAACGTTTGTGGGGAACTGTATCAAAAGCCTTTGCAAAATCCAGATACACTACATCTACAGGCCTTCCTTTATCTAGATGGCAGCTCGCTTCTTCATAGAAGGTTAATAGATTGGTCTGGCAAGAGTGATTTTTCATGAACCCATGCTGATAACTACTAATTTTACTGTTTTCATTACTAAAGTCTTGTATATAGTGCCTTATCATCTCCTCCAATAGCTTGCAGACCATTGATGTTAGACTACCCGGCCTGTAGTTCCCAGGGATATATCTAGGCCCTTTTTTTAATATTGGTACCACGTTGGCTTTTCTCCAATCAGCTGGTACCATCCCCATCAGTAGACTATCCATAAAAACTAGGAACAATGGTCTGGCTATCACCTGACTGAGTTCCTTAAGGACCCTTTGCTGTAAGCCATCTGGTCCTGGTGACTTATTTATTTAAAGTTTTTAAAGTCTAGTTCCGAGTCTGTCTTCAGTTAACCGTGAGGGTGCTTCTTGTGGCGTGTTATTTACTTTAACATTACAGTTTAGATTTCTGTACCCCCCCCCAATCTTTTTGTGAAGACTGAGGAGAAGAATGTATTTAGAATCTTTGCCTTCTCTTTGTCCTTTATAGCCAGATTCTCTTCATCGTCCTTTATGGGGCCAATAGGTTCTGGCCTCACTTTCTTACTATTTATATACTTAAGGAATTTCTTGGGCTTTTTTTACTCTCTTCCGCTATGTGCTTTTCGTGTTCTATCTTAGCTGCCTTGATTGCATTCTTACATCTCCTATTGCATTCTTTGTAATGTTGGAATGCTGCCAATGACCCCTGAGCCTTGTATTTTTGAAGGCCTTTTCTTGTTTTATATGCATTTTTATGTTGGAGTTTAGCCACTTAGGATTTATTTTACTTCTTTTAAACTTATTCCTCGGAATGCACTGGCCAATGCCTTTGTTTAGTATGTTCCTAAAGCAATCCCATTTTTCCTCAGCGTTCTTTGTTCCTAGGATTCTATCCCATTTAATATTATCTAGCAAAGAGCGCAGTTTAGGAAAGTCGGCTCTTTTGAAATTCAGTGTCCTTGTATTACCCTATTGTTTCCTATTTCTGTGGTTTATACTGAAACTAATTGACCTATGGTCACTGTTTCCTAAGCTTCCCCGTATTTCTACATCCGAGATCAGGTCTGTATTGCTAGTAATCAGTAGGTCTAGTAACGCATTCACCATCTGACCCATTAAATTTTCCTTCAAAACATTTAGGAAATGGCGAGCCTTAGACAAATGCACAGGTCCTACTGCCCATTCTATATCTGGATAATTAAAATCCCCCATTATGACATTTTCCATCCTTGCTGCCATTCTAATCTGTGATAAGAGGTCTGCCCCCCCCCCCTCCTCCCCCTGGCTGTGGGGCCTATAGCATACACCCAATATTACTTTCCCCATAGTGCCTTCCCTCTGAAGATGGAGATTCTTCTCAGTCTTGCCAGTTGCTTGCCTAGATTCAGAACCTGGGCTTCGAGGGAAGCAACATGCTTACATTTTGTGGCGTTGTATTCGCCCTAGATCAGCTGATCGAGGAACGCATACATGCCACAATATGTGCACAAAGTCCCATCTCCTCACCTGTCGGGTATCGTACCCACTAATCTAAAGGGGATTGGGAATTTAACTCTGTCTGATTAGCAGTTAACTAGCTTCCTGACTCTAAATACCAAGCACACAGTAACTCCTCAGTCACACACTGTTACTAAACAGTATTAAAAAAAATGTAAGTGTCCAATAAAGTCTATATGGTGAACTTGCTTCTTCACTGTGACAAATAACAAGTAAGTACACCCACTTTATTAGGTACACCTTTCTAGTACTGGGCTAGACCCACTTTTGCCTTCAGAAATGCCTTAACTCTTCGTGGCATAGATTCAACAAAGTGTTGGAAACCTTCCTGAGATTTTGGTCCATATTGACATGATAGCATCACACAGTTGCTACAGATATGTCGTTTGCACATCCATGATGCCACTCTCCTGTTTCACCACATCCCAAAAGTGCTCTTTTGGATTGAGATCTGGTGACTGTGGAGGCCACTGGAGTACACTGAACTGTTATGATCAAGAAACCAGTTTGAGATGATTTGAGCTTCGTGACATGGTGCATTATCCTGATGGAAGTAGCCATCAGAAGATGGGTACACTGTAGTCATAAAGGAAAGGACATGGTCAGCAACAATACTCAGGTAGGCCATGGCATTTGCTCAATCGGTACTAAGGGGCCCAAAGTGTGCCAAGAAAATATCCCTCCCCCAATTATACCACCACCACCAGCCTGAACCATTGATACAAGGCAGGATGGATACATGCCTTTCATGTTATTTACACCAAATTCTGACCCTAGATCTTAATGTCGCAGCTGAATTCGAGACTCATCAGACCAATGTTTTTCCAATCTATTGTCCAACTTTGGTGAGCCTGTGTGAATTGTAGCCTCAGTTTCCTGTTCTTAGCCAGAATCTGTAGCAGTTGTGCATGGCAACCAATCAGTTTCTATTTTTCATTTTGAAAGCTTAACTGAACAAGCTGAAGATAGAAGCTGATTATTTACTATGTTCAGCTGCTTCTTTGTTTATTTGCAAAATGTATGTGCTTTGCATATATGTTTATATTAAAGGGTGGTGTCCTCTGGGGGAAATAGCAGCTGGGATCTGTAGAGGAGGCTTACAGGTAGGTACAAACATGTTGAGAACCCAAGAATCAGAATATTGAGCATTCCACAGCTATCTGACAGTTCCTAACGTATCAGGCAGGCAGTGATGTCATCACGCTGAGTGGAGTTAGGATGTCATTTTTGGATGTCAAGTTTATGCTGTGTTATATGCTTGCTTTTTACCACATGTGATGTGATTTAATCTTTTTATAATAAATAAGGATTAGCAGTCTGCACTATTGGTTTGTTTATGCTTTCTGTACGCCACCTCTTTTCCTGGGAGATCGGTGGCCATTATTTCAGGAGGATTGGGAGAGTAGCAATGTTTACATGCTAAAAAGCGCTTTTGTCCTCAATTATCAAAATGGGGTCCTTCAGACCAGATAGGAAGATACACTATAAGGTGTGGTGAGGGGGAACTTCTTCACGTTGAAGAATACAATCTATGTTGAAGTGGATAAAGGATTGCACACAGATTGGTTGCTGTATGGGACTTTTATAGTGGGCATTTTTTTTATAGATGTCGTTTTTTGATTGCACATTTTTTAATTTCACTGGATATTCTTTTTGAAAATATATTTTGCATTATATGTGATTTTTTATTTTTTGATCAGATTGATATATTGAGGATGTGTCACTTAAAGAATATATTGAAAGTGAGGAAGCGCTTCACTGTTTTAGTATTTTATGTGTTTTTTAAGTGTAGTGATTGCGCCATTGGGTGAGAGATGATTTCAATTATTACAATGGTGTTTGGAGTTTTTCACTTATAATAGCACAAGGAGTTCTTTCTTTTCTTTACGTAAGAGAGTGCAATTTAACATTATCCATTTGCCTCATATATTGGGCAAGCGCTGGGCAAATAGTAACACATATTGATCTTAAACAGAAAGGTTGGCCACTTGGCGTGCTCTTGAATAAAAGTACTTTATTGCTACAAGTTACAGGATATATGCTGACGCTTTTCAGCTAGCTTGTACTAATTCATTGTAGGTAGCCTATGAATGCATGTGTCCTGAAACACTGCTAGATGTAAATATATACTAAACTGTATCTACGTAGTAATGGTATTCTCACTATTCTGATGGTTCCTCATAGTTTTAGGTAGCTAGGGGAGAGATCAGGAGTAACAATACTCTGCTCACACTCAGCTCAACTGTGGCATCATGGGAAGTGTAGTCTCATCCTATCTGCCCACATCAGCACAAAGGCCATGGCAATGGCGACCTTGGCGGTTTCACCCAATCAGAAGCTGCAACTTATGAATATTTATTTTAAAAAGTAAGTGAAAAAAAAACTTAAAAAAAAAACGAAACTCCACAGCATAACAGTTTATGTTATGCAGATCGACATGCTCCAAAAGCACTGCAGCTGAATTATTTACTACTTTTACCCCATTTGTCTTTCAAGACATGGAGACGATGACCTCAGACCAGAAAGTGTGACTCTACCAACTTCAACCCTGCATGAGCCTAGTGGCATCTTTAAAAAAAACACTGAGCTATAGGCTAAATGGGAAAGCCTTTTGATCAAAGAGCTGCAATCTTTAGCATTATAACCTATGGAGCCAAGCTAAACATGAGCAACCATTTAAAGCTCAATGTTTCTCCAAGATGCTGCTAGACCCTGGCTACACTGAAGGTAGAAAAACCCCACATTCTGAGGTCCATTTTCCTAGTCAGTTATACGTGATGTGACTAAAAAGGGAGACAGTAGGATATAACAATTATTTTTTCTGTTCCTTTATATCAAAGTACCCTGATACACAGGAAGGGAGATATTTGACATTTAAATAACCTTGCTGTGCTTACTATTATTTTATGTCAACTGCTGTGATAGTAAGAAACAATTTTGTTCTCATGTTAGGTAATGCATTTTATATGGCTAAAACAGAATATGTTAGTTCAAAAAAGTGATAAATTATGACCAGCAAAAGGAAAAGCCATCACCTTTTGGTTCTCAAGGGTGATAATGGACAAAGGGCTGATTTTCTGACATTTTATGAAGGAAAAGTTGCCATTTTTTTTTCTTTTTTGCCTTCCCAAAATGATAGTCTAATTACCATGCTGATTCTATGGTTTCAATACTTTGAGCCACTGACTTGGAAAAATAAGCAGCTAAAGACTTCTGACTTGACTTGCCAGTGTTATAGAAAATACTGAAACCAGTGGATTAGCATAACAGCTAAACCAAAAGCATTTTCAGGAAGCCAGCAATTGCAGCTTTCATACTTTTCTTAGACATGTTTACATTTCCTTAAACATTACAGTATATATTCTTTGTTTGAAAGTGAGAGGAGATAAAATGGACTAACTACTTTTCTGCCAATGTACTTTTTTCAATGGCGGATGGGTAGCCCACTTGTTTTCCCATTGACATTCATGAACAGCACTGAATAAATAGCTGTTGTGTGGCTGATCCACTCACAGTTTTCTGTAGTATTCTGGCATTTTTATTTTAATAGACAGTAAGAGAAATTGTTTTTTTTTTTTAAATGTTGGTGTTTTTTTCCTTATTATAGTAAAAAATAAAAAAGATCAATTATTAAATACGAGCAAACGAAAACTCCATTTGTCTTAAAAAATAATTTTAAATGAATTTGGATATAGTGTTGCGCGACTGAATAATTGTCAGTCAAACTATCACATAGCTGAAAACTGAAAAATGCCCTGGTAAAAATAGGATTTTAAGGTTGGTATTCAGCTGGTTAAAAAAAAAATGGCCTGCTATTGGCAAAGTCTAGATCTCCTTTGAGTTATTGAACATACAGGGGTACCATCCGGAGCCTTTCTAACAACAATTGACGAGGCGTTATATTGCAGCTTTCAACATGCCAAAGGGTTAAGGGTTGTGGAGGAGTTTCTCAAAGAAAGAGGAATATGTGAGCTTGCTTGCCAGTTAAAGTGGAGTTCCACCGAAAGTGCTTCTCCTCTCCCCCTCCCTCTTGTCACGTCACATGTCCCAGAAGATTTTCTGGTGCATGCACAGTGCGTACCCGGGTGTGAAGGCACAAGCTGTCACAGCTGGGTGCCCACACTTGTGATGCCAGTGCGGGGGAAAGAACTTAACTGCATCCCTGGATCGTGGGACAGGTGAGTGTGTGTTTATTAAAAGTCAGCACTTTTTGTAGCTGCTGACTTTTAATAAACACAAACATAGCTGGAATACAACTTTAAGGAATTTGTACTTAAGTTGATTCAATACATTCTGACTTGTAATGTTTTCACATATAATTGCTTTAATTTCCTCCAGGTGCAGGAGGAGGTTATTGTGATGTGTTGTGCCCCATCATACGCCACTCTGTACATGGGGGAATGGGAGCGGTATGTCTTTTCTGACGATTTACTATGTTTGTACCTGTGCCATGTACCTGGCACAGGTATAAAAATGATATTTTTCTCATTTGGCCTGACACTTATTAGTGCCTTTAAGAGTTTATGGAGATATTGGCTAAAAATGTGTTCAATTTGAAATTGACCATGACAACAAGTCAGAAAACTATATAGGTTTGGATATTCAGATTACAATACAGGAGAATGGTTTCCTAACCACAGATCTATCTCTGATTTCCATTGCAGAGATAGAAAGGAGATTGCAAAAAATACCATCATGCAAGCCACAAATGCCAAGCCTAAACCATTCATTCAAAGTATACTTTAAAGCCAACACCTCTAAATGCAGGGAAATTGCATGCCTGAAACAGACTTCGAGAGACAAGCCAGAGCTCCAATGTGTAGATTACATGCATACAAGTAAAGTCACAAACTTTAGAAAAAATCACATCACAGAGCCAATAGCAGGAGGCCCTCCTGTAAAAACCCAGAGCCCCTGCAGGTCATGCTACTGCAAAATTGGTTACCCAATATTCAGTCCATCAAATAAAATTAAGAGAGATCCTCAAAAAAACAATTGCCATATTCTTCTCTATTAGAACCCATGTGGTTCAAAGTCAATATAAAAAAAAATATTTAAAAGCAGTGGGTATGGCGCTGTTTGTTTTTAATGTGGACTCAGTTGTGTATGTCCCTTTAAGTGCACCTATGATTGGTTTAGTGGGAAAATAAGCAATGACCAAATAAATATGTAAAACCACTCTTAGTGAATATATAATTGCAATACCTAATTAGTGAATACATTTATAAATCATTGAAATCATCAAACTAGCACCCTATGCAGAACACATAATATGGTATAAAGTGACATGCTTACCATATGATTCCTTAGCATCCGTGAAAAAGTGACATGTGCTATGATACAATATAAAAGTCCATAAAGTGGCAAGTGCTAAAAAACAAAGTATGAGTCCATAATGCATCTTGTAAAGTTCTGGTGGTTTTCTTCTTCACCTCACTCACCAGAATCCCTCGCCTTTGAGGGGTATACCAGCATTCACAGCACTTTGTGACTGGACACAATTTCCAGATACAGGACTGTCTCAGCTTCTCCTATGAACTCCTGTCCCTCCAGACTCCTCACATGCAGAGACAACAACAATTGTTGTAAATCGGTTTTAAACTGTTTATTGCAGTATTCGTTTAGAAATGCACTTACATTGTTTGAAAAATGTTAGAGTTTAAAATCAAGAAATCCAGAGCGTAAATGCGCTCCACGGACCGAAACCAGAAGTAACACACTGACGCTGGAAGCTTTTCCCTACGTGTTTATTGATGACGTTGATGTGACGAAACGGGTTATGAGTAGAGTGGAGCGAACACCTGGATGTCCGGGTTTGGCGGGTCCAGGTTTGTGACCCGGACTTAACCCGAACTTTACCCCGATCCCGAACCCTATTGAAGTCAATGGAGACCTGAACTTTTGAGCACTAAAATGGCTCTAAAACAAACATGGAAAGGGCTAGAGGGCTGCAAATGGCAGCAAAATCATCTTAAGAGCATGGCAAGTGCTCTGCAAACAAATGTGGATAGGGAAATAACTTAAAAGAACATAAAAAAGAGAAAAATAAAAAATAATCATCTTGAATGATGTAGGAGGAGGACGAGGCCCATATGGAGTAGGAGGTTGAGGTGGCGGAGGATATGGCGGTGTAGGTGGAAACGGCAGCGGCGATGGTAGAGGAGGAGGACGAGGCCTATATGGAGTAGGAGGTTGAGGTGGCAGTGGATGTGGCGGTGTAGGTGGAAGCGGTGGTGGAGGAGGACGAGGTAGCCAACACTGGTTTTTGTTTTTAATTTTATTTCTTTTTAAATTAGGGTACACCCCAAAAGAGTGAGAAAGATCAAAAATACAACAATGGCTGGGTAAGGCCGGTATACATGTCTATTCTGCACAAGGTACGGACAAGTCCTGTGGGATCCATGCCTGGTTCATTTTAATGAACGTGAGCTTGTCCACATTGCCTCTGGACAGGCGGCTGTGCTTGTCTGTGATAACGTCCCCAGCCATGCTAAATACACGTTCAGGTAATACACTGGCTGCAGGGCAGGCCAGCAGCTTCAAGGCGGAAAGGGCAAGCTCAGGCCATGTGCCCAATTTGGAAACCCAGAAGTTGAAGGGGGCAGGCCCATCATTCAGAACGTGTATAGTACGTAAGGAACGGTAAGGGACTGTATATGGTATATGGTAAGGAACGGTGATGGCGAGGGGGGGCTTTTTCCCCCTTCTGGGTTGAGTCTGGCCTTGAAAAAGGTATGTGTCCCTGGTTGTGGGCCGGGCTCTCCCAAAGCTGTCTAAGTTCTGGGGCCTTCTGGTAGGTACTGGGCTTCATTGGTCTTGCCAGGGACCGGGATTCAGAAAAGCCTGTGGTGTATGTGCCCCTGGAGTGGCAGTCCAGGGGTGCCATAATTCACAGTGGATAGCAACACTATGAGTATGGCACCAAGGACACTGCACTTCCTACACATGTTTTTCACACCTGCCTCTAGGGCCGGGCCTTTTGGTCAGGAGTCAGGAACAGAGGAATTTTTTTTCCTGGCCGAAGGGCCTGCCATAGTATTGCAACGTAGCACTAAACTTGCACTTCTCCACTATCCCTTTCCCCACTTTTATGTGTTGTGTGTCTCACATTTTGTGTTTTTTATTGTGGCGGTACACTTTATTTTGCACAGCGTGATTAGTAGGGTGTAGGTCCTTGGGCCTGTCCCTGAAAGTCTTGGAAGGGGGTGGATATGGCCTTCTGGCTTGGTTCGCCCTCTCTCACTGGGTCTCTCTTCGGGAAAGCCCCACCTAGTACATGGGGTGGTCTGTTTCAGCAGACCTCCTAAAGAACTGGGCTGCCTGGTTTCGGCCAGGTTAGCCAGTGTAAGTACCCCAGTCCCTGTCAGGAGCCTTGAGCCCCGGGGGAACAGGGTCAAGGACCATGTGTACACCCTGCGCACTTTTTGTGTTTCACTTTTTTGGTGTGCAATTTTTTATGCACCCACCGGGGGAGATAGTCTGAGTGTGTTCACACACCACGGGCTTAAAAAAAAAACAGCTGGTGGTCCTGGTTGTTGTGGCGTGCCGACAAAGCTTTTCCACATTTCACACATGCTAACCCTGCCTTATGAGGTGCTGGCGGTACCCTGGCTGTGTTGGCGACCTCCTCCTCTGCCTTCGCCTTGTGCTTCCACTGTGCCCCCTCTGTCAGGTGGGAATGCCACCCTGCTGTGAACATGGTTCCTCCTCCTCCATCTCCTCCTCCTCCTCATCCCCCACCTCGTCATCCTCCAGAACTGTGCCCTTGCTGGATAATTGTGTACCTGGCGTTTGTGGGTGCAGGAACCCACCCTCGGAGCCACTTGTGAATGACTGCCCTGAAAGCCTTGGAAATGATCACTGCTCCAGATGAAGAGGCGGTAGAGGATGAGGATGAGGAAGCGGAGTAGGAGGAGTTAGCAACAGGAGGCAAACTGAAGCACCCTGCAATCCTCGGTGGTGGAAGGAGATGCGCCAAACAAATTTAAAGGGTGTATCTCACAGTAAAATAATCAGCAAATGCGGCAAAATTATTAATTTTCCCCTAAATGGGTGTTTATTGAATAGCAGAATAGAACAACAGCATCCAAAGGTTGTATCTCACACGTACAGATACAGACTAAGCCGCAATTTAATATCTTTCTGTCCCCTAAATGGGTGTTTATTGAATAGCAGAATAGAACAGCAGTATCCAAAGGGTGTATCTCACAAGTACAGATACAGACTAAGCCGCAATTTAATATCTTTCTGTCCCCTAAATGGGTGTTTATTGAATAGTAGAATAGAACAACAGTATCCAAAGGGTGTATCTCACACGTACAGACTAAGCCGCAATTTAATATCTTTCTGTCCCCTAAATGGGTGTTTATTGAATAGCAAAATAGAACAACAGTATCCAAAGGTTGTATCTCACAGTAACAAATGCAGACTAGGCAGCAATTTAATATTTTTTCCCTATATGGGTGCTTATTGAATAGCGGAATAGAACAACAGAATACAAAGGGTGTATCTCACACGTACAGATACAGACTAAGCCACAATTTGATAACTTTCTGTCCCCTAAATGGGTGTTTATTGAATAGCGGATTAGAACAACAGTATATAACGGGTGTATCTCACAAGTACAGATACAGACTAGGCTGCAATTTAATATTTTTTCCCTACATGGGTGTTTATTGAATAGCGGAATAGAACAACATTATCTAAAAGGGTGTATCTCACACGTACAGATGCAGACTAGGCAGCAATTTAATATTTTTTCCCTATATGGGTGCTTATTGAATAGCGGAATAGAACAACAGAATACAAAGGGTGTATCTCACACGTACAGATACAGACTAAGCCACAATTTAATATCTTTCTGTCCCCTAAATGGGTGTTTATTGAATAGCGGAATAGAACAACAGTATACAACGGGTGTATCTTACACGTACAGATACAGACTAGGCCGCAATTTAATATTTTTTCCCTACATGGGTGTTTATTGAATAGCGGAATAGAACAACATTATCTAAAAGGGTGTATCTCACATGTACAGATGCAGACTAGGCCGCAATTTAATATTTTTTTCCCTAAATGGGTGTTTATTGAATAGCGGAATAGAACAACTGTATACAATGGGTGTATCTCACACGTACAGATACAGACTAGGCCGCAATTTAATATTTTTTTCCCTAAATGGGTGTTTTTTGAATAGCGGAATAGAACAACTGTATACAACGGGTGTATCTCACACGTACAGATACAGACTAGGCCGCAATTTAATTTTTTCCCTAAATGGGTGTTTATTGAATAGCGGAATAGAACAACAGTATACAACGGGTGTATCTCACATGTACGGATGCAGACTAGACCGCAATTTAATATTTTTTCTCTAATTGGGTGTTTATTGAATAGGGGAATATAACAACAGTATCCAACGGGTGTATCTCACAGTAACATATGCAGACTAGGCCGCAATTAACTTTTTATCCCCTAAATGGGTTTTTATTGCAAAGCGGAATACAACAGTATGCAATGGGTGTATCTCACTGTACCATATGCAGACTAGGTCGCAATTAACTTTTTTTCCCCTAAATGGGTTTTTATTGCAAAGCGGAATACAACAGTATGCAATGGGTGTATCTCACTGTAACATATTCAGACTAGGCCGCAATTAACTTTTTATCCCCTAAATGGGTTTTTATTGCAAAGCGGAATACAACAGTATGCAATGGGTGTATCTCACTGTACCATATGCAGACTAGGCTGCAATTTATTTATTTTCCCCTAAATGGGTTTTTATTGCAAAGCGGAATACAACAACAGTATGCAATGGGTGTATTGCACTGTAACGTATGCATGAAAATCTGAAAAATAATTGTCCCCTTAATTGGTGTTTGTTGAATACCAGATTTGAAATGGTGTCTAAACGCTGTAAGTCACAGTAAAATATGAAGGAAAAAAGTTTTTTTTCTTTTTTAAATGCAGATTAAGCAGACACATATGCACTCAGCTTGCATGAAATGGCCGCTACACACCGCACGCCTAACAGTTTGGATACTGTTGTTGTTCTATTCCACTATTGAATTAAAAAAAACCCCATTTGAATGAAAAACTGAAAAATATTTTTTTCCCCCTAAATACTGAAAAATAATTATTTTCCCCTTACATTGGTGCTTTTTGAAGAGAAGGTTAGAAAAGCAGTGTCTGTCTAAACACTGTATGTCAAATTAAAATATGAAGGAAAAACGTTTTTTTTCTTTTTTAAATGCAGATTAAGCAGACACATATGCACTGACCTTGCATTAAATGTGCAGTACCGCACTCCGCCCACCTAACAGACTGATAAAAGTATTTTTTTCTCCTTTCTCCTTCTCACTGGACTCAGGTCAGGGCATAAAGATCGTGTACTGCACCCCCACACAATACAATCAATGTAGATCGCTGTCTGATTAAAGAAGATTCTTCCTATTTTCCCTCAAAGCAATCTCCAGCCTGCCCCTACAATAATCTCCTATCTCTCCCTCCGGGCAAAAAGATTGTGCACTGCACGCCCACACAATCAAATCAATGTAGATCACTGTCTGATTAAAGACTATTCTTCCTATGCTTTCCCTCAAAGCAATCTCCAGCCTGACCCTACTATAATCTCCCTAGCTCTCCCTCAGCAGCATCAGTAACCTCTCCCTAGTATAGTTTGAGCTGAGTGATGCGCGGCGCTATGTGACTCCAGCTTATATAGACTCTGGGTCACATGCTGAACTGGCCAATCACAGCCATGCCATTAGTAGGCTTCTAAGGGCACACTAGTTAAACGCTTGCTGATTGCCTCCCTTGCACCTGTTGAAACCGCGCCATTAAAACCGCGCCAAAACATCAAATAACATTACCGAACAACGGACAGTACCCGAACATACAGTGAAATGTTCGTGTCCGTGTCCGGGTACCGAATACCCAAAAGTCCGGTACGATCCCGAACAATAAAGTCCATGTTCGCTCAACCCTAGTTATGAGTTTAAAAGCCTTTTCGATAGATTGACCATGTGTTATGCTGATGGGATAGGGATATATTGTATGTCAATGTGTTCTGGTTTCATCATTTCATTGTACATGCCATCTCTCACAGCACTTAGTCCCCGTTCACACTAAGGCGACCTGTGAGGCGACCTGGTCACCTCACAGGTCGCCGTAGGTCGCCTTCCATAAGGAAGCTGCGGACCCGTTCTAATAGGAGCGACACAAGTCGCTCCGACTTAGAAAAAGGGTCCGGAGCTTCTTTGGGGCGACCAGGAGGCGACCGCCATAGACTTCAATGTTATGAAGTCCGTGCCGGCCGCTCCGAGGTCGCGGCGCGCTGCTCGCACCGCGACCTCGGAGGTCGCCCCTGGAAGTAGCGTTGCTCGTATGTGAACGGGGCCTTGGATTCTAGCCTTATTGTCATATTTATGTAAGCTATGTAAATATAATTTTGGTTATTTGTAATTTTGTTTTTGTCTCTTTATGTATGCTCTTTGCTGTGTGTGGTGTCTGGGGGCGACTTGGGAATTTATCCTATCCTGTGTGTATAATATTGATATCTTAGTTTACCCACCTTTTCATGCAAGCCACTCAGGTGGTTTGTTATTGGTAGTGGGTAAATATTCTGTATAATCACTGTTCTATGTATTATCTTGCAAATTCTGTTATACTGGGCTCTTGAAGAAGTGGCCCATGTGGCTGCCAAATGCATGGATATTTCTTGTGACACCTCTTCTCCTTCCATTCAATCTTTTTAAAAAATTAATTTGCAAGATTTCTTGATGCTCGTAGGGTATAACAACTGATTAACTGATTTATGTTATGCAGTATGGTTATTAGAGGGTTGGATACGTGATGTATAGGGGTGCACCAAAACCATGTATTCTCAGGAACATATTTTAGAAATATGAAATATGCCTGACTTTAATATTTGATCCAATGAAATGTAAAGATAAAATATACAGTATATTATTTAGAAGTAGTTTTTTTCCCTCTATTTGGTGCCATTAAAACCCAAGTACTTGCATTTGTGTTTTAGTGTACCCAATGGCCAGGTGAGGAACCTTTATCACTACTCATTAATTATTTCTAGATTCACTTAGAATTTTGCTTCTTTTTAAAGTGTTACTAAACCCACAACAGTAAAATCTGACTGTATATGCAGTAAAGCATGCTTGTTATTAGGGATTGACCAATTATTGGCAAAGCTGATTATCGGGGGGCCAATATTCACTTTTTTTTTAACCAATATATCGTTATCGGCCCTGGAACTGGCCGATATTACTGATATTAGTGTATGTAATATTAGTGTATGTAAAATCCTAGCATCCACTTTATTAGTGTTTTATAAAATGTCTAGTGTGTGGTTTTGTAATCTAATAGTCTGAAATACCTTCATTACATCGTCGCTCGGCCCTTCCCTGACCCCCAGCTGTCAGTGGGGGAGGAGAGAAGGACAGCAGAGCGGGAGATTAGCTGAGCCCGGAAAATTAAATTCAGGGTCCTGGGTTTAGTAACACTTTAACTGCCCCTGATTATATTTTGTAAAGATCCTTCTATACTATAGCCTAACGACATACTATGCAATTCTACATAGTTTATGTGATCAAAAACGGTATACAATTGGGATTATTAGTAGTAACTACTTACTATTTTTTTTGCATAATGATTACTTTACAGGCCCAACACCAGTCCCTATCATATACCACATAACCAGGAAATATGTTTTTTAAAAAAGATGGAACGTTTGTGTAATGTTCTGGTACCTTTGGGTACCCTAATTACTCTTTCATAAGTGTATGCGCCCCACCATTCTCTTTTGATAAGGTGCGCATACACCTTTAAGACTGATGCTGTCATCACTGAGCGCCGGACTGGATGGCTATTTAGATCGCCGGCTCTCACTCACATGTGTTCGTTCAAACTGCTTTGTGCCTTGATGCTAACCTGTCTTGAAGCTCTCATGCTTGCAAGCATACCTCGCTGTCGGAACCACGCTGCGCTGATCCCTGTATCCCACTACCGGATCATCCGCTCTTGCCGAACCTCTCCTCTGCTACATTGCTATTAGTGATAAGTACCCCACAGGGGAAACCTCTATAACTTTCATACTAAAGCTTACACTATCTAGCTCTGCATACTAAGGACTATTACTACATCTGCATTATCTAAGATTGCTAGCTCTTGAGCCTACTACCACCTGTTCTTGCACTGGGTTGATCTCTCTTGTATGTCCACCTGCTACTCTGTCATCTGCTACCATACATGATTGCTAAACCTATCTGCATCCCATCTGCTACTATCTTACTTTCAAGAACATTTCCTTTCAAGTGTCTGTCATCTACCATCTCTACCCAACCTGTCTCTTCAGCCTATCATCACTGTGTTACTATATACATAAGTCACTCTAGGAAACATCTTATTGAGTGTGTGTATTTACTTGCTGAATTGAGATCATCCACACATGATGAGTCATTGAGAGTTGGGAATGGTGTCTCAGCGTTTCTCTACATGACTACTGAAGTGGAATATTTCTGAAACTGAAAATCCACATCATACATAAAACGCAGGAGCGTTACAGTTTGCTGGTGAGATTTGCTTTGCAAGGTGTGCTACAGATCGCCTGCGCCAAAAAAAACGCCCAGGTGTGTTATTGCAGGGGTTTTTTTTGGGCATTTTTTGGGGGTCTTTGGAGGCATGCAAAACATCTGAACAGATGGTATAGGGGTATATATGTATAGGGGTATATATGTATAGGGGTATATATACATATATATATATGTATATATATGTATAGGGGTATATATGTATATATACGGGGTATATATATATATATATATATATATATATATATATATATATATATATACACATAGGGGTATATATGTATATATATATATATATATATATATATATATATACATATGTATGTATGTATAGGGGTATATATACATATATATATATGTATATATATGTATAGGGGTATATATGTATAGGGGTATATATACACACACACTTATATGTATATATACACATACACATACACATGTATAGGTGTGATAGGAGCGGAGACATATTGGTGTTAATTATTTCATTAGCGCAAGCATAGTGTTCTACTATTTTCACACCTATATGTGTGTAGGTTTATATATACATACAGTGCCTTGCAAAAGTATTCGGTCCCCTTGAACTTTGCAACCTTTTGCCACATTTCAGGCTTCAAACATAAAGATATAAAACTGTAATTTTTTGTGAAGAATCAACAACAAGTGGGACACAATCATGAAGTGGAACAAAATTTATTGGATATTTCAAACTTTGTTAACAAATAAAAAACTGAAAAATTGGGCGTGCAAAATTATTCAGCCCCTTTACTTTCAGTGCAGCAAACTCTCTCCAGAAATTCAGTGAGGATCTCTGAATGATCCAATGTTGACCTAAATGACTAATGATGATAAATAGAATCCACCTGTGTGTAATCAAGTCTCCGTATAAATGCACCTGCACTGTGATAGTCTCAGAGGTCCGTTTAAAGCGCAGAGAGCATCATGAAGAACAAGGAACACACCAGGCAGGTCCCAGATACTGTTGTGGAGAAGTTTAAAGCTGGATTTGGATACAAAAAGATTTCCCAAGCTTTAAACATCCCAAGGAGCACTGTGCAAGCGATAATATTGAAATGGAAGGAGTATCAGACCACTGCAAATCTAAGAAAACCTGGCCGTCCCTCTAAACTTTCAGCTCATACAAGGAGAAGACTGATCAGAGATGCAACCAAGATGCCCATGATCACTCTGGATGAACTGCAGAGATCTACAGCTGAGGTGGGAGACTCTGTCCATAGGACAACAATCAGTCGTATACTGCACAAATCTGGCCTTTATGGAAGAGTGGCAAGAAGAAAGCCATTTCTTAAAGATATCCATAAAAAGTGTTGTTTAAAGTTTGCCACAAGCCACCTGGGAGACACACCAAACATGTGGAAGAAGGTGCTCTGGTCAGATGAAACCAAAATTGAACTTTTTGGCAACAATGCAAAGCGTTATGTTTGGCGTAAAAGCAACACAGCTCATCACCCTGAACACACCATCCCCGCTGTCAAACATGGTGGTGGCAGCATCATGGTTTGGGCCTGCTTTTCTTCAGCAGGGACAGGGAAGATGGTTAAAAATGATGGGAAGATGGATGGAGCCAAATACAGGACATTTCTGCAAGAAAACCTGATGGAGTCTGCAAAAGACCTGAGACTGGGACGGAGATTTGTCTTCCAACAAGACAATGATCCAAAACACAAAGCAAAATCTACAATAGAATGGTTCACAAATAAACATATCCAGGTGCTAGAATGGCCAAGTCAAAGTCCAGACCTGGATCCAATCGTGAATCTGTGGAAAGAACTGAAAACTGCTGTTCACAAACGCTCTCCATCCAACCTCACTGAGCTCGAGCTGTTTTGCAAGGAGGAATGGGCAAAAATTTCAGTCTCTCGATGTGCAAAACTGATAGAGACATACCCCAAGCGACTTACAGCTGTAATCGCAGCAAAAGGTGGCGCTACAAAGTATTAACTTAAGGGGGCTGAATAATTTTGCACGCCCAATTATTCAGTTTTTTATTTGTTACAAAAGTTTGAAATATCCAATAAATTTTGTTCCACTTCAGGATTGTGTCCCACTTGTTGTTGATTCTTCACAAAAAATTACAGTTTTATATCTTAATGTTTGAAGCCTGAAATGTGGCAAAAGGTCGCAAAGTTCAAGGGGTCGAATACTTTCGCAAGGCACTGTACATGTGTGTGTGTATATATATATATATATATATATATATATATATATATATATATATATATATATATATATATATATATATACCCCTATACAGAAGTTCAGATGTTTTGCCTGCCTCCAAAGACCCCAAAAAAATGCCCCAAAAAAACCCTGCAATAACACACCTGGGCGTTTTTTTTTTGGCGCAGGCATTTTTTTGGGCATTTTTTGGGGGTCTTTGGAGGCAGGCAAAACATCTGAACTCCTGTATAGGGGTATATATACACACAAACTTATATGTATATATACACATACACATATATAGGTGTGATATTAGCGGAGACATATGCCTGTTAATTATTTCATTAGCGCAAGCATAGTGTTCTGCTACTTTCACACCTATGTATGTGTAGGTGTATATATACATACATGTGTGTGTATATATACCCCTATACAGAAGTTCAAATGTCATGTCTGACTCAAAACATGTCCTCAAAAAATCCCTATAAACGCCTGCAGCAAAAAGCAGGCTGACCGGCGAGAAGCCATATCGCTGTTCTGTAAGTGACCTAAGAGAAACTATCTTTTCTCTATAGCGGTCACCCTGACATGGAAGGGTTTTGTCACCCTGCCATAGCAGTCAGAGTCAGTTCACCCTACACTACACTACGGTCACCCTGGCACTTAACACTTTCCCTACAGAAACTAGATTATTAAAGCTAACTTAAGTGGAAAATAGCACCCTAACTACACTAGATATCCCTTTCCTCACACTAAAAATTGCTAAATGACACTTTTAAAGCCCATTTCCTGTCCCATTGCATTTTGGTCGGTTGTGGTTGCCGAATTCCGAACTTTTTCAGCAAAAAGTTCGGAATTCGGCCGAATTTCGAACAGCCAATGTTCGGGTCGAACCGATGGTCGACCCAAACCGTTCGATCGTCCCTATTTGTGTATTCCCAACAGTGCTTACCTTGCATGCCAGGCTTTCTGGTATTCCCATTTGAATAAAAAAAGGAATGTCTTCGCCCTGTCATGTTGATACCTGCTTGCATGCCTTTGAGCATTAGGAGGGGTGAGGTGCTCTGATAGAGACCTCTCCAAAAAAAGTGTCACAACTTAACTGCCAAAGAACCATTGGCCATGCTGATAGGCACTAGACTCTTTGATATCCCCCCCCCCCCCAGGGCCTATAAAAGGATATTACAAGGAAACCACTATGCTACCTTCCTGCCCACTTCCTAGAAAATGTATTTTACCTTACAGGCTCCAGAAGCATCAACAGATATCTCCTAGCAGATCTACTAGGCTAGAATTCCTATGGAGAGGACAAAAAAGCCCTATTCACAAAGGGAAAAACTGCAACAGTTTTACGGGCACAGGAAACTTAGGGGTATAAAATTTGGGCAGTGTTGGGACTTTAAATGAGACACAGGCGAGCACTGCTCAGCATCTCCATCCCTGTATATAACAAAACTAAAGAGAAAAAGGGGATTAAAGAAGGTGTGTGTGTGAAAACCAACTGGCCCTTAGTTTGCTATACTTACCCACCAGTCTGCTAACAAACCAAATAAACCTGTCTAACATAATAGGTTAAAAACAGGGGTTTGGTTAACACACATTTGCAAACGCATGTATAAGCTGCAGGCGACTCCATGGCACCCTGTGTATCCTGCAGTCCTAACACTTCCTAACACTACTCAACCTGAGTGTCTCCAACATGGAAGTACATGAATGCTGAGGGATGGATGGGAAACAGGTGAGCTTGAAGATGGCCCAATCCTTCCCCAACCTGCTCCCATCCATGACTGGTATTGAAAAACTAATGGCTATGTATTAGCCATAGGGTGCAAACTAGAAAATGACCAGCTGGGAAACACACACCCCATCCCAGTAGTATAGATGGTAAAGGCAAATTGTGACTTTATATGAGACACCAGCCTGTAAAGCAAGCGTCTCCATCCCTAAAAACATATAACATTTGGGCAGTGTTGGGACTTTAAATGAGACACCAGCGAGCACTGCTCAGCGTCTCCATCCCTGTATATAACAAAACTGAAGAGAAAAAGGGGATTAAAGAAGGTGTATGTGTGTGGAAACCAACCGGCCCTTAGTTTGCTATACTTACCCACCAGTCTGCTAACAAACCAAATAAACCTGTCTAACTAACATAATAGGTTAAAAACAGGGGTTTGGTTAACACACATTTGCAAACGCACGTATAAGCTGCAAGCCACTCCACGGCACCCTGTGTATCCTGCATAGTGATGGACGAACATCGGCCGGGGCAGTTCGCGGACGTCAGCCGCAAGTTTTCTAAAATGTCCGCAAACTGCAAGTTCACTGCGCGACCCATTGACTTTAATGGGAGGCGAACTTTAAAAACCTTTAGGTCATATTTGCAGCCACAAAAGACTTACTAGCTGTGCACAAATAGTCCCACCACGTGGACAATGTCATAACAGAAGTATTTCAATTGGAAAAGTTGTCCTAAAATTTTTTATTTTTTTTTACAGCAAAAAAATGTACAAAAAAACAAGGAGTTAAGTGAAAACCCTGGTGTGAGGGTCTAACACAAACACCATGTTTAAAGTAAGGGAGATCTAGAAAGAGTGAAGGAAAGGAACAAAAGATGTTGAGTTAGCAGAAAAAGGGAAATAGGGAAAAATTAAAGGGAAAAGCAAGAGGGCTGAAAGAGAGGTAGTGGAAAGGGAAGAAGGGAAGAAGAGGAGGGAGTAAAGGGGAAGAGGGGAATGAAAAGAGAGAGGAAAAGAAGAGGGGGAGGGGGGGGAGAAAGGGGAAGAGAGGGAAAAAAGAAAAAGAAAAAAAAGGGGTTGGATTGAGAAAAAAAGGAGATAAGAAGGAAAGATAGTTGAGGGCTAATGGGATTTTAACGGTACTTAGATCAACGATGGAAAAACCACCATGTATAAAAATATATAAATTTTATTATTCCATTAAAAATTACATACAGAATAAAGAGAAAAAATTATAAAATAAAAGATTGTACAGAACAGATTACCATCATAGTCATATCAATTACATACAGTTCTGAACATTGCAGGCAGTATCGATGTTATGCAAGCTCCGATAACCCCAAACCAGGGTACCGGGCATTAACCCAACATGTTTCGCGGGTTTCAACACTCCGCTTCTTCAGGGGTGTAAGATTATACAATATATTGGTTGCCTTAGAGTTCCTGTGTAATAGAAATATGTTATGAGAACATTGTAATCAACAGTTTTATGCAGAGGAGTTATTTGCATGCACAAACACATACGGGTCCGGGGTTCCCACCACCAAAACACATGCAGGGGTAGCCACCCAGTGAACGCCTCACCCACGGATGTGGAGGGGGTCATTAGGGTAGCGTGATTTTGATAATAAAGGTTATGTGTGACATTGTCACAATACCTGTATGTGATAGTATCGGTATCTGGTAGGTCATAGAATGCCCATGAGGTTGTATGGCCAGATAAGGTGGCACTTCTTTCTGTTGAGCATAAGAATATTTATGTAATACCGTAGCCAAAGGGGCTCCAGGTCTGCAGGGACTCACAGCTCCATTAAGATTAAAGCTTACCAGACTTGAGTTAGAAGTATACAAGTGTATCTATAAATACATCAGAATATCCCAAGTAGTTCTTTTTTGGCTCCAAGTTTGCATATAAGCAATTATGGAGGGATGTATGGGTGTTCCGGATAAAGGCTCCTTTTAAGGAGGTGAGAGGCACTTGGATGCCTGTATAGTAAAAGACAGATTATATATAGATTAGGAGAGCATAAATCTAGGCATATGCAGGTCTGTCATATCCAAAGAAAAGCTCCCCAGCGCTTACCTCGTGTCTGGTCTGCTTGTGTACACCACGGCATCTGCAGGGGAATTGTTCGCCCGCCACCTTATGAGCGTCCCCTCAACCCGGCGTGTGTGCGCACTTCCGGGCGGAAGTGACGACATCACGTCGGGTCAGGTCTCTAACGGCGCTCGCCAATGCGCAGGCGCGCGCCGTGCTGCGTGATCCTCAACCGCAAAAGCAGCTGTACGCAGCCACATGATCTGACATAGGCGGGGACATGGCCCCGTAAGTCTGTCAGTCCAGAGACCACACATCCGTTGGGAGTGCTGAGTGATACCGCCCCCCGCAGTTAGGTAGTGGGAAGTGAAGGACAGTGAATGTGCATACCGAAGCTCCAATGCGGAAATCAGATCCTGTATAGATGGAAAATAAATCTATAAACATTGGAAAAATACAGCAATAGAACAACATATACATATATGAACATAGGACACCAATACTAGAAAAGCATTTGCAAAAATACATATATTAAAGGGTATATTGTATGGTGCTGAGATTGTTCCCAATCGTAACGGCACCAGCAATAGCTAATACTAGGCATCACAAAAAATTCTGTGTAGCCTGTCATATCAATAATTGTTACAACATAGTCTAAATTTTGGTTGCTGATCTGTAATGATGAGTAAATGTTAGCAAATCCAGGGAGAAAGAAAAATAATAAATAAGAATATAAAGAAGAAAAGAAGAAGAAATAGGCAGACATATATTGTTAAATACAATATATGTAAGGTAAGACTGTTTAAAGTGATCCCTCGATTGAATGTAAGTCGAGGGAAACTCTCATGGTCCAAATTGGTCCCATATGCATGTAGATCGCGGCTGTAACAGGCGGCCATACGGATCCCTCCATGGGGGTCCCGGATGGTACTATGCAGAATACGAGATATGATAATATGCCGCATATTCAGCCATGAGAGTTTCCCTCGACTTACATTCAATCGAGGGATCACTTTAAACAGTCTTACCTTACATATATTGTATTTAACAATATATGTCTGCCTATTTCTTCTTCTTTTCTTCTTTATATTCTTATTTATTATTTTTCTTTCTCCCTGGATTTGCTAACATTTACTCATCATTACAGATCAGCAACCAAAATTTAGACTATGTTGTAACAATTATTGATATGACAGGCTACACAAAAAATTTTTGTGATGCCTAGTATTAGCTATTGCTGGTGCCGTTACGATTGGGAACAATCTCAGCACCATACAATATACCCTTTAATATATGTATTTTTGCAAATGCTTTTCTAGTATTGGTGTCCTATGTTCATATATGTATATGTTGTTCTATTGCTGTATTTTTCCAATGTTTATAGATTTATTTTCCATCTATACAGGATCTGATTTCCGCATTGGAGCTTCGGTATGCACATTCACTGTCCTTCACTTCCCACTACCTAACTGCGGGGGGCGGTATCACTCAGCACTCCCAACGGATGTGTGGTCTCTGGACTGACAGACTTACGGGGCCATGTCCCCGCCTATGTCGGATCATGTGGCTGCGTACAGCTGCTTTTGCGGTTGAGGATCACGCAGCACGGCGCGCGCCTGCGCATTGGCGAGCGCCGTTAGAGACCTGACCCGACGTGATGTCGTCACTTCCGCCCGGAAGTGCGCACACACGCCGGGTTGAGGGGACGCTCATAAGGTGGCGGGCGAACAATTCCCCTGCAGATGCCGGGGTGTACACAAGCAGACCAGACACGAGGTAAGCGCTGGGGAGCTTTTCTTTGGATATGACAGACCTGCATATGCCTAGATTTATGCTCTCCTAATCTATATACAATCTGTCTTTTACTATACAGGCATCCAAGTGCCTCTCACCTCCTTAAAAGGAGCCTTTATCCGGAACACCCATACATCCCTCCATAATTGCTTATATGCAAACTTGGAGCCAAAAAAGAACTACTTGGGATATCCTGATGTATTTATAGATACACTTGTATACTTCTAACTCAAGTCTGGTAAGCTTTAATCTTAATGGAGCTGTGAGTCCCTGCAGACCTGGAGCCCCTTTGGCTACGGTATTACATAAATATTCTTATGCTCAACAGAAAGAAGTGCCACCTTATCTGGCCATACAACCTCATGGGCATTCTATGACCTACCAGATACCGATACTATCACATACAGGTATTGTGACAATGTCACACATAACCTTTATTATCAAAATCACGCTACCCTAATGACCCCCTCCACATCCGTGGGTGAGGCGTTCACTGGGTGGCTACCCTGCATGTGTTTTGGTGGTGGGAACCCCGGACCCGTATGTGTTTGTGCATGCAAATAACTCCTCTGCATAAAACTGTTGATTACAATGTTCTCATAACATATTTCTATTACACAGGAACTCTAAGGCAACCAATATATTGTATAATCTTACACCCCTGAAGAAGCGGAGTGTTGAAACCCGCGAAACATGTTGGGTTAATGCCTGGTACCCTGGTTTGGGGTTATCGGAGCTTGCATAACATCGATACTGCCTGCAATGTTCAGAACTGTATGTAATTGATATGACTATGATGGTAATCTGTTCTGTACAATCCTTTATTTTATAATTTTTTCTCTTTATTCTGTATGTAATTTTTAATGGAATAATAAAATTTATATATTTTTATACATGGTGGTTTTTCCATCGTTGATCTAAGTACCGTTAAAATCCCATTAGCCCCCAACTATCTTTCCTTCTTATCGCCTTTTTTTCTCAATCCAACCCCTTTTTTTTCTTTTTCTTTTTTCCCTCTCTTCCCCTTTCTCCCCCCCCCCTCCCCCTCTTCTTTTCCTCTCTCTTTTCATTCCCCTCTTCCCCTTTACTCCCTCCTCTTCTTCCCTTCTTCCCTTTCCACTACCTCTCTTTCAGCCCTCTTGCTTTTCCCTTTAATTTTTCCCTATTTCCCTTTTTCTGCTAACTCAACATCTTTTGTTCCTTTCCTTCACTCTTTCTAGATCTCCCTTACTTTAAACATGGTGTTTGTGTTAGACCCTCACACCAGGGTTTTCACTTAACTCCTTGTTTTTTTGTATCATTATTAGGGATGTTGGTACCATACCACAATTATACAACAAACATCTGATTATATAGCAAAAAAATGTATTTTTTTTTATAAATCAGCCAGAACTGACAGCAGCCGGTAAATACATGTCAAATACATATAGGGTCCATGCACACATCTGTAAAATGGGTCCGCATCCATTCCACAATTTGGCAGAACATTTACAGACCCATTGATTTTCAATTCCAGTCTGAAAAATTAGGCATTCACAGGATAAAGAAGAAAGTGTCGGCCAGTACAGGCCCCAAAAATTAGCCCACATGTGTTTACCTGACAGCTAAGAACGTTGTATTCTGTGGCTGAAGGTACATTAGGCATTCACAGAATAAATAGGTAAGTGTCGGTCATAAAAGGCCCCAAAAATTAGCCCACATGGGTTTACCTGACAGCTAAGAACGTTGTATTCTGTGGCTGAAGGTACATTAGGCATTCACAGGATACATAAGTAAGTGTTGGCCATAAAAAGCCCCAAAAATTAGCCCACATGGGTTTACCTGACAGCTAAGAACGTTGTATTCTGTGGCTGAAGGTACATTAAGCATTCACAGGATACAGAAGTAAGTGTTGGCCAGTATAGGCCCCAAACATTAGCCAACATGGGTTTACCTGACAGCTAAGATCATTGTATTCTGTGGCTGAAGGTACATTAGGCATTCACAGGATACATAAGTAAGTGTCGGCCATAAAAGGCCCCAAAAATTAGCCCACATGGGTTTACCTGCCAGCTAAGAACGTTGTATTCTGTGGCTGAAGGTACATTAAGCATTCACAGGATACAGAAGTATGTGTCAGCCAGTATAGGCCCCAAAAATTAGCCAACATGGGTTTACCTGACAGCTAAGATCGTTGTATTCTGTGGCTGAAGGTACATTAGGCATTCACAGGATACCGAAGTAAGTGTCGGTCACTATAGGCCCCAAAAATTAACCAAGATGGGTTTACCTGACATCTAAGAACGTTGTATTCTGTGGCTGGAGGTACATTAGGCATTCACAGTATAAATAAGTAATTGTCGGTCATTCCAGGCCCCAAAAATTAACCACATGGGTTTACCTGACAGCTAAGAATGTTGTATTCTGTGGCTGGAGGTACATTAGGCATTGACAGAAAAAATAATTGTCGGCCACGAAAGGCCCCAAAAATTAGGCATTCAATGGACATGAAATGCCTTTTATGCCGCTGTATTTACCGAAGACAAGGACCATGAATTGTTGTGGGTGGATGGTGGTCTGGAGGATATTTGTGGCCTCTAATAAGGAATTTAAATGAAACATGGTGTACTGGTCACATGTGTTGAATTCCTCAGAGATCCATGCCTCATTCATTTTTATAAATGTGAGGTAGTCAACAATGTCATGAGCTAGGCGAGTGCGTTTATTGGTCAAGATCCTCCCTGCTGCGCTGCGGACAGGACACTGGATGGGGGGCAAGCCAACAGTTCCATTGCAAATTGTGCAAGCTCTAGCCTGCCCACTCAGTAGTCCAGGGGTTCATCACTCCTCAGAGCGTCCACATTGGCTGTTAACCTGATGTAGTTGGACACCTGTCGGTCTAGGCGTTCCCTGATGCTGGATCCGGAGTACAGCTGTCGATGGGTCGGCTGAAAGAAGGATCGCTAGTTGGATTGCTATCCGCAACTGTCTCTCTGTGACTGGAAATTCATCTGCCAGCGCAGACAAAAGCAGAATGCAGCATTTATCGCAGCAAGGCCTGGAAGTGCTGCATTCTGACCGCCCTCTGTGATGGTGGTAACATTTCCGCCATTTTTTGTTTGTACTGGGGGTAAGTTGCCACCTAGTACTGGTCCTTGCCCTTTATGCTTTTTATACGGGGGTCCCCTTTAAAACACTGGAGCATGAAGGCCCCCATTTGCACTAAACTGGACGCGATGTAGTGGCCTGGTTCCAGCTCATCATCCAGGATAATGTCGTCCTCGTTCTCCTCCCCCATCCACGGACAACACCAGGGATCCCAGACAGGTTTTAAGCATGCTATTCTTGCTCCTCCTCATCCGCCCCGGTACCATCCTCCTCTGACTCCTCTTCAGACTCCTGTTGTTGACTTGCCTCAGATGGAGTAGCACCCCCTGGAAATTCATCCAACATTGCGACTTCCTCATCTTCCTGATCCTGCTCCTCGACGGCTTGATCAATGACACAACGCAATGCATGCTCCAGAAAGAAGGTGTAAGGTACAATGTCACTGATGGCGCCCTGGCCGTGACTGACCAGTTTGGTGATCTCATAAAATGGCCTCAGAAGTCTGCATGCGCCGGGCATGAGCAGCAACTGGCGAGGTGAAAAAACCCAAGCTACGCAGAACCTGTCCTGCCACAGAGTTTGTACAGGTAGTCGTTAACTGCACGTTTCTGCTGTAGCAGCCTATCAAGCATATGAAACATTGAGTTCCATCGCGTCGGGCAGTCACAAATAAGACGCCTGATGGGCAGGTCGTGTCGCCGCTGAATGTCAGCAAGGCGAGCCATGAAATGGCCCGTGATTTTCCTGGCCTGCCACAAGACGTCCTGGACCCCAGGGTATTTGGCAATGAATCGCTGCACGACCAAGTTCAGGTCGCGTGCCATGCATGGCACGTGTGTTATTTTGCCCTGTTTCAGCGAGCTCAGGAGATTGGCACCGTTGTCGCACACCACTTTACCAGCTGTCAAATTGAGCAGTGTCAGCCACTGATCTGCCTGTGAATGCAAAGCTGAAAGGAGTGCAGGACCAGTGTGGCTCTTGGCTTCCAGGCACAACAGACGCAGCACAGCATGGCAACGTCTCACCTGGCATGTGGAATTGGTTCTGGGGATCTTGGGTGGCGCAGCAGAAGAGACGGTAGCAGCGGAAAAGGAGGAGTCAGCCGAGGAGGATAGGGAGAATGGAGTAGGAGAAGGAGAAGAAGAGGCAGGCCTGCTTGCAATCTGTGGCGGTACAACCAAATCTACACGGGGGCCACAGGTTACATGCTTGACGGCCGTCAGAAGGTTCACTCAGTGGGCAGCAAAAGTGATATACCTTCCCTGCCCTTGTTTGCTAGACCATGTGTCTGTGATCAGATGTATCTTGGCACTGACACTGTGTGCCAGAGATACATTCACTTGCTGCTGAACATGGCCATACAGCTCTGGAATGCCCTTCTGCGAGAAATATTTCCTGCCTGGCTGGGACCTTCCATTGTGGGGTTCCAATGGCCACAAATTCCGAAAGGCCTCCGAGTTCACCAGTTGATATGGCAGTAGTTGGCGGGCTATCATTTCCGACAAGCCAGCAGTGAAACGTTGGGCAAGAGGGTTATCTGGCGTCATCATTTTTTTACACTTCAACATTTGGGCCAAGGAAGCCTGCCTTTTTTCAGAACAACGTGAGGCACCATGATGGAAGGTAGAGTGGAGGACAATTGTGAGGAGAGAGGAGAAGGAGAAGAGGCTGGACGGTGAGAGCCTGGAGTGTGGCTTTGTGGGTTCTGACGGTATTGCTCCAACTGGGCTCGGTGATGGGAGTTCAGGTGCTTTCTTAAGGTGGTCGTCCCTAGGTGAGTGTTGGGCTTACCAAGACTTATGCGTTGACTGCAAAGGCTGCAGATGGCAACACTGTTGTCAGCAGCGGACACATTAAAAAAAAGCCCACACTGCGGAGCCATGTGTCGGCGTCCTGGGAGCGCCAGATGTGACTGTACATGGTTGATGGCTCGCTCCTGATACATTTGCAGTCTGCTTTGTCCCTCCTGTGCAATGCAAGTTCTGCCTGCCTCTCCTCCCTATCTGCTGGTTTGTCTCTCCCTCTGAACTCCCCTCCTCTTCCTCTCTTGTGGCCACCCATGTGACGTCCATAGACACGTCATCGTCCACGTCACCTTCCCCATCACTAACATTCAAGATGTCGGAGTAGGCAGCAACAGTGGGGACCAACCTCCTTGGGCTGATCTGGGTACTGTCGTCAGACTGCTGAGTGGCGGCTGTTGCTACCTCCTCTTCCTGATCCGATGCCAACAATGGCTGCGCATCACAAATGTCTTGTGATGGATCGGAAAATAATTCCAGTGACTCAAGCGGAGGGTATATGGTGGTGGTGGTGTTGGTGTCTTTGGGGGTGCACACAGCAGAGAGTGAAGAGGGCGCAGATAGAGAGGATGAGGAGGGTGCAGAAGAGGAAGGCCGAGTGAGCCACTCAACCCAGATTGGTCTGTCCTTTGGCATAATCGAAAGCACCTTCTGAAACTTCACATTTTGGCTCAAGCCTACTGCTCCTGCCCTACCCCTACCACCCCTGCGTAAGGACCTGCCTCTTCCTCTGCCTGTCATTTATTAAATTACCCTGTGACAAAAGTCTCTAGAAAAGCGCAGTATATGTGGAACAAGGTATATAACACCCCGCTTCAATCTGTGGTATTGGGGGGCCACTGGTTTATCACACCAGTTCTACAAATAATTGGCCAGTAACTGTTGTCACTGTGTGTAGCAAAGTTAACGTAGCAAAAGAGGCCAAATTTTTGCAGGACTAAAATACACTCTTGTAAAAGTATACTGTTAAATAACACCCCACTTCAATATGTGGTATTGGGGGGCCACTAGTCTATCACACCAGTCGTATAAAAAATTGGCCAGTTCGTTTGGCACTGTGTGTAGCAGTAATGCAGCAAAAGATGCAATATTGTTGCAGGACACAAATACACTTATAAATGTATACTCAGATAACACCCCACTTCAATATGTGGTATTGGGGGGCCACTGGTTATCACACCAGTTGTACGAAAAACTGGCCAGTGAGTTTGGCACTGTGTGTAGCAGAGTTAACGCAGCAAAAGAGGCAATATTGTTGCAGGACACAAATACACTTATAAAAGTATACTCAGATAACACCCCACTTCAATATGTGGTATTGTGGGGCCACTGGTTTATCACACCAGTTGTACAAAAAATTGGCCAGTAACTAGGGTTAAGCGGACACCTAGATGTCCGTGTTCGACGGGTTCGGCCGAACTTTAAAAAAAAGTCCGGGTCCGTGTCCCGGACTTTTACCGAACTTTTCCCGGACACCGAACCCCATTGAAGTCAATGGGGACCCGAACTTTAAGGCACTAAAATGGCTCTAAAACACCAATGGAAAGGGCTAGAGTGCTGCAAATGGCAGCAAAACGTAGTTAAGAGCATGGCAAGTGCTCTGCAAACAAATGTGGATAGGGAAATAACTTAAAACAACAAAAAAAAAAAACAGAAAAATAAACAATGTTCTTCATCTCTGAAGGACGAGGCCCATATGGAGTAGGAGGGAGGTTGAGGTGGTGGTGGATGTGGCGGTGTCATAGGCGTGCGAACAGGGTGTGCCGGGTGTACCTGGGCACACCCTAATCACCTAGGGCACATAGCATTATCGCTCTGTTTGCCAGTGAGGAGATGGGAAAGATCTCCCTCGGACCTGCTCTGCTCTATTTCTCTTTGCCAGCAGGGAGAGTAATGTATCGGGGCCATGTACATGTAGGCAAACACATGCATGTGTATTTCAACTTTGGGGTGCACACCCTAATGCAATAGGCTGCGCACACCTATGGGCGGTGTAGGTGGAAGCGGAGGTGGAGGAGGACCAGGGCCGGATTAAGAGCATCATGGTCTTGGTGCTGAGGATTTTGAAGGGCCTTAAGGGCCGTGCCTTGGCATGCACCCAGAGGAGGAAGGGTGCAGCCATGCATGCCTAATTCAACATGGGATGCTGTCTCTGAAGCCCATAAACACATCCATGCATCGGCAACTGTCCCTCCTTGTCAGGCCTTCGCGCTGTGTGGGGAGGTTCTGAGGGTGCTGCCTGGGGAAGCGAGCATAGAAGCCAGACTTCTGTGTTTACAAGTGACAGAAGAGCGGTCACAGTGAATATGGCCAACCCGGGGCCTATATAAAAGGTAGGGGCCTGGAGCTGCAGCTCCAATAGCCCCTACGTTAATCTGGCCCTGAGGAGGAGGACGAGGTAGCCAACACTGCTTCTTTTCACAAATTTTAAATGAGGGTACACCCCAAAAGAGTGAGAAAGAGCAAAAATGGAACAATGGGTGGGTAAGGTCGGTATCCATTGCTATTCTGCACAAGGTACAGAAAAGTCCCGTGGGATCCATGCCTGGTTCATTTTAATGAACGTGAGCTTGTCCACATTGTCTCTGGACAGGCGGCTGCGCTTGTCTGTTATAACGCCCCCAGCCGTGCTAAATACCCGTTCAGATAATACACTGGCTGCAGGGCACGCCAGCACCTCCAAGGCGTAAAGGGCAAGCTCAGGCCATGTGCCCAATTTGGAGACCCAGAAGTTGAAGGGGGCAGACCCCTCATTCACTACATGTAGGCGTGTGCACACATACTGCTCCACCATGTTGGTAAAATGCTGCCTCCTGCTAAGACGTTCCATCTGAGCTGCTGGTGCTGCTGTTTGTTGTGGCGTGCTGACAAAGCTTTTCCACATTTTGGCCATGCTAACCCTGCCTTCTGAGGTGCTGGCGGTGCCCTGGTTGCGTTGGCGACCTCCTCCTCCTCCTCTGCCTTGTGCTTCCACTGTGGCCCCGCTGTCAGATGGGAATGCCAGCAGCATCGCATCTACCAGCGTGCGCTTGTACTCGCGCATCTTGCGATCGCGCTCCAGTGAGTGAATTAAGGACGGTACGTTGTCCTTGTAACGGGTATCCAGCAGCGTGGCCACCCAGTAATCAGCACAAGTTAGAATGTGGGCAACTCGGCGGTCGTTGTGGAGACACTGCAGCATGTAATCGCTCATGTGTGCCAGGCTGCCCAGAGGCGACGAAAGGCTGTCCTCTGTGGGAGGTGTATCGTCCGTGTCCTCTGTATCCCCCCAGCCACGCACCAGTGATGGCCATGAGCTGGCCTGGGTGCTACCCTGCTGTGAACATGGTTCCATCTCCTCCTCCAGCTCCTCCTCCAGCTCCTCCTCCTCCTCATCCTCCAGAACTGTGCCCCTGCTGGACAATTGTGTCCCTGGCATTTGTGTGTGCAGGAACCCACCCTCGGAGCCCCTTGCGAATGACTGCCCTGAAAGCCTTTGAAATGTTACCTCTTCATCCTCCTCCTCCTCCTCATCCTGTGCCACATCCTCTTCCATCATCGCCCGAATTGTTTTTTCAAGGAGGCATAGAAGTGGGATAGTTAAGCTGAGAACGGCGTCATTGCCACTGGCCATGTTGGTGGAGTACTCAAAACAGCGTAACAAGGCACACAGGTCTCGCATGGAGGCCCAGTTATTGGTGGTGAAGTGGTGCTGTTCCGCAGAGCGACTCACGCGTGCGTGCTGCAGCTGAAACTCCACTATGGCCTGCTGCTGCTCGCACAGTCTTTGCAGCATGTGCAAGGTGGAGTTCCACCTTGTGGGCACGTCACATATGAGGCGGTGAGCGGGAAGGCCGAAGTTACGCTGCAGCGCTGCCAGGTGAGCAGCAGCAGGGTGAGAACGCCGAAAGTGCGCACAGACGGCCCGCACTTTCTGCAGCAGCTCTGACATATCGGGGTAGTTTTTAAGGAACCTCTGCACCACCAAATTCAGCACATGCGCCAGGCAAGGGATGTGCGTCAAACCGGCTAGGCCCAGAGCTGCTATGAGATTTCGCCCATTATCGCACACCACCAGGCCGGGCTTGAGGCTCACTGGCAGCAACCACTCATTTGTCTGCTGTTCCATGCTCCTCCACAACTCCTGCGCGGTGTGTGGTTTGTCCCCCAAACAGGCAAGTTGTAAAACTGCCTGCTGTCGTTTAGCCCTGGCCGTGCTGAAGTTGTTGGTGAAGGTATTACGCTGTCCGGATGAGGAGGCGTTAGAGGATGAGGTAGCGGAGTAGGATGAGTTAGGAACAGGAGGCAAACTGAAGCGCCCTGCAATCCTCGGTGGTGGAAGGACATGCGCCAAATTGCTATCCGCCTCAGGCCCATCCGCCACTGCATTTACCCAGTGTGCCGTTAGGGAGATATAACGCCCCTGACCGTGCTTACTGGTCCACGTATCGGTAGTTAGGTGGACCTTGGCACAGATGGCGTTGCGCAGTGCACACCTGATTTTTTCCCCCACTTGGTTGTGCAGGGAAGGGATGGCTTGCCTGGAAAAGTAGTGGCGGCTGGGCACGACGTACTGTGGGACAGCCACCGACATAAGCTTTTTAAAACTGGGCGTCTCCACCAGACGGAATGACAGCATTTCAAAGGCCAATAATTGTGAAATGCTGGCATTCAGGGCCAGGGATCGCGGGTGGGTAGGGGGGTACTTCCTCTTCCTCTCAAGTGTTTGGGAGATGGAAAGCTGAACACTTCCACGGGACATTGTGGAGATGGTTGTTGGTGACCCAGGTGGTGGTGTTGCTGACAGATCGTCTGTTTGCGGGGTGGCAAGTGCCGGTATGACTACAGAGGTGGCTGGAGCGGCCGAGACTGCAGCAGAAGAGGAAGCAGGATGAGCCAGAGACGTTTCTTGGTTTTGAAGGTGTGTACTCCACTGCAGCTCGTGCTTTGCACTTAGATGCCTGATAATGCAGGTTGTGCTCAGGTTGAGAAGGTTTATGCCTCGCTTCAGGCTCTGATTGCACAGGGTGCAAACCACTCGTGTCCTGTCATCAGCACATTTTCTAAAGAACTTCCACGCTAGAGAACTCTTTTGAGCTGACTTTGGTGCGCTCGTTCCCTTGCTGCGTTGGGCAGTAGCAGGCGTAGTGTCTAGGGCATGGCCGCTCCGCTTCTGCACCCTGCTCCCTCTTCTGCTGTGCTGGTGGCTCTATGCGACCACCGCCTCTTCCTCCAAAATACTCAGGTCACCTGCATGACCTTCATTCCATGTGGGGTCGAGGACCTCATCGTCCTCCACATCATCTTCCACCCAGTCTTCACCCCTGCCCTCCCTGTCGGTCTCCACAATGCTGAACGCCGCAGCAGTTGGCACCTGCGTTTCGTCATCATTGGAGACATGCTGTGATGGTCCTTCCATGTACTCATCTTGAGAAATAAGTGGTTGGGCATCGCTGCACTCAATCTCTTCCACTTCTGGGGCAGGGCTAGGTGGATGGCCCTGGGAAACCCTGCTGACAGAGTCCTCAAAAAGAATAAGAGACTGCTGTATGGCTTGGGGCTCAGACTGCTTGCCTGATTTGCAAGGGGGTGAGGTGAAAGACAGTTGGACATTGGCTGCAGGTGCCAACTCTGACCTTTCTGCAGTAGACTGGGTGGGAGACAATGTGAAGGAACTGGAGGCACTGTCAGCAGCAAACCAATCTACTATCGCCTCTCTGTGTTCTGGCCTCATCACTTCTAGAGGCGTATGATGCCCTACCAAATACTGCTGCAGGTTCTGTCGCCTACTCACACTTGAGGAAGGTGTTTCACTTGTGCGTGTAGCTGGCACAGATCGACCACGTCCTCTCCTTGCAACAGGAGCTCTAGCAGCAGCACCACGACCCCGGCCACGGCCCCTATTTGACGCTCTCCTCATATTTCTGAAATTTAAGATCTTGCCCTAGAAAGGTCTTTATTGAATAGCAGAACAAAAGAACAACAGTATCGCACGGGTGTATCTCACAGTCAAATATGCAAACTATGCCGCAATTTAATGTTTTTTACACCAAAAGGGTGTGTATTGAATAGCGGAAAAGGGAAAAAAACTGTGTATCTCACACGTACAAACACAGACTAGGCCCGATTAAATTTTTTCCTACCCGGGGGCGTGGTCTGGCCGCGCGAGATAGTGGACGCTTGTTAGGAGAGCTCCCGCCGCCACGAGCCGACACAGCTGAATTACAAGGTCTGCCAGCACTTTCCACCCTCGGTAGGGATGTCGGCTACTCCCCGCTCTTCCTCTGCCACCCGATCTCGCTCCCCGAGGGATCCCGCCGCCAGAATTAGCCCCAGCATCCCGGAGCTGTTCCGGACCCAAGCCGCTACAATGGCGCCGGCGGGCCGCGGCTCCACTCCCGCATCCAGCCCTTCACCTGCAGTGCGATCCTATGCCGCTGCTACCTCTGGTGACCCGGAATCCAGCTCACCCACGCCAGCATCACCCCGGCAGCTGTGTATGGAGGACCTCCGCTCGGTGGCAGCTGACATCAAGGACACCCTGGGGGCAGCCATCTTGGATCTGAGGGCAGACATACACTCCCTCACAGGCAGGGTGCATGAGGTTGAGAGGGTGACAGCACGACAGGACTCAGCCATCCATGAACTGCACTATAGATCTGATACTCACATTATCCAGCTGAGGGACATGCAGCGCCACCTGGAGGACTTGGACAACAGGGGGAGGCGCCACAACCTGCGCATTCGCGGGGTACCTGAATCAGTGGAGGGGGACCTCCTGACCCCTACCATAGTTTCCCTGTTCAATTCCCTGCTGGATAGACCCCCACAGTCCCCCATAGATATGGAACGAGCGCATCGCGCCCTGCACCCCAAGGGCAGGGAAGGGGACCCTCCAAGGGATATTGTATGCTGCCTGGTGGACTTCCGTCTTAAGGAGGACATCTTACGCAAAGCAAGAAGTAGGCCCCACATCGACCTGGAAGGGGCCCCTATCCAACTATTTCAAGACCTTTCGGGCATCACGCTCCAGCGTCGCAGGGAACTGAGACCGCTACTCGACACACTCCGGGCCAACGGAATTACTTATAGATGGAAATTCCCGTTCTGTCTCTCGGCATCCACACAAGGTCGAACGGCCCTACTTAGGGTCCCTGAGGATTTACCCCACTTTTGCTCCACACTGGGTATCCCATATATGCCCCTGCCCAACTGGTATGCGGAGTTCCGCCCAGGCTCCTTGGTGGCAGACGCACCCGGAGCGGAACCCATGGACGCCCAGGACGTCAGATTCCGACGCCAACGCTCCCCATCGGTGGGTCACCAGGCCCGCGCTCCTGCTGCCCCCCTTCACGCCAACAGCCCTACCAAGCCGCCACAGGTCCGTCGGGCCAGGATGGATGTCTGAAGGCCCCTCCCGCCTCTTCCGGACTTGAGATGTGAGCTCCTAGCCCACGGCGCCTGGAAGGTGCCCGATTCCTTTGTCTATACCTACTGCCATGCTGTTGTTTTTCATTTTCACCTGTTTTTGTTTGTACTTGAATAGCACGAATCTTCGGTTTGATTTCATGGATCCCACAACCCTACAAACTGCAAATACCACGCCTACCTGTCTCCGTAGCCACAGCACGGACTCTCCACGTTTCCGGACATTTTCTTGTTGCTGATCAGTTACTCCTCACTCTACTCCTTGGCATGGTAAAGTACTCTTGACTCTCCCCCCCCCCTTTTTTTTTTTTTTCCAGACTCCTGCGGTTATTGTTTTTGTGCCCATAGGGACGGGGCGGTTGCTCCCCCATTGGTTCTGGGGGGCATGCGCCTGTCCCTCTCAGGCGCATTCATATGGTATGTTTCCACGGTTTTGGAGGTTATGTGCTTGATTGACTGTTTCCACATGGAACTCATCCATCCTATGGGTATATTATTTTGTTAGGTTTTTGTGTTTGCAGGCCTCGGGGCCCTGAGTCTATGTACAGCGTTGCGCTCCATCCCTTACTTAGGATGGCAGGGCCTTACATCCGCTCAGGGCGCTACCCTCCGGCATGAACCATCGGCTCCTACCCCCTCCTTGAGGATGCTTGTGGGTGGGACTCCCTATTCACATGAGAGGCTCGCTCCTGTCTGTTACACTGGGGGCGTGTGAATGTCCAGATATGCTCCCATTGATTGTGCTCCTGGGACCATCCCCCCTTTCCTCAATTAGTGGGGAGACTAATGACCCTCCACGCCTCCCATATGTGTGGAGATGTGGCCTAATTCTACTACCTCAAGGAGGGGAAGGGATGCTTTCCTATCTACGTGCTGTCTTGATTGATGTTCATGGCCGCAAGGCGTTAAAATGATGGTTTCATTATGTATTACTTTTTGGAGTTTTATTGTTTAGTAATGTTTTTATCCCCCTAAGTTCCGGACACCTTTCCAGGTATTTAGTCCCTTCCCTCCCCCTTATATGCTACAACACTGTTGGTGCGGTCCCAGTTCTGTGCCTCATGGCACTTGTTCCCTTGACCCTACTCCCCATGCACTTCCTGGCTGATTATGAGACCCACCTATGCCGACAGCCCCTATTTCCATTTGGAGCTATTTTTTATTATTTTTTATTTTTTTTCTCCACGCAATGTTACTGCCCTTTCCCCCGTGCGTGGCCTGATGCTTACCCCCTTCAGAGCTCTAATTGCTAGCCATCGGACCCCGCCCTCACGGTTGGCATACTGACACCTCATGCTCTGACCCCCTACGGCGGTTCTTGTATCCTGAAAATGTAGACTGCCATGCGCTACTTCTCGGCTCGTGGCCGGGCCCCCTAACTCGGAGACTACTCCGGTACCCTCCTCTCGTTCGGTCCACCCCAACCCCCACTTAGTGGCCCCCTAGCTTTCTTCATTTTAGACGCCCTCCTTTTACATCCATCTTAGCCACTACACCTCCTTGTACTACCTGTACCACTCCGTTTTGTCTCGGCAGGCCGGACTAGGTTGTGGTCTTTTGTCCTAACCTCCCCTCTTCCCCCCCTCATCCTTCCTCCCCCCCCCTTACTCCTTGCCGTTCCTCCCTTGTTTGTTCTTTTCCTCCTCCTTCGCTTCACTTTCTTCCTATCCCCCTCCTTCCTGTGTTGCGTCTCGTCAACTCTTCTATTCCTCGCTGACCTTATGCATCCTACGCTGAAATTATACTCTCTTAACGTTCGTGGTCTCAATGTCCCGGAAAAGCGCTCACAGCTAGCCCTTGCCTTACGCAAAACCAAGGCCGACATTATATTTCTCCAGGAAACCCACTATAGATCAGACAGCATACAAAAGATCCCGTCCTCGCAATATCCTGAGGCATATCATGCCACTTCTCCGGACTCGAAATCTAAAGGGGTGACCATACTCCTCTCGAAACATTGTCCATTCCAAGTCGCGGAGTCTATGGCCGATGACCAGGGAAGGTTTATCTTCCTTAAGGGACGGTTGTACGGCCGTCCGTGTACTCTTGCCAACCTTTACGCCCCCAACAAACACTTGGTCACATTTTTTAGGAGTACCATCCAACGCCTGACGGACTTCAGTCATGGGCAGCTCATTTTAGGAGGGGACTTCAATGTTGCCCTGTCCCCCCTAGTGGATACTTCTGCGGGTTCCTCCTCCGTGCCGTACGCCGCTCTGCGCGCAATAAAAACCACCCTGACGACACTTCTCTTGCACGATTCGTGGCGTACCCTGCATCCAGTCACTAAGGACTTTACCTTCTACTCGGCCCCCCACAATCGTTATTCCCGTATTGACTACCTCTTTGTCTCCCAAGATCTTCTGCCAAACCTCCGCTCTGCCTCCATCGACCCAATGTTTCTTTCGGATCATAACCCTATTAGTATCACTTTCTCTTTCCCCACTCGGTCGCATGCTTCGCGTGCATGGAGAATGGATGGTTCCATTCTCTCTGATGCGACATGTGTATCCGCGCTCACAGAACGTCTTCAAAACTACTTTGCCGAGAACCAATCTCCGGATATTACCCCCATCACGCTTTGGGCAGCCCATAAATGCGTGATCCGAGGGGAATTTATAGCACTCGCCTCGAAACGCAGGAAAGCACACTCGGCTCAAGTGGAATCTCTATTGCTGAAAATTAGTACTCTGGAACGCGCCCACAAGCCTTCCCTTGCGTCCGCCACCCTCGCGGAACTTAATCTGGCTCGTCAGGAACTATTGGAGACTCTTGGAAGATCTGTCCGCCGCAAATTCGCTTTGTCCCGAGGTCTATTCTATGAACATGCTAACAAATCGGGCAGGCTCCTAGCTAGGGCACTCCAACAAAAACGGGCTGCCAACACTATCCACTCCATTGTTGATCAGACGGGTAAAACGCTACATTCAACCCCTGACATAGCAGCCCAGTTCGTGAGATACTATTCCCACCTGTACAATTTGCCGCGGTCGAGCTCTCAGGAGTCCCAGTGCTCCAGGCTCCAGGACATTAGACGATTTCTGGAACAATACTCTCCTTCTCCCCTGCCGGACGCCTGTCTATCTGAGCTGGACGCCCCCATCACTTTGACGGAAATCTTGGCGGCTTTGAAGCAATCTAAACCGGGCAAAGCACCGGGCCCAGATGGCCTTCCGGTGAGTTACTACAAGGCCTTCTCGGATCTCCTGCTACCACACATGGTGAATGCTTTTAACGCCTTTCCGGACGCTGATTCCCTTCATGCGGACTTCTTGGAGGCACATATCGCGGTCCTCCCAAAACCGGATAAGGATGCCTCCCTGGTCCCTAATTACCGCCCCATATCGCTCCTTAATGTAGATGTTAAAACATATGCCAAGATACTAGCTAATCGCCTTCTCCCTTCTATTTCTGATGTGATCTCCCTTAAGTAAGTCGGTTTCGTACCTGACCGGGAAGCGAGGGATAACACTACCAAAGCCCTTCACCTCCACCATTGGTTATCCACGTCTAATACCCCCGGTTTCTTTTTGTCCCTCGACGCGGAGAAGGCGTTCGATAGGGTGGACTGGACCTACATGACTGAGACACTCAGGGCCTTAGGCCTGACTGGCCGGTTCTTGCGGTTTGTCTCGGTTCTGTACTCCAGTCCCTCTGCGCGGGTCTGGGTCAATGGCACTCTTTCGGACGCCTTCTCCGTGTCGAATGGTACGAGACAGGGCTGCCCCTTGTCCCCCCTGATATACATCCTCACCTTGGAACCCCTTCTCCGCCAAATCCACAACGACCCGAATATTAAGGGTGTTTCCATAAAGGACAAAACGTACAAACTAGCTGCCTACGCGGATGACATTCTCCTCTTCCTTACTGACCCTTTGACCTCCGTCCCTAACCTTCTTTCGGCCCTGAAATCTTTTCAAGCTCTTTCCAATCTCAAAATCAACTATTCCAAATCCCGGGCCCTCAACATCTCCCTTCCAACTTCGCTCTTGCGGCTCTGCCAAACCAACTTCCCCTTCCAGTGGGATCCCCATGCCATCACATATCTCGGGGTCCAGCTACCATGTAAACTTTCAGACTTATACGCCAAGAACCACTTGATAATACTACAATCTGTTAAATCGGACCTCCAATCGTGGTCCAAGGGACCCTTCTCTTGGTTTGGTAGGGTCGCAATAGTGAAGATGAATATTCTTCCCCGTCTACTTTACATCCTCCATGCCCTCCCCATTCATGTTCCTCCGTCCTTCTTCAAGTCCTACCAACGTATATGTTAGGACTTTATATGGCGATCCCAAAGGTCGAGACTCCGGTGGGACACGCTCACTCACCCCAAAGCAGAAGGGGGGGTTGGCTTGCCACACTTGCTTAAGTATCACTGGGCCTGTCATCTTACCCGGATAATTGACTGGCACGCGCATGCGGGTTCTAAGGACTGGGTGTCCTTGGAGTCCGCAGTGTCTGCCGTCCCCGCGCATCATCTCCCTTGGGTGACGCCGTCCAAGACTCCACGCTCAATCCTGACTCACCCCGTTACGGGTGCAACCCTGCGCCTCTTCCATACGATACGCCGCAAGTTGGATCTTTCCCCGAAACTTAGTCCACTGCTACCTCTACACGCCTCCCCAGAATTCCCACCCGATCTCCCTTTTGTCCCGCCTACGGGGCCATCCGCAGAAATGCCCTTTCAAGCGCGTCACTTCTTTGCCGACTCTCACCCTCTCACACACCAAGCCCTTCGTCTTAAATACCCGTCTGCTGCCATTCCGTTCTACAGCTTTCTACAGATTAGACATTTTTTACACAGCGCACAGAAGGTAGCAGACTGGACTCGCTCTCTTACTTCCTTCGAAAGACTCTGTGAGGCGCCGGGGCCACATCGTCATCTGATATCAATACTCTACACAATGCTTTTTCCTACTGCCCACGCACACACGGAAGCGCTTCGGTCTAGGTGGGGGAGAGACCTTGGCAGGGACATTTCTGAGGACGACTGGACGAGAATTTACTATCACATGCATAAGGGATCACTGAACGTTCTTGCGCAAGAAACTGGCTATAAACTCTATGCTAAGTGGTACAGAACCCCAGAAATATTGCACAGGTTCTCAGCAGCTAACTCTCCTACATGTTGGAGATGTGGCCTACACCCAGGCTCCCTCTTGCATGTCTGGTGGGAATGCCCCGTCGTGCAGCCGTTCTGGAGGGAGGTACACTCCCTGATTCCCCGGATCACCACCTATACTCCCGACTTTACTCCGGCGCAATACCTGCTGCATCTCACGTCTTTGCCCTACTCGAGTTACAAAAGGTCCCTTACGCTGCACCTTATCAATGCAGCCAGGATGTGTGTGCCTTGTCACTGGCGTTCTACCTCCCCCCCCACAGTTGCGGAGTGGCTGAAGAGGGTTCAGGGGGTGGCAGAAATGGAAGACATTATTGCGCAGGCTAAGGATACCCACCACAAATATTACACAACCTGGGCTTCCTGGATACATTTCACAACTCTCCCTGACTTTCAAACACTGACCTCTGCATCTTAGATGCTAGTTAAGTCCTGCCGGTCGCGGGACGCCTCGGACGTCTTTTCCCATCTACCGCTGCTTACTTCTTTGGT